>NC_139352.1:132452832-133052832 GCF_055883805.1 Amblyomma maculatum
CGAATAAACGGAGGACATTCGTAGGCAGATATTAGTTCTGGAGCGAAAATGTGAGAAGGCGGGCTCGGCATGCGGTTGCGGCCATAAGCTTGCATATATAGCAGAAGAGCTGAAGCATAAAGAGGACGTGAGTTCCCGATGTAAAAGAAATGAATTACAGAACAGGGCGAACGCGGGCTGGTTGGTAATGATCACGAATGGAAACATCACTACTAAGTCTAGACAGGACAGCAGATAAAAATTTGCGCTGACTAGCAACCAACGATTTATTGCTTCAAGTGAGACAGCATTTAATGGGAAGCTCCACCGGTTTTAGAATTTCATGCGCTTCAGAGGGTCTAATCTGCAGGGTTGGTATGTTAAGTATACGAAATATTTTGGCTTTAGCTTTTGAAATAGTGACGTAATCATCGATTAAAGTTGCTACCCCGTTCAGGCTTCTCAGCAGTGCACAGCGCTTGAGAGGGGATGTCAGTAGCAGACGACAGGAGTACGACAGGCGGTAGTGACGTCAAGGACGGCGTCTACCTCTCTTCCGCTTCTATTGCCCGAGCAGGCCGTGCATCACCTGTCGCTTGCAGGCTACGCAGTGCAACCTTTTTCTTGTCTCGCGCTTGTTTTCTTCTTGCGAACGTTACCGCAAGCTTTTTCAGTGCATCTTGCACCGTTCTTCACGAAAAGAACGACCATGCCGTGGTTCTGCGCAGCCTATGGCTGCACGAACACTGGCGGCCGAGAGGATGTCGCGGTTCATAAATTCCCAAAGGAGCGCAAGCTATCGGCGCTTTGGGTTGCCGCGGTCAAAAGGAAGGATTTCAAGCCAACAAAATCGTCGGTGATCTGCTTAGATCATTTTCGCGACAGTGACTATCACCAAAGCTTGTCGTTGATGCGATCTTTTGGGATACCGATCAAATCTGCGCGATTGAAAACCGGTGCTGTGCCTTCTGTCTTCGTACACAAGAGCACCTCTCCGCCGCCAAGAGCTGCTTTCGCAAAAAGAAGAAAACTCGAAGTAAGAGGTCCAATACATCATATTGCTCTTCTGTTCTGTTTACGTTTTTGTTCTGTGGGGCAGATGGGTGGCCGGGCAGATGAAGGCACAGGTGAAAGTAAAACTATAGAGCATAGGCGCCCGCTGACGAGGCTGGAAAACTGTGAGAGAGTAGGACTTTTTTTTTTCATGATTAGGCTATCGATGCGATGCGGAAAGAGTCATCACACTGCTGAATCGACGAATGGAAAGGCAGCCCTTATTTGCTCATGAAAAGTTTTGTTCAGGAAAAAGAGCAGTTTTGGACCTCGATACGTTTTGCACTTGGCGCTCCGATTCTGCTTGCACATGCCAAGTATGAACTTTTTAAAATGGAAGTCAGAAACCTATGTCATAAAGGAGAACGCACATCCTAAACTCGCCTCTGCTTTGTTAAATTAAATTTCTTATGTCATGTTTATATCTTATGGCCAATATCTTATTATCAGGTTCTTGGAGAGCTCCTGGGAAATTCAACTATCCCAATTAAGAAAAGAAATCGGGGCAGCATGATGTCTGTGGTCGAAGTCGCGATGTTAAGCGCAGCTAAATGAAGTGTGCTAAACTCGCGACATGGCAGCGCGTGACTGCCGATAGCTGTCCTAGCATTTCGGTATTTTTACCGGTGTTCTAAATGGGATTACGCGCGCGCAGCAAGGTAGCGGCCTGGCTTCTCGTCGATACCGCGCTCCCGCGTTAATTTGCTAAATCCCGCCAGATTAAAATGTATACGTACTCGAGGTTGCGGGAGCTGAGAGCATGACTTTTACTGCTCTTGCTGACATATAAATGACTAAATTCACGCAACAAAACTGGGGCGACGGCTCGTCTGGATGAGTTCATTTGTTTACAATCGTCACATCAATCGCATTGACGTGACACTGCTTCGTTCGAGCCTGGCAGGAGATTTAGGGCACGAGTAACGCAGATATGTTCAATTGAGAGCGCATCACGGGCGCATACAGCAGTGCAGCGCAGCGGTACGTACCAGTGTGAATTTCCCATGCGGGAAAAGGTTAGCGCTGTCTCCTCTCTCGTCATGTCGCCGCTGCCGCCAGTGTCACCTTGTTCCGAAGCCGCCGCTGGTTCGAACAAGTACGGCTCAATATCATATTCCCCTGAGCAGCGTGATCGTTGCGTGTTCAGCAGCATACATCCACAGAAAAGCACGTGCGTGCCTGTACAATCGCTTGGACCGCCGCTACCACTGAATGGCACGCCGTCATTGACGTCACGGCGCGTTTGACCAATCACAGGCAAGAGCGCCACTTTCAAAACGCCCCACGGCGTTGGCGCACGTTTTTCTGATTAAAAAGTAGTTAGCGGTCACTTATGACGACATTTAACGTCGTATTCGTGTTCAGGGGGTCGTAAACTGTACATCTGTATTCCGAACTCTTTCTTTTTAAAAAGTGATGCAGCTGTCCTTTAAGGAATAAACAGGACAAGTGAAAAAACGAGAAAAAAGGGGGATCTCACAAACACTCACGCGAATTAAATAACCCATCAACACAGATCAAGTTACGCACATTCTTTTGCATAGAGAGCAATCGATGAGCTGCTGATGGTCAAGTGACGTAGTGTTTTATGCTGTGGGCTTCGGCAATGAGCCTCGTGGTCTCGTCTTTATACCCGGCTATGATAATGTTTCGAATGAAATCAGATTCACATTCTTCACATTCTGCACAATGCATGGCTAAATGGTTTTTGCGTGACCTGTTCTTTATATCCTTTGCATATTCAAGTAACCTGTCATTAATGCAGCGTCCAGTGGACTTTTTTCATGTTTTTTTCAGCTGTCCTGCTTTTCCTTATTGCTGCCTCACTTGATGCAATAAATCCTTTGGTTGCTGGTTAGCGCATGTGTTTGTATGCTGTCCTGTCCCGCCTTAGTTGCGCTGTTTCTTTCCATTCGTGATCATGTACCAACCAGCCCGTATTCGCCCTCTTCTGGAATTTATTTCATTTACATTCGAACCTTTCCGGTACTCTTTATGCCTCCACTCTTGTGATATATATTTCAATCCTTGGAACCACATACCGAGCCCGTCTTCTCACCATTTCGCTCAAAAAGTCATATTTGCTTAAGGGTGGCAGAGAGTAGCCTTTCTGTGCGGCACTCCAAGAGCTTTGCAGGTGTCACTGAATATCCTATCCGCGAAATACATGTCATTACCTGTAATAAGCTGAGCAGGGAACCCAAAGCGGGTGAATGTCTCTAGTAGCTTATCCCAAATTATCTTAGAGTCTAGCCTACGCAGGGGGTACAATTCTACCCATTTCAAGAAATGATCAGTGACTACTAACAAGTAGCGATTCCCTTTCACTGGTCTGGGATAGAAACCCATTATGTCGCAGGCTACGATTTCCCACGGGTATCGGCTCTCTAGAGATTGCATGAGGCCCGGTGGTTTCCCTCTCATTGGCTTTGCGGTCTGGCAGGTATGACAAGTACGGACGTATGTCAGGACATCACTTCTCATACAGGGCCATGTTGCGACGCGACACAATTTTTCATACATCGTTGTGGCCTGCGAGGAGTGTATCGTGAAAGTACTCTAAAAATTGCTTGCGGAGACCCTTATGAACGACCACACTACGTTGCGCCCAGTACTTCTCCTCCATCGACATGAAGAGCGGATACTGGCAGACTGAGGTCGATGAGCGGGACCGCGGACGGACTGTGTGAGTTTAAAGTGCTGCCTTTCGGCCTATGTTCAGCGTCAGCAACATTTCAGCGCATGATGGACACAGTTCTCGCTGCTCTGAAATAGCAAATTTGTTTAGTTTACCTTGATGACGTCATCGTGCTCTCTGAAACCTTTGTCGAAGACCTTCAACGCCTGCACACAGTGTTAGACGCCCTTCGGTCTGCTGCCTTACACTCAAAGCAGAGAAATGTCACTTTTGATACAAAAAGTTGAAGGTTCGTGGTCATCTCGTGAGCGCCGCTGGCGTGAGGCCCAACCCCGACAAGACTTCTGTTGTCCCCAAATTACCCGTTGCTGCAACCAATTGAAACGCTCCCTGCGTCTCTGCGCGTACTACCGCCGCTTCATCGCCAATTTTTCCAAGGTTGCCGCCCCCCTCACTCGCCTCACGTGCGATCATACACAGTTCGTGTGGGGCGCCGAGCAACAAGAGGCTTTTGCGGAGCTGCGCAGACGAATGCAAACAACCCCTGCTCTTGCGCTCTTTCATGAAGACGCTGACACACCGATGCGAGCTACGTCGGCCTCGGCGCTGTACTCGTTCAAAACCAAGCTGGCATTGAAAAGGTCACCGCGTATGCCAGCTGCACGCTCTCCCGCGCTGAGAAAACTATTTCACTGCGGAAAAGGAATGCCTTGCGGTTGTGTGAGCAACCACGAAATATAGGCCTTACCTCTATGCCGCCTGTTTAAAGTGGTCACCGACCATCATTCTTTGTAGTGGCTAGCTAACCTCCGCAAACCATCGGGGCGCCTAGCACGATGGAGCCTACGCCCCAATAATTTGAGTACACCATTGTGTATACATCTGGCCAGAAGCACGAAGCACCCCGTCGGTTTAGTCGATGAGAGCACGGTCGACGAGAGCGGTTTTCTTGGACTGGTCAGTGCCTCAGACGTAATGACCTGACAGCGAGCTTGTACACGTCCATAGCCGTTACATGGTGACGTCATCATCGGACATCTGCTCATGTATAATAACCGGAAATGATAACGACGTCACATTCGGCCATGACGTCATGACTGATGTTGATGTCACCAGGAGATTCACGCATATACGAAGCCGACCCCGCCGGGCGTTCCATCCGTGTCCGTGCGGCGCCTTTCATTTGGCGTTTCCTCGAACGCCGCACCACAGAGCATATATAGAAATAGACTAAAAAATAGTTAATTCACTCAATTAGGGTGATGTCAAGGATGTGACGTCACCCATCTGCTGTTACCTATGAGGAGCGGGAATAAGTGCGCTCCAACGCCGCCGGGCAGTGCTTCTTGCCTTCAGCAAGTTATAGATGCTGCACCTTTTCTTTCATGTAAACGAATTACAGAACACCGGTGAACTTAGACGCGCTCGACATGGAAATCAAGGAGAGTTTAGCGGCTGGCGAACGGCGCAGAAGACTGGAGAAATTAACTTCTGATCCCGAGGTAGTCACTGCTTTTCGCTACGTATACCCAGGCACAGCAGAGCTAAGCCATCTTTCATTTCTAAGCCGAAAACGTTTAATGGCTCATATACTGTCGTCGACAAAAGCTATCCGCGCGAGCGGTTACCTTATTGGTCGACTGATGAGTGACGTCACCAGCCGCCTAATTCAAAGCGACCAACCAGAAGTCCCATCTTGTCTAGCGTTCTGCCATTTGCAATCCTACATTTGAACCAACAATGTAAAGCAGAATTTTGCGAGCATGTAAAAATTCTCACCTTGCTTTTTAACTTTGTGCGACGCTTGTGCTGAGTAGTTACCGACGGTAATAAAAAACAAAGAGAGAGAGAGAGAGAGAGTAAACTTTAATTGTTTAACGGAATAGCGTGGATGGTTTCCTCAGTCCAGGATACCATTGGCCTGGGCTGTCTCCCGGGCCCTGGTGAGCAGGCTGCTCTGCTCAGAGAGACCCGTGTAGGCCAGCTCTGCCACTCACTCCACTTGGCTGAGGGCTCGAGATTTATATTTCTCTAATTGCTCTTTGCAGTTCCATATCATGTGAAGGACGTCCGAGACTTCACCGCGTGCAGTGCATGCGTTATTTTTGAATTTTTCGGACCAGAGTTTGTGGTACTTTGATAGGTTTGGGAATGTGCTAGCCTGTATGCTCCTCCAGGTTACTGCCTCCTGTCTGCTGAGGTCTGTTCGTGGTTCTGCGTATAGTTTTCTTTCTAATTTGAAGTATTGTATTAGTTCCCCGTATGTAAGAAAGTCGCCTGTTTTTTTTTTAACCAGTGGAAAATGAAAATTTTATTTGTGACCAGTGGACGATGAAAATTAATGACACAAGAGTGGTCGTCCTAACAATCACTAACAAGACTAAGCAAGCACTTGATTATAGTTACATGATGGGCACTACGGAACTAAAACAGTTACTGCTGCAAAGTATTTGGGATTGACAATTACAAGGGACTTGAGCTGGAATTCCCACATTAACCAGATTTGTTCATCTGCCGAATAGAAATGTGATTCTTACGACAGAAATTAAAACTCGCAACACAATCTTCTAAACTGACAGCCTACTTAAGCTACGTGAGACCCATGTTGGAATATGCCAGTGCTCTCTAGGGCCCCTTCCAAATGGGCTTAATTCAAAGACTAGAGATTGTGCAACGCTAGGAGCCAGATTCACCTTATCGAAATTTTCGCGCCACGATTCGGGGACACAAATGCTCAATTTACTACAACTACCCTCTTTAGAAGATCTTCGAAAATCGTCAAGGCTTAAACTTCTTTTTTGTTATCTAGAATTCCTACAACATTGATAAACCAAGTATTTAGTTTTACGGGAAACAAGGAATCTGCGAAGGAGTGATTATAATTACCACACTCCACAAACGCACATAACACATACGCCTACTCATTTTCTTCCCGCACTATAGCTGAGTGGAATTCTTTACCGTGTGCTGTTTCAAAGTCAGACACGGTATTTTGCTTTGAAAATTTAATTAACCTCTGAAATTCATGTTGCACACATTGTGACTTTTTTCATGTTTTTGTTTGTTGCTTTGTTCTTTTTATGCAAAAGTTTACGTTTTGTTAGGAAAAATGTATTATCTGCCCCCCCCCCCCCTTCTCTGTAACGGGTAGGGGGGCAGATAAATAATAGTGAAAATAAATAAATATGCGACAACTGTGGTATATTGTAAGATAACGCATTGATGGTAACGTCATAACCGTGCAGTGCGTTAAAAAACTCGCTTTAAAAGTTAATCCTAAGCTCGCATTCACTAGTTAGGATTGCCATATAAAACCAAATTTAGCGATCTTCTAATGACTAATAAGGAAACAAAAAAGCCTGACAAATTATTATCAATGAGTATAATCACCGTCACCTACGCTGACCGAAAAAATTGCATTCAGAAAAATATATGCCTCTACAGAATTTCCGCGTATGTTCTTTCACCATATAAAAGCACTCTAGCATTTCACCTCCATCAAAATAGAGCCGACGTCGAGGTTCAGACCGAACCAACTGGCTGACGACATAAATGGATGCTGTCGGCCGCTCTGATATCCCCTCTTTTCAGCATACTAAATGTTCCGAACACTGAACAGGCGTGATATTTTTTCTTCATCATGTGTGCAGAAACGACGACGCAAGGGACAATACTGCTCATCCACCGACGATTGCGGATTCAAGCTGTGCTGTACACGGCGCAACGAAATGAACACGTACCAGTCTCGGCCCAGGATGGAGCACATGAGATGTACGAACACCGACATTGGGGACGAGATCTGCGAATACTACTGCCCTGTAGAGACGAGGGTCAGCGCGCTCCTAGTATTTATACATTTACCACTACATTTCCTCAATAAGTGGCAAATGGCTAGCAGAGGTGATGGTGTTGATAGTTGATAATGTTCATGAATTGACCTTAGTTGTGCGAAAGCAACCGTCCAGATTACGCCATCGCTAACATATTTTTGAACTGCTTGAAATGTGGTGAAGGTTCAATCCTCCTGTGTATTCCATGCTAGATAAGCTGCGCACTTGGCCCAAGGAAATCTAGAACCCATTGGAAAACTTCTAGATAGCCAAAATCCCGTACCTTCTGCAGACGAGCTGGATTCTCGATCCACTAGGTTCTGCAGAAGTACAATGTAACGACGAAGGAGAGAATATTTATAAATGAAGAACACAACAATCTTATATAGTTGTCAAACAGTCAAAAATATTAGAAGGCTAATTACTACCGCAGTGCATACCTCGGGAGTGGTAAAATAGCGGTGAAATATATCAAGATCCCATGTACAACACTCGTAGATACACAACGCCCACAAAGAGGCTAAACTTTCACGAATAAATGCCAAACACAAGGCTATTTCCAAATGTCAGTCAGACGTGGACTCAACCGTCAAAGCCAAGTCCACGTAGACATTTGGCCCGAGAATGCACTCACTTAAGAAAGCAAATACGTTTCCTCAAATTTCATCCAGCCTTAACCCAGGATAAAAACAAAAGCAGCATTGCACATATCTCCAGGCTAGAGAAAGAGTTCCAACGAGCCATAACGTCCCTGAGGGGCACTTTCAAGTGTTCTCGAGATGCTCGTAACAGATGCAGAAGAAACTGTTCTTGACGGCGGATGCATACGCTCAAATTTCAACAATCCGGCACAGAGCTGATGTTATGCTATGTGAGTAAGACTACTACGTCACAATGTCAAGCGCGTGCAAACATGCGCTCTTGAACCGCTGGATGGTTTACGAAACGTGTAACCTTCTTGGATTCTAAAGTAATGAGCAACAAGAGCAGCTTTAATAGTCTGTTTGTTCAGAATGTATAGAAAATCTCAACCAAGTAAATCTGTAGGATATCGATATTCTCTTTTATTTTTAAGCCGTACCTGTTCGCATGTGTCGAGAACTCAGATCCTCTCACATCATGCTGCAGTCAGGAGGGAAACGAATGAGATCGAATATTTTGTTTGGTCTTCAGCACGCAGTAACATCGGGGCCTGAGAGGCAACACTGTTTACATCACTGAAAATAAAGCATATCCAGAGTGAAGTGGTCGAAAGTAAGCCCCAACGAGGTGTTCCCTTGATAGGAGGAAGCGTCTCTCAACCGCAAATTAGATCGCCCATCCTGATCCTGACATTTAATCATCTTGCAAAACTGGTACACATTTACAAAAGCCGTAAGTGGACAGTTTTCTCTCCGCTTTTAACATAGATCCTCGCTGCAGTAGAGATTAACACCATAAACATGTTCAGGACCACAAACCACCCGAGAAACTATCCTGAAAAAAATTGCGTCGGTCTTTAGAACGCAAGCATGCATTGTAGAAAAAGTGCGAGGATTTTAGCATGAGTCATAGTAGAAACAAGCTCTTAATGAGTATTTTCTAGAATACTTAACTGATGGACGTGTTATAGCCTTCAACACTTTTGTTTTTCTAGCTGGGCACCACTCTTGGCCTCCCAACTACTTTCACAGGTTCAGAAGCCTTCAGATACTTCTTTTCAATTGGACAGTGTTATCGACACCCCTCGCTACTTCCGTTGCTTTATGTGCTCCATCATTCAGCCACATATCTTGTTTTCTTTAAGCGAGAGACGGAGTCTGATTCGTTTTCAAAGCATTTTCCCCTTCTAGACGCGCCACAACGATCACCTACTCTTTTCGAATCTTAGTAGGAGACTCGGTTGTGTTCTGAACATACTGTGCGGCAGCATCGAGCTGGCGTTAGTGAGTCTGCCCGTCACTTGGCTCATCCTGCTTCGCTGCTGACAGTGAGGTTTGTTTGAGAGATGTGCAGAGAGAATGCTTATCACGTGACATGCCATTCTGCACTGGGAAAGGGGAAGATGAAAAAAAAAAGAAGGTTATCATGGATTGCAATGAGAGCTGAGAGCATTTGGAGTATGGGGGCTGATTTCTAAAAATCATCCGGTATACAACCACAAAGAAGAGCGGCTCATCATGGCCACGACTCACGACCCGTTTCGTGTAAAAGGTCAAACAAGGTTTAAGACTAAAGCAGCCGATTTTTGCTGGAGCCTTGCAATAACTATTCGAGATGTACAAGATTCGAACCCTGGTGCCGCCGGGTACCCATCGGTTTTCAATGGGTACAAGATTTCCCCCGGCCTGGTGCTCGGCTCTTTAGGATGAAAATGTGGGAAAAGGAGCCGTGGACCAAGTAGGTCACCAAAAAACAATGCCCACAGCCGGCGGCGATTCTAAGGAGCGAGTCCGCGGCGCAGATTAAGTTGGCGTATGCGCAGCATCTAGCTTGCGCAGATGAATGAGCTTAGAGAATGGTAGTAGTAGAGATACGCTCTAAATACAACCACTCATCAGGAGAGCAGCTCATCATAGCCACCAGACATTACCCGTGCTGTGCATGAAATACAGAAGCCCTCGCGTTGTCTTGAAAGTTTTTCATCTCTCCTGACAAGCAACCTGCAAAAAATACTTGTAGATTATCTTCCCCCTTATTGTAAATGGCGCGCTTGCGTTTTCATCGCTTGTGTGTGTGTGTGTGTGTTGGGGGGGGGGGGGGGTATCGACACGTTTAAGTTTACCATGATCAGCTGCCTACTATCCCAACAAGAAGTTCCTCGAAGCGGCGAGTGAGACAACGGCATGAACAGAGACTTTTGTGCCACGGTTCTTCCCCCTTATGGCCCCATTTGATCTTCAGGCATCACTAAGGTACCTTGGCGCAAGATTTATCTTCTTTCGTATCAAAATTCTGGCGCCTCCGTTTATTCTGGAGTGTCGCAGGTGGTGCCACGCCATTTTGATGCCTAACTGGCATGCATCTGGTAGTCAAGTTAGGAAAAAGGATTTGAACTGACTTGTATGCTCTAATTAGCTCACTACGCCAAATCACCTGATAAGCGAGCGTTTTCGAGTCAGCTGCATCAATGAGCGAGCGAGCGTTCGCCTTCGCCGTTCATATGCATAGCCTTCCTAAGTATCCCGAAATTTTTACCGACGGTCCTTGCTTTATGACTGCTGTCCATATTATTTGTATCTGCTGCTCCCTTTTCGTACTTCGCTTCTGTTCTTTCTTTGATCTTACAATGATGTCCATAAGTTACCATTTTTAATCCAATTGCCGCATCAGGCGTATGCAGTATGCAAAGATTGTTATTATTTTTTGCGTCTTTGCATTGTTTTTGTGCTCCATTGTTGGCTATTTTCATCTATTGCGTCACCCCCGTCCCCCCTTCCAATGGATATCTCAACTATGACTGCCTTTCGGGTTATCTTATATAAAATAAAACTAAATGAATAAATAAAGACCGCTATTCGGCCGATCGTCGAAAAACAAGGATAGCGAGTGACCCCCAGCATCTGCGTTAACATGCTCTCCGGCATTCTAAAAAGCATGAAATGCCCATTTTAGACAGCATTATGTGGTTTTGCCGCAAAATTTCCCACCAAAAACGCCTGCATTGCGTCCGATTTTGAGTTTCGGGAAGTGCGCGTGATAGACGACGCAAGGTATGCGTTCAGATATAGAAAAATGTGGGATTCACGAAGAATAAGCTTTGGTCAACGAGTGCAGTAAGCGTGCAAAATCACTGTTTCTGAGCTGTACTGCCACAAAGTATTCCTAAGCGCCAAAACCACTGACAAAATACGTTTACAGCGACGACATACAGTGATCATCATGACAACTCATGACTCGTCCCGCTATTAAGAGTGACGTCGCGTGTCACAGGGCTTTCACGCGGCAGAAAGTGCACTCGAACTGGTGTCATATTAAAATGACATTGAGGACACTGCTTAAAGTTCACATAGAAGGAGCTCCTCTAAACAGCTGCTGCACCGCAGGTCAACTCACTGGTTCTCATTTTTTCAGAGATCTGTGCATGCGCGAAAAAAAAAATAGCATGTCCCGAACAGCACTCCCTAATTGGGAGGGGTATTCTTTCCAATGCCTGGAGTGAACCTTCATTGCTGAGAACGTGGCACACGGTTGACAATGGAAGCAAATGCTGTCTGTAAAACATGCAAACTTCTTCTAGATGCCAATATTTTAACCGAGACTTCTATCTCTTTCAGCAGCTCATCTCAAGGTCTCTGGTGTGGCGCTTAAATATCTGCTTCTATCCCTAACGCCACCATTTTGACGTAAATTACAAGTAGGATATGCCTTTCTTGGAAACGGTATAGCTTTGCGAATATTTATTGATCAACTTAAATAAAAACTATGCATCGAGTCTTAGGCAGCATACTATGAACCTGCTAGTGAGTGAGCTAAAGGACATGTTACACCAATCTTACGCATTTATATATTTCCATTGTAATGCCACGTGCCCTGCGCCGCGCGACTGCCGTGCACGGTGCCGACGACGACGAAGTGTTTGTTGGCTCGAGAGGCGTACTGATGCTGGATTCTGTGATCGGAACTAGAAGCCGACCTTATTCTCGGGTCCTCGGCTACGTGTACCTTCACGGCTCCCTGTGACTTGAGTCGTGACACTGGTGGAGGTGCGGGGTTCACGCACCTCCACCATGCACGGAGTTGAAGACCAGCTTTTTTCCGGCCTCGTGTGGAACCCGCCCACCACCGTCGCGGCGTTTCTGGCTGAAGCTGTGATTATGGAGAAACTGCTACAGCTGCGATGCAGCCAGTACGCTCGGCCACTGAAAAGCATGAGTACCGTGGGTCCCACTTCACGCTGCGAGTCGCCGATGATAGCCTCACAGTGCCACCACGAGCCAGCATCCTCGCCAGAGTTACCTGTGACGAGCCACATCACGGCCTCCGGGTTGTTGAGCCTAATGTCTCCCTCTCACTCGCCTTGGGAGTTTCTGTGGCAAGAGGTCTTTGTTCCCTTCGTGGCAGAGAGACGGAGGTGCTTGTCACCAATTTCTCCAATGAACATCGACATCTGTTCCGTGGCACTGTCATTGCTTACGTCGACCATCTGCAGCAAGTCGCCGAATGTTTTGCTTCCGAGGAAGCTACGCCTGGCACTGAACCGGATGATGCCGTACACGCTGTCGGCATCAATTCTAGCCTTTCCTCCACTGAAAAGAGACAACTCCAAGATCTATTGCTGGAGTTTCGTGAATGCTTCACGTCTTCATCTAAAGTGCAGCAAACGTCGGTCATTAAACACCGGATTATCACGCATGAAGGCACTCGATCCATCCATCAGCAGCCCTATCGTGTGTCTCTTCGGGAGAGAGACGCTATCCAACAGCAAGTCAAGGAGATGCTCGCCGATGGCGTCATTCAACCTTCAAGCAGCCCATGGGCGTCGCCTGTAGTCCTTGTTAAAAAGAAAGACGGAACACTTCGTTTCTGCGTTGACTATCGGAAACTTAACAGTATGACAAAGAAGGACGTCTATCCGCTGCCACGGATTGACGACTCTCTCGACCGACTTCGTCAAGCCAAGTACTTCTCCTCCATTGACCTCAGGAGTGGTTATGGGCAAATTGAAGTCTATGAGAGGGACCGTGAGAAAACTGCCTTCGTAACACTAGATGGGCTCTATGAATTCCGCGTCCTCCCATTCGGGCTCTGCTGTGCTCCTGCCACCATCCAGCGGATGATGGACACTGTGCTCACAGGCCTTAAGTGGCAGACATGCCTTGTTTATCTCGACGACGTGATAATTTTTTCACCGACGTTCACGGAACACCTGCGCCGCCTGAGTACTGTTCACAAAGCCATCCGGTCTGCCAACCTTTCTCTCAAGGCTCAAAAGTGCCACTATGGGTTCACCGAATTGAAGTTTCTTGGGCACATCGTGAGTGCTGATGGCATCCGAGCTGACGCTGAGAAACTTGCTGCCGTTGCTGCCTTTCCCATCCCCGCCCACAAAAAAGCAGTCTGACGGTTTTGGGGGCTGTGCTCCTATTATCGTCGCTTTATCAAAAACTTTGCACAGATGGCCAGCCCTCTGGCTCTCCTGACTCGAGATGACGCATCATTTTCCTGGGGCGCCGAGCAGCAGATGGCTTTCGACGAGTTACGACGCCGGCTCCAGTCACTCCCGATCCTGGCCCATTTCGACGATGATGCCGACAGAGTTACACACGGATGCGAGCAATGTCGGCCTTGGTGCCGTCGTAGTTCAGCATCAAGACGGGGTCGAGAAAGTAATTGCCTACGCCAGCAGTGCACTTTCCCGTGCTGAGTGCAACTATTCCACCACTGAAAAAGAATGTTTGGCGGTAGTATGGGCCGCTGCCAAGTTCCGCCCGTATCTTTATGGCCGACCGTTTCGTGTCATCACTGACCATCACTCGTTGTGTTGGCTGAAAAACTTAAAGGATCCTTGTGGCCGCTTAGCACGTTGGGCATTGCGCCTGCAGGAGTTCGATTTTGATGAAGTCTGGCCGGAAGCACACCGATGCTGATAGCCTGTCCCGCGCGCCCGTCGGCCCTCCTTCGTCAGATGCCACCGAAGACGATAGCTTCCTCGGAGTAGTCACTACGTCCGACCTCGTTTCCAAATAGCGTGCCGATGCCGAGCTGCGACTGGTTATTGACCATCTTGAAGGTGGGCATCCTACAATACCCCGATATCTTGCTCAGGGTTGTCGTCGTATTGGCTCCGCAATGGGGTGCTTTATAAGAAGAATTCTACGTCGAGTACAAAAACATACCTGCTAGTCATACCGGCTGATCCAATGCACTAAATTCTCCTGGCCTGCCACGACGAACCAACTTCAGGTCATCTTGGCTTTACACGCACCCTAAACCGAGTCCGGCAGAACTATTACTGGCCACATCTTTCTCCGAGCGTTAGACGTTACGTACAGACGTGTCGACAATGTCAGCGGCGAAAAAAACCCGCGCTCAAGCCATCCGGCATGTTACAATCTATCGAACCACCCCTCATACCCTTTGAGCAAGTGGGCATGGACCTTTTAGGCCCATTTCCTTTATCATCGAACGGACACAAGTGGATCGTAGTCGCCACAGACTACTAACACGCTACGCTGAAACGAAGGTACTGCCGGCGACGTTGCTCGATTCTTTATGAACGACATTGTGCTCATGCACGGCGCACCGTCGACCATCATTACTGACCGAGGAAAGGCGTTTACAGCACGGCTACTGCGGGACACATTAACTCTCAGCCATACCGAGCATCGCACAACAGCAGCGTATCACCCTCAGACAAATGGCCTAACGGAACGACTCAAAACCTCGGCGGACATGATCTCAATGTACATCGACGTTGAACATAAAATGTGGGACGAGATCCTGCCGTATGTCACCTTCGCCTACAATACGACGCCGCAGGAAACCACGAAGTTTACGCCGTTCCGTCTCGTATATGGCAGGGAGGCCTGCACGATGTTGGACGCGATGCTCCCGTGCGGGACGAAGGGGTCGAACCTGATGCCGCCCATTTCGCAGAACAGGCCGAGCAAGCCCGTCAGCTGGCCCGCTTGCACATCAAGGAGCAGCATCCCACCGACGCTCGACTCTATAACCTTCGGCACACGGAAGTTTACTACTAACCAGGAGACCAAGTGTGGGCGTGGACCCCCGTGCGCGACCAAGCCTTGTGCGAGAAACTGCTCCACCGGTATTTTGGACCCTATAAAGTCCTGCGCCGCTTAAACAGCGTTAATTATGAAGTTATTCCAGATGGAACTGTGACCGTCAATGTTCGGCGTCAGCGGCCTGAAATTGTGCATGTGGTGCGCTTAAAGCCGTACTTTTCGCGTGACTGAGCGCTTCCTGCAAGTGAGACCTTGAGGTATTGTACAGTTCACCTTAAATCTAATTTTTTGTCTCCTCTAACCTTGTCATCGGGACGATGTTTCTCTTTCACGGGAGAGAATAATGCCACGTGCATAGCGTCGCGCGACTGCCGTGCTTGGTGCCGACGACGACGAAGTGTTTGTTGGCTCGAGAGGCGCGCTGGTGCTGGACTCTGTGATCGGAACTAGAAGCCGACCTTATTCTCGGGTCCTCGGCTACGTGTACCTTCACGGCTCCCTGTGACTTGAGTCGTGACATTATAATATTGTATTTGCTAAGTGGTCCACGTGCGCCTGGGACTGGGTTTCCTCAAAATAGGAGGACAATGAGCTGAGGTAAATAAGTTTATGCGAATAGTGACTAGTTCTTCGGAAGCAAACAGCTCTGCGGCGACCATTAGTTTATCAAGGATCAAGCATGACTTCATCAGGGACCGACCAACTGTAGTGGCAATATTACAACGCTCTAATAATTCTTCATGATGAATGCGTGGTGCTGCCAACCTCGGCTTACTCCCTTGTAGATACTATTAGGCTATCAGCAATCCACCCTCGAGTTAGACACAAAGTTTTCGAAGTGGTAAAATGTCTTTTAACTCCGAAAAACCGCTTTCGTGTTTCCAACAACAACTAAAGATTGTTTCTCTTCCGTGGAATTGCGTTACCAACGAGGGCCTAAAATATGGAACTTGCACATTCCGTTAACGACACTGTGAGGAACACGCCTTCCAGGCAAGGCTCCATGGATGCAAATAAACATAAGCAAAATAAAACTTTGTACTTGGGTATGTATATATATATATGTCAGGTTTGGTTTCATTTGAGCTCTTAAAAAAAGCAGCATAGATTTGGTAGCGTGGAAAAGCGGATATTTTGACAGCTGTGTTAAGACACCATCATCTCCTTAACCTTATCCGCCGACTTAACTTTCTACCGCCCCCTGCTGCACTTTCCTTCTCTTGGAATCGAGTGTGCCCTAAACCATCGTCGCTTATCCTCTCTTCACACTACATGCCCTGCCCATGTTCATTTATTCTTGTTTATTTCTACTAGAGTATCAGTAACTTGCGTTATTTCTCTAACCCATTTTGCATGCTTTCTACTTCTTAACGTCCCCCCCCCCATTTTTCCTTCCATAGTCATCTGCGTTGTCCTCAACTTAAGTAGAACCCTTTTCGTTAGCCTCCACGTTTCAGCCCCATAGGTGCGTATAGGTAAATGTTGTATAGATTCCTCTTGAGCGATACTGCTAAGCTGTTAGTCATAATCAGCGAATACTTCCCAAATGCGCTCCATCCCAATCTTATTCTCCTTGTTATTTCCCTTTTATGGTCACGATCTGCGGTTACTACCTGTCCTAAGTAGACATACTCGCCTACAACTTCCAGTGCTTCGCTACCTGTTATCACACCGTGCAATCTAATATCGCTATAGTAGTGTAGTCATGTCACGATTTCCGACCCAATGCAGTATACTTAAGACGAGGTAACGGCTTCGGAAAGGAACGTCCAGTCTTTGCAGTGGGCCGAATTTATACAGCTCACAACATAACAATAAAGGCGGTATAGGTAGCAGGAGGAGGCAGGGCCACTGGTACTCCAGTAAAAACTGTTCGGGCCTTGCGGATGTCTTGCGTGACTGATTTGTCAGTATGGTTATGCAGCCTGCGTTATGTAGTCAAGGGGGCAAATACACAGGGGTACTCGCACTGAAAGGCGATGAGTGACTGATCTGAAGAAGACAGATCCCCTTTTGAAACGTTGGCTCGGCTTGCAAAATGAGGCACCACCAACCCTGTGTACAATTTCCGTATTACAACGCAAATGAAAAACCATTCTGTCGGGAGATAGTTGCGGCATTTTAAATTGCTAAGACTAAGGACACGTGTGTGGCTAAGGCGTTGGTTAACCTCCATAGTAAAGAATTCCATCTGTTAGATAAATCGATAGTTAGGTCATGACTTTGAATTCTTTCTGCCATTTCACTGGTTTGGGTATTGTGCGTGTGCATCTCAGTGCGAGCCTTCGTTGTCTTCTTTCCTTCAATAGATCTTCAGTTGGTAGTCCTGCCTCGTCGTGTTCGCTTTTATTCTCTGTGTCTCGTCTCTTGGCGGGTTTAAAATGAAGGATACCTGGTAAGCCACTGCAAAATCGTGAAGTAGTGAAAAAGAAGAAACTTTGCACAGCCTTATGTCGTAACACAGAGGTTTTTTACAGGCACTGTGATCAGACCGCGCGGGAATTAATGGAAGCCTCGCATATCAGTCGAGCAGAAATGTGTTAGCAAAGCATCTATCACTCTCAGTGACAAATATAGCTCTTCTTGGCGCTCTTAGAGTCTCCCGCGCTTCTCTGCCTGTTTTATCAATTGTAGTGCGACGTAGAAATTTTTACAGGCAAGAAGGGTGACTCTAACACTTTCATTCTAAACATATATAGCCCGCCTAGGCAACAAAAGACTAGGTTTAGGGCCATTATTGGAAAAGCCTTGAAGGTAGCAGGAATACAGACCCTGATAGTTATGGGGGACTTTAATGCATGCCACCCTGAGGGGGGTATGATAGAGAACAAATGAAGTGGAGAATGTTATGGAAGGATTATCACAATTTGGGATTAACTCTCATGACAAATCCGGAGTTCCCAACGAGGGAGGGTAATAGTGCATGCAAAGACTCGTTCCAGATCTTACGTTCAGCAAGAACATAGCTGAATGGGAGTGGCGCAATACAGGGCAAAACCTTGGAAGTGATCACTGTGTGCTGATAGTCAGGGCGGATTTGAAAGGTAATCTTAAGCTCAGGAAGGAGGAACCTTAGTATGTGACCGAGGAGGATAGCTTCAGGGTGATTAGAAGCAACAGAGATTATTAATAACGCTAACCGCATGTTAGGATACCTACGTCGGAATTTCTCTGCCGCTCCCTCATCTCTTAAGCCTTTACTGTATAAAACACTTATACGTCCTAAACATGAATACGCATCATCGATATGGGCCCCTACACATGAAAACCTCATATATTCCTTGGAACTAGTCCAAAATAATTCCGTCCGCTTCATTGTTTCAAATTACAATCGTACGGCAAGCATCGCAGCCATGAAATATAATGTTTCACTCCCACCGTTACAATCTCGCCGTAAAATTGGTCGCCTAACGCTATTTCACAAGCTATATCATCACGTCGCGCTTCACGACTGTTTCATATCACCCCCAGAATACATTTCACATCGCATCGATCACCGCCACAAGGTTAGCATCCGAACATGCCACACCAAATCTTCATTTCAGTCATATCTTCCCCGCACATCTGTGGAATGGAACCGCCTTCCCCCCGTTATTGCAGCCATTTCAGATAACAAAAGCTTTCATGACGCAATAGCTAACAATGTTTATTCTGAAGGAATTTGACCATATGTTATATCTGTTTCCACTGTGTTGTGTAAATTGATTTTATGTTATTTACGCTTTGTGAATGTTGTTTGTTTTATTCTGGAGGAATTTTATTTTGTACTACTTGTTTTCACTGTATTATATTCATTGTTCTGTATCATAATTAACCCACTCCCCTCCGTAATGCCTTCGGCCCTGAGGGTACAATAAATAAATAAATTGTAAGGTGTTTATAGGAGCACCAAGACCGCAAGCAACGTCCGCAAACCAAATCGACGGGGGTAGCGTTCTAATCAACAGGGCAGTGCCAACAAGGCTCCGGCTCCACTTCGTCTACCTCTTCGGGTTGGCGCGCAAGCTGATGGCGATCGGCATTACTACAATACCCCCCGGCGGAAAAGGAGCCATCCTGGCGACTCATGGTGAGGAAAGGGTCGGGGGATCATAATACGGCTTGAGGCGGTCGACATGTACAGTTTCTCGGCCGCGGAGGCGATGATCTGGAGATGGGTTCAAGGGCTCTACTACGTAATTGACGGGAGAAGATTGTTCGAGAATGCGGTAAGGTCCATGATAGCGCGACAGGAGTTTGGATGAGAGGCCGGGTGCAGGGGAAGGCAACCAGAGCCAAACGAGGGCACCTGAGGGATATGAAGGCGCTGGATTTGTAGGGTCCCGGTTATGCTTTTGTTGAGCGTGGTTCTCCGTTGTGAAGGAGCGCGCCAATTGTCGGCATTCTTCGGCAAATGTGTGCGCTTCAGACAGTAGAGTGGTCTCTGAAGCGTCGGGTTGGTAGGGCAGGATAGTATCCATGGTGGACGTGGGTTCACGACCATATAAAAGAAAGAAGGGGGAGAACCCAGTCGTAGTCTGCGTAGCCGTATTGTAGGCGTACGTTACGAAAGGCAGCACTTGGTCCCAATTAGAGTGAGCGCTATCAACGTACATGGCTAGCATGTCACTAAGAGTGGGATTAAATCGCTCAGTCATGCCGCTAGTTTGGGGGTGATACGCTGTGGTGCTCCAGTGAATGATCTGGCACTGTTTGAGGAGGGCTTCGACAGTGTCGGAAAGAAACGCACGTCCGCGGTCACTTATCAATTCTTTCGGTGCGCCGTGACGAAGAACGAGGCGATGCAGAATGAACGAAGCAACATCCCGTGCGCTGGCAGACTGCAAGGCCGATGTTTCCACGTAACGGGTTAGGTGGTCAACGGCTACGATGACCCAGCGGTTGTTAGCCGACGTGGTCGGAAGCGGGCCATACAGATCGATACCGACACGGTCAAAAGGGCGGCTGGGGCAAGGCTATGGCTGCAACGGAGCGGCTGGCTGAGGGGATGGATTCTTGCGACGTTGGCAGGCGGTACAGGATCGGATATACTGACGAATGAAGCGGTACATGCCGCGCCAGTAATATCTCATACGCAGTCGAGAATAGGTTTTCATGACACCTGCATGGCCGCATTGGGGATCGGCGTGGAAAGAGTCGCAGATTTCGGCACGGAGATGTCGCGGAATCACGAGAAGCCACTTTCGCCCTGTAGGATGGTAATTGCGGCGGTATAAAAGTCCGTCACGAGTGGCGAAGTGGTCGGCCTGACGACGAAATGCACGTGACGGAGACAGCTCTGCGGGCGTAGACAGGAATGTTAAGAGGGAGGATATCCATGGATCCTTCTGCTGCTCAGATTTCATGTTGGCAATGTTGAGCGGCGACATATCGTAGGCACAAACGAAGCCAGCCGTCGAGTCGTCAGGAAGCGGTGAACGCGAAAGGGCATCAGCGTCGGTGTGCTTGCGTCCAGATCGATAGATGGCGTGGATATCGTACTCCTGAAGACGTAACGCCCAGCGGGCGAGGCGGCCGGAGGGGTCTTTGAGGGATTATAGCCAACAGAGTGCGTGGTGGTCGGTAACAACGTAGAATGGGCGACCGTAAATATAAGGACGAAACTTGGTAATGGCCCATATGATGGCCAGACACTCCTTTTCGGTCACAGAATAGTTCGATTCCGCTTTCGTGAGGGTACGACTAGCGTACGCGACGACATACTCGGAATATCCAGGTTTCCGTTGAGCAAGAACAGCGCCCAGACCTACGCCGCTTGCATCAGTGTGTATTTCGGTCGAGCAGGCAGGGTCAAAATGGCGGAGTATAGGGGTAGAGACCAGTAGACGGCGTAGTGTACTGAACGCAGCATCACAGGCTGGTGACCAAGAGGAGAGGTTCGGGCCTCCGGCGAGAAGTTGCGTTAAAGGGGCGATGATACTGGCGAAGTTTCGGATAAAACGGCGGAAATACGAACATAGACCGATAAAACTTGGAAGTTCTTTCAAGGTTGTGGGCTTGGGGAAGTCTGCGACGGCACGAAGTTTGGTAGGATCCGGTAGAACGCCATCCTTGGATATGACATGACCAAGTATTGTGAGCTTGGTAGCGGCAAAGTGACATTTCTTCAAGTTGAGCTGTAGGCCGGCTTCAGTAAGGTACGTAAGGACACGCTGAAGGCACAGAAGGTGGGAAGGGAAATCTTTCTAGAAAACGACAATGTCATCTAGATAACAAAGACACGTTTCCCATTTGAACCCACTGAGAATGCTATCCATCATTCTCTCGAAGGTGGCGGGGGCGTTGCACAGTCCGAACGGCATCACATTGAATTCATACAATCCATCGGGAGTGATGAAGGCTGTTTTCGGGCGGTCAGCGGAAGCCATCGGCACTTGCCAAAAGCCAGAGCGCAAATCTAGTGACGAAAAGAACTCCGCTCCTTGCAAACAATCTAGCGCGTCGTCAATTCGTGGTAGTGGGTAAACATCTTTGCGGGTTATCTTATTCAGACGCCAGTAGTCCACACAGAAGCGGATAGTGCCATCTTTCTTCGTCACCAACACTACGGGGGAGGCCCAAGGGCTATGAGATGGTCGTATGATGCCCCGTTGAAGCATATCGGCGACATTGTCACGAATGAAGCGGCGCTCAGTGGGCAACACGCGATATGGTCGCTGCCGCAGGGGAGCATGAGGACCAGTGTCGATTGCATGAGAAACGGTCAAGGCGCGGCCCAAGGAAGGCTGGGACACGTCAAAAGATGCACTGAAGCGCTGAAGGAGGGCGACTATTTGGTCCCGTTGGGCGGACGTAAGGTCGGTCGCGATAGCTCGATGAAGGGCGTCGACGGGAAGCTCATCACTCGTAGCAGCACAAGACGTCAGGGCAGCGACTTGAGGAAAAACTTCAGGTTCGGAGAACATGTAAGTGCGATCAAGGTCCAGCTCTTCAATGTAGCCGAGGCACTCCCCGCGAAGAACAGCCGTTGGGCAGGGAAAAGGGTTGGAAGCATAGATGACACAGCTGCCATCAGAAATTGTTAGAATGGCGAAAGGAAGAAGGAGGCGGTTATGGTGGGCGGAGGCGAGTTTGGGCGTAAAGAGAACAGGACTAGGGAGGGCAGATGTCGATATAAGGGGAACGAGAACAGAAGAAAAGGGAGGAATGTCGGTGTCTGCAGCTACAAGGAGTTTAGCAGGGCGCACAGGCGGGTCACACAGGGAAACATTACACACAGGGTTAAGCTCAACTTCAGCACGGGCACAATCAATCACAGCACTGTGAGTTGACCGAAAGTCGTAGCCGAGGATGATGTCGTGGGAGCAGTCGTAAAGCACCACCATCTCGACGAGATACGTAATGTCTTTGATGCAAACTCGTACCGTGTGCGCTGCCACAGGGGTGATGCGCTCTGAACAGGCCGTACGAAGCGAAAAGGCAGAAAGCGGCGTCGTGACCTTGCGAATTTTGCGGCGAAGGGCATCACTAATTACGGAAACGGCAGCACCTGTATCCACCAGCGCAAGAACGGGAAAACCTTCTACGAACACTTCAATGACGTTGGCGGGAGAAGGCGGAGGACTTAACGAGTTCGTCAAACGCGCAGTTCTTGCCTCCGGAACTGCGGCATTCAGTTTTCCCCTTGCGTAGGGCCCTGTCGCCGGACCATTGGCGAAATGGAACGTCGGCGAGGCGAAGGCGAACGGCGTGTCGAGTACTGAGCCCGAGGTGGAGACGATCCAGAAGAGACGTTGCTCAAGGGCGGCTCGGGATCGTAGTGGTACTGACAGACTGTGTTCTCAGGATGAAGCGGGCGCTGACGGCAAAGGCGAGCGACGTGACCCGGGAGCCCGCAAGCTTAGCAAATTGGGCGATTGTCGGCGGTTCGCCATGGGTTCGTAATGCGGCGTCGCGGTCGAGGGATCTGAGACTGAGGGGCCATGAAACGAGGTGGAGCATAAAATGTAGGGCCGTTCTGGTACGACGATGTTGGAAGCGGACCGCGCGTTCCAGCGGTTACTTGAGCGTGAGTGGTGCTTGCACAGGAGCGATGGGAACACTAGAAGGCAGCGCTTCGGCGACTTTCCACTCGATAACTTGGCGGATAGCCGGCGAGATGGATGGTGCATTGGCCGGCGCTAATTGCGAAGTGCAGACGGTCGGCTGAACTGGGTGGAGGAGGGACAGCTGGCGTGCAACTTCTTCGCGGATGAAGTCTTTGATATTCTGCATAAATTGAGACTGTTCCGCAGACGGCGTAGCCAGTGCCAAGCCAGCAATGCCGGCAGGTGTGGCAGCCCGCCGCGTAGAAGCGCGTTGCTTTCGTAGCTCGTCAAACCTCTGGCACAGTGTTATAATGTCGGATACGGAAGTAGGGTCTCTGGCCGACATCATATAGTACGCATCATCAGTGAGACCTTTTAGAACATGTGTGACTCTTTCGGGCTCGGGCATGGACGGATTTACCCGCTTGCAGAGGTCAACCACGTCCTCAATATAGCTAGTAAACGTTTCTTCGGGACGTTGAAGCCGTGCATGGAGGCGTTGTTCGGCGCGGAGTTTACGTACCGCAGGACGGCCGAAGACATCCGCGAAGTTCTGCTTGAAGACCGACCACGTCGGAAGATTGGCTTCGTGGTTTCGAAACCACAGATTCGCCACGTCCGTGAGGTAGAAGAGGACGTTGCTCAGTTTGATGGAATCGTCCCAGCGGTTGTAAGTGCTGACGCGCTCGAAAGAGGCCAGCCAGTCGTCAACGTCGTGGTCGTCGGTACCACTGAAGAAAGGTGGGTCACGGGGGCGTTGTGCTCCGGGACAGAAGATGGTGGCAGCAGTGGCAGGGATGGGCGCCGATGGTTGGCTGGGAGCGTCCTGCATGGTTGTGACCGACGGCGGTAGCGTGCGGTTCCGAAGTTCCAGGGTGAAATTTGCGAGGAGGACTGGGGCGACGACCGAACCTCCACCAAGTGTAAGGTGTTTATAGGAGCACCAAGACCGCAAGCAACGCCCGCAAACCAAATCGACAGGGGTAGCATTCTAATCAACAGGGCAGTGCCAACAAGGCTCCGGCTCCACTTCGTCTACCTCTTCGGGTTGGCGCGCGAGCTGGTGGCGATCGGGATTACTACAAAATAAATGAGTCCATAGTGTTAGACTATGAGCTGTGGTGTGACAACCTCAAGAAGGATGTCAAGGGTGCCACCAAGAAAATTGCGGGGGATAGCGCCCCGGATGTTGCATATGTGGGAGGCCAATTAAAGAGAGCATGGAGCACCGTCTGAAGAGGGAAGGCTGGCGGAATCGCACTCTGAAAAGGCGCTTGGCTAGACTAAACAAAGATATTGAAGACTAGGCCTTCAAGCTGTGCGAACAGCACTGGCACAGTAAATGTGGATATAGAAAGGAGCATGAATCTCCCTATAACTCGGAACTTGTTAAGGCACTTGCTTAACCCGGAAAAATCTAAAGGGCAGACAAGGGTAAACATGGCCAAAGTTAAGCATGCGCGTGGGGATCTCAATGATCAGGCATTCATGAAAAACTTGGTGGATACATATATGGGGGACGCCATCTCGATACAGCTTCAAGACTGCGAGGGCGAAGAAAATTTGGAATTAGATTCAGGTTCACAGAGGCGGAGATAAAGGCCGAAATAATTAGACAAAGTTAGGTCGGCACCGGACACGGATGCCATAACTAACAAAACTCTTGGATAGCTCAGTTAGGGATATCAGTAGATTTGTGAACTTATGCTGGATGGAGGGGAAAATTCCTGATCAGTGGAAAATGGCGAAGGTGATACTAATTCCTAAGCCAGGAAAGAAACCTAGAATAGGAATCTTCGGCCAATCTCATTGACCTCGTGCATCGGGAAAATTATGGAACATGTAGTGCAGACTAGGTTATTTAGATTTATGGAGAGGAATGAGCTATGGCTGAATGAAATGCTCGGTTTTAGGCCGCACCTTAGCACGGAGGATATTACGCTGCTCCTGAAGCATGAAATTGTGAAATTGATATTAGGGATAGATCTAAAGAAGGCCTTCAATATTGTAACTCGGCGGTCCTAGAGGGACTGAATGAGGTAGCAGTAGGGGTAACAGCCTATAACTACATCAGCGATTTCTTGAGGGAAAGGAGAGCCGAGAGAATGTTTCAGGAGAACACTTCAGAAGTTATTCAGCTAGGAAGTAGGGGAACACCGCAGGGGGCAGTCCTGTCACCCCTGCTGTTTATTATGGTCATGAGGAAGTTTCCAGGGCAGCTAAAGGCGCTTGGTAAACCGAACCTTAAATTCAGCATGTATGAAGATGACATTAGTTTGTGGATAGATAAGGGCAGTGATCGAGAAATTAAGAAAGCTCTCCAGGCGGGAGCCGACTGTTGTGTAGCATACGCAGCGGAAAGGGGCCTGGAGTGCTCTCCGGAAAAGTCAGAATTATTCCTATACAAAGACATGACGCTTACAAATAAACCGCCTTCAAATATTCAAATACTGGTAGCTGGGGTGCGGGTTCCGGAGGTGGAGACTACTAGGTTCCTGGGCTTACATTACATCTGCAGGCGAGTGACCATAATGCTGTTATCATCAAAAAGCTGGAAGGCTATGTCATGCAGGCTTTGGTTTGGTTTGGTTTGTGGGGTTTAACGTCCCAAAGCGACTCAGGCTATGAGGAACGCCGTAGTGGAGGACTCCAGAAATTTCGACCACCTGGGGTTATTTAACGTGCACTGACATCTCACAGCACACGGGCGCCTTGCTTTTCGCCTCCAACGAAAAGCGGCCGCCGGGGCCGAGTTTCGATGCCGCGTCCTTGGGCACAGTAGTCGAGCGCCGTACCCACTGCACCACCCCTGGGGGGTCACGCAGGCTTTGGGTCTATTTAAGAAAATATCAAGTAAGAAAAGAGGTCTTAGAGAGAAAAATTTGATTAAATTGGTTCAGGCTTTTGTTACAAGTAGAGTGATCTATGCGACACCTCACTTGAACTTGAGGCGGCAGAAAGGAGCAATATTGATGCGCTTATGAGAAATAGTATCAATATGGATTTGGGGCTGCCTATGACGGCATCCACAAAGAGATTGTTGGCTATGGGAATGCATAATACTTTGCGGAACTGATTGAGGCGGTAAATGTCTCGCAGCTAGAAAGGCTCAGCACCACAAGGGTGGGGAGGGTAATTTCGGAAAAAGCGAGGCTGAATGCGGTTAGGGGAAGGGGCATGGAGGCCACCATAGGGTGGAAGGCACGGAAGTGTATTGAGTCTCTCCATTGCTGAGATTGATTGATTTATAGGAAGGGAAAGGCGCGGTAACTGTCCAACACCCTCTTCGAGAAGGTGATGAACTGTCCCAATTCTTTTTTGTGGACACCTCAACCACGCCGTAAGAGAAGGGCGGAAGGTGGGGGTGAAAGTGAAAATAGAGAAAGAGGAACCATAGTGGAGGGCTGCGGTGTAATTTCGACCCCCCTGGGGATCTTTAACGTGTGCTGACATCGCACAGCACACGGACGCCTCTTCGTTTCGCCTCCATCGATACGCAGTGCCGAGGACGGGTTCGAACCCGGGTACTCCGGCACAGTAGTCGGGCGTCTTACCACTGCACCACCCCGGCGGGGACCTGCCTTCGGATTTTGGCAAAATCGTCAACCTGAGTGGCTGCCAGTCCTCCAAAAACCAAATTCATTTAGTCCTTTCCATCATCGTGTAGTAGTCAGAAATGATTGTGGCTTTCATTGTCATGTAAATGTTTTTTGTGTTGGTGCTGCGAAGATGGTAATAAAGAAAAAAAGTAGACAGTCGCGTGTAGCCAGTATGTTTTGGCCCCGTGCCAATGTTCTCTTGCACCATGACTGTAAATAATGCACAAAGTCGCATTTTGTTCACCTCATCTCGTCGACGCGGAGCCTTGATACCCGGACCCGAATCGCGAGAGGCTAGAACCAATAGCTATATTTGGAACTTGGCCATAACCTTTACTGGAGCCCACGCCATTGGTCATACTTTTGGACTCAACTATCTGCTCTCTCTCTCTCTCTAAAACCAATGACCGTTTGTGCGGACACGCTCTGAATGCAAGCTCTGTCCACACACTCTACCGACAGGCTCTGATGACGACTGTCATGAGACTTTCGCATTAAAAACCAGGCTCGCCTTTAAGGTTGAAATCCTTTGATTTGGCAATATCATCTTTCAATGCAGTCTTGCTTAGGAAAATCTTTTGTGGCGGAGAGAGCTGCCATTTAATTTCAAGCTATGACGCTCGTTTTCCTCCTGTCTTCTTGCGCCCGCTGTTTTTATTTTGATGTCTACGTAATTCAATGGCGAACGCAACATACATGTGCTTCGCACACGAAGCCCATTCATGCCCACCAGATTCATCGGTTGTCAGAAATACCTCATATTGTCACGAATTTAGTAAGGTTTAGACGAGAGCCACATAGAGCCACAGAGCGACAGCGGACTAAGTGGGCCAGTGGCTCAACACCAGCTGCCCAGCTGAAGAGGTTCGGTTTCTTGCCGCGTTCAGTTCAGACCTGAGACGAGGAATGCACCGCGTTATTTTAAAGTTTGCAATTATTTTTAAGAGACAGCATTCAACATATTGCCGCGACACCTTCAAAACAGTATTTGTTGTTTTTTTTTAACAGCCGCCGGCATACAGGCTTATCACTCTGATTCTGGACCGCGTATCAGTTCCGTACTCTTTGTTTGTTAATGCTCGATGTCGCGGGTCATACCTTTATCAGTTTTGTTGTAGCGCAAGATGCACCGAGATCTGTCTCGAAGGTTCCTGCCACTTGGGTGTCTTTCCACAATGTTCCAGCCCATGCTGGTAGCTGTTTGCGACGTTATCTAGATTGTTCTGTGCAGCCTTTAAATTGAGCGTTGCCGAGTGTGACGGGCATTCTTTGTTCGACGATCGACGAGCACGTTTGTTTCTATCGCCGCCGCCGAGTTGCTTAGTTCTTTTGCGGGCGCAAGTCAGCCCAAATAAACAGTTTCTTTAGTGCAATCATCGACCCTTCAATTGTGTCGTCGACCTCGTCACCACTACGTGACATCTGGTGGAGGTGCTGCCTTTGATCCTTCAAGCGAAGACCCAAGCCGTGTTCCTGTCGCCCTGGAAGACCAGCCTACAGGTCACCGAGCCAGCCGCCGACTTCAAGGCCTACAACCCGAACATGGTCTGCTGCTTGACCCCATTCGATCTCGGAAGGCATCGACGCTGACAATGGCCCAGCCTACAGCATCGGTTATTTTCGTCCAACCCCGGGAGCCCCCCTGCTTCCATGGACTACCGGATGAAGATGCGGGAGATTGGATGGAACTTTTCGACCGTGTGGCAGATTTCAACGGCTGGAATGATGCCGCGAAACTTAGGCAAGTCTACTTTGTTCTTCAAGGACCTGCCCGAGTTTGGTTCGAAACTCACGAGGCAACTATGAAGGATTGGGAGACTTTCAAGGAAGCGTTTCTGACTGCCTGACTGCCTTTTCAAGCATCGTCCAAAAGGAAAAAGCCCAGGCCCTCCTTCAGTCAAGACTGCAACTTCCTAACAAGTCTGTCCTGGCGTACGTTGAGGAGATGAAGCGCCTCTTTCGCCGCGCCGACCCTAACATGACTGAAGGTGAGAGAGTCAAACTTTTAAGGCGAGGCGTCAAAGAATCGCTTTTTCGAAATCTTGCCCGAAATCCGCCAAAAACAGTGGCGGAATTTGAAACGGAAGCGTCCGCCATCGAGAAGAAGTTGTACACCCGGATGCGCCACTCCGAGCGGCCACTTCAGCCAGACTACTCAAGCCACTACCCCAGCGCATCTGCAAGTGGAGAGAACCTTCGTGACCTCATCCGGGAGATCGTGCGAGAGGAGCTCCGCCGAATGCAGCCATCATCGCAACAACCCCAGGTGGCGACGCTCGCGGACGTCGTCCGTGAAGAAGTCCAGCAGGCGCTGGGCGTTCCTAAAGCGATGGCTGCCACAGTTCCAGCACAAAAGGCAGCAGCGATGAACTATGTTGCTGCATTACGTCGCCCTGCGCCCCAACGTGATGGCTTTCCAAGCCCTCGCCACTACCGTCCTGTTCCTGAAAGCCGTCCCTTGGCCCCCGCTCGCCAAGCCTACCAACGACCACCAAGCCCCAGGAAGTGCGACGCCTGGAGGACAGCGAACAACCGGCCATTATGCTTCCACTGCGGTGAGGCCGGCCACTCTCTGCGGCACTGCCCGTACCGACGAATCGGTCTCCGCGGATTTGCAGTCGACCCTGCACGACCACGCCCAGGTGAACGACCGCAAGAAATCGACAACTATCTGCGTAGCGGTGAGATTGCGCCACCAAGCCGTCGATTCAGGTCTCCATCGCCGTACAGGGCCCGCTTTGCGTCACCAGGACGTAACTATGATGATAGTGTGCGTGGATGGTCCCCAAGCCCCCGTAGGGGAAACTAAAGGCAGCAACCTTTCGAGGTGAGGTTGCTCAACGGCGAAAAGACGAACATCCTCCGCCGCCGACGGCCACTTACGACGACGCAACCATTTCATCGCCGCTCCACACGACGACATCGACGACAACACGACCAGTGTGCAAGCAGACACCGCCGCCCAGCGAAGTAACAACGGTATGCCCCGGCCATGACCTGAAGAAACGACGGAGCCTAGATCGGACACTAAGGCCCACGTGGAATGCGAGGACGCGAACAAGTGACCTTGAAGTTGATGTCGACGGTCGCAGAGTCACTGCCCTAGTAGACACCGGAGCTGACTATTCAGTCATTAGTGGACCGTTAGCCTCTCAGCTAAGAAAAGTTACCACCGCTTGGGATGGCCCGCTCATTCGAACAGCAGGTGGCAACCTGATTACTCCATCGGGACGATGCACTGCAAGAATAGCCGTAAATGGGCGTACTTACCCCACCAGCTTTGTGGTCTTGCAGCAGTGCTCCCGCGACGTGATTTTAGGCATGGACTTCCTAAATGAACACAGGGCTATCATCGACCTGCGATCCAAGCTCATCAAGCTCTCTGCAGACAAAGCCATTCCTGCTACGACGACGTCGATGCAACACATCCCTCTAAACGTCCTCGAAGAAGAATTGACCGTCCCGCCCCGATCAAGTATCGCAGTCTGCGTAGGTAGCGCCAACATCGAAACCGCTGAAGGCATCGTCGAAGGAAATATCCCATTGCTCTTAGAACGAGGTGTCGGCATCGCAAGAGGCATCACGAAATTCCGGAGAGGTCAAGCTCAGGTTCTGGTAACAATCTTCACTGAAGAATACCGGCACCTCAACAAGGGCACGACGATCGCCTTTCTCGACGAATTAGCGGACCTCAAAGATGTATTCACCCTCCACGACCAAACGCTGGAAGACGCACCGGACCTATTCCGTCAGCCCACATTTGACATCAACCCGGCATTGACTCACAACAGGAAAGACCAGATTCTCAGTATGTTTCGATGCTACGGGGAGTGCTTCTCATCGTCATCGAAGGTACTACAAACACCACTGGCCAAGCATCGCATAAAAACGGACGAACACGCCCGACCTCTGCGCCAAAGCCCTTATCGTGTATCGCCGTGAGAACGCCAGGCCATTCGCAATCAAGTTGAGGAAATGCTGCGTGATGACGTAATCCAGCCATCGAACAGCCCCTGGGTGGCACCAGTCATTTTGGTCAAGAAGAAAGACAGCACACTTCGCTTCTGCGTTGATAACCGCCGCTTGAATAGCATAACGGAGAAGGATGTCTACCCGCTTCCCCGCATCGACGACACTCTCGACCGGCTCTGCAATGCAAGGTACTTCTCATCGATGGACCTGAACAGCGGATATTGGCAAATTGAGGTCGACGAAAGAGATCGCGAGAAGACCGCATTCATCACACCGGACGGCCTTTATGAATTTAAGGTGATGCCATTTGGCCTCTGCTCCGCACCAGCCACGTTTCAACGAGTAATGGACACCGTCCTGGCAGGCTTGAAGTGGCAAATTTGTTTTGTATATTTGGACGACGTTGTTGTCTTCTCGTCAAACTTTGAAGACCACCTAAAACGACTACAGACAGTGCTGGAAGCCATCAAGTCATCGGGGCTAACGCTAAAAGCAGAGAAGTGTTACTTCGCCTACGAAGAACTCCGATTCCTAGGTCACATCGTTAGCAAGGACGGTATTCGCCCAGACCCGGAGAAAACAGCTGCAATCGCACAATTCCCACCGCCTGCCGACAAGAAAGCTGTGCGCCGATTTCTTGGGCTGTGCGCTTATTATCGACGATTTGTCAGAAACTTTTCGCGGATCGCCAAACCATTGACGCAGCTTACAAAGGCTGACGTACCTTTTAAATGGGAAGCGCCGCAAGGAGAAGCCTTCGACGAACTTAAGCGCCGCCTGCAATGCCCTCCTGTACTTGGCCACTTTGATAAAAACGCCGAGACCGAAATTCACACCGACGCGAGCAGGGTAGGCCTAGGAGCCATTCTCGTCCAGAAGACTGCCGGACAGGAAAAAGTAATCGCCTACGCTAGCAGGTCTCTCACAAAAGCCGAAGTCAATTACTCGACGACCGAGAAGGAGTGCCTTGCGATCATATGGGCTACTTCTAAGCTTCGTCCATACCTATACGGCCGACCATTCAAGGTGGTAAGCGACCATCACGCGCTCTGCTGGCTGGCTAATTTGAAAGGTCCTTCCAGCCGCCTTGCCAGATGGAGCCTACGACTTCAAGAATTTGACATGACTGTAGCCTATAAGTCGGGCCGGAAGCATTCCGACGCAGACTGCTAATCCCGCGCTCCCGTCGATTCTCCCCCGAAGGACGATGACGATGACGCCTTTTTGGGACCGGTAAGCGCCAGCAGTTTCGCAGAACAACAGCGATCAGACCCTGAGCTGAAAGCGCTAGCCGATTACTTGGAAGGAAAGACCGCTTCCCCTCCTGGTGTGTTCAGGCGACATTTATCATCCTTCACGTTAAGCAATGGCCTCCTCGTGAAGAAGAACTTTGCACCCAACAAGACCGCGCAGCTTCTCGTAGTGCCTAAAACCCTTCGGCAAGCAATTCTGCAGGCGTTGCACGATGAGCCCACAGCAGGCCACCTCGGATTTGCGCGCACGTTGCGTCGAATCCAGGAGAAGTATTACTGGCCGCGACTGCCTGCCGAAGTTTCCCACTACGTGAAGACGTGTCGTGAGTGCCAACGACGCAAGACGCCGCCGATCAGACCAGCGGGACTACTAAACCCGATTCCGCCCCCAATCCTGCCCTTTCAACAAATTGGGATGGATCTCCTCGGCCCCTTTCCATCTTCGTCTATGGGTAACAAGTGGATCATCGTGGCCACTGACTACCTTACCCGTTACGCCGAAGCAAGAGCACTACCAAATGGTACCGCGGCAGAAGTCGCCAAATTCTTTGTCGAACAAATTCTCTTGCGACACGGCGCCCCAGAAGTGCTCATCACGGACAGGGGAACGGCGTTTACGGCAGAGTTGACGCAAGCCATCCTGGAATACAGTCACACAAGCCATCGACGAACAACTGCGTACCATCCCCAGACCAATGGCCTTACGGAGCGCCTGAACAAAACGATCGCGGACATGATCGCTATGTACGTCGATGCTGAACACAAGACCTGGGACGCCATCTTGCCGTACGTGATCTTCGCGTATAACACGGCAGTCCAGGAGACGACCAGAGCGACCCCGTTTAAGCTTGTGTACGGCAGGGAGCCCACGACGACGCTCGACGCAATGCTGCCGCACGTAACCAACGAGGACAACCTTGACGTCGCCGCCTACCTGCAGCGTGCAGAGGAAGCCCGACGACTCGCACAGCTTCGTATTAAAGACCAACAGCGCACCGACAGCCGACGATACAATTTACGACAACGCCACGCAGAGTACAATCCAGGAGACCAAGTGTGGGTTTGGACATCAATTCGCCGTCGCGGATGAAGTGAAAAGTTGTTGCGTCGATACTTTGGGCCATACAAAATCCTTCGCCGCGTCGGACCACTGGACTATGAAGTCATTCCCGACGGAACGTCAGCATCACAACGGCGACGCGCACGCCCAGAAATTGTACATGTTGTGCGACTGAAGCCATATTACGCGCGTTAAAGAATCTGTGGTGTTTAAACTTTGCAGTGTTTATGTTTAAGTTTCTTTGTTCTGTAACATCGAGGCGATGTGTTTTTAAGGGGGGGAGTAATGCCGCGAAACCTTCAAAACAGTATTTGTTGTTTTTTTTTTAACAGCCGCCGGCATACAGGCTTATCACTCTGATTCTGGATCGCGTATCAGTTCCGTACTCATTGTTTGTTAATGCTCGATGTCGCGAGTCATACCTTCATCAGTTTTGTTGTAGCGCAAGATGCACCGAGATCTGTCTCGAAGGTTCCGGCCACTTGGGTGTCTTTCCACAATGTTCCAGCCCATGCTGGTAGCTGTTTGCGACGTTATCCAGATTGTTCTGTGCAGCCTTTAAATTGAGCGTTGCCGAGTGTGACGGGCATTCTTTGTTCGACGATCGACGAGCACGTTTGTTTCTATCGCCGCCGCCGAGTTGCTTAGTTATTTTGCGGGCGCAAGTCAGCCCAAATAAACAGTTTCTTTAGTGCAATCATCGACCCTTCAATTGTGTCGTCGACCTCGTCACCACTACATGACAATATAGTGCATGACGGCATGACCGCGTTAGGACAGTAGATACTAACAACTAAACATAAAATTTCATTGTGGCACGTGGCAGTGAGAGGGCCCTGCTTCGAGTAGTGTAAGAGGTCAACTGACTTGCAACACCCAGCTCTGAAAGATTAGAAAACAACGTTAAATTGCCGCCGCATTACAACCCGATCTCCCGAACTGCGGCCAAAAACAATCATTTTTCTAGCAATAGAAGTGTTATGCTTTCAGTAATTCATTGTTCCTAAATTTAAAATTAAAATGCCTACTGGGTAATTTCAGATAATATTGAACTCAATAGGCACTTTCTCCAATATTGTACGAATCACCTGCACAGAACGCACAGAAGCGTTTTTCGCAAGTGGTGACCAAAATATAACACGATTTCGAATCAAAATTATGACCGTTCATTGCGCAGCGTTCGGATGATGTCATATATTTCGCTTACCATTTGGAATTTGCTCTGCTAGTCACGCACGGAAGGTTAGTTTACGATAGGAATTCGAAGCGACGACATATACCAACTAACCAACTTATCGTTAATAATCAATGTAGCTGCCCGCCGAGAAGAGCGAGGAACTGCGCCTAGCACGTGTAACATGGGGTGCACGTAGACCATTTTATCACAGGAAACCGGATTACCTGGTTCGAACCCGGCTGCATTAATTGGAAACTAAATGCCAAAATAGTGTGCCGCGCGGCGTTATTTAATGTTAAAGATCTCCAGGTGGTACATATATTAATCCGAATCCCTGCACTGCGGCAACCCTCATAGCTTGAGCCACTCCGGACCATTAAACCACGTGTATCATACTATACCAAACTTTTCGACTGATTCATGGGTAGATCCAACGGTAATGCATCAGCATGGTTCGCTGTCAGTGCATCAATAGGTCGCTACATAAGCTTTCCTACAATGGTATCATTTCAACTGGACGCAGCTTCCACAAAGCAAGAATAATCAAGTGCCGACCTGTGCTCTCTGAAGTCGAAGTGTCCACTCACTGAGAAATCCAATGAATACACAAAAACAGCCTCAGTTGGAGCACTTTTGCACGACCCCGTGCCACCCACTGCACTGCGCTGTCTTAGCTTGTGATACAAGGCTTACCCGCTCCCATCATAGACGCCCATGCATGCGCTGGTTCCCATTTCGATCGGCTCATGACATTTTTGTGGCGCAAGTTCAGAGTGGCAATTCCATTCCATCAAAGCACCCTCCGACTTTGATGGCAGACTCTCGTGGGTTTCTTTTGCTTCCTCTCCCTATTCACCTATGCACCAGGTGCCGAGTCAGACAGGCTACACACAGCATTCATACACATTCTTACGGCTTGGTCAAAGCGGAGCTTTATGTCTATGCCGGGTGCACTTTCTTATAATGCGGTTGATTGCGAGAATGTGTTATTCAGTATGCGCATTCCGGAACATAATAAACTGGAGTGCTAAAACACCTAATTCGCATTTCTCCTGACCACACCCAAATCGGCCGTCAATTTTCTGCGCAGCGACCTTTTCGTGCTCATATATCGATAAGTTGTCTTTGAGCACGTTTCATGAAAAGCTAGCTGTATTAAGAAAAACAAAGCACATCATACGCATACCAATGTTCACTGCAAACAACAAAACAGCTTCTTCCAGGGACACCAAGACGTGCAGTCCTGTGGGAAGTGGTCCCGGCTCACGCAACAAGCAAAGAACAACGTCCATAGCCTTTACATGGTGACGTCATCATCGGACATCTGCTCATGTATAATAACCGGAAATGATAATGACGTCACATTCGGTCATGACGTCATGACTGATGTTGATGTCACCAGAAGATTCACGCATATACGAAGCTGACCCCGCCGAGCGTTCCATCCGGGTCCGTGCGGCGCCTTTCATTTGGCGCTTCCTCGAACGCCGCACCACAGAGCATATATAGAAATAGACTAAAAAAAAGTTGTCACTCAATTAGGGTGATGTCAAGGATGTGACGTCACCCATCTGCTGTAGCTATGAGGAGCGGGAATAAGTGCGCTCCAACGCCGCCGGACGGCGCTTCTTGCCTTCAGCGAGTTACAGATGCTGCACCTTTTCTTTCATGTAAACGAATTACAGAATACCGGTGAAATCAGACGCGCTCGACATGGAAGCCAAGGAGAGTTTAGCTGCTGGCGAACGGCGCAGGAGACTGGAGAAATTAAGAGAAATTAACTTCTGATCCCGAGGTAGTCACTGCTTTTCGCTACGTATATCCAGGCACAGCAGAGCTAAGCCATCTTTCATTTCTAAGGGGAAAGCGTTTAATGGCTCATATACTGTCGTCGACAAACGCTGTCCGCGCGAGCGGTTACCTTATTGGTCGACTGATGAGTGACGTCACCAGCCGCCTAATTCAAAGCGACCAACCAGAAGTCCCATCTTGTCTAGCGTTCTGCCATTTGCAATCCTACATTTGAAGCGCGCCAACAATGTAAAGCAGAATTTTGCGAGCATGTAAAAATTCTCACCCTGCTTTTTAACTTTGTGCGACGCTTGTGCCGAGTAGTTACCGACGGTAATAAAAAACAAAGAGAGAGAGAGAGAGAGTAAACTTTAATTGTTTAACGGAATAGCGTGGATGGTTTCCTCAGTCCAGGATACCATTGGCCTGGGCTGTCTCCCGGGCCCTGGTGAGCAGGCTGCTCTGCTCAGAGAGACCCGTGTAGGCCAGCTCTGCCACTCACTCCACTTGGCTGAGGGCTCGAGATTTATATTTCTCTAATTGCTCTTTGCAGTTCCATATCATGTGAAGGACGTCCGAGACTTCACCGCGTGCAGTGCATGCGCTATTTTTGAATTTTTCGGACCAGATATTGTGGTACTTTGATAGGTTTGGGAATGTCCTACCCTGTATGCTCCTCCAGGTTACTGCCTCCTGTCTGCTGAGGTCTGTGTGTGGTTCTCCGTATAGTTTTCTTTCTAAATTGAAGTATTGTATTAGTTCCCCGTATGTAAGAAAGTCGCCTGTTTTTTTTTTAACCAGCGGAAAATGAAAATTTTATTTCTGACCAGTGGACGATGAAAATTAATGAGACAAGAGCGGTCGTCCTAACAATCACTAACAAGACTAAGCAAGCACTTGATTATAGTTACATGATGGACACTACGGAACTAAAACAGTTACTGCTGCAAAGTATTTGGGATTGACAATTACAAGTGACTTGAGCTGGAATTCCCACATTAACCAGATTTGTTCATCTGCCGAATAGAAATGTGATTCTTACGTCAGAAATTAAAACTCGCAACACAATCTTCTAAACTGACAGCCTACTTAAGCTACGTGAGACCCATGTTGGAATATGCCAGTGCTCTCTGGGGCCCCTTCCAAATGGGCTTAATTCAAAGACTTGAGATTGTGCAACGCTAGGAGCCAGATTCACCTTATCGAAATTTTCACGCCAGGATTCGGGGACACAAATGCTCAATTTACTACAACTACCCTCTTTAGAAGATCTTCGAAAATCGTCAAGGCTTAAACTTCTTTTTTGTTATCTAGGAATTCCTACAACATTGACAAACCAAGTATTTAGCTTTACGGGAAATAAGGAATCTGCGAAGGAGTGATTATAATTACCACACTCCACAAACACACATAACACATGCGCCTACTCATTTTCTTCCCGCACTATAGCTGAGTGGAATTCTTTACCGTGTGCTGTTTCAAAGTCAGACACGGTATTTTGCTTTGAAAATTTAATTAACCTCTGAAATTCATGTTGCACACATTGTGACTTTTTTCATGTTTTTGTTTGTTGCTTTGTTTTTTTATGCAAAAGTTTACTTTTTGTTAGGAAAAATGTATTATCTGCCCCCCCCCCTCCCCCTTCTCTGTAACGGGGGGGGGGGGGGCAGATAAATAATAGTGAAAATAAATAAATATGCGACAACTGTGGTATATTGTAAGATAACGCATTGATGGTAACGTCATAACCGTGCAGTGCGTTAAAAAACTCGCTTTAAAAGTTAATCCTAAGCTCGCATTCACTAGTTAGGATTGCCATATAAAAACAAATTTAGCGATCTTCTAATGACTAATAAGGAAACAAAAAAGCCTGACGAATTATTATCAATGAGTATAATCACCGTCACCTACGCTGACCGAAAAAATTGCATTCAGAAAAATATATGCCTCTACAGAATTTCCGCGTATGTTCTTTCACCATATAAAAGCACTCTAGCATTTCACCTCCATCAAAATAGAGCCGACGTTGAGGTTCAGATCGAACCAACTGGCCGACGACATAAATGGATGCTGTCGGCCGCTCTGCTATCCCCTCTTTTCAGCATACTAAATGTTCCGAACACTGAACAGGCGTGATGTTTTTTTCTTCTTCATGTGTGCAGAAACGACGACGCAAGGGACAATACTGCTCATCCACCGACGATTGCGGATTCAAGCTGTGCTGTACACGGCGCAACGGAATGAACACGTACCAGTCTCGGCCCAGGATGGAGCACATGAGATGTACGAACACCGACATTGGGGACGAGATCTGCGAATACTACTGCCCTGTAGAGACGAGGGTCAACGCGCTCCTAGTATTTATACATTTACCACTACATTTCCTCAATAAGTGGCAAATGGCTAGCAGAGGTGGTGGTGTTGATAGTTGATAATGTTAATGAATTGACCTTAGTTGTGCGAAAGCAACCGTCCAGATTACGCCATCGCTAACATATTTTTGAACTGCTTGAAATGTGGTGAAGGTTCAATCCTCCTGTGTATTCCATGCTAGATAAGCTGCGCACTTGGCCCAAGGAAATCTAGAACCCATTGGAAACCTTCTAGATAGCCAAAATCCCGTACCTTCTGCGGACGAGCTCGATTCTCGATCCACTAGGTTCTGCTGAAGTACAATGTAACGACGAAGGAGAGAATATTTATAAATGAAGAACACAACAATCTTATATAGTTGTCAAACAGTCAAAAATATTAGAAGGCTAATTACTACCGCAGTGCATACCTCGGGAGTGGTAAAATAGCGGTGAAATATATCAAGATCCCATGTACAACACTCGTAGATACACAACGCCCAGAAAGAGGCTAAACTTTCACGAATAAATGCCAAACACAAGGCTATTTCCAAATGTCAGTCAGACGTGGACTCAACCGTCAAAGCCAAGTCCACGTAGACATTTGGCCCGAGAATGCACTCACTTAAGAAAGCAAATACGTTTCCTCAAATTTCATCCAGCCTTAACCCAGGATAAAAACAAAAGCAGCATTGCACATATCTCCAGGCTAGAGAAAGAGTTCCAACGAGCCATAACGTCCCTGAGGGGCACTTTCAAGTGTTCTCGAGATGCTCGTAACAGATGCAGAAGAAACTGTTCTTGACGGCGGATGCATACGCTCAAATTTCAACAATCCGGCACAGAGCTGATGTTATGCTATGTGAGTAAGACTACTACGTCACAATGTCAAGCGCGTGCAAACATGCGCTCTTGAACCGCTGGATGGTTTACGAAACGTGTAACCTTCTTGGATTCTAAAGTAATGAGCAACAAGAGCAGCTTTAATAGTCTGTTTGTTCAGAATGTATAGAAAATCTCAACCAAGTAAATCTGTAGGATATCGATATTCTCTTTTATTTTTAAGCCGTACCTGTTCGCATGTGTCGAGAACTCAGATCCTCTCACATCATGCTGCAGTCAGGAGGGAAACGAATGAGATCGAATATTTTGTTTGGTCTTCAGCACGCAGTAACATCGGGGCCTGAGAGGCAACACTGTTTACATCACTGAAAATAAAGCATATCCAGAGTGAAGTGGTCGAAAGTAAGCCCCAACGAGGTGTTCCCTTGATAGGAGGAAGCGTCTCTCAACCGCAAATTAGATCGCCCATCCTGATCCTGACATTTAATCCTCTTGCAAAACTGGTACACATTTACAAAAGCCGTAAGTGGACAGTTTGCTCTCCGCTTTTAACATAGATCCTCGCTGCAGTAGAGATTAACACCATAAACATATTCAGGACCACGAACCACCCGAGAAACTATCCTGAAAAAATTGCGTCGGTCTTTTGAACGCAAGCATGCATTGTAGAAAAAGTGTGAGGATTTACATGAGTCATAGTAGAAACAAGCTCTTAATGAGTATTTTCTAGAATACTTAACTGATGGACGTGTTATAGCCTTCAACACTTTTGTTTTCCTAGGTGGCGTCGCCTAGAACAGACGGCGGAACATCGAGCTCCGGAATTTACCGTCTTTTTGCCAGACCATCAACCCTGGGACCTCCATCGCCCAACTCAAGTCATTCGGCAAGTACCTGGGATCATTCTGACTCCTCATGTGCTGAATTTGATAGCTTTTTGGCTAAGCACCGACCATATATAGGTTCCGATGATGCCCGAGGCTCGCTAAGTCTTGCCACGGATCTCGTTTGTGTTACCATGGCAACGGCACCGCCGCCGCCACGTGCCGTCGATGAGTTTCCTGGAGAAACACATGCCCACGCTGTCGAAGCACGCGCCAATGCCTCAGACGCCAGAGAAGAACGCGCTCATACCTCTGAAGATTTCGATGCGTCTGACTGGATTACCCCAAAGAGGAAAGGCAAACAAAAGATTCCGGCGACACATTTCTCAACGCTGAAAACTGTCGTAATCAGGGCACCAAGTACGCTCAATATCTCCCAGGTTAAACCCTACGAAATTCTTCAAGAAATTTCCTCAGCAGCAGACTTGGCGCCACATGAGCGACAGGCTCTGACTCTACAAATCAAATACCACCAGAATGTCATCCTTCTGAAGACCACCAACGAATTGACCGCCCGAAAGGTAGCAGCGCTTTCCTCGTTATCCATCCGAGCCAAAACTCATAACATCCAATCTTACATGACCGCCCCGGTGGCATCGTGCCGGGGCGCAATTCATGGAATCGAGAAAGGTCTTTCAGAAGCCGAACTTTTAGAAAGCCTTGAATCGTGGCATGCGACGATCCTGTCCGCTCGTATGATGGGACAGACCGAGTCTGTATTAATAACTTTTGAAGGCACCCATGTACCTCGACAAATTCTGTTCCGCCGCCTCTTGTACAGATGCAAGCCTGAAAGACCAAATGCTTTGAAGTGCAGCAGTTGCCGAATATGGTCATCGGCTGCTGAACTGCCCTCACCCTCCGACATATCAACGCTGCCCCACCTTCTCAGCCCAGCTCAGCCAACAAGATGAACCACATCGTTGCTCCGCCTATTGCTTCCACTGCGGTGGAACCCACCCAACTTTTGACCTCACCTGCCCTGTACAGAAACAACAAGACCAAAAGAGCCACAAGGCTGCATATGACCGAAGGAAGAGTCTCAGGGAACAGCTGGAACCTTCTGTCCAAGAACAGAAAAAGCCATCTAATTCCCAGCGTCCCACTACAAAGCGACTATTGACTACGCGACAAAAATGTCTGGTCACCCTGGCAAGAAGAATACGCCACCCCATCATCCTCCGACTCGCGAGAACTTCCCCCCTCTGTCAAATGCAAATCAAGAGACGGCACCACCCCCTCGGACCAATGTCTGGCATCAAGAAGTTCAAGAACTGCCAGCTGCCCCACGTCCGCTTCTCAAGCCAGCTACGCTCCCACCACCGGGTAAGCCGAGCCTGCCACTTCCCATTTCCCCTCCCAAACCTTTCTCTTATACATCTTCCGATTCCACACCAGTTATCACATCTGAGAATTATATGCGCCACATAAAAGATCGAAATGACCCTATTATCTGGTACCTTGCAGAAGAAATTTCCGCCATTCGCCAAGCATTCGAACTCATGCATACCCTCCTTAGCAATCTCCTGCAGGATGACGAACGAATGGATTTCCTAAATCATTCTCTTAAACGGCCCCGTCCATCTACATCCCCTGAAGCAACTGCTGCCTCCTCTTCTGTCCCTCCCGAGAAGCGCGCTAACGTAGCTTAAGAATGGCAGGGAACAATTACATACACATTGTACAGTGGAATAGCAGAAACCTGCGTACCAATCGAACACTCTTTATCCAATGGCTCCTGACTTTACCCTCGAAGCCCCACGTCATTCTCATTCAAGAATCGCGTGCTCTTAAATGTATTCCGGGCTACCGTGCCCTGCATGCAGCGCATGACAGCGACTGTGCCCCATTAGTGAGCACTTATATTCGTCGGGACATCCGATTTGAGGCCATTGAAGTCCCCAGTCGTCTTGAACGTCACCTTATTGCATTTACACTGTATTCTGATCACTCATCTCACCCTTTATCTATTCTAAATTTTTATAACCCTCCTACAGAGTACACGCTTTTCAAACCGCTAATGCACTTTACTTCAAGATTGTTTCGAGACTCCGACTTCTTGATAGGTGGGGATTTTAATGCGCCGCACGTTATCTGGGGTTACCCATACACCTTCCGACCTGGCCGTATACTCAACGACGCATTAAACGGAGCTCAATTAACTGTTTATAACGCCCCAAACTCCATTACCCGGGAAGGTTACAGGAACCAACAATCCACCATGCCAGACCTCACAGTGGGCCGCGGACTGCGAGAGGTCACCTGGCAAGTTACAGATGAAAAATTGCTCAGCGACCATTACATTATTAACATCACTGTCCCTTGCCGTACCCGTCCGCGTAAACGTAAAATTTCCCACACAAACTGGAATACCTTTCGCACTTTACGCGACACCTCTCATACTACTGGCAGTCTTCAGAGCTGGACAAAAGCACTCAAACAGGCTCAGAAACAAGCTACGCAGGAGAGTTCCACTTCAGCCCCGTCAGATAATCCGGACCCTTACCTTGTACGAATCTGGAAGACGCGGAAACGACTCTTGCGCACTCTTCGCACCCAGCCCAACAATGCTCGCCTCTCCGACCGAGTCACCGAATTGACGCGACAGGTTAAAGAACACTGCGTTACACTTGACACCAATCAAAGGAACAAAATTTGTAACACCGTTAACGGCACACTAAATCAAAAAAAGAACCTGGCATTTACTCAGAGAATTACTCGGGCCTCAACCGGAGCCTGTTCCCACTCTCGAGAAGCACTAGTCTCAACTAGGCGCGGATGCCTTAACAGCCCAACTCCGCGATCTCTACATTCCTCCTCTCCTACCCAGCCTTTATAATCCGTACACTGGTGCTTCCAATGTAGAACTCGATCAGCCGTTTACCCTCTGGGATCTCGACTGGGCGCTAGAACAGCTAAAGTGGAAGTCAGTCCCAGGTGAAGACCTGATTACATACTCACTCATTCGAAATCTCTCTGACAAGGACAAAGAACATTTTCTGAGCATTATAAACTTACATTGGGAAGAAAGCACACTCCCAGCATCTTGGAAACAATCACTTATAACCGTACTTCCAAAGCGAGGCAAAAAACCTGCGCTTCAAAACCTCCGCCCAGTTTCTTTAACATCATGCCTGGGAAAAACCATGGAGCGGATGGTGCTCAATCGGCTCGAGACTCATCTTGAATCCATAGATTTCTTTCCCCCTCAACAAATTGGCTTCCGAAAAGGTGTGTCTACTCAGGACCTATTTTTTCTCCTCATGCACGAATTTGACCCTCCGCCCACTTCCCAGATCCAAGCCATAGTGGCCCTTGATGTGCGAAAAGCTTTTGATAACCTTGCCCACTATCCTCTATTAAACATCCTTGCCTCTACTGGCTGTGGTCCAAAGATGTATGGCTACCTCACAGCATTTCTCCTCGACCGTACGGCCAAGTTCCGTCTCCCCGATTCGATATCTGATCCTTTCCCCCTCACACGTGGTACTCCTCAGGGCGCTATTCTGTCACCCACCCTTTTTAACTTTGCAATGGCTCCCCTATCTCGTACTTTAGCGTCTATCCCAAACCTAAAACACACATTCTATGCAGACGACCTTGCTCTTTGGTGCACTTCTGGGTCTCCTGGAGCAGTAGAGGAGACCATACAGCAAGGTATCGATGCAGTCGTTAGTTACCTTGATAAAGTAGGGCTATCTCCCGCACCTGAAAAATCTGAATTGCTGCTGATTGCAAAAACTCGCTATCAACGTCAACATAACCAGCTGATCAATCTCACAATGACAGGTCACCTCATCCCTCGTGTATCATCCTGCCGGATCCTCGGACTTCATATCCATGAGTCAACCAATCAGGCCAATGTATCTACAACCGTTAAAGTTTGCAATCAGCTTACGCATCTAGTTCGCCGCATAGTCAATAAGCACGCCGGGCTACGCGAGGGTCAAGTCAGGCAGCTTGTCCACGCATTAGCACTTAGCAAAATTTTATATACGATTCCTTACCTTACACTAACTTGTCGCCAAAGACATCAGATTGAGGTTGCGCTTCACATATTGTACAAGGCCGCCCTTAACGTCCCTGTACATACGTCCACGGAGCGCCTATACTCTACGGGGCTGTTCTTGCCCCTGGGAGACCTCATACAACAACATCGCGACCGGCAAATGGCACGTCTTTCTAGCACCAAACAAGGACATTGGATACTACAGCAGGTTACACTCAATCCTATAGACCTCCCTATAATTACCCTTCCTTCTTCGCTCCCGGATAACCTCAGAATAATCCCCATTCCAAAAAACGTTGCACCCGACACTAACACAGGCAGACGTTCCGCTCGCGTTTCCAACCATGTTCACCCAACAGATTCTACGATCATCTACACAGATGCATCACGAACTAACGTCGGAGCGGCTGCTTACTCAATTCAGAGCTGTCGCGATGTAGTGACGCATACCTCGGTCCTTACATAGATCCTCCTCCTACAGCGACTCTCGAGATCCTACCAATAGTTACCAGTATTCAAGACCTCGCACAAGCACCCCCTAACCCTTCAGGATATACCGTATACACTGATTCAATACAAGCTATACGCGCCATTCACGCGGGTCGCATTCCTGAAGAACTACACGATGATCTACACAGAGCTCTTACCAAACTACGTCCCCACACTGTAACCCTGAGGTGGATTCCTGGTCACGCTGGAATCCCAGGCAATGAGGTAGTGCATCGCCTCGCCCGCGAACTTCAACACCGGGCGCCTGGGATTCCCTGGCCTTATCCACCAACGTGGGACACTACTCTTCACTACAAAAAAGAAATCAACGTTCACTACGACAACATTAGAGAAACTCTCCGTACACTTCCTCTTCCTGATAAATCTCTCACTACCACGCAAATCCACATTCTTAGACGCATACAACTAAATACACTGCTTACTCCTGCCCGATCTTTTCTATAGAGAATCATACATTCCCCTGCATGCCCAAATTGCCCAGAACACTATGCAAACTTGGAGCATTGCATCTTTTCATGCCCTGTCGCCCTCCAATCTCCTCACTTTCCACACCCTCCTCCCCCAGCGTGGCGGGCTTGGTTAGCCTATGACCAGCTGCAAGATCAGTTGGCCTTGGTGACCCTGGCCCAGGACATTCTTAACGCTTAATGTAATGCGATAAAATAAAGTTGTTTCCTCCTCCTCCTCCTCTGTTTTTCTAGCTGGGCACCACTCTTGGCCTCCCAGCTACTTTCACAGGTTCAGAAGCCTTCAGATACTTCTTTTCAATTGGACAGTGTTATCGACACCCCTCGCTACTTCCGTTGCTTTATGTGCTCCATCATTCAGCCACATATCTTGTTTTCTTTAAGCGAGAGACGGGGTCTGATTCGTTTTCCAAGCATTTTCCCCTTCTAGACGCGCCACAACGATCACCTACTCTTTTCGAATCTTAGTAGGAGACTCGGTTGTGTTCTGAACATACTGTGCGGCAGCATCGAGCTGGCGTTAGTGAGTCTGCCCGTCACTTGGCTCATCCTGCTTCGCTGCTGACAGTGAGGTTTGTTTGAGAGAGGTGCAGAGAGAATGCTTATCACGTGACATGCCATTCAGCACTGGAAAAGGGGAAGATGAAAAAAAAAGATGGTTATCATGGATTTCAATGAGAGCTGAGAGCATTTGGAGTATGGGGGCTGATTTCTAAAAATCATCCGGTATACAACCACAAAGAAGAGCGGCTCATCATGGCCACGACTCGCGACCCGTTTCGTGTAAAAGGTCAAACAAGATTTAAGACTAAAGCAGCCGATTTTTGCTGGAGCCTTGCAATAACTATTCGAGATGTACAAGATTCGAACCCTGGTGCCGCCGGGTACCCATCGGTTTTCAATGGGTACAAGATTTCCCCCGGCCTTGTGCTCGGCTCTTTAGGATGAAAATGTGGGAAAAGGAGCCGTGGACCAAGTAGGTCACCAAAAAACAATGCCCACAGCCGGCGGCGATTCTAAGGAGCGAGTCCGCGGCGCAGATTAAGTTGGCGTATGCGCAGCATCTAGCTTGCGCAGATGAATGAGCTTAGAGAATAGTAGTAGTAGAGATACGCTCTAAATACAACCACTCATCAGGAGAGCAGCTCATCATAGCCACCAGTCATGACCCGTGCTGTGCATGCAATACAGAAGCCCTCGCGTTGTCTTGAAAGTTTTTCATCTCTCCTGACAAGCAACCTGCAAAAAATACTTGTAGAGTTCTCTTCCCCCCTTATTGTCAATGGCGCGCTTGCGTTTTCTTCGCTTGTGTGTGTGTGTGTGTTGGGGGGGGGCGGGGCGGGGGGTTATCGACACGTTTAAGTTTACCATGATCAGCTACCTACTATCCCAACAAGAAGTTCCTCGAAGCGGCGAGTGAGACAACGGCATGAACAGAGACTTTTGTGCCAGGGCTCTTCCCCCTTATGGCCCCATTTGATCTTCAGGCATCACTGAGGTACCTTGGCGCAAGATTTATCTTCTTTCGTATCAAAATTCTGGCGCCTCCGTTTACTCTGGAGTGTCGCAGGTGGTGCCACGCCATTTCGATGCCTAACTGGCATGCATCTGGTAGTCAAGTTAGCAAAAAGGATTTGAACTGACTTGTATGCTCTAATTAGCTCACTACGCCAAATCACCTGATGAGCGAGCGTTTTCGAGTCAGCTGCATCAATGCGCGAGCGAGCGTTCGCCTTCGCCGTTCATATGCATAGCCTTCCTAAGTATCCCGAAATTTTTACCGACGGTCCTTGCTTTATGACTGCTGTCCATATTATTTGTATCTGCTGCTCCCTTTTCGTACTTCGTTTCTGTTCTTTCTTTGCTCTTACAATGATGTCCATAAGTTACCATTTTTAATCCAATTGCCGCATCAGGCGTATGCAGTATGCAAAGATTGCTATTATTTTTGGGTCTTTGCATTGTTTTTGTGCTCCATTGTTGGCTATTTTCATCTATTGCGTCACCCCCGTCCCCCCTTCCAATGGATATCTCAACTATGACTGCCTTTCGGGGTATCTTATATAAAATAAAACTAAATGAATAAATAAAGACCGCTATTCGGCCGATCGTCGAAAAACAAGGATAGCGAGTGACCCCCAGCATCTGCGTTAACATGCTCTCCGGCATTCTAAAAAGCATGAAATGCCCATTTTAGACAGCATTATGTGATTTTGCCGCAAAATTTCCCACCAAAAACGCCTGCATTGCGTCCGATTTTGAGTTTCGAGAACTGCGCGTGATAGACGACGTAAAGGTATGCGTTCAGATATAGAAAAATGTGGGATTCACGAAGAATAAGCTTTGGTCAACGAGTGCAGTAAGCGTGCAAAATCACTGTTTCTGAGCTGTACTGCCACAAAGTATTCCTAAGCGCCAAACCCACTGACAAAATACGTTTACAGCGACGACATACAGTGATCATCATGACAACTCATGACTCGTCCCGCTATTAAGAGTGACGTCGCGTGTCACAGGGCTTTCACGTGGCAGAAAGTGCACTCGAACTGGTGTCATATTAAAATGACATTGAGGACACTGCTTAAAGTTCACATAGAAGGAGCTCCTCTAAACAGCTGCTGCACCGCAGGTCAACTCACTGGTTCTCATTGTTTCAGAGATCTGTGCATGCGCGAAAAAAAAAATAGCATGTCCCGAACAGCACTCCCTTATTGGGAGGGGTATTCTTTCCAATGCCTGGAGTGAACCTTCATTGCTGAGAACGTGGCACACGGTTGACAATGGAAGCAAATGCTGTCTGTAAAACATGCAAACTTCTTCTAGATGCCAATATTTTAACCGAGACTTCTATCTCTTTAAGCCGCTCATCTCAACGTCTCTGGTGTGGCGCTTAAATATCTGCTTCTATCCCTAACGCCACCAATTTGACGTAATTTACAAGTAGGATATGCCTTTCTTGGAAACGGTATAGCTTTGCGAATATTTATTGATCAACTTAAATAAAAACTATGCCTCGAGTCTTAGGCAGCATACTATGAACCTGCTAGTGAGTGAGCTAAAGGACATGTTACACCAATCTTACGCATTTATATATTTTCATTGTAATGCCACGTGCCTTGTGCCGCGCGACTGCCGTGCATGGTGCCGACGACGACGAAGTGTTTGTTGGCTCGAGAGGCGCGCTGATGCTGGATTCTGTGATCGGAACTAGAAGCCGACCTTATTCTCGGGTACTCGGCTACGTGTACCTTCACGGCTCCCTGTGACTTGAGTCGTGACACTGGTGGAGGTGCGGGGTTCACGCACCTCCACCATGCACGGAGTTGAAGACCAGCTTTTTTCCGGCCTCGTGTGGAACCCGCCCACCACCGTCGCGGCGTTTCTAGCTGAAGCTGTGATTATGCAGAAACTGCTACAGCTGCGATGCAGCCAGTACGCTCGGCCACTGAAAAGCATGAGTACTGTGGGTCCCACTCCACAATGCGAGTCGCCGATGATAGCCTCACAGTGCCACCACGAGCCAGCATCCTCGCCAGAGTTACCTGTGACGAGCCACATCACGGCCTCCGGGTTGTTGAGCCTAATGTCTCCCTCTCACTCGCCTTGGGAGTTTCTGTGGCAAGAGGTCTTTGTTCCCTTCGTGGCAGAGAGACGGAGGTGCTTGTCACCAATTTCTCCAATGAACATCGACATCTGTTCCGTGGCACTGTCATTGCTTACGTCGACCATCTGCAGCAAGTCGCCGAATGTTTTGCTTCGGAGGAAGCTACACCTAGCACTGAACCGGATGATGCCGTACACGCTGTCGGCATCAATACTAGCCTTTCCTCCACTGAAAAGAGACAACTCCAAGATCTATTGCTGGAGTTTCGTGAATGCTTCACGTCTTCATCTAAAGTGCAGCAAACGTCGGTCATTAAACACCGGATTATCACGCATGAAGGCACTCGATCCATCCATCAGCAGCCCTATCGTGTGTCTCTTCGGGAGAGAGACGCTATCCAACAGCAAGTCAAGGAGATGCTCGCCGATGGCGTCATTCAACCTTCAAGCAGCCCATGGGCGTCGCCTGTAGTCCTTGTTAAAAAGAAAGACGGAACACTTCGTTTCTGCGTTGACTATCGGAAACTTAACAGTATGACAAAGAAGGACGTCTATCCGCTGCCACGGATTGACGACTCTCTCGACCGACTTCGTCAAGCCAAGTACTTCTCCTCCATTGACCTCAGGAGTGGTTATTGGCAAATTGAAGTCTATGAGAGGGACCGTGAGAAAACTGCCTTCGTAACACTAGATGGGCTCTATGAATTCCGCGTCCTCCCATTCGGGCTCTGCTGTGCTCCTGCCACCATCCAGCGGATGATGGACACTGTGCTCACAGGTCTTAAGTGGCAGACATGCCTTGTTTATCTCGACGACGTGATAATTTTTTCACCGACGTTCACGGAACACCTGCGCCGCCTGAGTACTGTTCACAAAGCCATCCGGTCTGCCAACCTTTCTCTCAAGGCTCAAAAGTGCCACTATGGGTTCACCGAATTGAAGTTTCTTGGGCACATCGTGAGTGCTGATGGCATCCGAGCTGACGCTGAGAAACTTGCTGCCGTTGCTGCCTTTCCCATCCCCGCCCACAAAAAAGCAGTCTGACGGTTTTGGGGGCTGTGCTCCTATTATCGTCGCTTTATCAAAAACTTTGCACAGATGGCCAGCCCTCTGGCTCTCCTGACTCGAGATGACGCATCATTTTCCTGGGGCGCCGAGCAGCAGATGGCTTTCGACGAGTTACGACGCCGGCTCCAGTCACTCCCGATCCTGGCCCATTTCGACGATGATGCCGACAGAGTTACACACGGATGCGAGCAATGTCGGCCTTGGTGCCGTCCTAGTTCAGCATCAAAACGGGGTCGAGAAAGTAATTGCCTACGCCAGCAGTGCACTTTCCCGTGCTGAGTGCAACTATTCCACCACTGAAAAAGAATGTTTGGGGGTAGTATGGGCCGCTGCCAAGTTCCGCCCGTATCTTTATGGCCGACCGTTTCGTGTCATCACTGACCATCACTCGTTGTTTTGGCTGAAAAACTTAAAGGATCCTTGTGGCCGCTTAGCACGTTGGGCATTGCGCCTGCAGGAGTTCGATTTTGATGAAGTCTGGCCGGAAGCACACCCATGCTGATAGCCTGTCCCGCGCGCCCGTCGGCCCTCCTTCGTCAGATGCCACCGAAGACGATAGCTTCCTCGGAGTAGTCACTACGTCCGACCTCGTTTCCAAATAGCGTGCCGACGCCGAGCTGCGACTGGTTATTGACCATCTTGAAGGTGGGCATCCTACAATACCCCGATATCTTGCTCAGGGTTGTCGTCGTATTGGCTCCGCAATGGGGTGCTTTATAAGAAGAATTCTACGTCGAGTACAAAAACATACCTGCTAGTCATACCGGCTGATCCAATGCACTAAATCCTCCTGGCCTGCCACGACGAACCAACTTCAGGTCATCTTGGCTTTACACGCACCCTAAACCGAGTCCGGCAGAACTATTACTGGCCACATCTTTCTCCGAGCGTTAGACGTTACGTACAGACGTGTCGACAATGTCAGCGGCGAAAAAAACCCGCGCTCAAGCCATCCGGCATGTTACAATCTATCGAACCACCCCTCATACCCTTTGAGCAAGTGGGCATGGACCTTTTAGGCCCATTTCCTTTATCATCGAACGGACACAAGTGGATCGTAGTCGCCGCAGACTACTAGCACGCTACGCTGAAACGAAGGTACTGCCGGCGACGTTGCTCGATTCTTTATGAACGACATTGTGCTCATGCACGGCGCACCGTCGACCATCATTACTGACCGAGGAAAGGCGTTTACAGCACGGCTACTGCGGGACACCTTAACTCTCAGCCATACCGAGCATCGCGCAACAACAGCGTATCACCCTCAGACAAATGGCCTAACGGAACGACTCAACAAAACCTCGGCGGACATGATCTCAATGTACATCGAAGTTTAACATAAAATGTGGGACGAGATCCTGCCGTATGTCACCTTCGCCTACAATACGACGCCGCAGGAAACCACGAAGTTTACGCCGTTCCGTCTCGTATATGGAAGGGAGGCGTGCACGATGTTGGACGCGATGATCCCGTGCGGGATGAAGGGGTCGAACCTGATGCCGCCCATTTCGCAGAAGAGGCCGAGCAAGCCCGTCAGCTGGCCCGCTTGCACATCAAGGAGCAACATGCCACCGACGCTCGACACTATAACCTCCGGCACACGGAAGTTTACTACGAGCCAGGGGACCAAGTGTGGGTGTGGACCCCCGTGCGCGACCAAGGCTTGTGCGAGAAACTGCTCCGCCGGTATTTTGGACCCTATAAAGTCCTGCGCCGCTTAAACAGCGTTAATTATGAAGTTATTCCAGATGGAACTGTGACCGTCAATGTTTGGCGTCAGCGGCCTGAAATTGTGCATGTGGTGCGCTTAAAGCCGTACTTTTAGCGTGACTGAGCGCTTCCTGCAAGTGAGACTTGAGGTATTGTACAGTTCACCTTAAATCTAATTTTTTGTCTCCTCTAACCTTGTCATCGGGACGATGTTTCTCTTTCACGGGGGAGAATAATGCCACGTGCCTAGCGCCGCGCGACTGCCGTGCTTGGTGCCGACGACGACGAAGTGTTTATTGGCTCGAGAGGCGCGCTGGTGCTGGACTCTGTGATCGGAACTAGAAGCAGACCTTATTCTCTGGTCCTCGGCTTCGTGTACCTTCACGGCTCCCTGTGACTTGAGTCGTGACATTATAATATTGTATTTGCTAAGTGGTCCACGTGCGCCTGGGACTGGGTTTCCTCAAAATAGGAGGACAATGAGCTGAGGTAAATAAGTTTATGCGAATAGTGATTAGTTCTTCGGAAGCAAACAGCTCTGCTGCGACCATTAGTTTATCAAGGATCAAGCATGACTTCATCAGGGACCGACCAACTGTAGTGGCAATATTACAACGCTCTAATAATTCTTCATGATGAATGCGTGGTGCTGCCAACCTCGGCTTACTCCCTTGTAGATACTATTAGGCTATCAGCAATCCACCCTCGAGTTAGACACAAAGTTTTCGAAGTGGTAAAATGTCTTTTAACTCCGAAAAACCGCTTTCGTGTTTCCAACAACAACTAAAGATTGTTTCTCTTCCGTGGAATTGCGTTACCAACGAGGGCCTAAAATATGGAACTTGCACATTCCGTTAACGACACTGTGAGGAACACGCCTTCCAGGCAAGGCTGCATGGATGCAAATAAACATAAGCAAAATAAAACTTTGTACTTGGGTATGTATATATGTCAGGTTTGGTTTCATTTGAGCTCTTAAAAAAAGCACCGTAGATTTGGTAGCGTGGAAAAGCGGATATTTTGACAGCTGTGTTAAGACACCATCATCTCCTTAACCTTATCCGCCGACTTAACTTTCTGCCGCCCCCTGCTGCACTTTCCTTCTCTTGGAATCGAGTGTGCCCTAAACCACCGTCGCTTATCCTCTCTTCACACTACATGCCCTGCCCATGTTCATTTATTCTTGTTTATTTCTACTAGAGTATCAGTAACTTGCGTTATTTCTCTAACCCATTCTGCATGCTTTCTACTTCTTAACGTTCCCCCCCCCCCCCCCATTTTTCCTTCCATAATCATCTGCGTTGTCCTCAACTTAAGTTGAACCCTTTTCGTTAGCCTCCACGTTTCAGCCCCATAGGTGCGTATAGGTAAATGTTGTATAGATTCCTCTTGAGCGATACTGCTAAGCTGTTAGTCATAATCAGCGAATACTTCCCAAATGCGCTCCATCCCAATCTTATTCTCCTTGTTATTTCCCTTTTATGGTCAGGATCTGCGGTTACTACCTGTCCTAAGTAGACATACTCGCCTACAACTTCCAGTGCTTCGCTACCTGCTATCACACCGTGCAATCTAATATCGCTATAGTAGTGTAGTCATGACACGATTTCCGACCCAATGCAGTATACGTAAGACGTGGTAACGGCTTCGGAAAGGAACGCCCAGTCTTTGCAGTGGGCCGAATTTATACAGCTCACAACATAACAATAAAGGCGGTATAGGTAGCAGGAGGAGGCAGGGCCACTGGTACTCCAGTAAAAACTGTTCGGGCCTTGCGGATGTCTTGCGTGACTGATTTGTCAGTATGGTTATGCAGCCTGCGTGATGTAGTCAAGGGGGCAAATACACAGGGGTACTCGCACTGAAAGGCGATGAGTGACTGATCTGAAGAAGACAGATCTCCTTTTGAAACGTTGGCTCGGCTTGCAAAATGAGGCACCACCAACCCTGTGTACAATTTCCGTATTACAACGCAAATGAAAAACCATTCTGTCGGGAGATAGTTGCGGCATTTTACATTGCTAAGACTAATTACACGTGTGTGGCTAAGGCGTTGGTTAACCTCCATAGTAAAGAATTCCATCTGTTAGATAAATCGATAGTTAGGTCATGACTTTGAATTCTTTCTGCCATTTCACTGGTTTGGGTATTGTGCGCGTGCATCTCAGTGCGAGCCTTCGTTGTCTTCTTTCCTTCAACAGATCTTCAGTTGGTAGTCCTGCCTCGTCGTGTTCGCTTTTATTCTCTGTGTCTCGTCTCTTGGCGGGTTAAAAATGAAGGATACCTGGTAAGCCACTGCAAAATCGTGAAGTAGTGAAAAAGAAGAAACTTTGCACAGCCTTATGTCGTAACACAGAGGTTTTTTACAGGCACCGTGATCAGACCGCGCGGGAATTAATGGAAGCCTCGCATATCAGTCGAGCAGAAATGTGTTAGCAAAGCATCTATCACTCTCAGTGACAAATATAGCTCTTCTTGGCGCTCTAAGAGCGTCCCGCGCTTCTCTGCCTGTTTTATCAATTGTAGTGCGACGTAGAAATTCTTACAGGCAAGAAGGGCGACTCTAACACTTTCATTCTAAACATATATAGCCCACCTAGGCAACAAAAGACTATGTTTAGGGCCATTATTGGAAAAGCCTTGAAGGTAGCAGGAATACAGACCCTGATAGTTATGGGGGACTTTAATGCATGCCACCCTGAGGGGGGTATGATAGAGAACAAATGAAGTGGAGAATGTTATGGAAGGATTATCACAATTTGGGATTAACTCTCATGACAAATCCGGAGTTCCCAACGAGGGAGGGTAATAGTGCATGAAATGACTCATCTCCAGATCTTACGTTCAGCAAGAATATAGCTAAATGGGAGTGGCGCAATACAGGGCAAAACCTTGGAAGTGATCACTGTGTGCTGATAGTCTGGGCGGATTTGAAAGGTAATCTTAAGCTCAGGAAGGAGGCCCCTTAGTATGTGACCGAGGAGGATAGCTTCAGGGTGATTAGAAGCAACAGAGATTATTAATAACGCTAACCGCATGTTAGGATACCTACGTCGGAATTTCTCTGCCGCTCCCTCATCTCTTAAGCCTTTACTGTATAAAACACTTATACGTCCTAAACATGAATACGCATCATCAATATGGGAACCTACACATGAAAACCTCATATATTATTTGGAACTAGTCCAAAATAATTCCGTCCGCTTCATTGTTTCAAATTACAATCGTACGGCAAGCATCACAGCCATGAAATCTAACGTTTCACTCCCACCGTTACAATCTCGCCGTAAAATTGGTCGCCTAACGCTATTTCACAAGCCATATCATCACGTTGCACTTCACGACTGTTTCATATCACCCCCAGAATACATTTCACATCGCATCGATCACCGCCACAAGGTTGGCATCCGAACATGTCACACCAAATCTTCTTTTCAGTCATATCTTCCCCGCACATCTGTGGAATGGAACCGCCTTCCCCCCGATATTGCAGCCATTTCAGATAACAAAAGCTTTCATGACGCAATAGCTAACAATGTTTATTCTGAAGGAATTTGACCATATGTTATATCTGTTTCCACTGTGTTGTGTACATTTATTTTATGTTATTTACGCTTTGTGAATGTTGTTTGTTTTATTCTGGAGGAATTTTATTTTGTACTACTTGTTTTCACTGTATTACATTCATTGTTCTGTATCATAATTAACCCACTCCCCTCTGTAATGCCTTCGGCCCTGAGGGTACAATAAATAAATGAGTCCATAGTTTTAGACTATGAGCTGTGGTGTGACAACCTCAAGAAGGATGTCAAGGGTGCCACCAAGAAAATTGCGGGGGATAGCGCCCCGGATGTTGCATATGGGGGAGGCCAATTAAAGAGAGCATGGAGCACCGTCTGAAGAGGGAAGGCCGGCGGAATCGCACTCTGAAAAGGCGCTTGGCTAGACTAAACAAAGATATTGAAGACTATGCCTTCAAGCTGTGCGAACAGCACTGGCACAGTAAATGTGCATATAGAAAGGAGCATGAATCTCCCTATAACTCGGAACTTGTTAAGGCACTTGCTTAACCCGGAAAAATCCAAAGGGCAGACAAGGGTAAACCTGGCCAAAGTTAAGCATGCGCGTGGGGATCTCAGTGATCAGGCATTCATGAAAAAATTGGTGGATACATATATGGGGGACGCCATCTCGATACAGCTTCAAGACTGCGAGGGGGAAGAAAATTTGGAATTAGATTCAGGTTTACAGAGGCGGAGATAAAGGCCGAAATAATTAGACTTCAAGCTAGGTCGGCACCGGACACGGATGCCATTACTAACAAAACTCTAAGAAATCTAGAGGATAGCTCTGTTAGGGATATCAGTAGATTTGTGAACTTATGCTGGATGGAGGGGAAAATTCCTGATCAGTGGAAAATGGCGAAGGTGATACTAATTCCTAAGCCAGGAAAGGAACCTAGAATAGGAATCTTCGGCCAATCTCATTGACCTCGTGCATCGGGAAATTTATGGAACATGTAGTGCAGACTAGGTTATCTAGATTTATGGAGAGGAATGAGCTATGGCTGAATGAAATGCTCGGTTTTAGGCCGCACCTTAGCACGGAGGATATAACGCTGCTCCTGAAGCATGAAATTGTGAAATTTATATTAGGGCTAGATCTAAAGAAGGCCTTCAATATTGTAACTCGGCGGTCCTAGAGGGACTGAATGAGGTAGCAGTAGGTGTAACAGCCTATAACTACATCAGTGATTTCTTGAGGGAAAGGAGAGCCGAGAGAGTGTTTCAGGAGAACACTTCAGAAGTGATTCAGCTAGGAAGTAGGGGAACACCGCAGGGGGCAGTCCTGTCACCCCTGCTGTTTATTATGGTCATGCGGAAGTTTCCAGGGCAGCTAAAGGCGCTTGGTAAACCGAACCTTAAATTCAGCATGTATGAAGATGACATTACTTTGTGGATAGATAAGGGCAGTGATCGAGAAAGTAGGAAAGCTCTCCAGGCGGGAGCCGACTGTTGAGTAGCATACGCGGCGTAAAGGGGCCTGGAGTGCTCTCCGGAAAAGTCAGAATTATTCCTATACAAAGACATGACGCTTACAAATAAACCGCCTTCAAATATTCAAATTCTGGTAGCTGGGGTGCGGGTTCCGGAGGTCGAGACTACTAGGTTCCTGGGCTTACATTACATCTGCAGGCGAGTGACCATAATGCTGTTATCATCAAAAAGCTGGAAGGCTATATCATGCAGGCTTTGGTTTGGTTTGGTTTGTGGGGTTTAACGTCCCAAAGCGACTCAGGCTATGAGGAACGCCGTAGTGGAGGACTCCAGAAATTTCGACCACCTGGGGTTATTTAACGTGCACTGACATCTCACAGCACACGGGCGCCTTGCTTTTCGCCTCCAACGAAAAGCGGCCGCCGGGGCCGAGTTTCGATGCCGCGTCCTTGGGCACAGTAGTCGAGCGCCGTACCCACTGCACCACCCCTGGGGGGTCATGCATGCTTTGGGTCTATTTAAGAAAATATCAAGTAAGAAAAGAGGTCTTAGAGAGAAAAATTTGATTAAATTGGTTCAGGCTTTTGTTACAAGTAGAGTGATCTATGCGACACCTCACTTGAACTTGAGGCGGCAGAAAGGAGCAATATTGATGCGCTTATGAGAAATAGTATCAAGAGGGATTTGGGGCTGCCTATCAAGGCATCCACAAAGAGATTGTTGGCTATGGGAATGCATAATACTTTGCGGAACTAATTGAGGCGGTAAATGTCTCGCAGCTAGAAAGGCTCAGCACCACAAGGGTGGGGAGGGTAATTTCGGAAAAAGCGAGGCTGAATGCGGTTAGGGGAAGGGGCATGCAGGCTACCATAGGGTGGAAGGCACGAAAGTGTATTGAGTCTCCCCATTGCCGAGATTGATTGATTTATAGGAAGGGAAAGGCGCGGTAACTGTCCAACACCCTCTTCGAGAAGGTGATGAACTGTCTCAATTCTTTTCTGTGGACACCTCAACCACGCCGTAAGAGAAGGGCGGAAGGTGGGGGTGAAAGTGAAAAGAGAGAAAGAGGAACCATAGTGGAGGGCTGCGGTGTAATTTCGACCACCTGGGGATCTTTAACGTGTGCTGACATCGCACAGCACACGGACGCCTCTTCGTTTTGCCTCCATCGAAACGCAGCCGCCGAGGTCGGGTTCAAACCCGGGTACTCCGGCACAATAGTCGGGCGTCTTACCACTGCACCACCCCGGCGGGGCTCCCCATTGCCGAGAAACATGCGCCCGGAATAAAATAAAGAGAGAAGACTGAGAGGCTCTGGAACGCATACATTCAAGGAAAAAAAACTGATTGATTTATAGGAAGGGAAAGGCGCGGTAACTGTCGCACTTGTTTTCTGTGGACACCTCAACCGCGCCGTAAGGGAAAGGAGGAAGGTGGGAGTGAAAGTGGAAAGAGAGAAAGAGGAGCCGTAGTGGAGGGCTGCGGAGTAATTTCGACCACCTGAGGATCTTTAACGTGCGCTGACATCGCACAGCACACGGACGCCTCTTCGTTTCGCCTCCATCGAGACGCAGCCGCCGAGGTCGGGTTCGAACCCGGGTACTCCGGCACAGTAGTCGGGCGTCTTACCACTGCACCACCCCGGCTTTTTTTTTCGTTATTGCCGACTTTTACATTTGAAAGTGAAATCAGAAATACAGTGCATAAAACGCAAAGCCTGGCTCTGGCAAACACGGATTAAAATTCTCTCAGCGACACCAAAACATCAAGCAAGGTAATCCATTCTGGTGGATCAGGGAGTGCTCGGTAACACTCTCTTAGTGAAACGACACTTTCAACAAAATGCTCGCGAACAGGGGGGCATATTCAAGGAAGCTGAGGGAGCAGGTCGCATTTGTAGATTCGGCGGGAGGAAAAAGGGGGAAGGCACCTTAGCAGTTGTGGTTGACGGGGAGGGGGCTCGATCTCGACACTATCGATTAAGAGTAATGATATTGATGTGGCATAGGAGGTTGCTATAGCTCTTGCTTGCGTATGTGTTGAGCGACAGTAAAACTAATCTAATCTAATTGGTTCACAGGAATAGAAAGACGCAGTATCTGTCACACACTTTTCTGGGGACACCTGAACCACACCGTAAGGGAAGGGAGGAAGGCGTGTTTGAAGGTTGAAAGAGAGAAAGAGGAGCCGTACTGGAGGGCTACGGAGTAATTTCGACCACCTGGGGATCTTTAACGTGCGCTGACATCGCGCAGCACATGGACGCCACTTCGTCTCGCCTCCATCGGCGATGGAATGTTCTCCAAGTTACGAGAAAGCGACGCGACCGATTGCGTCATCTCGGCCACCGCGCAGCGCCTTCTCGCCCTCATCGCCATGCGCGGAGTCAAGCGTGCATTCCCCCGCACGGTCCCGGCCCTCCTCCTCGCTTCGCACCGGAGGGCTGCACGTGTTAACCACGTTCGAGAAAGTTCGAGGCCTCTCCAGAAGGCCAAGGTGGGAAGGCATAGCTTTGGCAGCGCTAAGCTGTTTTACGTCCCTCCTCCGCATCTAGAAGGTTCGGCGCTGGCTATTTAAGAGCGCGCCGCGCAGTCACCGACGGTTCTGTTTCTGATTCGATTCTCGCTCGGAGAAGACAGCGTAGCAGGCAGGCCCCAACTGAAAAGTCGTTAAAAAGAGTGAGTGATGCGCTCGTTTTGCGGTTAGTTATTCTTTGTCTCTTTTATAAAGTGTGTCGCCTCTCTGTCTGGTGTGAATAAGTTTTCTGTACCCAGTGCTTCGTGTCCTTGTTATATAAAGTTAATTCACGTTATGTTACTGCAAGTTCGTTGGCCTTCGTCTCAGTGTGTTTGCGTGTGAACTGCACGTCGCTCGCCGAATCGAGGAGCACCTTGCAGAGGTGCGGAAGATTTAAAAAAGAACGAGAAGAACCTGACTTTTACTGGGTGTATAATGCAGGGTATGCATTTGGGTGGGTGGCTGGATTTGGAAAGGAGTGCGTCTGTAATTTTCGCTAGGTAACCTCTTGTGCCTTTGCAAGAGTTTTGTCCCGGAGGGTGTAGGGTACGTGTTTGACGGAAGTGTAGTGTATTTTTCTTGATAGAAAACCATACGGTCTCTTGCCGACCTAATGAGGGGTTGTCCCGACGCCTGGCTGACGAGTCATCGAGCGAAGCTGTGGGCGGCCTCATTACCAGAAAGGAAGCGATGTGCTAGTGTCCAGATTAGCTGTATTGAAGGGTCAGTCGTTTGAGAGCCAAGCAGCAATTTGAGTACAACAGGGGATATCCTGCCTCTGCTGTAATTTCGTATTGCGGTTTTCGAGTCGCTATTTATATGAAGAGCTGAGGTTGAGTTTATAGCGAGGGCGATCGCAGCTTCCTCAGGATCTTTGGTAACGACCGAACCTGCCGTGAGCTGTTGACCCTGATAATTTATTGACAATCGTGAATGCATTACAGACCGCGTTTTCGGCTGCATCGACATAGATTGCCTCTTGTTTGGACGCGCTCTCAGCGCTTGAGGTGAACGGACGGACTGGCTTGAGCTCCGTGTTTTGACACCGATATCAGCGATAAATTGTGCCATCGACCTCGAATCGTTGTTGTATCGAACTGCGAAAGTCACGAGGACCACGAAGACAATATGTTTCGGGGCAAGTAAACCTTTTTCCGCCTTTTTTGGAAAGATTGTAATTTCCAACCACGGGGGAGTTTAAGCCTAACGAGGCCTAGTGAGCCGGCAGCAGCCAGCGCTGCTGCGCAGGCGAAGTTCGCGCAACACCTGGAGCCACAATTTTAAAATGGAAATCGTCGTAGAAGGCAAAATTATAAAACCCGAGGAACGCGAGGTGCCAAAGCAGTGGTTCGTCAACTATAAGGCTCGTAACATGCGGTTGGAGGAAGCGCGTCGATAAGCAGAAAAAGAGAAAGTGCTAACCAAGCAGAAGGGAATGAAGATGGCTGTGAACTCGGTAGAAAAACAGCACGTTCGTATAAGATATCATTATAGAGAGCCGAAGAGTTCATTATAAGTCGCGTGGAGGCCTGGCGAAGCTCATGACGAACGGAACGCTGGCGTTGGGCGACATAATCAAGCTTGCGGCGGGTATAAACCCGAAAGAGGAAGGAGACAAGGACTTTGTCTAGCCAAACCTGAAGCAACAGACGATTCTGATAGCCACGACTAGCGAAAGCCGTAGATTGAAATATCTGATCCTGAAAAAACTGTAGGTCACTGGGGAAGGCAGATAGGTTACGGCGTATCCTGCAACACCACAGAAATGCGGCAAGGGAGTGATATACGACGTCCCGTTATTCTCACGGAAGAAAATATGATAAGATGACAGAAGAGAGAAGATAATCCAGAAATCTACACAGTCAGAAGTCTAGGGAAAGAATCTAAGGTTGTGATGATAATGTTCGCCCTGGAAGAAGTTCCGAGATGGATCATTTTCGGGGGAGTTGCATACAATGCTGGCTGTACAAGAAAACGTACGAGGTATGTTACGCATGCGTAAGAATGGGACACAAAGCTGACGTATGCCCGGACCCGACGAACATCAAATGTAGGACGTGCGGAAAGGAAAACCCTCCGGATGGGAACAGGTGCGAACCAGTGCGCCAGATGTGCGGCAAGGGACAGATCGTAGGAGGCAGCAAATGCAAATCCATCTACCGTACTCCATACATCGTTAAGAAGCGGCGCTGGGTGAAAATTATGTAGATGGAAGAACGATGGAGGCGAGAACAAGAATGGCCCCAATAAACAAAAACGGATCCGAGTACAGAATAAGAGAGGACTCTTTCCCAAGACTCGGGGAGGGAAATGGAGGGCATATCTCGATGGGTTCCGCAAGGGGAGGAGATCGAGAAAGAAGGAGAAGCAGGTCAAACGACAAGAGATAGTCAGCGGGGAGAAGCAGCTCCCATTAGCCACAACAAACGAAAGAAAAGACCGAGGACGGAGCCAACCCCAATCAAACCGACAACCCATGGGGAAGAGACAAGACGCCGGGAGAGAAAAGCATCAGCTTCGCAGAGGTGTCGCAACCAGGTAAGGGGAATAATAGTCAGGATGAGAAAATAGGTTAATGAGGAAAATTGAGGAAATGCAAAAGATAATAGAAAAACAAGACGAAACCATGCGTAGACTTGAGAAACAGCAGAATCCAACACAGGCACAAACACAGACGCAGCAATCCACAGCTGTAGCAGGAACAGTAGGTGGAAACTAGAGGGGAGCTAATAGTGACAAGGACATGAGGCATATACAACCACCGCCGGCAAAGGGCAAAACCAATGACACGGGGTTTTCGCAAGACCTGGGAACTAGGGTCCCAAGATTGAAAAATGGCTTCACGAAGCTAGAGAGTGGAATCACAAACTTCACACATTTTATGAAACAAATGAACAAATGCACAGATTCAGAAGCAAAATGAAGGGATGCAAAAACAGGCAGAGAATATTAGCCTAATACAGGTGGAGTTGGCAGCCAATAAAGGGTGGCAGCAAAAAGCAGAGGAAGTGATACTTCAGCTTCAAGATGGACAGAACGAAGAATATTAACTATTAAATCTGATCTGGCAATGGAATTGCAGAGTTTTTAGGAAAAAGAGGCTAGTGGTACAGCATCATAAACAATTAGAAAACCATCCTCACGCAAAAGCGCTGCAGGAAACAGGGGGTCCTGCAAAATTAGCAGGATACCATGCTTTTTATAGTAACAAAAAAGATAGAACGAGGGTGACAACGCTGGTAAAAAGAACTATGGCAGCTCTGCAGCTGGAGATAGGATCCAGGGACATTGAACACGCGTTCGTGGAGGTATTAGCCTGGAGCATCACAGAGCCTAATATTTCCTTTTCAATGTCTACAGCTCCCCAAAGCAGAAAAAGATCAGATTCCGAGCATTAATAAAAGAGGCTAAAAATATATGCGGAGCTTAACAGCTACTCATAGTAGGTGAATTCAATGCACAACATCAAGCATGGGGTTACAGTAGACAATGCCCCAAAGGCAGGACACTATGGGAAGATATTCAGGAGCAAGGCTTCACACTGAATAACAACCCAGACAGCCCGACGAGGATAGGAAATAGTGTCAGAAAGGACACATCTCCGGACCTCACAATTTCCAAGAACTTAGAAGGTCTAGAGTGGTACAACCTGCAATTAAACCCAGGCAGCAACCATTATATCTGTTAAGTGGGGATTCAGGCACTGGTAGCGGGCACTGCTCGCAAGCAGAACCGGAGCGGTGGTGGCTTAATTGTTGTTGTTGTCCAAATAACTTATGGCACATACCCACAGAGGGGGATCGGCCAAGAATTGGGTAGCAAAGAATTTTTTTTAATATACTTGCATAAAAGAAAAAAAATGATTTGAGGGGTAGAGGAAAGGAAACAAAACGGGAAATAAGTGAAATATAAAATGAAAAGTGGTAACACTCACGCGAGATTGACACTATAATTGTAGAACAAGTGATGCTTAAATATTTAGCAAGGCAAACGATTTGAGTGCAGTAAAAAAATTTGCATGGCGGTAAAAACAGACCTGTGACTGTGCCCAAAGATGGTGGCGCCAAATGATAGCAATGTCGGGCTGCTTAAACTAAGGCCAAGCTGTTGCAATGGCCTTTCCATCAACTGTTTTCTCAGCGTAGTAAAGCGGCGGCAAAACAATAAAAAGTGATCTAATGTTTCTTGTTCACCGCAAAATGCGCAGACGGGAGACATTGCCAAACCAGACCTGTGAAGATAGAAATTTAAAGGTGGGATACGGCATCGCAGCCTTGTTAGAGAAATCTCAAGTTGCCGTGAATGACATAATTTTCTATTCAAAGAATAACTTAGATGCAGGTAGTCATCAGATCTTAAAAGATGTCCATTTTTTCATATTTATTAGAAAGTTTCTTCAAAACCTCGCTGCGGTGATGTACGCGGTCGCCGGAAGGATAGATAATACGGGGCCATTAAGGGACTCTTGCCAAATTGTCAGCATATTCATTTAAAGTCACATTGCTGTGGCCTGGTACCCACACCATATGTACAATTTTCAAATGTCTAGGGATCAGGGAGACAAAGGTTTTTACTATTGCAGAATCCACCGACGAAGAGAGAGATGAACACAAGGATAGAGAGTCGGAAATTACTGCCATTTTAGAAAAAGAGGAGTCTAATTTCCGTAAAGCGAGTACCACCGCCAGAAACTCCGCCTCAAAAATTTGGGTGAAGTCCGGAAGCCGGACAGAAAAAGACCAGTCTAAATGTGGACAATATATACCCACACCCGCCTTTTCATTAATTTGAGATGCGTGAGTAGCTACAACTAAACTAGCAGAAAGACTTCCTAAATGATCTTCTAATAATCCGTTTAGAATAACGGATGATAAGTTTTTAGCATTATTCGGGAATATGTCGTCAAAGGCAATTTTAATAGGTGAACCGATGGTTTGTATGGGTAGAATACTAGGAAGGGAAACATTTAAAGGGTCCAGCAAATTTTTGACCGTAACAACCTGCGGGTTGTGAAATTTAGACCAATGGACACCGAAAAAAGAGGTCGGTTGACAGCAAAAAATAGACATAGATCGGTGAAACTCTGATTCATATATACTTAAGTACTTCTGAACGGTTAGAATTTGTAATCTATATATCAAGGGTGGAATCCGGGCTTCAAGGTAGAGCACATTGTTGGCAACAAATTTTGGAAGTCCCAGACACACCCGAAGAGCTTCTCGCTCCAAAAGAACAACCGGTCGAATTGGAGTCAGCTGGCGCGCCAAAGCAGTGGAACTGTAGAGGCTTTAAGGCTCGGCAGAAACGCGCGAACCTGCGTCTCTACCTCGAAACATTCGAGGCTTTGCCCGCCGTGGTCGCCCTCCAAGAGCCAGGAGCGGCAGCCAAGTTGACTAATTACGCGACGTTCCAGCATGACCCTTTGTCGTGTCTCCTCGTGCACAAATCATACACAGCCACCGAAACTGACCTCGATCTCAACATTCCCTATTCATACATGATGGTGAGGATCCTCCCTCTTAGGCGATCGGATCCTGCCCTGCACGTGCTTAACGTATACTGCTCCCCGAAAATAAAGCGAGTGACCTTCGCGGGCCTCTTTAGCCGTGCGCTTAAAGAGGCGGGTCGTGATCCCCTGCTGATTGTGGGTGACTTCAACGCCCCTAGCCAGCTATGGGGCTATCGTAAGGAGGAAGTGCGTGGACGCATGCTGGCAGAACTGGCGTCCACATTGGGCCTCACCCTCCACACCGACCCAGCATTTCCCACCCGCGTAGGCAACTCGGTGACCCGAGACACATGCCCGGACCTCACCTTCACTCGCAACATAAGACACGCAGACTGGATCAACACCGAGGAGACCCTCGGTAGCGACCACTGTATCCTCAACACAACCGTTTACACACGCCCCCTGAAGCGCCCCACAACGAAAGCCCGCATCCCCGATTGGACTACCTTTCGCCAAAATTTCCCAACAGAAACTAACACGAACATCACAGAGCAGGGCTACACGACCTGGTCCCAGTCAGTCATGGCGCACCTTCACTCCCATGAGAAACAAATACAGCTCACACAGGTAGTTACGGACGTGGACAACCACCTCCTGCATCTCTGGGAAGCACGCCGTGGCCTCACGCGCCGCTGGAAGCGTCAGAAACACAACAAGAAGCTGAAAGCTCGCATTGCGGATCTCACCAGGCAGGCAGCAGAGTACGCGGCCCAACTCGCTGACTCTAACTGGGTGGACCGTTGCAACACGGCGGCGAGGCAAATTTCGAGCCGCAACACGTGGCGGCTCTTCCGAGCCCTCATCAATCCAACACAGACACGCACGGAAACGCAAAAACACCTACACAAAGCCATGCACTCATTCCAAGGAAACACAATGCAGCTGGCAGTGGCGCTACGCGATCGCTACCTGTGCACAATTCAGGACCCCCGTGGATCGGCCTATTCCTATGCACGCAGGGAAAACTCGGAGTTGGATAACCCATTCCGGCTCCACGATCTGCAGGCCAGTTTGGCCAAAATGAAGAAGGGCACTGCGCCAGGCAGGGACAAGGTCACCGTTAAACTTCTGGCGAACCTCCCTGACACGGCGCACCAGTGCCTTCTTGACTATATCAATGCCATCTGGACAGGGGAAACGCCCCTTCCCATTGAATGGAAGACGGCTCTCGTCACCTTTATTCCCAAAGCTGGGAAACCAGTCGACACGGACAACCTCCGACCCATCTCTCTCACCTCGTGTGTGGGCAAATTGATGGAGACGATGGTGCGGGATCGGCTGTCTGAGTACCTTGAACAGCACAACACTTTCGCGGACACCATGTTCGGATTTCGCCCACACAGATCCGCACAGGATGTCCTGCTTCAACTCGACCGCGAAATACTGAACCCCATCACATGCACAAGAAACGACAAAATCGTCCTCGCCCTGGATCTCAAAGGGGCATTCGACAATGTAACACACGAGGTCATACTCACGCACTTGAGTCAAACTCACTGCGGCACGAACACTTTCAACTACATCAAACAATTTCTCACAGACAGACTGTCTTATATCCGAATACAGTATCAAGAACACGGACCTTTTTTGCTCGGCACGAGGGGCACTCCGCAAGGCGCAGTGCTGTCCCCTCTGCTATTCAACGTTGCAATGATGAGCTTGCCTGCTCTGTTGGGTGCGGTCTAAGGTGTGCAGCACGCGCTGTACGCCGACGACATCACCCTCTGGACCACGCAAGGGCGTCTGGGGGACATGGAGACAAGCCTGCAAACGGCTGCTAGCATAGTGGACCGCTATGCCCGCGGCTGTGGTCTCCAATGCTCACCGCAGAAATCTGAATTCGTGCATCTGCGCCCCTCGCGCTCATGCTCGACTCAAATCAATCTCACCTTGCAAAGCGGTCCCATTCAAGAATCTAAGGAAATCAGAGTTCTTGGGCTCTTTATACACAACCAGAGACGATGCGACACAATACTCGCCAAGCTCCGGCAGGTGGCGGACCAGGTGGGCCGCATGGTCCGCCGGGTTTCCAACAAGCGCGGTGGGTTACGATGCAAGGACGCCTTGCGGCTGGCGAACGCATTCGTGACCAGTCGAATCTTGTATTCGACTCCCTACCTCCACCTGCGGAAACAGGAGGAGGATACTCTCGAAGTTATCCTCCGTAAAATCATGAAACGAGCACTGGACCTCCCGGTCTCCACCTCTACCAGCCGTCTCATGGCGCTGGGTGTGGTGAATACTTTCAAGGAGCTTCGGGAGGCCCACCTCACCAATCAGTACACGCGTCTAACAAAGACAGAGTCGGGTCGCCGTCTTCTTGCCCGACTTCACATCCAACACACCCAACTCACAGAGGAGAGATGTCGCATTCCCGAAAAATGGAGACGCGCCCTCCATGTGCGGCCTCTCCCCGCCAACATGTCCAAAGAGGACCATAATGGTCGGCGCCTGGCGCGGGCGGAAGCCTTGGACCGCCATTATGGAAGCAAACCAGGAGTTTTCTATGTGGATGTCTCCGGCCCAAACCCTAGGGGTTGGTACACAGCCGCGGTCATCCACAAGGGCAAAACAGTAGATGGCCTTACGTTCAAGGCCCAGTCACCAACACACGCAGAAGAGGTTGCCATCGCCCTCGCAGCCTCTGACTCCTCCTCCAAATACCTCATAACCGACTCGCGAGGGGCTTGTCGGAACGTCCAGCAAGGGTGGACTGCTCCTCTAGCTTACCGCATATACAAAAATTGCAGTCGAGATTCGAATCCCGCGTACTGATCTCTCGTTTGGGCTCCAGGTCACCAAGGTCTCCAAGGGAATGAGGCAGCCGACGCCGCCGCCCGCGCGCTTTCTCTCCGGGCATTTCCCACGGGACCCGACGCGGACCGGGATTTTGATTTCAGCCCAGTGTACAAATTTAAAGAAATATGTGAATATTACAGATCTACGCACCAAACTCTTCCCACCCCGTGCAAAGGGCTGGGGAAGGCTAACGAGCGGGTGCTCCTGCGCCTGCTCACCAATACAATGTTGTGCCCGGCTATTCTAAAACATTTTGATCCGCAATTCGACGGGCTGTGCTCGCACTGTGGGGAGGTGTCTGACATCTACCACATGGTGTGGGCCTGCCAAAAAACCCCATCTTTGCCCCCTATCCCCAACCCCACCCGTAAGAACTGGGAGGCGACCCTGTCCGGCTGCTGCACCCTAGAGGCCCAAAAGGTCTTAACGCAGCGCGCCCGGGCTGCGGCAAACGCCAGTGGAGTGCCTGTCTAGGCATCCCACCTAGTGTACATACCTATATGTATTATAATAATAAATGTTTTCACCACCACCACCACCGCCAAAGCACTTCCTCTTCCTCTTGTTGTTGTTGTAGTTCTCCTATAATTTGATGGCACATACCCAAACAGGGGGATCGGCCAAGAATTGGGGTGGAGAGATGTTAGATTTTGAGATGTATAACTACATCGCAAAAATAAATAGAAATGCTAGGGAATAGAGAAAGAAATGTAAATATGAAAAACCAAAATAAAAAAGAGTAAATACTAACGCACGCAGTAGGAGAATACTAAAATTTATATGTACAGATTAAAAATTCAAAGCATATTAGCAAGGCAGACGTTTTGTTTCTATTAAGAAGTTTTTAATGGCGTTAAAAACAGACCTGTGTCTGTACCCAAGCATGGTGGCACCGAACGATAATAAAATCTGGATGCTCAAATTAAGAGCCAGCTGTTGTAACGGCTTCTCTAAATACCGTTTTCTCATCATAGTAAAACGGCGGCGAAATAGCGAGAAATGATCTATTGCTTCCGGTTCCCCGCAGAATGCGCAGACGGGAGAAAGCGCCAAGCCAGACCTGTGCATATAGAAATTTAGGGGCGGAATACGACAGCGCAGCCTGGTTAGAGAGACATCAATCTGCCTTGAATGACATGATTTCTTACCCAGATTTCCTACTTCAGGAGCAGGTAGTCGTCCGATGATAAAATAGATCCAGACTGCGTGCTTAATAAGGAACGCCTCCAAAATCGTGCAGATGTTATGTACTCTGTTGCCGGGAGGATGGGCAACACAGGGCCATTCAGAGATTCTTTAGCTAGTCTATCAGCAACCTCATTGGCTGTCACATTACTGTGGCCTGGTACCCACACTATATGTATGAGGCTAAAATGTGAGGGGAGCAACGAAAGAAATGTGTTTAATATTGGCGAATCCACATTCGAAGAAAGCGACAAGCACAAGGAATAAGAGTCTGTAATTACAGCCACTGTTGAGTATGGTGGGTCTAGTTTGCGCAGAGCAAGCACCACCGCCAGCAATTCCGCCTGGAAAATTGGGGTAAAATCCGAAAGACAGACTGAAAAAGCCCAGTCTAAAAGCAGACAGTATATTCCAATGCCGGCCTTTCCATGAAATTGAGAAGCATCAGTTGCTATCATTATGCTAACGGGAAGACTTTGTAAATGATCTTCTAATAATCCATTTAAAATGTGAGGTGATATGTGTTCTGCACTATTTGGGAAAATGTCATGATAGACCATTTGAACCGAAGATGCACTTAATTTTGTTGGAAGGACGTTAGAAAGGACTACGTGTAAAGGTTGTAAAAGATTTTGCACTAGTATTACCTGCGGGTTACGAAAGCGAGGCCATCTGACTCCAAAAAAGGAGTCTGGCTCGCAACAAGAAATTGATAGGGAGCGGTGGAATTTTGATTCATATATCTTTAGATACGTCTGAACAGTCAAGAGTTATAATCTTGCTAACAACGGTGGTATTCTGGCTTCAAGGTATAATACATTGTTAGCCACAAATTTGGGGAGCCCAAGGCATAATCTAAGCGCTTCCCGCTCTAAAAGAACAAGCGGACGAATTTTGTAAGCAGGTGAACCAGAAAACAACACAGATCCAAATTCTATGATTGGGCGGACACACATAACATCAATCATTAAGAGAGCGTCTCGCCGCATCCCAGACCTTGGATTGCTTAACCTGCGCAACATACCCACAGTACGAGCCCCTTTCGCTGCAACATGTTCAATGTGATCCCTCCATGCCAGATGGTCATCGTAAATCACCCCTATATACTTCAAATACTTAACTTGAGCAAATATTTCCTGCTTAAATGTTAGAGCAAGAGTTACCAGATCCTGAATTTGGAAAACAAGGAAAGCGCAGTTTTTAACGTTTAATGTAAATCTTAAGTCACAGCCAATTCTGAAGGGAGCTTAGGTACGATTGCAGGCGCCTGTTGAGGGATTGAATGTCAGGTGCAGCCGTAAAGAACCCGATGTCATCCGCATAGACATAAGTGCGAACGTCTTGATGAGTGGGAATTGAACTCATTAAAATTTTAAAGAGCACGGGCGAGAGAACTGCCCCTTGAGGAACACCTCTGGTTTTTTGATACCTGCCAGAATACACACCTTTCAATGAACAGTAAAATTGTCTGTTTTGTAGAAATCTAGATATCCACTCAATTAAATATTGTGGAAAACGTAGAGTTTCTAATCTGTGCAATACAATTCGGGGTTCTACAATATCATAAGCCTTCTCTATATCGAGAGTCACCAATGCAGCATGCATTTTTTTGCGCCGCGCAAAAAGAATTCGGCTCTCAAAGTCGGTATGCGCATTCCATATTGAACATTTTGCGCGAATTCCGATTTGACAGGGACTAAGAATATGTTTTTGTTCCACAAACTCGGTAACCCGTTGGAGTACGACCCTTTCAATTAATTTTACCAAGTTTGATGTTAAAGATATTGGTCTGATATTTTCCAAAGTATAGGCACCACCATTATGTTTCAGTAAAGGAATCACTTTGGCTAGTGCCCAGTCACTAGGTATCCAAGAATGAATAATGGAGTAATTTAGCAACTCTAACAAGGAATTTGGACAAACCTCAAAGAGGATCTTTAACATTTTTGACGTTACTCCATAAGCGCCAGGCGCAGCAGCTGGCAATGTCATTACAATCGAAGAAAGCTGAGAAAATAAAATTTTAGGGACATCCTTAACCGTATTTACTGGGTCTACAAACTGTGGGTCCCCACAGCCCATTTTGGCGTTTCAAACCGCGCGCGCTTTTTTCTGTTTGTGTTGGCGTCCGCCCGGGCAGCGCGAGTACGCATGAGCGAGCTGCCCGGAGCGGGGGCGGCATGTTATCGGCGCGAGACCGAGGGTAGATAAGCGCGTCGGAAGCATGGCTCGGGGCTTTTTCGCCGGGCGGCCGGCCAGAGAAGGGCGGCGTGGCAGCGTCCCAAGCCGGCGGTATGTATGTACACGGACGACGGAGCGTAGTCCTGCGAGGCGAAGACGGAAGCGGCGCCTATTCGCCGCGAGATCGACCTGTAGGTGGCGACAGCGTCGTGGCAGTTGTGTGGATAAGCAGACGACGGGCCGCCAACGCGGCTTTGTTGTATGCTCAAGGTATATATACATGGTAGCGAAGGCTGGGCCCAAAAACGGTCCAGCGCGACAGCAGCACAGCCACTTTGGGGGGGCCAAAACACTTAGATAATGAAATTCAAAAGCACAAATAAAAACGCTATAAAACAACATAAAGAAGTACACATTTTAATGCCACGTTTTATAAAATAGGTAAACTATTTTAGCAAAACATTACTCCCCATTTTTAATTTTTTGCAACGTTTTTGTTACGCCCCCTGTTGATGAGTGTGCGGTGCATTTGCAGCTTGACTTTGCAGGCCTTGTTTCGGCACCCAGCCACAGTGGCCGCGGGAGCTCACGAAGCGGTTTCTTATCGCCAGTCTCGAAATGCCCCTTTTGCGAAGTTTTCGTCGTCCTTGCACGTCGCGTCTCTGTCACCGTTTTGTAAAATTTGCACCCCGCCGCACCGCTGCGGCAGTTTTCTCGGTTTTTGTCGTTTCCTTCGACGTGCGGCCAGTGCGAAGTCTTTTTCCGTCTTTGCACGCTTCGCGCTGTTCTTTTGAAGCGCTTAGCGCTTTATTTCAAGATGAGCTTGCGGCGTGTGAAGAAACGATGCGCCGTGGCACATTGCGACAGCATGGACAGTGGCGTCGGTGTCAAGCTACACCGCTTCCAGCTGGACTTTCACAGGTGAGCTCTTGTCAGTGTCGTCTGCTACAAGGCGTCTGCTCTAGGTATGCTCCGAATGCTTTCATTGGGCTGTTTCTTCTGTTTCTGTATCTTTGGGCTTCTGTTTCTGTAACCAGTTCGTGCGCACGTGGCTTCATTTTTTCGGTGATATTTATGTAATACACTACAGGGCACACACTTTAAGTGCTGAGCTGTGCGAAGGAGGCCCACCAGGCCCACCATTTGTCTGATTTATGGTGAGTTTCATGCAGCCGGCTATCACCAGCGTTAACTTGATACCGGGCTCTCAGGAGCAACCACGCGCATGCCACTGACCGCAAGGCCAATTTAAAACCAATTGTGCTGCCTGACAAGTCTGAGCACAACACTGTATAGTTTTCCAACACCGCGAAGCCAATTTGACCCTCGCAACTGGTAGTATCAAAATTCAGCCACGTGTATATGCGCGGCCTTGAGGGTGCTTTAACTGAATTCACTCAGGAGTTACTGTCTGTCTTCTTATTGCTATCCTGCATATGCATGACCGTTAGGGTAACTTTAAACGCACTTCATTCTCGTCAATCTTAACCATAGAAAAGTATAGCTACCCGCATGCCATGAGGACGAGCGTACGTAACCGCACTCTTAGGCGCTGAGAGCTTGGGGCGAGCATTTACTACCATAGTTCAGATATAATGGAAATATAATGTACTGCAGTTAGCATTGACAGGAATAATGACGCACTGGCGTTTGGAGTATGCAGTATTCCTTACGGCGCAATTGTGAATAACGTGCACGTTGCATCACGTCCAGGTGCCGAGCGTGAGCGTGGGTGCTACCACAACGTCAGCCTGGAGAAGACACCATGGCAGCTGCGAGACTTGCGGGGTTTTTTTTCAAGCACTTCGAACCGTCTGCGTATCTGTCGTCAAAAAAGCTACGACCCGTGTTGATGCGCCTACTTATGTCATGTCATGTTTGCCTCAATTGAAGCAGCACTGTCTTCTATGCTTTTCAATTTCCTACCTGGCAACGTTCGTGGAACTGCAGGGCTTTTTTCTATCCGCACTGTGACCATTAAGATGAATAGCCAGCTTAAAGAAACTACTGCTTGAGCTGCCTGTGACGTGTATTTTTTGTTGGTGTGCTTTATCACTGTATTTGTTTGGTTGCTGTAATAAAGCATGAATATGAAAACCATACTTGCCGTACACTGTATTGCAAACTGTGCACTTGAGCCTGTGCTTTGTGCATCATACCTTGTACTCAAAAGTACTAGCACCAGTATTTCCACAAAGGTTTCCCCTACGAATCATGCATGATTGCATTCTTAGCCAGCCAAGATAAGCCAGCGTCTGAAAGTGTTGCTGCCTTTCTATGCTGCCTTCTTTGCCAGTAACTTTCATTGGGTTCCGAATTGCACATTACCAAGGCCATAACTAGCAGGAACTCGAGCACATTTGACTGGAAAAGGTTGGTGCGCACTGAAAGGCAACCTTCATGAGATACCGGCTTGAAAAGGCGGGTTCTATAAAAAGACCACTTTAAAATTCGCGCTAAAAACATACGTATGCGTGACGTCATTCAACGTCACTCATACGTAGTTGCCCCCCAATATGGCGGTGCCCATGAGCCGCCATTTTTTGGACCAATGGGAGCCTATGGAACCTTCGCTACCATTGTATATCTACCTTGGTATGCTGCGGTCGGTCGTAAAAAAAGGCATCGCGAAGTACGCCAGATCGCCATGGTGCGGTATTGTTCGGTACCGCAGTGTTCTACATATTGTACTGAACCAGACATAAGCTTTCATTATTATCCAGAGGATCAGGCGCTTCGCAAACAATGGATGGTAAAGCTTAAAAATTGAAAGGCTCCTTCCCGGTACGCTATGGTGTGCAGCAAACATTTCACTGAAGAGGACTTCAAGCTTCTGAAACCGAATACAGAAGATGAGTGTTTTGTGACTGCCCATCGTTTTTATTTGTGCGGGTATTATTTATTACCGTGGAGGTGTACAAGGCGCCTAGTGTCGACATATGTTACAGTCACGACGCAAGTCTGTCTACGTGCCACATGACGCTGTCACGCTGTTACACTATCGTACCTGATGACTTGTACGCCTTAACGAAGAATAGGCTCATGTTTTTCTCTCTTTCTTTTTTTGCGTTCTTTCGTTGTGTGCCGTCATATTATGCTCTTGACGCCTCCTATGCGCCTGAAGCTGCTGTGCGCTTTTTCCATGAAGCGACGCTGTTGCTGTTTGCATTCCTGTAGCAGTCGCGACTTCGTCGGCGCTGTCATCAACTTGGTATTGATTTTACAAAACGCTTCGTATAATGAAGGGTTTACGGAGCACCTAAAAGCAATGATAATGTTCATTTCCGCAGTGGATTTAGCCTTCGTAATACGTGACTGGTTCGATCCCGGCTGCGGCTGCCGTATTTCGATTGAGACGAAAATACAGAAACGCCCATGTGCTGTACGATATCGGGGCACTTGAAGAGCTTCGGGTGGCCTAAACTAAGTTGTGCAATATTTATTAACTGAAGCTGGCACGATGTCTTATTTTCGGAAGGGGGGTAAGTACGATGAGATCGTATTTGTAAGCCAATTGCTGCCTCGCGTGCAAACTCCCAGAGGAGCAGCATCTTGTGCCCGAAGTCCTACATGTACCTCATAGCTCGTGTGTCGCTTCAGCATGTTAAAACCTACAGTTTATTTAATACAGTTAGGTGGCATCTTGTGAATTGCTTTGGAGTTCAACCCAAATCATGTCGTGATGCTTATTCTTGTTTTGAAGCGTACCGGCGAATAATATTAAAGAAGAATGCTGTGCCTTCCCAGAATTTGCCACAAAGGCGATTCGACGCCCCAAAACTGCCTCGCAAGCCACCAGGTATATGTTTGCTTCTAAATGCTGCTAAACTATTTTATCTCTCTCAATATTAATCGATTTTTACAGCGAGCAGAACGGTTCACCAAAATCAGCTGGAACTACAGGAATATATGACGAACAGCGGTGTAGGTAAGCAAGATCACATCATGAAAATATTACTACCACAGTACTCTTTCCTTCAAGACACTCACTTTGGGTAACTTTGATTTACTTAAGAATGGGGCCACTGTTATGTGAAATGTACTCGCACTGTGCAGGTAGTTCTGGTGTGAATGATGGCCACTTTGTCGAAGCTTCCGAGGTGACAGCAGACCAAGGTATACTGCAATGTCAACTGAAATAATCTATCTAGCAGATTAAGGATGCATGCAATTATTACTTGAAGACGTATTTAAGAAGAGGAAAACCACAACTTACGGGGCAAGGAAGAACACGACACCAGTCTTTTGTGCCATCAAATTCTTTGCCATCCTGTGTTGATGTATGAACTTGCCCAAATAAATGCCCTATCGCAGGTACCGCATTAGTTTTGTGCAGTGTGTGAAACTGCTAACTCAGTGACTGGCTTTTGTTTTGAAGTATGTCACTGAAAAGAACTTTTAAGGGGAATTCAAATCACTAACCAAATTCTGGTCGCTGCAGGCAACATATGTGCTGGTGAAGGCTGTTCCAATACTAACAGTGTGGAGGCAGTGATTGAAGGTATGTTTTTAATATAATTTGTAGGCCTTGAACAAGTAGACTGACATCGGCATGCAGATCATAAACTTGCATGACAAACTGCTATGCCATTGATATATTTGTTACTTTTTTCTGCATGCAGTTGTGCAGTTGAAAGTGCTTTATAATAAAATTTTGGTCTTCGTACAGCCGATGTGTGCTTTCATGAAGGACCCTTGGATGACGCCTTTGAAGAGGCGGTGATGGAAGGTATGTTTTAAGTAATCAAATTTGAGCTGTTAGGTTCACTAAGGCTCTTGGATGAATATTCATAAGTCATATTTCAACTTACATGTTACTAACAGGCATGTTTGAAAGAGTTTTCATCCTCAGCAAGGGGTTTATCTTGATGTTTTATTATTAACAGCTGCTTTAACAGAGTGAAGAAAACAACTGCTGCTTTGGTTGAGAGCCAGAAAGCCATTCAGCTGGGTGTTGTTTTCGTGGCAAATATTCACTAAAGAACTTGAAAGCTTTTGGAAATTTTTGGGCCTCTCTTTGCTACAAGCTGTACTAGATGTCATATAGTCTGCAAGGTAAATATCCAAATAGCAAAGTCATTAAAATATTATGTTGCTGCTATTTGGATTGTTTTATTACCTGTTACGTGCCTCACTAGGTTACTTATCCTCATATGTTACTTTTTTAAAACAGAATGGCCATTTCTAAATCAAATGCATTTTGACCTCAATAAGCTCATTTTTCATGATGTTTCATGTTTCTTGTAGGCATTCTGCAGTGAGAGCACAATAGAGCATGACATATTCCCAATTAATGCTTTACTTAGTTTGCTAGAACTGTTGTTTTGAGAGATGGTGCACTAGTGCTTAAACATTCTTGTTGGCTGACATGATGCTGGCAGCATCCGGAGCTCTGTTATACCTGAAAGTACCGAGAGCCTTTATTGTGACAATGTTAAATATATTAGATGTCTTTCTTTACAGTGCCCCCAGATAGCATTTTGCAACAGTTTGCCTCAGTGGTATGCATGCAGGCTGGAAGACTTAGAGATGCCTGTGTACAGGCCACTCCACCTTTTGAACGTGGTCGACAGAAGCCCCTGCTATGATTCGAGCTCGTACAGGATGAGGAGAAAATTCGTATATTGACAGGGCTAGGCTGCAGGCAGCTCTTGAGGAATATTATTGCTGAATTTTCAGCTCCCCGCAAGCTCTGCATACCAAGAGGGTTTGCACTGAGTGACGAGGACACAGTGTTAAAGGTGTTTACCAAGTTGTATCACAATGTCAACTTTAGCTTCCTGTCTCTTTTGTTTTCCATCCACAGAACAACTGTTGCAGGTATTATAAGAAATGCCGTGTGTATTCTTTCACGAGCACTCGCTGAAGCAGTCTTTTTGCTTCAAAAGAATCGGTAATATAAAATCTCACAGTGTATTTCAAGCAGTACAAGAACACTAGAGTCATTCTTGACTGCACAGAAGTGCCCATTGAAAGACCTGGCGACCTTACTTCTCGGCTATTGATGTATAGTCCTTACAAAAAGGGCTACACGCTGAAAATTCTTGTAGGGTGTGCTCCTAGTGGCTTGATAAGCATTTTTGGCCATGCATATGGAGGCCGCAGCTCTGATACCCAGCTGACTGCTCGTTCCGATGTTTTGAACATGTGCATGCCATACATAGATCATGTGATGGTCGACAAGGGATTCTTGATTGAAAATCTTTGCAATGAGGCAAAGGTGACAATGGACAGGCCTCCTTTCTTAAAACAGAGGAAGCAGTTGGAAGAATGTGAGGCTCATCGCAATCAAGCAATAGCTCGAGCTCGTGTACATGTAGAAAGAGTAATTCAGCGTTTAAAAGCGTTCAAAATATTGCAAAAGTTTCCTCTGCAGCTGCTCCCTGTATTCGATGAGATTGTTCTTTTGCTTGCGGCAGTTGTAAATTTGTCGAGGCCTATCCTGAGTGAGCAGAATTTCTTGCCAAATTCTGCTTAGGATGAGGTGATGAGTATTGTATTTGCTGCAGGACATAGAATTTCATAGGCACTCTTATATTATGAACAGCACTTTTATGGTTTCTCTCAAATGTAATGTAGTCATGCCTCATTAATATTGACAGTTTGGTAACCAAGCAAAACTTCCCGTGAAGCAAGTCGTCCATAATAATGAATTGTGAAGAAAAAATGTTCTTTAAAAAATACATTTTGATTAGTCAGGTTGTGTGCATAAGGGTGGTCAGCAAAGTTGAAGTTAGTTGGGTTTTGAAACTACAAGAAAATTACCCCGTACACCCGATATGACTGAAGTAATGCGGTGCAACTTCATGTGTCTAGTGGCCTATCATAGCTTTATGGCGTATTGTGGTAAATGAAAATTTCTGCAAGTGTTCACATGCATGGTATCGACTCACAGTCTCAGCTGAAGGAGACTGAATTTGGCTTCCTAGATTGAACAATCTTCAGAAAGGTTTCCTCACAGCTATCCCTGTACAAAAATGTAAAGGTGGACTGGCTGATTGAGCCACTTCACACTCTAAAGCATGACATCACAAAAAAAGAGCACTAATCACTTATTCATTTTCACATTTACAGTTATATTCTTAAACAGGCCTATACTCAAAATTCAGATAGTTCAACATCCATTAAAGGAACAAAAATGCATGGGCCCCAATTGTTCCTGTGCATTTCTCTCTTCTCCATTGTTTGTTCAAGTTTACATATTAATGAGGCATAAAAACATTGAAAAGGTCTTGCCTTCAAAATAACTGTCTATAATTCAAGTTGTTCAAAATGACAGGGCCCATATTAATGAGGCATGACTTGTGTCTTGTTACTACTGACTTGTAATACAAACTACAAGGCCGATGAAAAGGACTGAAATCAGATTGAGCTATGATAAAGGAAATGATTAGGGTAATGCTAAAAAGATGACAGCCTGGAAGAGCAAGTATCTAAGAGGATAAATGATAGTTTGTTACGGGAAAACAGTACTTAAGGAATGGGCAGCATAGTCAAGTAAACAGATGCAGTCATGAAAAAAGTCATCATAACGTAGCAGCAACTAGCAGAACAGGGCTAATTAAAGGCTTGTGGCAGTGGTCCTTGTCATGGAGTGGACATCACTAAGATGATTAGATTTCTGATCCATGTATGTATTTCATTTATATCCATATATATCTGTATATATATTTATATATGTATTACCTTGTGTCTCCAAAGCACCTCTGACAATAAAATGTGACGCACTGTTCCAAAACTGTGTGACAGTAAGAGATGCAGATGTGCATAAATCGCATGATTTTCTGTAGTGGAAGGCTGACATCTGCCATGTTTATTACAACACAATAGCATCAATAAAGCATGTTGCCGAGCTAGTTGGTCCAACATCTTTTAAAAACTGGGAAAAGATTCTGGCGCAAAAAATTAACACAATAGCATCAATCTGCACGTAGAGCATTGAATAGGTAGTCCTTGTAAATTACATAGACAGCCCTACGGCAGTTCTCAAAGTACTCCTGATCAAATTTTACGGAACACAGTTTCCACATTTCTGGGGATTGGTAAACAAAAGAATCGCATCTCGGAATACCAAGAATACCCATTTGCACTTGTATTTGGGTCATATATGTGGGTTTGGGGTTATCTTTGCTGAAGGAATTGGCCACCTTTTGTGGACATTTGATCTCTAAAAGTGCTTCTTTTGCAGAGCAACACAAACAATCAAACTTAATTATACCATCTGGAGAGCACTCCATCACAGGAAAGTTTTTCATGATGACGAATCCAGTCTGTTTAACAGATACACTGTGCCCGTCGGCTGCCATCAGTGCTATATACATTTTTCTTGCCTCATTTTCTTTCTCTGTGCCTTCCTTCATAGCCTTACTCTGAAAATTACTTTGTTGTAGTACTGCCTTGTACAAGCCACCAGATTGTGGGGCAATGGCTCAGAATCGAGTTTTTTGGCCTTCGTTATAAATGAATGGCAAACAGTACTGGTAGCAACATCTCTGCGGTAGCTGTGCCATTCTGCATTAGCTGATTGTTGTGAAGTGCGCTGCTCTATAGCACTTATCACATTTTCATAACATTTACATGCTTCGGTAAAAAAAAAGTGTCGAAGTCTATGCTTCCGTCCTTTTCATCATTTCAAGCAAGCTCAAGGGCTTCGGTATCAGCACTTGTTGAGCCTCTCTTGTGCTGTCATGATGGGGAATGCTGATGCCTGCAGAAGAACAAAGTCATTTTCACTGACCTATTATCTGAGAGTATAAATATCTCAACCATGCCATGAAATCATTTACATTTCAAACCTACTGCTGGTTGTGCAATGGCCACTGCATTGGCCAATGATTTGCATTTGTAGAGCTCTCTTGAATAAAGGTTGTTTTTTTTAATGATAAGATCTGAAATTTTCTGAGGTGCCCCTTACTTTGTGCTCTGTATGTATCGGCTCAAGTTATTGTACCGCTAAAGGTATAATAAAACAAACCTTTACAATTCATTGCCTGAGTATTTATTGACTTTTGAAACCTGAGAGAAAATCACATGAATTTGATAACCTGCATGCACACATTTCAAAACTCATAAAAAGAAAAGGTGAAGATGCGAATTAGTTGAGTAGGCATGAATTTAACACCGTTGCTTTAACACTCCTTTTCTTTCCTGTGTATCTGCAGTACATGACTTCGGTCATACAAAATTTTGTGCTGACTTCAATAGCTGTTGCTTGCAATATATTTTTTTTTGGCAGTAGCTACTGCTTTGCTTTTACTTGGCTTTAGCATAGTACTGTTTCTTTCCTTTGTATTTTAAAAGCAGATGCATCTCATATTGCGTGTATCTAAGCTTAGAAATAAAGTTATGCCCATTAGCTTACCTGGTCTTGCTTTTTTGATGATATGCATTTCTGAAGTGCAAACATACGGAAGGTCATTGATGAGTCTTTTGAGTGCACCATCCTGAGGTAAAGGGACCTGTGGTTTCTGGAACTAGATAAGAGGCTTTATTGAGCACTGGAAACAAAGTTCAAAATATGAGATTTTTACACTGCAAGACTACATTAAATGAGGATGAATTATAATGAAGAAATGCAGTTATTATCAAAGTACTGTAATCACAAATGGGGAGAAAAAAGAAACACACTTGCATTACACCAGAAAGATATGCTTAAACTGAATGGCTAACAACACACACCACAGGACAGCAAGGGAGGTCAATGGAGCGTGTTGGTGCATATTTCATCTCGACTGTATATTTGGCATTCTGTCCCCATGACTGTGGCAGCTCAGTTGATGAGAGCAGGGGCAGTCGCTTCGTCCTGTTAATGTGCATAAGTACAGCAATGCAGTGCTTGCACCTATGCGATGCACTGAAAAAGAAAACCAAATAGCACTTTTATGCATGGTAAAGTTGTGCAAATCATGCATATGTCACTGCCATTAAAACTGCATCAACATGCCATACAATTATGAGCCCATAAAACATAAGTGTACAAGCATGTACAAGCATTTATGCAAAATGGTTGCTAGGTTATATTTTTATGAGCTAAGCTTTAATTTAAAGGTTGACTTTAAAATTGTCGTTTTATTTTTTTACTCAATGCTACAAACATAACCTTATTGAGCTCGATGGCCCACCGCACTTTATCTATTTTCGAGAACCAAGTCTTACCATACGTTGAATGTCATATGTCTATTTCTAAGGTTGCTCAAAATTTTGTGCCTTGAATAACTTGCGAGTACATATGGGCAGCGGTTCCATGCCGCTGGCCACAACGCGGAGTAACAAGAAAGCAGGAAACAAAATATATGGCAAGTGCATGCGTATACAGTTATGATCGATACACTTTCATGCGAACAGCGAGCGAAAAGTGGACACGGACGAGAAACTAAGAGCAAATTCTAGTCATCTGCTCTTTGTTCTCGTCTGCAGTATTTTTTACACGCAGCTCTCGCGCGGTTCACGAACATACAAATGTCATTTTACCCGGCAGGACATGTGCAGTTCAGTTCTGCAATTTCTGACTCGCTCGCCATCTTCAGGTCAACACGGTGCGGGTCTTTGTTGAGCGCAGATGATTTTAAAACAAATGCAATCACATGCACCGGTCCGGAGGATCTGCATGTAGAAGCGACGACACTGCATTCTATGATGTGTCCAGCTGTCACGACTTCATCCCCTTCAATAAGGCATCTAGCACCATCTCCGATATGGTCCATAATAGTCTTGAATGGCAGCGGCACTAAAAAGGGGCAAGCAAAAACTATTACGAGGTGCGCGCCACAGTGGCAGCAGCCAGTCGTCGTACATGGCTCTGCTACTCCGAAAACAATGGCTTTATTTTCTATTGAATGCAATGTCATCTCTCTTCACTGATATGTCTACCTTGGTAGACATTAGATAAAACATAAAAGTTCTACTAACCGTCCCAAAACTCGTCCTCTTCGTTTTCCATGGCGCGAAATCAACCGTGGCAACACGACACACACGCGCGGGCAATGGCAACAGAGCAGACGACGCCGGAGGCCATCCACACTCGAGGGTTTCGGCATTCAGACGCTAGGTGGCGACTCTGCTCGATCTCGAGCAGAGTCGCCAGAGAGCAGAAAAATAAGACAGTCCACCGATCGCTGGATGGCTGATATACACGATGCTTCTAGAGGCGGAGCAAGAAAATTCTGGAACCATATAAGCTGGCTAGGGAAGAAGAATCAAAGAAAGCAGGATCGGATTCAAGATAACGAGGGAAATTGTTTAAAGGGAGACAACGCAGTGAACTACATTACATCAGTTATGGCCGAGTCATTTAGGAACGACGATAGGGTAATCTCCGTAAATCAGGAAGCAACACAATGTAGCAGAATACAAAGCACCTTAGAACTGACCAATCTAAACCGGAAAAAGGCAGAAAAAAATATTCCTATAAACACATCTACAGGAATAGATGGAATTCCGATCAAGCTGGTTAATGAACTCGATCCAAAAAGTAAGGAAACGTTGTTAAAAGCTTTGGAAACAGTCATAGCGAATAAGCAAATTCCGGACAGCTGGCGGCAGAGTAAAATGAATTTGATTTATAAGGGGAAAGGAGAAAGAATGCACATAAAATCCTACAGGCCGATTACCATAACATCTGTAATGTACAGGTTAGCCATGCAGGCGGTGAAATTAAAGGTGCAAGCATGGGTTGAAAGTAACAAGATACTCGGAGAACTTCAGAACGGCTTTAGAAATGGTAGGCGCTTAGATGATAGCCTGTTCGTGCTTACCCAATACATCGTAATATCTAGAGTGGAAAATAGACCTTTTTATTTGGCCTTCCTAGACATAAACGGGGCGTACGACAACGTAAGCAGGGAACTCCTGTGGAACATATTAAAAGAAGAAGGTATCGGTTATGAGATAACAGAGTTCCTACAGGAATTATACCGGGATAACAAAGTAGAAATTACGTGGGAAGGGATAAGAAGTACGGAGGATGTCAAAGTATGCAAAGGATTAAGACAAGGCTGTCCTCTATCACCAGTGCTGTTCATGCTTTATATGATAAACCTGGAACGGAGGATACAAGACAGTAACCTAGGTTTTAACCTGTCATACAGATTAGGTGGAAAGGCGGTAGAGCAGCGCCTCCCTGGTGTGATGTACGCAGACGATATTGTGCTGCTAGCTGAGAGTCTGGAAGAATTGCAAACTCTAGTTAAGTATTGCGGAGACGAAGGGGGCGCTCTAGGCTTCAGTTTCAGCGCAGTTAAGTCGGGTTTGATGACTTTCAACGGCTCAACTGATCAGTGTCTTAAAATTCAAGGCCTTGAAATATCTAGAGTAGCAGAATATAAATATTTGGGGGTATGGGTAAACGAAGGATTGGCATACATTGGAAAGCATGAGCAATCCTTAAGGCCAAAGGGCGAAGGAATGCCGGGATAATGAAGCATAAGGCATTGTGGGGATACAATAGGTATGAGGTATTGAGGGGTATTTGGAAAGGAATTATGGTGCCCGGACTTACTTTCGGAAATGCGGCTTTGTGCCTAAAATCAGAGGTACAGTCGACATTAGAAACAAATCAGAGATCCGTTGGACGATTAGCACTAGGTGCCCACGGCAAAACTACAAATCAGGCGGTACAGGGAGATATGGGCTGGGCATCTTTCGAAGTACGGGAAGCTCAGAGTAAAATATTATATGAGGAACGCCTGAGGAAATTGGACAGTAACAGATGGGCAGCTAAGGTATTTAAATACCTGTACCTAAAAAGCGTTGACTCACAATGGAGGAAAAGAACTAGGAAACTGACTAGTAAGTATGCTAGTAACAAGGACGGAGAAATAAAGAGCATTAAGCAACAGGTGAAAAACACAGAAGGTAAAAATTGGATAAATTCGATGGAAAAAAAAACAGAGTGTGGAATTATACCGAAAGTGGAAAATGCAGATCAGGAAGGAAGATTTCTTTGATAACTCAAGAGGCAGTGCCCTACTTTTTGAGGCTAGATCAGGGTGCCTTAGAACACGCAGCTACAAAAAGAAGTTTAACAATGGAGATGACGCATGTGCTGTATGTGGAAACTCCAGTGAAACAATTGACCACATTATACTCGAATGCAATGGTATCCATCCGGAAGTTGATGCAGGCGCAATCACTGTTCCTGAAGCTCTGGGGTTTAGAGATAACAGTGGGAGGGTGAATAAACCTGCGGTGGAAACTAGCAAAAAACGGCTGGAAGATTTGTGGCTTAAAAGCAGAGAAGTGGCATAATGTTAGTAATGTAGGAGCAAAATTTAATAAATAGAATGATGGTTTAGTTAACTATTCTAAATCAATAATTAAGATATATGGAGAAAAATGAGCATGATCGCTACTGCTACCACCCCGTTTTAAAGGGGATGCTCCTATATTCCATCCATCCATCCATCCATCCATCCATCCATCCATCCATCCATCCATCCATCCATCCATCCATCCATCCATCCATCCATCCATCCATCGAGGCGAATAGGGAACCAAAGCTGGAGTTTGCTCCGCGACGCCAGCGCTCGGTTTCCAGCGGAGCGGAGAGGAACTACAAAACCTACGCGCATCCGCGCCCGCGCTGCGCGCGGCTGTCTGCGGAGTCTGCGCAGCCCGCTCGCTCAGGAGCGCGTGCTACAGGCAGCCGCGCGTGCAAGGAGGACGAGGGGGGATGGTCGTGCGTCTGTGCGCGCAAAGCCGGCGCTCTTTGCCAGTGGTGTTTCTTATTTTTGCTTTTTTCTGTGCCCCGGCTGACATAGAGGCTGGCTGGAGGCACGCTTTTTATCGGTGCTTTCGAAAGGGAGAAATTACGATTAATTGATCGCCGCGGACATTGTTTTCAAAGAGCGCTTGTTGGCAGGCTCAGACAAAAAAAAAAAAAACATGAACACGAATTCGGTACTCGAAGGCAGAGGCAAGCGACAGGTATTTTGAAGGACTTGAGGCGGCACCTCTTGATGTCTCTTCCGTGTTGTTCAGAGAATGAAGGGTCCAGCCTTCTCGTTGAGAATTGATACGCGTGTACACAGCGACGAGTGCTCCGGGCGCTTGTTGGGGAGCTTCCTTTCCATTTGTGACTGCTCACTTGAAAGGGGCCTATTCAACTCTTTGGGGACAGACGTTTTAGGCGATGCTGCCGGCGCCGTGGTGCCTGTTTTCGGTGCGTTTAGGACGCGTTCCCTACAAAGGCACAAAACATGCCGCCTTACCCTTTGGTTCCTGCTGACAGCGGTCAGGGGGAGTTCGCTGCTGTGGCGCTGCCATCCGAAATCAATCACTTATCTACCTTTAATGATGTGAGGTTTCTTAACGACCTGGATCACTGACGAGAAGCCGAGGCATGCCGTTCTTTCGGCAGTTTCCTCTCTCCGTGAGACGAACAGCGAGGAAATGCCTGACGACTTTTCATGCAGGCGGGGACATCTCTCCAAGTAAACCTTTGTCTTCTTAATTCCACAGCTATGCTGTGCAATCCCTAGTTCAGTTATCTCCTCTAGCGAATGCGCAGTTTTGAGCTCCCAAAGCAGGATCGCGTATGAGGATAGAACGATTGACGTATGTGTTTTCCCTTTATAAGCGCCGAGTGATGGCATTAATGACATATATCTGTTTCTTGAGGCCGACTTGGTTCTGCGATGGCAGCTGCTGCGGCACCGCCAGTTACAAACAGAGGTGCGAGATACGAGCGGTACGGGATACCTAAAAAAAACGACAACCATCGTTTCAACACGAAAGAGAGAAAAACACTTTCACGAGTTTTGCGAAAAAGCGCGCCGTCACATTTTAATTCCAGTTTTTTTTTTCTTGCCCCCTTTGTTGGAACGCGACGGCGGCCACAATGCGGCCAGAGGAGGAGAGGAACAACCGAGCGCGCGCAAACACGTGCTGGAGAGCAGCGCGGAGCAAACGACAGCATGCTTTTCTATGCGGCGGGGAGCAGACGACGCGGCCGCACTGCGCGTAGGTTTTGACGGGATCTCCATGGAGGGCGCTGACGCACACAGTGGCGCAGCGCCCCCTGGCCCAGGTTTTCTCCCCTATAAGAAAGCGTTAGGAGCGTTAGCGTGAGTGCTGCCACGCGAGTAGCAATGCGTTTGTACCGTCATCAACGCTTTGATCCTATTATTCGGCCTATCCGCGCCGCAGTGTGTTTTGTGTTGTCGCGGTGAAGCCCTGACCCACGTTCCGTTTTATTCTGCATAGTCCATTGTAGCGCACTTCGACGGCATGTTTCCAGCGCAGTTTTGACCAATGCTGTTTCTTTTCTATTTTATACTTTTCTGTTGATCCGGAATAACCCGGTGTTTTTAAGAAAGACTTCGTTTTTCACTTGTCGGGCGAGACCATCGCTCGCGGACCCGTATTCTAGAAGGCGGAGCCTTCAAAACATAGGGGATTTGGGAAGTGTTGACAAAAAACGCTTTTCTAAACCTTTAGCGATGGTTTCTACTGTTTTGAGAGCTTCTTTAGGAGTCGAAACACATGAGGGTAAATTTTCTGAGACAGGAATCTTTTTCCGTGATTTTAAAAACCTGAAAAGAGCACGTCGGTTATTAGATTGTGAAAGGTAATTGAAATGCTCAGTATCATAATTATCTTTCGCTTGTGCGACTGTGCGTTTAAATGTAGCTGCAAAAAATTTATAATCATGACAATTTTTGGGGCACTGGTTGTGAAGGAGCCTCTTCCAAGCAGCCTTTCTTCTATAATCACGCGAACAATCTCCATTCCACCTTTTTGTTGATGTATTGCCTTTTGATGCACGTGCTAAAAATTCACACTTCTTACGACAGGATGCAATAGCCTGGCATAATGTTTTCAATTTTAACTCTTCCGTAGCCTCAACCACTGACTCAAGGGACGAAATAAAAAATGAGTGAAACTGGTTATAATTAACGTATTATCTCAACTGAGAAAAACAATAGGTATATGGTCGCTAGAGGTGCCACCATCAACAGTCGACTAATTGAGTATAGAAACACTAGTGCTGGAAAAAGTAAATCTATCACAGATTGACTGTGAGCACGTACAAAAGTTGGTAAGCCAGAATTCATGCAGTTAAGGTTATTGTTTGAAAGCCACTCCCACAGACGCTTGCCGCAGGAATCCGTCTTGTAAACCCACGAAACATGGCCAGAATTAAAATCTGCAGCTAAAATAACCGAATTTTGACAATTAACTAGCAAGTGGTCTAGAGATCTGGTGTCCTGAACACCATGAGAGAAATAAACATTCGCTAATGTAAACGGACTGAACCCTGGAATTTCAAAATCTAAAGCCAATAATTCAGAATCTAAAGTAGAATAATGAAAAGAAACCTTAGCCCTATGACAAAATTTTGAAGAAACTAGAATTAGTTTTGTAAATGAAAATGTTTTTCAGTTGTAAGCCAAGTTTCTTGCAAAACAAGTATGACAGGATTCAGTTTTAAAGAAAGATAAACTAAATCTGTAGTAGCTGAAAGAAGAGATCTACAGTTCCATTGAAGAACTTTTAACGTTCCTATGGTTATGTAATCCGGGCAGCAGCAACAGCCAGCCCCAAAATGTTTTCCTTTGGTTTAGAGCCTAGCTGTTGCTTTTTTGATTTTGCCTGTGAGCGAGGTGGTGACGGGTTTAACAACGGGGATCCACTACGGATTCGCGTATCTGTCTCTCCCATATCTGCATCATGAGCCTCGTCTGACTTGTCGGAATTTTGCATAGGTGATGCGGAAAGAGATTCATTTTGCGAGCAAGACATTGCAGCTAAGGAGTGCTGTACTGATTGTGAATCCCCAGGTGCCGCAGGAGCAACCGTAGAAGTTTACACAGCCTGAGAAATGTGAGCTGCCAGAACATTGGATATGCACAATCCTATCCACCATTTTGGTCATGGTTGCTTCCACAGCAGTTATTATGGCTTTAGACATTGAGGAATCTAATGGTGCTCCAGAACGGACTGACACACCTGCACACCCATGAGCTCTCTCTTTAATTTCTTCAATTTCCTCACGCCTCTTCCTCTTTCTCGGCTATCTCTCCACTTAATCGGAGCTTCTTCTTTACATATCACAGTAATTAATATAGAGTGAGGGCCGAAAGCGCCAAACATTAAGAAACACTATCTCTGAGTGGGACAGGTTTAAAGTCTGGAGAACCGCCGAGGAAATTCCACCAATAAATAGCGTCGAGGAGTGGTGTAACAGGCTTAAACCAGACGTCCAAAAGCATTGTACAAAAGACGTCCAAAAATTGTACAGGGGGAGGATGCTGCCGAGGTTGTAGACAGCCGGCAATTGCACATGTTGCAGGCCAAGTAGAGTCTCGAAAAAAGACTTAAAATTAGAACAGGTGTCTTGGAAGGAGGATAGCGAAGCTTAAAAAAAATTGAAGACCACGCACAAAACCTATGCAAGCAAAACTGGAGAGACAGATTCAATCAAACGGAAAACGAAATGGACATGGCTACGACATGGAGCATAATGCGACAGATGCCAGAGAAAACTAAAACGGAAACTTCCATTACGTTGATAAAGGCTAGGCACCATCATGGAGGCAGCCATGAATATTCTTTAAAGAACTTAAAGACCATTATATCGGAGAAGTAAGCAAAATATAAATCAGAAACCTACAAAGGACACCCATACCAGCGACTATGCCCCGAAACGGTGGCCAAAATGACAGCAGAAATCCGTAGACAAAGACAAAATCGGCCCCAGGGCCGGATGGGATGACAAACAAGATGCTAAGGAACTTGGATAACGACTCAGTAGTGGAGCTAACTAATTTCATTCTGAAATGCTGGAAAACAAGGGAAATCCCGCAGCAACTGATATTTGCACACATTGTGCTAATACCCAAACCGGAAAACCTCCGACGGTCCATAATTTGAGACCAATGTCACTCACATCATGTGTAGGTAAACTATTCGAACATGTGATTCAGAGAAGAGTGACCAGATACATGAAGGAGGATGAGCTACAGCCCCGGGTTGGTCATAAGGTTCAGACATCTTAGTACGCAAGATAATATGCTCGGGCTGCACCATGATATAGTAAAATCAAGATCAAAAGACGGTAAAGTTATCTTAGGATTGGACCTGATGAAGGCATTTGACAGTGTAAAACACGATGCTATTCTACAGGATCTGACGGAACTAATCGCAGGGGAAAGGATGTGTGAATATGTAAGAAACTTTCTAACAGATAGAAAAGCAAAAATGAGACACCAGGGGATAACATCTCAAATATTCGAACTGGGTAGCAGGGGCACACCACAAGGAATGGTGCTATTGTCCACACTTTTCAGCATAGTCTTGCGTGGACTTCCAGAAAAGCTAAGGAAAATAGAACACATAAAATTCATCCTATACGCGGATGACATAACCATTTGTACAAACAAAGATAGCGATGCTGAAATCGAGCACAAATTGCAAGAGGAAGCAAACAACACTGTACAATATGCAAAAGAGAGGGGCATGAAATGTTCTTCAGAAAAATTGGAGTTGTATATATCCGAAAAACCTAAGACGAAATCCGAAGCAGTCCCGAAAGTCGAGCAAATGAGGGTGAAAGGAATGGTCCTCCAAAAAAAAGGATACAAGAAAGAAACTGGAAGAACAGGTCATACAAACGATAAACCTTACAAGAAGAATAGCTAATAAAAAAGTGGCGTTAAGAAAAGTAGCCTATTAAGGCTCATACAAGCTTTCGTAATAAGCAGAGTCGTGTATGCCACGCCATACTTAGACCTGAAAAAGACCGAAAAAGATAGGATCGATAGCATGATCAGAAAATGCATTAAACGATCACTACATCTCCCGGCAAGTACCTCCACGGACAAGCTAATGATACTGGGAATGCCCAACACATTAGACTAAATAATTGCGGCAACACTAGGTACACAACAAAAAAAGGCTAGAGAAAACTAAGGATGAAAGGAACATATTGACGGAAATAGGTATAACCGAAGCAATACGGGGACAAGACAGAGGAAATGAGAGGGGATGTCCGGAAACGGATCCATATCCCCCATTACCAAAAACATGCACCCTGAATATAATAAGTAAAGACAAGAGAAAAAGGGCAGAAAAACAGACACGGAGGTTAGAGGCAGAAATTCCGGGCAGAATTGCGTATGTACACGCTGCATACTGTGGCAAAGAAGAAATGAATGTAGTCGTATTCAATGGCAAGCGAGAAGTAGTTACAGCAGTCTATATAAAAATAAAATCGATACAGACAGCGGAAGAGGCTGCAATAGCACTGGCTATTGCTCAGACCGAGGCAAAAATAGTCAGTGACAGCAAAAGCACAATCAGGAGCTACACCGCAGGAGTAATAGCAAAGATCGCGGGTAGAATCCTCGATTAAAAGCGAGTAGAAAGAGACGTCACCCTTGTTTAGGCGCCAGCCCACGCCGGCGTGCCCGGAAACGAGGCGGCACACAAACTAGCCCGAGATCTCACACACCGGGCTGCATTACTGCCACCGGAGCAAGTCAGACAAGAGGACCTGATTAACTACAGCGAAATAACAACGCAGTACAGACTAACAGGAGGGTCCTACCACCACCAGACCCCACGATAGGCAACGAGGAAGCAGTAGCATGAAGAAAGCTACCGACAAATACTTACCTGAGCCCAGTTCTTGTCAACCATATATGGGCGGAAATACGATCAGACCTATGTTCATAATGTAAGGAAAGGGGATCACTAGCTCACATAATATGAGAATATGCGAAGTTCTCAGGCAGTGCTAAAAATATAACTAAGGACACCTGGGAGGCCCTACTGCGCAGCTCAGATCCAAGAGCCCAAAGAGAAGTTGTTTGACTGGCCGAAAATGCCGCCGGAGTCCAAGAACTACAGGCCTGCAACTAAGGCGACTGTCCCACCTTCCGGGTCTAACCCCCGAAGAGTGGGATTGTGACGCTGTCGAACAAATAAAAGTTTTCTCTCTTGACTGGTATTGCTTGTGTCGGGCTGTGGCTCTTTCTATTCGCCTGTCTGAATGAAATTCAGGGTGCATATCCTTTGGGAGAAGTAGGATTTTCAAGTGAGTTCGCGGGCTCATTGGAAGAGATACTTAGTCCTGCCTTGTTGCGGGGTAACCGATTAAGAGGGCGTCAAGGATAAAGCGTCCGGTCGGTGTGTGGGTTAGCCGCTCGTATTGAGAGTTGAGATGGGTATCTAGCAGCTCGTTAGGGGTGTTGTGGACTGCGAGGACACTGAAGCACTCCTTGGAGGTATTTGTGGGGAGACCAAGTGCGGACTTGAACGCCCGTCTGATCAGGCAATCAACACGTTGTGTTTCTGCTACGTTAAGTTTTAGGTAGGGTAGCGTGTAGGTAATTCTACTGATGATAAATGCCTGGACCAGGTGGACGAGATCAGTTTCCTTCATACCCGAATACCGTTTAGCAATTCGACGTATAAGATTCACTTTCCGAGAGACACTAGCTTTGAGGCGATTGAGGGGCTCTTTGTTTCGGCCGTTGTTATAGATGTAAATTTCGAGAACCCGTATGACGGACACCTCCTGTGTACGTTGTCCCTTAATGTTCACCCGGTTTTTGGTATGGCCCACTGTGCCTGGTTTACCACGCATAAGCAAAAGTTCTGATTTTGTTGAGGAGCAGGATAGACCCAACCTTTCTCTGCATTCGGTAACGGTGTCCACTACTAATTGTAGGGTTTCTTCAGTTTCTGCATCATTTTCTGATGTGACCCACAGTGTTATGTCGTCGGAATATAACGTATGGGACAGATGGGTATACGGTTGATTTCCTCGGGGAGTATATAAGAGGGACAAATTAAGAGGAAGGGGGACATCAATAAAATGCGTTTCGGGGTTAGTTGGTTCATGCTCGTAAACCTATGTAAAGCGCAACAGAGACACCACAATCAGAAAAGAGAGACAGAACAGGGCGCTGCTTGCAACTGATTTATTCGGAACAACGAGGAAAAGATTGAGACACAATGAAATCAGAAGCACGTGCACGGGCAAGAATTCATATCAAAAAGGCATTGGAATCTCATTTCGCTTTCTTACATATTGTGAGTCTTCCGTGGATGTTCTTTAATTTGTACATGCCATGATCTTCCTCTTTCATTTGTACATACCATCATCATAGTCCCGCGGCGCCGGCTCCGGCACGCGCCTGGGTTTTGTCATCGGATTAAAACGCTAGACAAGGCATCGCTGGCATTACCGTCATGACCTTGCCGTCTCAACCTAGCCTTCTTTCACAAGTGGTGGAGGTGAAATTCGATTCCCTTGCTGCCTTGGGCCCTGCCTCTAGCTGGAGCTACGTTCCGGTCGCCGTTTGGCAACTGCCACCATAGTCATGTCCACCGAGAGCAATCCCGACCCGGCCGCGTATTGCCAAACCATATCCCGTAGGCGCACTGTAGCTGACGACGCTCTCAGCGAGTTAAACGGGAATTGTTGCTTAAAGGTCTCTCGGAACGCAACCTAAAGGTATCATAACTCACTGTAAATGGCGACTGTTGCTGAAAGATATCTCTGAACGCAACCAAAAGGCAACATACACTCACTGACGCAGGAAATGATAATGGAGAATGTAATTGCTTAGTGTAACTGTTATCATGCGCATAGTTGCGGAAAGTCTCTCTGAACGCAACCTAAAGGTAACAAAACTCACTGAAGGCAGGATGTAATTGTGGTAAAGGCAATTGCAAAAAAAAGATAGTCAGGAAATAAATTACAACACAGGAGTCGAACATATGTTTCAGTGGCATCAGTACATAGATGGGTGATGTTGATCCATTGCGCCACCAAAACAACGGGGACGATGGCCTTGAAATGCACTCTTATTCGTTTTAGACAATATATACACTATTCTTAGCCAGGCGGCGCTTCTCAGAGGAATCACGCGCCAAAGCGCCGTCTGCTCGAGCGCTCCTACGGGATATGGTTTGCTAATACGCGACCCGGCCGGACGCTCTACCTCGGCTACACCGCCACCTCCGATGGTGCCCACATGACAACGCAACCCGCCGCTGTTCGCTGGTCGTCGCGACGAAGACGTCGATGACTGGCTCGACACTTATGAACGGTGCAGTGCCTACAACCGGTGGGATGATGCTTTAAAATTCCTGAACGTTTCTACTTTATTGAGGTCGCTAGGACTAGGTTTATCAACCGCGAGCCCCACACCACAAACTGGCTGACCTTCAAGCAGCAGTTCCGACAGTACTTCGCCGACCCGGTTGTTCGGACGGAGATCGCAAGGAACAAGCTCGCTTCCCGCCTTCAAGGTCCAAATGAGTCCTATGCGTCATACATGGAGGCCGTGCCTGTAGTTTTCCGGCGCATTAGTCCCACTATGACGGAACCTGAACGTGTGCACCACGTCTTAAAAGGATCAATTCTATGGCTTATCACACCTTAGCTGCCCAGAATCCTTCAAGTGTTGAGATTCAATTATTACGACCTGCCAACGCCTCGAACAGCTGCAGTCCTCTCTATTACTGTCCGGCTTCGCAACTGGTCCGACCTCTGCTGACCTTGATCTGCGGGCAATGATTCGAGCAATCATCCGCGAGGAGCTCCAAGCCCTCAATCCCTTCTGTCGACACGGGTGCGATCATTCTTCCGCACCTTCTAATGATGCCGATCTTAACAACATGATTAAAGAAGAGTTAGCAACCATCACCTATACTATGACATCCGAACCTCCTGCAACCCGCCCAGCGCCGACCTACGCGCACGTCGCTGCATCCCCCCCCCCCTTCTTTGGTTCCCCCGCCCCGATCGGCTCCAACCTACAATAACGTCAATGCAATGGCATTGACTCAACCTACACCAACCTATTACGCACCTTGGCGTCCCTCCCGACCAGTCTGCTATTACTGTGGTATTAGAGGACATATATCCCGCTGTGTCGTCGCCGCCTTCAGAACGAGCGCCGTGGTTACGACACCTTCGAAAGTGACATGCCTTCAACCTCACATTATCAACGCCGGTCTATTCCAAACTCACCTCGACGATCCTCCCCACCTCCAGTATCTTCGTCTGAGCCTAGTCAGAGCCATGTGCCCCGACGCCGGTCCGCATCCCCATACCACCGCTCAGTTTCCCCTCTCCGCCTCGCAACCGCTTTCCCTGTCCGCCATCCGGAAAACTAAGTGTTGCAGTTTCCGGAGGTCAAACTGCACTCTGCGAACTTACTAAAAGTCCTCCTGATCGCCCGTATAACTTGATTGCTGTTATCGCTGAAGGTTTACTGGTCGAACCTTTGATTGATACAGGGGCTGCAAATTCTGTCATTCACGCTGATTTGTGCAACCGTTTGCGAAAAGTGACAACACCATATGATGGGCCTGAACTCCCTGGAGCCAACGACGTCCCTTTGCGCCCTTCAGCGAAGTGCACCGTACGAGTTGTTATCGACGGCATCCGCCCTCATGTGCAGTTTGCTGTGCTCTCACCTTGTGCACATCTGATGATTTTTTAATGGGATTTTTTGTCAACCGCTTCTGCGTTAATTTCTTGTGGTGACCGTGTTATCCATATGACAGAAAGCGATTTCTCATCTGACTTTTTTGAACGACATCATCCCCTCGTTGCCGCCGCTGATACTGTTTTGCCTCCTCAGTGCGAAAATGCTTACTGTTGTTTCTGACCACATCACTGACGGAGACGTACTCATAGCACCATCATATTGCCGCGAAACCTTCAAAACAGTATTTGTTGTTGTTTAACAGCCGCCGGCATACATGCTTATCATTCTCATTCTGGACCGCGTATCAGTTCCGTAATCTTTGTTAATGCTCGATGTCCGAGTCACACCTTTATCAGTTTTGTTGTAGCGCAAGATGCACCGAGATCTGTCTCGAAGGTTCAGGCCACTCGGGTGTGTTTCCACAATGTTCCAGCCCGTGCTGGATAGCTGTTTGCGACGTTATCTAGATTGTTTTGTGCAGCCTTTAAATTGAGCGTTGACGAGTGTGACGGGCATTCTTTGTTCAATGACCGACGAGCACGTTTGTTTCTATCGCCGCCGCCGAGTTGCTTAGTTCTTTTGCGGGCGCAAGTCAGCCCCAATAAAGAGTTATTTCAGTACCATCACGCCTGTGTTTTCTTTTGGCGTGTACGGCCTTGTCACCACTACGTGACATCTGGTGGAGGTGCTACCCTTGATCCTTCAAGCGAAGACCTCAGCCTTATTCCTGTCGCCCTGGAAGACCAACCTACAGGTCACCGAGCCAGCCGCCGACTCCAAGGCCTACAACCCGAACACGGTCTGCTGCCTGACCCCATTCGATCTCGGAAGGCACCGACGCTGACAATGGCCCAGCCTACAGCACCGGTTGTTTTCGTCCATCCCCGTGAGTCCCCCCTGCTTCCATAGACGACCGGATGAACATGCGGGAGACTTGATGGACCTTTTCGATCGTGTGGCAGAATTCAACGGCTGGAACGACGGCGGGAAACTTAGGCAAGTCTACTTTGTTCTTCAAGGACATGCCCGAGTTTGGTACGAAAATCATGAGGCGACTATAAAGGATTGGGAGACTTTCAAGGAAGTGTTTCTGACTGCCTTTTCAAGCGTCGTCCGAAAGAAAAGAGCCCAGGTCCTTCAGTCAAGACTTCCACTCCCTAACGAGCCTGTTCTGGCGTACGTTGAGGAGATGAAGCGTCTCTTTCGCCGCGCCGACCCTAATATGACCGAAGGTGACAGAGTCAAATTTTTATTGCGAGGCATTAAAGAGACGCTCTTTGCAGGTCTTGTGCGAAATCCACCAAGAACTGTGGCGGAATTTGAAACAGAAGTGTTTACCATCGAGAAGACGTTGGACAACCGGATGCGACATTGCGAGCGACCACGTCAACCGGACTACTTAAGCCACTACCCCAGTGCATCTGCAAGCGGGGAGAACCTTCGGGAACTCATTCGGGAGATCGTGCGAGAGGAGCTCCGCCGATTGATGCTATCCTCGCAACAACCCCAGGTGGCGACGCTTGCGGATGTCGTCCGTGAAGAAGTCCAGCAGGCGCTGGGCGTACCTCAAGCGACACCTGCGACTTTTCCAGCACAAGAGGCAACAGCGATGAACTACGCTAGTGCATTACTTCGCACTGCGCCCGACGTAATGACTTTCCGAGCCCTCACCGTTCCCGCCCTGTTCCTGAAAACCGCCCCTTGGCCCCCGCCCGCCAAGCCTACCAACGACCCCAAGCCCCAGAAAGTGCGACGCCTGGAGGACAGCAAAACAACCGACCGCTCTGCTTCCATTGTGGTGAGGCAGGACACATCCTCCGTCACTGCCCGTAGAGGTGGATCAGCCTCCGTGGTTTCGCTGTCGACGCCCCACGTCCCCGTCCTAGCGAGCGACCACAGGAAATCAACGAATTCCTCCGCAGCGGAGAGCACTCGTCGCCAAGGCGTCTATCACGCTCCCCATCGCCGTACAATTCCCGATTTGCGTCGCAGGGCCGCAGTTACGTGCAAGGACGGTCTCCTAGCCCCCGTAGGGGAAACTAAAAACAGCAACCTTTGGAGGTGAGGTTGCTCAACGGCGAAAAGACGAAGATCCTCCGCCGCCGACGACCACTAACGACGACGCAACCATTTTATCGCCGCTCCACACGGCGACATCGACGACCACCCGACCAGAGTGCAAGCCGACACCGCCGCCCAGCGAAATAATAACGGTATGCCCCTGCCATGACCTGAAGAAACGACGGAGCCGAGATCGGACACCAAGGCCCACGTGCAATGCGAGGACGCGAATAAGCGACCTTGAAGTTGATGTCGACGGTCGCAGAGGCACTGCCCTAGTAGACACCGGAGCTGACTATTCAGTCATTAGTGGACCGTTAGCCTCTCAGCTCAGAAAAGTTACCACCGCTTTGGATGGCCCGCTGATTCGCACCGCAGGTGGCAACCTGACTACTCCATTGGGACGATGCACTGCAAGAATAACCGTAAATGGGCGTACTTACCCCACCTGCTTTGTGGTCTTACAGCAGTGCTCCCGCGACGTGATTGTAGGCGTGGACTTCCTAAGTGAACATTGGGCTATCATCGACCTGCGATCCAAGCTCATCAAGCTCTCTGCAGACAAAGCCATACCTGCTACGACGACTTCGACGCAACACGTGGCTCTAAACGTCCTCGACGGAGAATTGACCGTGCCGCCACTATCAAGCGTCGCCGTCAGCGTAGGTAGCACAGACATCGAAACCGCCGAAGGCATCGGCGAAGGAAGTATCCAATTGCTCTTGGAACGAGGTATCGGCATCGCAAGAGGCATCGCGAAATTCCGGAGAGGACAAGCTCAGGTGCTGGTAACAAACTTCACTGAAGGATACCGGCATCTCAAGAAGGACACGACCATCGCTTTTCTCGACGAATTAGCGGACCTAAAAGACGTATTCGCCCTCCACGACCAACCACTGGAAGACGCACCGGACCAATTCCGTCAGCCCACATTTGACATCAACCCAGTATTGACCCACAGCACTAAAAACCAGATTCGCAGTCTTCTTCGAAACTACAAGGAGTGCTTCTCGTCATCATCGAAGGTACGACAAACACCACTTGCCAAGCACCGCATTATAACGGACGAACACGACCTACCTGTGCGCCAAAGCCCTTATCGTGTATCGCCGCGAGAACGGCAGGCCATTCGCGATCAAGTTGAGGAAATGCTGCGTGATGACGTAATCCAGCTATCGAACAGCCCCTGGGCGGCACCAGTCGTTTTGGTCAAGAAGAAAGACAGCACACTTCGCTTCTGCGTCGATTACCGCCGCTTGAATAGCATAACGAAGAAGGATGTCTACCCGCTTCCCCGCATCGACGACACACTGGACTGGCTCTGTAATGCAAGGTACTTCTCATCGATGGACCTGAAAAGCGGATATTGGCAAATTGAGGTCGACGAAAGAGATCGCGAGAAGACCGCATTCATCACACCGTACGGCCTTTATGAGTTCAAGGTGATGCCATTTGGCCTCTGCTCCGCACCAACCACGTTTCAACGAGTAATGGACACAGTCCTGGCAGGCTTGAAGTGGCACATTTGTTTGGTATATTTGGACGATGTTGTTGTCTTCTTGTCAAACTTTGAAGACCACCTAAAACGACTACTGGAAGCCATCAAGTCATCGGGACTAGCGCTAAAAGCAGAGAAGTGTCACTTCGCCTACGAAGAACTCCGGTTCCTAGGTCACATCGTTAGCAAGGACGGTATTCGCCCAGACCCGGAGAAAACAGCTGCAATCGCACAATTTCCACCGCCTGCTGACAAGAAAGCTGTGCGCCGATTCCTTGGGCTGTGCGCTGATTATCGATGATTTGTCAGAAACTTTTCGCTGATCGCCAAACCGTTGACGCAGCTTACAAAGGCTGACGTACCTTTTAAATGGGAAGCGCCGCAAGGAGAAGTCTTCGACGAACTCAAGCGCCGCCTGCAATGCCCTCCGGTACTTGGCCACTTTGATGAAAACGCCGAGACCGAAATTCACACCGACGCGAGCAGTGTGGGCCTAGGAGCCGTTCTCGTCCAGAAGAGTGCCGGACAAGAGAAAGTAATCGCCTACGCTAGCAGGTCCCTCACAAAAGCCGAAGTCAATTACTCGACGATCGAGAAGGAGTGCCTTGCAATCATCTGGGCCACTTCTAAGTTTCGTCCATATCTATACGGCCGACCATTCAAGGGGGTAAGCGACCATCACGCGCTCTGCTGGCTGGCTAATTTGAAAGATCCTTCCGGCCGCTTTCCCAGATGGAGCCTACGACTTCAAGAATTTGACATGACTGTAGTCTATAAGTTGGGCCGGAAGCATTCCGACGCAGACTGCTTATCCCGCGCTCCCGTCGATGCTCTCCCGAAGGACGATGATGACGACGCCTTTTTGGCGCCGGTAAGCGCCAGCAGTTTCGCAGAACAACAGCGATCAGACTCTGAGCTGAAAGCGCTAGCCGATTACTTGGAAGGAAAGACCGCTTCCCCTCCTGGTGTGTTTAGGCGACATTTATCATCCTTCACGTTAAGCAATGGCCTCCTCGGGAAGAAGAACTTCGCACCCAACAAGACCGGCCATCTTCTCGCAGTGCCTAAAACCCTTCGGCAAGAAATTCTGCAGGCGTTGTACGATGAGCCTACAGCAGGCCACCTCGGATTTGCACTAGAATGCTAAATTGGGCGAGTTCGTGCAGTGGCATTTTAGGAAACGTAGAGCAAAGAAGACAAGGACAAAAAAAAAGGAAACACACACGAGCGCTTGTGCCATAAGTTATTTGGACAACAACAACAACAACAACAGCTCCTCCTGGATTTGCGCGCACACTGCGTCGAATCCAGGAGAAGTATTACTGGCCGCGACTGCCTGCCGAAGTTGCTCACTACGTGAAGACGTGTCGTGAGGGCCAACGACGCAAAACGCCGCTGATCAGACCAGCAGGACTACTACACCCGATTCCGCCCCCAATCCTGCCCTTTCAACAAATTGGGATGGATCTCCTCGGCCCCTTTTCATCTTCGTCTATGGGTAACAAGTGGATCATCGTGGCCACTGACTACCTTACCCGCTACGCAGAAGCAAGAGCACTACCAAATGGTACCGCGGCAGAAATCGCCAAACTTTTTGTCGAACAAATTCTCTTGCGACACGGCGCTCCAGAAGTGCTCATCACGGACAGGGGAACGGCGTTTATGGCAGAGTTGATGCAAGCCATCCTGGAATACAGTAACACAAACCATCGACGAACAACTGCGTACCATCCCCAGACCAATGGCCTTACGGAGCGCCTGAACAAAACGATCGCGGACATGATCGCTATGTACGTCGACGCTGAACACAAGACCTGGGACGCCATCTTGCCGTACGTGATCTTCGCGTATAACACGGCAGTCCAGGAGACGACCAGAGCGACTCCGTTTAAGCCTGTGTACGGCAGGGAGCCCACGACGACGCTCGACGCAGTGCTGCCGCACGTAACCAGCGAAGACAACCTTGACGTCGCCGCCTACCTGCAGCGTGCAGAGGAAGCCCGACGACTCGCACTGCTGCGTATTAAAGACCAACAGCGCACCGACAGTCGACGATACAATTTACGACGACGCCATGCAGAGTACAATCCAGGAGACCAAGTGTGGGTTTGGACATCAATTCGCCGTCGCGGATTAAGTGAAAAGTTGTTGCGTCGATACTTTGAGCCATACAAAATCCTTCGCCGCGTCGGACCACTGGACTATGAAATCATTCCCGACGGAACGTCAGCATCACAACGGCGACGCGCACGCCCAGAAATTGTACATGTTGTGCGACTGAAGCCATATTACGCGCGTTAAAGAATCTGTGGTGTTTAAACTTTGCAGTGTTTATGTTTAAGTGTCTTTGTTTTGGAACATCGAGGCGATGTTTTTTTAAGGGGGGAGCAATGCCGCGAAACCTTCAAAACAGTATTTGTTGTTTTTTAACTGCCGCCGGCATACAGGCTTATCACTCTGATTCTGGACCGCGTATCAGATCCGTAATCTTTGTTTGTTAATGCTCGATGTTGCGAGTCATACCTTTATCAGTTTTATTGTGGCGCAAGATGGACCGAGATCTGTCTCGAAGGTTCCGGCCACTCGGGTGTGTTTTTCACAGTGTTCCAGCCCGTGCTGCTGGTAGCTGTTTGCAACGTTATCTAGATTGTTCTGTGTAGCCTTTAAATTGAGCGTTGACGAGTGTGACGGGCATTCTTTGTTCGACGACCGAAGAGCATGTTTGTTTCTGTCGCCGCCGCCGAGTTGCTTAGTTTTTTTGCGGGTGCAAGTCAGCCCCAATAAAGAGTTATTTCAGTACCATCATGCCTGTGTTTTCTTTTGGCGTGCAGGGCCTTGTCACCACTACGTGACAATATAGTCATCTTGCACGCGGCATCCCCTTCCCGTCAAGTCTTGTCCGGTTCCGCAGCGGCTCAGCGATAATAGCGGGCAGATTGTGTGAGCCTTCCGGGGATGTTCTTTAATTTGTACATGCCATGATCTTCCTCTTTCATTTGTACATACCATCATCATCGTCCCGCGGCGCGGGCTCCGGCACGCGCCTGGGTTTCGTCATCGGATTAAAACGCTAGACAAGGCATCGCTGGTCTTGCCGTTACGACCTTGCCGTCTAAACCTAGCATTCTTTGACAGTATCAAGAAAAACAATCTATTATAAATTCCTTTGGATGGCGTACTGACACAATCAGTTCCACATCTCTTGATTTGATATGAATCGACCAGCTCCCGCGCCAGCGTGTCAGAGCTTCTACACAAGACGCAAGTTCCTTGGAGACTGGCATCGCACTCAAGCAATTTTTCTTTTCCACAATCGGTAATGTGAGATAGTAGGTGAGGGCCAGTACCGGTTCGTAACGCCAACTTATGCTCTCGTAGGCGGTCGTTGATACAACGACCCGAATGTCCAATGTAAGCCTTCCCGCATTTCAAAGGAATACTGTACACTACACCTTTATCGCACTTCTTAAACCTATTACGATGCTGAATAGAGCAGTCCCTGCTGTTGTCATAGTCGCGCAACACCAACCGACATCAGGAAGAAAGTTTTCGAAGGGCAGAAAAACCAACAGGCACGTTGTACTTTTTTGCCACGCGCTTAAGATTGTGCGACACTTTATGCTGATAAGGGATGACCACAGGTTTTACTTTCTTAGTAATTCAGCCAACATTTTGTCTTTCCTTTTACTTTCTAGTTTTAACTTGAGAAAAGAGTGAGACAAGGCTGCATACTGTCGCCCTGCCTATTTAACCTATATGCTGAGTGCATCATGAAGAAGGTCGGTCTGGACGAGTCTTCAGCTGGAGTGAAGATTGCTGGAAAACGTATCAACAGCCTCAGATATGCGGACGATACCACTTTAATGGCAGAAAGTGAAGTGGAACTCAAGAGACTTCTGATGCGCCTACAAGAAGAGAGGGAGAAGCTTGGGCTTAAACTGAACATTAAAAAGACAAAGATTATGGCGTCTTGCGCTATCAAGTCCTGGAGCATCAAGGGAGAAGAAGTGGAAGCTGTGACAGATTTTCTTTTCTTGGGCTTCATGATTACCGCGGAAGGAGACTGCAGCCATGAAATTAGGAGACGCCTGCTTCTGGGAAAGAGAGCCATGGCTAGCCTTGGCCGCCTAGTAAAGAGCAGAGACATTACACTGCCAACCAAGATCCGTATAAATCGTGCTATGGTCTTTCCAGTTTTGATGTATGGATGCGAGAGTTGGACTGTGAAGAAGGCTGACCGCCGAAGAATTGACGCCTTTGAATTGTGGTGCTGGCGGAAATCTTGAGAGTTCCTGGGACGGCCAGAAGATCAAATCAGTCGATATTGTCGACCATACATCCTGACTGCTCATTGGGATGTCAAATTCTAAAGTTAAACCTCAGCTACTTTGGTCATCTGATGAGAAGAGAGGAGTCGCTGGAGAAAGACTTAATGTTGGGAAAGGTTGACGGCCACTGGAGAAGGGATAGGCAGTGAACGCGATGGTTAGATGGCATCCTCGAGGCGATGCAGATGAAGTTATGTGATGTTAGGAAGATAGTGAGAGACCGGAAAGCGTGGCGTGATATTGTAACCCGCGCTAACCGTGTGAGTTCTGGAGGGAGAAGAAGACGAAGTTCTGCGGAGTGCGCGTGGTTCTGGGACGCCGCTGCTTTTGCCTGGTAAAGCGCCTGCTCTCTGCCTCCTGTGCCTCAACCCCGTCCTTTGACTCTGTCCTTCTGGACTGCCGTCCGGGTAGCGGTAGAACCCGTGACATTCTGGTGGAGACGCGGGGTAAATGCATCACAGCCCCTCAAAACCCGCTACTCTGAGTTCGCCCCCAAGTCTCAGCCGCCGCCCCTTCGACGAGGAGGCCGAGATACGTGCCAGCCGGCGACTTCAAGGGCTTGCCCCTGAATTTGGTCTGTTGCCGAACTCAGGCTCTTCACTACTTACAATGGCCCGGAGTACCACGACCCAATGTCAACAGACGGACTCGTTTCTTGCACCGTCCGTGGTGTACCTACCGATGGCTCCTCGAGCGGCTGCCACGTTCCATGGCGATGCCTCCGAAGATGTGGAGGATTGGCTGGAGCAGTACGAACGTGTGGCCCGCCACAATGGCTGGAATGCCGAAAACTGTCTTCAGAATTTGTATTTCTGCTTGGACAGTACGGCTCGGCACTGGTTCGAAAACCACGAGGCCTCCCTTACATCCTGGGACACCTGTAAGGAAGAGCTGCGACGGACGTTCGCCAATCAGTATCGGCGACAGCGAGCAGAAGACCTTCTGCAAACGAGAGTACAACGACCCGACGAAACTGTAACGAGCTTTGTTCAAGACGTCCTACGACTTAGCTCCCGTGCCGACCCCCGTGCCACCGAGGAAAAAAAGGTGCGTGCACTTATGCGGGGCGTCAAGAGTGACATTTTCGGCGGGCTTATTCGTGATCCGCCGACTACAGTGGCACAATTTGTAAATGAGGCGACGAACATCGAGCGAGCCTTGGTTACGCGAGCGGACTATTATCGTCGCCTTGCTGGAGGTCCCAGCGTTTCCAACCTTTCAGCTGCTCGCTTTCCTGTCGGTTCCCTCGACACCGCAAACCTACGCGAGATCATCCGCGAAGTTGTACGCGAGGAAATACGGCAGCTGCTTCCACCTGCTGATGGTACGGCATCCTGCGCCCTCACGGATGCTGTCCGCGAAGAAGTACAACGTGCCCTTTATCCACAGTGCTCCGTTGCTTCTTCACCTACTCAGCCCATTGAGACGTACGCGTCCGTTGCTAGTCGCCCGCCGCCGCAGCAGCCACCACCGCCGCCTGCTCGCCGTCAGTACTTGCCTGCACAACCCCGTGTCCCTGTGTACGATCTTCGTCCGCAGCAGCAATGGATGAGCAAGGCTGACGCGTGGAGGACAACCGACCAACGCCCACTATGCTTCCACTGCGGAGAAGCAGGCCACGTCTACCGTCGCTGCCCTTACCGCGAGCTTGGTCTTCGCGGTTTCCAGCGGAATGCTCCCCGCCCGGAGTTCGGCGAGCAACCCCGCGACATCGCGGACTATCTGCGTCGTTCACAACCACCCGACCGGTCTTCACGCCGCGACCTTCGTTCGACACCGTCCCGCCGGTACGATTCTCCCCTTCGCAGCAATCGACGGCAAAGCCTGTCCCCTCACCGGGAAAACTAAGCCCGGCGACGTCTGGGGGTGACGTTGCCGAACCCGTTCCTGTTAAAGAGCCTCCACGTTTTTCGCCCCGCTCCCCCACGCGAACCGACGATCAACCCGACGACCTTCCCGACGGACTTCGCGCCGAACTTCTCGCCGAACTTCCCGCCGAACTTTCCGACGAGCTTTCTGACCAACTTCACGACGAACTCCCCGACGGAGCTTCCGACGACCGTCGCGCCACAGTGTACAATAACCTCGATGTTGTGATCGACGGATACGACGTGACGGCCCTCGTTGACACCGGTGCAGACTATTCTGTTATGAGTGGGGAGCTATGCCGCCGACTTCGCAAAGTAACGACGCAGTGGGATGGCCCCGATATCAGAACCGCTGGAGGCCACCTCGTGAGACCAATCGGCAGATGCACTGCTCGTATTGAGATTAACGGTCTCAGGTGCCCGGTTACCTTTGTTGTACTATCGAAATGCTCCAGAGACATTATTCTCGGCATGGATTTTTTGAGTGATTGCAGCGCTGTAATCGCCTTTACCGACCGCCGCCTCACGCTTTGTCAACCTCGATATACCTCGGCGCAAACAAAGCCCCAAGTTTGCACGGCACGCGTCTTGGCGGAGCACGTAACCGTACCGCCCCAGTCTAGCGTATTTCTCCCTGTCACGTCCGACCACGTTACTTCTGGCGAAGTTCTGCTGGAAGGAAGTGCTCAACTGCTTCTTGAACGGGGTCTTGGTGTTGCTCGAGGTATCGCGCAGCTGGATACTGGCTGCGTACACGTCCTAGTCACCAACTTTTGTGGCACTCCACAGCGCCTTACGAAAGGCACGGCTCTCGGTACCATGGAGAGCATTACCGCCCCTATTCAAGTTGTTGCCCTGTCTGAAGGTGCTTGCTCATCCTCTTCGCAGCAGAACGATGCACCTTTGGGTGTAAGCATTGCACCTAATCTCTCTGTGAGCGAGAGGGCCGAATTGATAGCGCTGCTTGCAGAATTCCAAGACTGCTTCTCTACGTCATCCGGAGTTCGCCAGACGACCATTGCCAAACACAGAATAATTACCGATGACGCTGCTCACCCTGTTCGTCAGTCGCCTTACCGAGTTTCTTTCAAAGAACGTGAAATTATTCAGAACCAAGTGCAAGAAATGCTAGCCGACGATATAATCCAACCCTCGCACAGCCCATGGGCAGCTCCAGTGGTACTAGTAAAGAAAAAGGATGGCACTCTTCGATTCTGTGTTGACTATCGCCGTCTCAACAACGTCACCAAGAAGGATGTTTATCCCCTTCCTCGCATTGATGACGCACTTGATCATCTACGACATGCCCGTTACTTTTCATCTATAGATCTGAAAAGTGGTTACTGGCAAATCGAAGTTGATGAGCGCGACCGAGAGAAGACTGCTTTTATCACCCCGGATGGTCTATATGAGTTTAAAGTGATGCCGTTCGGCCTCTGTACCGCCCCAGCAACCTTTCAGCGCGTTATGGACACCGTATTGGCCGGATTGAAGTGGCAAACTTGTCTGGTCTACCTCGACGATGTTGTAATCTTAAGCACGTTCTCCGATCATCTTCTACGCCTGAGAGCAGTACTACAAGCTATAAGAAGCGCAGGCCTCACTCTGAAGCCAACAAAGTGCAAGTTTGCCTACGATGAATTAAAATTTCTTGGCCACGTCGTCAGCAGCGCGGGTGTTTGTCCAGATCCCGATAAAACAGCCGCCGTCACCTCCTTTCCTACACCATCGGACAAGAACGCTGTACGGAGGTTTCTGGGCCTCTGTGCTTACTATAGGCGCTTTGTTCCCAATTTTTCTCATGTCGCTGCACCACTTACTCATCTCACGAAGGAGAACGTCGCCTTCCAGTGGTCGGATGAACAGCAGCGTGCATTCGACCGCCTTAAACAAAGCTTACAGACCTCCCCTGTACTCGGGCACTTTGACCAGGACGCCGAGACTGAAGTTCATACAGACGCCAGCAACAAGGGCCTCGGAGCCGTGCTCATTCAAAAACAGAACGGGACCGAGCGTGTAATCGCTTACGCAAGTCGAACATTATCGAAGGCGGAGGCTAACTACTCGACCACTGAAAAAGAATGTCTCGCGGTAGTTTGGGCGATTAATAAGTTCAGACCCTACTTGTACGGACGCCCATTTCAGGTGGTTACCGACCATCACTCTCTATGTTGGCTCAGTACTCTGAGAGACCCTTCAGGGCGACTTGCACGGTGGGCCCTTCGGTTGCAAGAATTCGATGCTACAATAGTTTATAAGTCCGGTCGCAGGCACACAGATGCTGACTGCCTCTCGAGAGCCCCTATAGAACCAGCATCTGACGGTATAGCCGACGAGTATGAAGATGCTTTTATAGGTACCATAAGCACGGTCGATATGGCAGCACGGCAGCGACACGACACTGAACTCCGTGAAGTAATCGCCCATCTGGAAGGTCAAGAAGGCACCATTCCACGCGTCTTCTTGCGCGTTTTACACGCATTACGTCTTCGCAACAATGTACTATACAAAAAGAGCTTCACAGCGAGTGCGAGGTCTTGGCTACTGGTTATTCCGGCTGACCTACGTAATGAAATTATGGACGCCTGTCATGACGACCCAACTTCCGGGCATTTGGGATACAGCCGAACACTCGCACGAATTCGTTCCAAGTATTACTGGCCTCAACTTGCTAAGACTGTTCGTCACTATACCAGGACCTGCCGCGAATGTCAAAGACGTAAGACTCCGCCCGTACAACCCGCAGGACATCTTCACCCTATTCCGCCGCCTATGACTCCGTTCCAGCAGGTAGGCATGGACCTGCTAGGACCTTTCCCTACGTCCAACTCGGGACACCGCTGGATTGCTGTTGCTACGGATTACCTCACACGGTATGCTGAATCGCGAGCTTTACCTTCTGCAACAGCGGCTGATGTAGCGAAGGTTTTCGTCGAGTCCATCGTCCTGCGTCACGGTGCTCCCGAAGTCTTGATCACAGATCGCGGTGCCGCGTTCGTGTCCCAGCTAATGGCGGAGATCTTGCGTTTAAGCAACACGCACCACCGCAAAACTACCGCATACCTCCCCCAAACGAATGGGCTCACAGAGCACCTTAATAAGACTATGGCCGACATGATATCTATGTATGTGGACGTCGAGCACCGTACATGGGACGACATTCTCCCCTACGTAACTTTCGCTTACAACACCGCAACTCAGGAAACAACCGGGTTTTCGCCGTTCCGCCTGGTGCATGGCCGAGAGGTGATTACCATGCTTGACTCCACAGTCGCCACAGTCTAACCGCTTGGAGCTTGGCACAGACACGGACGCCATGAGGGTCCATGAGCAGATTGTTGCGGCAATTCTGGATAAAGATAACAAGATTGGTCCCGGAACCAGGGCAGTCCTTTTGCCTCTGGTCTGTGCCCTGTACCGACACACTGCGCACTTCTTTGCGTGTGCGGTCGCTGAGTTGAACCATTCAGAAACGCTCCGGACCTCTTTGGCGGCGCGAGAGCATGAGCTTGGTGTCCTCCGCATGCGGCTTGCTTGCGGGACTACCCAGGACACCACTACTGCGGCGGACCTCTGCGACGTGAGGCGGCAACCCCAGGTCCCTCGGACGTATGCTGCCACGTTGAGCGGCGTTTCAAAATCTCATCAACGGGGAGGCGCTGCCATTGCAGCTCCTGCTGCGACCTCTCATCTGTACAGGCCTCCTCAGCCTGGAGACTCCTGCCCGGATCCTCAGCTGCACCAGATGTTCCTAACTTCTGTTGCACCCTTGGACAACGTTGGCAGCGAGGTGGCTGCTCTACTCAAGGCGAACATCGATCCAGAAGCCGAGGGAATCGGAGCTGTTACTCTCAAGACCTCTCATCGCGCCCTGACGGTTACCTCCAGGGACCCTGAGGACCTCGACCGTCTGAAATCCGCAATCTCACGGATCGAGGCAACGCGGAACTCCGTGAACGTCCGAATTCCCAAGCAGCGGAACCCGCACGTACGACTGACTGGGGTTGACCCCGATATAAGGCCAGAGGAGCTCATCGCGGCACTCAATCATCGGAACCACGCTCTTCATCTGGACCCTTCTTCCTGTAAGGTCAGGCTCTCTTTTGCACAGCGCTCTGGACAGTTTGTTCATGTTATTGAAACTGACCCACCCGCTTTTGCCCGCCTCTGTGCGGCGCGTCGTGTAACCATCGGTTGGACTTCCGTCGAGGTCCGTGAGGACCTGCACGTTCCCCTGTGCACTTTTTGTGCGCAGTATGGCCATGCTTTGAAGAAGTCCAAGCTCAAGAATGACCCTTCGAAGGCGTGTTGTACCCGTTGTGCGGGGTCACATGCTTTGGCGGCTTGCCCTCGCTCCGTCCGGGACCCCAACATTAAGTGTGCCCCCTGTGCTGCCGCCGGTCGCCCGTCGAATCATCATGCAGGACATGAGTCGTGCTCTATTTTGCACGAACGTTCGGACAAAATCCGCGCACGAACTCAGTATGGGCCCTAGCAGTCAGGTGGCCTCGCGTCCCTTGCCCGTTGGCACCCCACACCGTAGCGCGAACATCGAACACATAGAAATCTGGCAGTGGAACTGTAGGGGCTTCAGACGAAAACAGGGTTTGCTGAAACAATATCTCTGCACCACCCTCATCAGACCTGACATTATCTGTCTGCAAGAGGTAGGAGCCGACAGGTCACCGACGCTAGATGGCTACTACACGGTCCGCCAACCCCACATGCCGTCGGTTGCAATCCTCGTCGCAAACGCCATTAATCGAGCACTCCTTATCCGAACCGGAAGTTGAGCACTTAGCGATAGAAATAGTGCCTAACAAACGAGGTCGAAAGAGTACATTCGTCATCAACATGTACAAGCCGCCACGACCCGCAAAGGCCGACTTCACCAACCTCCTTTCCGAAGCCACCCACCTGGCGCAAGCAAATCAGCTTGTCGTGGTCGGGGACTTCAACGCGCCTCAGCGGGACTGGGGGTACCAGTCAAACTCAGCCAGAGGAGTGACAGTTGCGCGAGCAATAGAAGCCCTCGGCTTGGAACTCCTCACCGACCCTCTATATCCGACAAGGGAAGGCAACAGCGTCTCCCGTGACTCCTGCCCGGACCTCACCCTGATCAAGAACGTTGCTGAGGCTACATGGACGAACCTAGAAGAAACCCTGGGAAGTGACCACTGCATACTAAGCGTATCCATATCATCTACCAAAATCCGGAGGGATCTGGGCGCTGCCCACATCACCGATTGGCCCAAATTCCGCAACGCATACGTCCCATCAGGTCCAATTCAGTCCATACAGGACTGGAGCGAAGACATCAGACAAGCACACAAGCAAGCCACCGAAATAATACAACGCACACTGGAAGCCCCAGAGGTAGACCGCCATCTTCTCAAGCTATGGCAGAAGCGCAGCCGCCTTGTGAGGCGATGGAAAAGACAGCGCCTAAATAGACTTCTCCGTCTGCGGATTGCGCAGCTCACGGAGGAAGCCCAGACATACGCCACCAACCTAGCACAACAAAATTGGAAACAATTTTGCGAGTCATTGAGAGGAACGCTGGGAACATCCCGTACTTGGACAATCCTGCGGAACCTGATTGACCCCTCTAAATCAAAATCCGCATCTACACGGACCCTGAAGCGTATTGCTCACCTTTTTCCAGGGGACGACGCCACGCTGCTTCAAGCTCTTAAGGACAAATATATCGGCACCAGCCCAGTTCCTCCATGCTCTTTGACCTACCAGGGCGAGGAAAATCCGGCACTCGATGCTCCCATTTCTGAAGCCGAGGTGTATGCTGCAGTTCGATCATGCACCCGCAACACGGCGGCGCGAACGGACAAGATCAGCAACGCCATGATCCGCAACTTCAGCAAGGCACAAATCAGCGACCTCACCAAGTATTTGAACGACTCGCTGTGGGAGAAGAATGAAATTCCCTCTGAGTGGAAGCGCTCGGAGATAATCGTAATTCCAAAACCGGGCAAGAAGCCGGCGGTCGAAACGCTACGACCCATATCACTCACCTCGTGCCTGGGCAAGCTCTACGAGCGAGTCATCCAGACGCGACTTCGACACTACATAGAAGATAACGGCCTCTTCCATCCCTCCATGATCGGCTTCAGATCGGGCCTGTCCACTCAAGACGCTTTTCTTCTCCTCAAGGAGGAGGTACTTTCTAACATTCCGAGAGGAGGCGAGCACCTCATTATGGCGCTAGATCTAAAAGGCGCGTTTGATAACGTGTCTCACGAAGCAATATTATCCGAGCTCAGTAACCTAAACTGCGGAGAACGCACCTTCCGATACGTCAAGAATTTTTTGTCCAACCGAACGGCAACAATAGGAATGGGTGACATCAGATCGGATCTTCACGACATGCCAAACAAGGGCACGCCACAGGGATCGGTCATCTCCCCGCTCCTCTTCAACATCGCCATGATTAGAATCGCAAGGGCTCTGCAACAGGTTCCGAACATTGGATAGACCCTGTATGCTGATGACATTACGATCTGGACAACCACCGGCTCTCTAGGCCAGAAAGAAGAAACACTTCAAGCAGCCGCAACCTGCGTGGAAACAGAGGCCTTTCGATGCGGGCTCCAATGCTCCCCAGATAAATCTGAAGTCATCCGTATACGTGGGTACCACTATACATCACCAGGCAATCTTAGCATCCTCCTGCGTGGGGTCCCAATCCGGGAAGTGCCACTCATACGAATCCTGGGTCTCTGGCTCCAAAGCGATAGAAAAGTAGACCACGTGCTCCACCTCCTCAAGAACACAACACAGCAGATCTCTAAAATGATCCGCCGGGTGGCAAGAAACAGAAAAGGCATGCGGGAAGAAGACACTATCCGTCTGGTGCAGGCGCTGGTCATCAGTCGCCTCTCCTATGGACTACCTTACCTCACCCTGCTCCGAAGAGATCTCAACAAAGTAAACGCAATGATACGTGCAGCTTACAGGAACGCGTTAGGCCTCCCACCATACACCTCCAACGTCAAATTGGAAGCTCTTGGACTGCACAACACATTTGAAGAAATTCAAGAGGCTGTCCTCCTGTCCCAAAGGGAACGCCTTCTGTCAACTGAGACTGGCCGGCTCATTCTCGAGCGCGTTGGCTATCCTTCGGACGTACAAGCTATACAGTCAACGACTAACATTCCTGTTCCGTACCGGGCAAGAGTATATGTGTCCCCGCTCCCAAAGAACATGGCTCCAGTCCACAACGAAGGCAGAAGGCACGCCCGAGTGAATTATCTTAAACGTGCAGTGGAACGCAGTCCGAAAACTGTCTATGTGGATGCCGCTCTATACGAGCATACACCGAACGCAGCAGCAGCCGTGGTGGTGGGCTCTTCATACACAGAAGTCTCCAGCATGTCTATCCAGCACTCTACTATCACAGAAGCGGAAGTGGCGGCGATCGTACTGGCCATTGCCTACGGAGACGCGACCAATCGAGAGCTGCACGTAATCACCGACTCACAAGCGGCGTGTCGGCTCCTCCTTGCAGGCAGAATACCTAAAAAATTATCTCGCTTCACAACTAACCCATTGGCTACAACCTCACAGCTCAAACATCAGATCACTTGGGTTCCGGGGCACTCTGGATTGGAAGGTAATGAGGTCGCGGATAGGCTAGCTCGAGGTCACACAAACCGAGCGGCCACTAATCCCGATCTCACAACCAGCATTCGTGTCCCAGCGACTTACGGCGCGCGACTTAAGTACCTACGGGAACAACGTAGGATTTATCCCCCTCCACACAAGGGTCTAAATGCACAAGAAATGCGGGAATGGAGACAGCTTCAAACCAACACTTACCCCAACCTACATCAATACAACATAATGTTCCCAGAACACTACACAGACATATGCCCTTGGTGCAATGACCAGCCCACCGCCTACCATGTCACATGGGGGTGCACAGGCCCCAAACCTCCACACATAAACATGCACCATTCGGAGGCGCAGTGGGAGACCACTCTGCAATGCTCTGATCTAGAGACCCAGCGTAGGCTGGTAACTCAGGCAAGAGCGGCAGCCCAGGCCACTGGGGTCTTGAAATGAAGACTCCACTGCCCCCCCCCCCTTTTTTTTTTTTTTGAAATAAAGTTTTCTCTCTCTCTCTCTCTGCTTGACTCCATGCTTCCCCATGAGCCGGAGGCCTACTCTTACGACGATGTCCAACTGGTAACCCAGCACGCAGAAGAAGCCCGACAGTTGGCACGACTACGCATCCAAGACCGCCAGCACGTCGATGCACGCAGGTACAACCTCCGGCATCGTGAAGTTCATTTTGCACCTGGTGATAAAGTGTGGGTGTGGACTCCCGTTCGCCGTCGCGGTCTCAGCGAGAAGCTGCTAAAACGTTACTTTGGCCCATACGAGGTCGTTCGCCGTATAAGCGACGTAAATTACGAGGTGATTCCGATTGTTCCAAGCACATCTCGTCGGCCCCCTCATCCTGAAGTGGTGCATGTGGTTCGCCTCAAAACTTACTGTGAACGCTAGAACCACGTATTCTGACTCTGAGTTCTGCTCGATTTAACGTTTCAGTTACGCTGGAGCGCGCATCAAGACGATGCGCCTTTCAGGGGGAGAAGTAGTGTAACCCGCGCTAACCGTGTCAGTTCTGGAGGGAGTAGAAGACGAAGTTCTGCGGAGTGCGCGTAGTTCTGGGACGCCGCTGCTTTTGCCTGGTAAAGCGCCTGCTCTCTGCCTCCTGTGCCTCAACCCCGTCCTTTGACTCTGTCCTTCTGGACTGCCGTCCGGGTAGCGGTAGAACCCGTGACAATATGGTTCATAGGGTCACGAAGAGTCGGACACGACTGAACGACTGAACTGAACTTTAACTTCTTTAGCAAACCTTCCGCAACGGTGCTAACCATAGTCGAAGGAAAGCCTGCCCGTTTTAGGTTCGTGACCTGACCCTCAAAGCTATCTTGCGCTTGGTGGCAGCAGGATTTTCTGAGTGCCGACTCAAGGCACGTGAAAGCCACGGCACGCTTAACGGTTTTTGAGTGCTTTGAATCAAATAGAATCAGCCCTTTCATTGCGTGTGGTTGGTATTTCCAACAAAAGCCATCGTCCCTAAAAGGTATTTTAAGGTTAAATTTAAAAATTGTTGTCCTTAGGAAGTTCGAAAGTAAAATCAAGTCCCTTGGCTAGTTTTCTGAAATTAGTATTTATATCCCTATGAGCTGTAGATAGGTCGACGGTGACTATTTCAAAACAATGAATAACTCGTCCATAAATCTAAACACACTAAGCACGTAACTTGAAGCAGGTACCTGTGAAAAAGCCCTGTCAACAGCAGCGAGATAAATATTGCACAACACTGGAGCGACGCACGACCCAATACAGATTCTATTCTTCTGGATATACTCTTTATCTTTAAAGGAAATGCTGGTCGAACACAAATAAAACTCTATAACTGTCAAGAAATTGTCAACAGCCATACCAGCACTATTTTGGAAAGGCACCGGACAATTAGTTTCATTGCAACACTAAACGGCGGCCAGTAATTCGCTCTGTGGGATGGAATAATATAGGTCCACAATATCTAAAGAAAACATACGTCCTGCCAACTTTGTTTCAGACAAGAATTAAATCATTTCAAGGCTATTTTTACAGCAAAAGGATCGTCAATAATCAGTGTGTTAAGCTGTCTCTAAAGAAACTGACTAACCATGTTTTGCCAGGCTCCTTTTTCACTGACAATACCTCTAAAGGGAATATTTTCTTTGTGAGTTTTAGCCGCGAAAAAGAGATGCAAGCTATTCAGTTTGCTACTCTGAATAGAACTGCTTAGCTTTTGCAACTCAAACTCTTCACAAAGCGCAACGGCTCGGCTTTTTACCTTTGCTGGCTTCGACTTCGTTTCCTTAAAGTCCTTAAAGTTCTTATGTATGTACACTACAATTGTTCAGTACTATCGTCGCTGCCGTGCCACGTTCCCGCCACCACATCCCACGCTTTCTCACATCGACAGCACGTACTGGCGACAACTCCAAACACATTCGTTTCCATCTCCTCAATTTGCCCACATATTTCACCCCACGGACTTCCCACCGTACTGCACCACATGCAACGCCACCCCACCCACTCTCTATCATTACTTATGGGAATGCCCACATCCAATCCGCGTTCCTCCCGTCAAAAACCCCACCCCCTCCTCCTGGGAGGCTGCCCTTCTAGCCACGCAACCTGCAGATCAGTTACGGCTGGTCGAGCGGGCTAAGCTAGAAGGAACAGCCAGAGGGCTCCTGGACTAAGAGGTCCTCCTGGGAGTGTTTACATTTTTTTTTTAATAAAGTTTTTTCCTCCTCCTCCTCCTGCTCTTATGTATGGCCTCTGCGGCTTTTTCCCAGAACCTTCCAGACGTGATGGCGACGAAGCCCCCCCTCCTTGTCTGCCTGAAGCAGACGAAGGTCATTGTCTTTGAAGAAGCGCATTGTCCTTGAAGAAGGTAGAGCATCCGCCTCGCCTTCGGGAGGTACCGGGTTCGAATCCTGGCGCCGCCGGCTACCCATTCGTTTTTTAATATGTACAAGCTTTCCCCCGGCCTGGCGCACGGCTCTTCTGGGGTGAAATGCTTGGGAAAAGGGGTCACGGCCCAAATAGTTGCGCCGATGTGGCAGTGATCTGTTCCGCCATCGGACAACAATAAGTCCGCCTCGCGCGGCAAAAGCCGATTATGTGGCCCTATTTTTCTGGTTTTGTTTTCTGTCAGCCCGGCCTTTGGAGGCCATTTGTTGTTCGAAACTTTAATACCTCGAAGGAGCACAGCAGGGTTAGCTGAGCCTCTTCCGAACGCACACCCCTGAAAGAGCCGGGCGCCGGGCTGGGGGACGCTTTTACCCAATTTTACAGGTGGGCGTCCGGCGGCGGGTTTCGAACTGACCACCTCCCGCCGCCGAGATGGGCGCCCAAATAACTCGGTCAGCATGAACCCCTGTGGAATGCGCGGCTGCCAAGTGATATAGTGTCACATTTTAAGGTTCCAAAATTTAGTTCGGCTCTTCGACCTGTGAGAAAATCCCTTACGTAGTTGCGTCGGCGAGATTTGTCAGCGAGATTCCGCGCGTGACAGATACTGCGCCTTTCCTTTCATGCAAGCCAATTTTAAAACGCCGGTGAACTTTGATGCGTTCAACAGAACGCTGGTTGTGTTCGACAAGGGGCGCGCGGTATACCGTGCGTAGGAGCAAAGCTCAGGCTTTCGCATTTCCCCATTGCAGATTCTGTAGAGCTCTCGGAACTGTTTGTTGCAGCATCTTAACAAATAAATCTACCTGTGCATACCACCCAACTGCATGTAATGCAGATCATAGCCGATTTACCTTTTAGGCCAATCCTGAGGAAAAAGGCTTTTGGCTGATCTAAGCCACTTTGAGTCTACAGAAACATTTACAGGCGTTAGAAGTGCTTGATTCGTTGCTACTAAAGGTTCGCAAGAGCTAACTGTTAATCTTCAGACGGCATTCTTAGCGCAAAAACACACACACACACACACGCACACGAGAGAAAAGGAGGGACCCGGGACAAGCGCCACTACATCTGGTTTATTGCACTGAAAAGATCTGCAATATATAGCAAAGACCCTCGAAATATATAGCAAATACACCCCTCCCCCATCTTTCTTATATGAAAAGCTTAAGCAGTTCACGCGCCTTCTTATCTACGCTTCTGCCCAGAATCCGTTTCTCGTTCAGCCGCGGCTCACACCCACTGCATCGAGCACAGTGCTCAGGGAGCCTGTTTTGCTATAACAAAAGAAGGCTCTTGTGGTTTAATTTCCGTGATCAGTGGGAGTACTCGACTTGGCCGCACAGAGGAGCTCGGAAGCCGTGTGTCCAGAAGCTCGCTTTGGCATATTTCACAAAACACACGAAGCAGATTTCTCATTTCGTCGCATTCCACAGTCGTTGGCCTTGTGTCAAAATCGACCACACGCATTGCACCCGGGTACATCACTGCAAACAAGTCGACAGTCTGCGGAAATATGACCCAACTTGTGACACAGGATAAACCATGGTAGTTGCTTCATTCCAGGGGAAGCGTAGTTTTTCTCGCGGTCCTTCAGTTCATCCCCAACCATACCGATGTTGGCAAGGTTCTGGGCTTCAATGAAATTGCCCGTCATATCAGCAGGATTAGCCAGTCTTGCAGTTCCGTTCTTTGAGAAAGACTACGAGGTGTGGGTAGTAACATCGCTGGAATTGCTCTGCGATCAAAACCCTTATCCCTTCAAACGTCCGGTGGAACTCAGCCATATCTATCCAGTGATCAAAGTAACTGGAGATGCGAGCGATCAGCTGTTTTCCTATTTCACCATCTTCTGCCCGTGTCTCTCGATATCCTTGTGCAGTGAACTGGAACCGCTGCAGCAAGGCATTTTTAACCCTTATATAATCAAACGAATCTTCCGCTGTTATACGAACGATGAATACAAGGACTTCCCAGTTAGACACATACTAACGGCTACAGCCCATTTCTATGGAGGCCACTGCTGTCCGGTAGCCACACGCTCGAGTCGCCGGTGATAAAAATGAAGATCCTCACATTGTCCGTCGAACAAAGGAAGTAATTTGATAGGTGAGAGAACGGGAGGAGCTAGGCGCACCCGTGATCTCGGCATCAGTATTCATATCAGTACGGGCACAATCCTGTAGCCTGAGCATTAATTTCAATACCTCCTTCTCTCTCTCCGCTACTTCCATTCTACTTTCGGCCATTTGCTTCTCTTTTTCTGCGGCTTGGCGAATTGCTTCTCGTTCGGCTGCGCCATCAGCTCGTAGTGCTGTTGTTTATTCCCGATCCAGGTACTAAGTTCTAAGCCCAACAATCCAAGTTGGGTCCCGATAGCAGCCAACTTCTCTAGTTCCAATTTCTCAACTCGCAGAGGCTCAGACCGCGCACGGCGGGAAACGACGCCCGAAATTTTCACGCTCGCCAGATTGTGATGCCATTAAGGGCCCAGGATGGGTCAAACTCGTTCTCAGTGTCAGGTGTGGTGTCCACTCACCTGCAAGTCCGTGGCGACGCCGGATCCAGTGCTGTGGATTCTGCGAAGCCACAGCTGTGGGTGTGGTATCGATGCGTGGAGGTCCTCTCCAGACGCTAGGGTGCCGGGGATGGCTACAAATAACCAAAACCCAGAGCCAGAACTATGAAGACCAGCGAAAACGCTCCAATGCTTTTTTACTTTTTCTTATTACTCTGCACTTCTTCCTTCTACTCTTTCTCTACTCGCGCTACCACCATGCGCTGTGCTACAATTTCATCACACTATGCTATGCTATGCTACAATTTCATGACACTATGCTATGCCATGCTACAATTTCATCACATTTTGCTATGCTATGCTACAATTTCATGACACTATGCTATGCTATGCTACAATTTCATCACACTATGCTATGCTATGCTACAATTTCATGACACTATGCTATGCTTTGCTACAATTTCATCACACTATGCTATGCTATGCTACAATTTCATGACACTATGCTATGCTATGCTATAATTTCATCACACTATGCTATGCTATGCTACAATTTCATGACACTGCTATGCTATGCTACAATTTCATCACACTATGCTATGCTATGCTACAATTTCATGACACTATGCTATGCTATGCTACAATTTCATCACACTATGCTATGCTATGCTACAATTTCATGACACTATGCTATGCTACAATTTCATCACACTATGCTATGCTATGCTACAATTTCATGACACTATGCTATGCTATGCTACAATTTCATGCAACCAAAGCGCAAAACTAGCGGAATTATACTTTGTTATTTGCCTAATTGTTACTTTCTTAATTGTTCCTTTCTAATGGCACAGCTCTTCGTTAGCATACAGCCCAACGGCAACTCATAAACTAATGCAACTTCACTCGAATGTAGCTACCTTGCACGGTACTGTATCGATGCGTGCTCGTCACGCAGTGAAGTGCCGGAGGTCGATTTCTGGTACGCTGAGATCAAATTCTATTTATTTGCTTCCTCGCAGATATTCGAGTTTCAAAGGAGAGCAACACCAACTTCTGCTTTTCTGTGCCACGGGGCCCTTGACGCTATCGAATTAATATTTGTTGCATATGTTCCTGTGGTTAGCGCAAGCGCCTCGCGCATTTAATGGTGGTCAGTTCACGCTCAGGCATATCGGTAACGCGGCGCTATGAAAAGGAATCGTCTTCGAAATATTTAATGTTTTTATAATCCGTTATATTGCTTACACGGTTGTTATTACCACAGCGACAATCTCCCAGGTGGACAGGGAAATCAAGATACCGCTTTGAACATTTTTGTTTACTTGTATACTAATGGGGAAAACGCGATTTCGCGCCCAGAGTTGACTACTCCAGTTCGCGAAAGTAGCGCTCGTCAAGTTCAGATAACTACCGAGATTGCTGTTGGTTTATTAGCGACTGAACAACTACTCCATCGTCGCCATGACATAGCCTGTCGGTGGAAACTATCCTACTGACTCTAGAGGGATGCATATTCATAAGCATCGGCAATCCAGCTTTGGCAACCCAGGTTGGCCGAAGCTGTCTCCAACCCCTGTATATGCAATAGCATCCTCCCACAGGAGCACGCCCATTGTGTGGCGTGTCGGTGAGTGGCGACACTGTGGGTTTCCGAGCCAAGTGCTTTCCATATTCCGTCGAAACAGGACCCCGCAGGAGCACCTTAGCAGGCCCTTGGGTGACGGTGTGTGGCGACACCGCGGACTCCGAAGCGGCGCCAGAGCTTCGTTGGCTAGCAAACGTTGGCCAGTGCGCCTGCGCGTCTCCAACCTGAGCCCCGGGGGACCCACTCCACAGGGGAGCGGCTAAAACTCGCCATGAATAATGCCAGTGTTGCCTGGATTTTTGCTGGGCAGCCGCCCTTAATCCCTAGCAATCCCTAGGTCGGATTGTCCCTAGTTGAGGGCACGGCGTGCCGGCGGGCCACCCATAGCCACCCACCCTGCTTGGGGATGCCGCCGGTGCCGCGGCGGCGGTTTGGTGCCGTGGCTTTTGTTGTAGTAAACGAGACTGTGCCTGTTGCACGGACGGGTGCGATCGAACTGACTGGTGTGCGCGCCATGAACAACCCTGGCACATCTGCTGCGGCTTCGGTACAGAAAGGTTAGTGCCCGGTCTGTGAAAAGATTTTAGTTGTGGACAAAGCATGCCAATGAAGGTGCCGCCATGTTCAAATTTTAGCTGCCCGTTTTTCGGGCAATGTTCGTAGTTATATGCTGTCCGCTTACCGTTCTTATTTGTCACATACTGCAGGAATTTGTGCCAAGGTATGCACTTGCAGCACGCGCCAATTTAGCACTGTTGAAGGCGAGCACTGCACTGTCTTATGATGCTGCTAACTGGCGCTTGATGCTTTGTCTTCTATCAACCAGATACTCACGGCACTCGTCAGTGATTAGCTGCTTAGGGCGACGAAGCTCATTTTATGCTTTTTACGTTCTTGGCCCCGATTCTCCATACGCTGTTCGTTTTGATCACATCCGGGCAAAGTACTTGCCTGTGATATCGCTCGAGCATCACTAGCTTGAAACTAGTGATACATATTGAGCACCAAAAGCTCGAAACTAGCACTGAACCTTTCACAGCTAAAAGCGGCAGCTATATGGATGATATTCTGCGTACCCTTGATGAAATTTTGCCTAGTTTGCGTCGGGTACGACAAAAGGATAAGCTCTGTTGAGACAACAGCAATGATAACGTAAATACCGTTTAGACAACACCATTGTAGCACGGAGACCACGTAGCGGTGCTTCGAAGTAATTAACTCGCTACTGAACTCCCCTTATGTGTGTGTGATTTTTTTTTCCTGTACCTTCAGTTTCTTATACTCCTTACTAGAGCCCTGCACGGGTTGGATTTTCCAGCCCCTTCCCTGGCCCACGTGTGAAGACCATCCCGGATCCATGGTTCCAAGCCCATCGGCAATGATTAATGGCCCGGACCCGGCCCGCGCTTCCACGACAGGGCCTGTGCCAAACCTGCAAAGTAAGTCTGAACAGGCGCCTTAAAAATGTATTGCTTAACTAGCACATAACAATAAATCAAGATGAGAGGCAAACCTTGCAAAATATTCTTGGTTGAGAAGGGCACAGTTAAAGCACCGACAGAAGCAAAGGCATGGTGAAGAATATTTTGACAAGACATTTTATGTAAAGCTATCTAGCACAATGTACATTTAAAAGGTATGGATTATGGGCATTTTAACTATGACTCCTTATAAGCAATTGGCTCTTGGTGCAAGTTCTTTGCTTAATCACCTACAAAAAGACTGCCCCTGGCAACTTTGCCCCAGTAACATTAGTGGGCAAGGGCAGAAAAAACCAAAATTTACATATTCATTGAAGAAATCACAGCCACATTGTCACATCTCTGTGGAGACGAAAAGCGGTAGTGTCTGTTCATTTTGCATGTATATGTTATTGGATATGTAAAGATTCCTAAAGCAATAAGCTCTTATCCTACAGCATTTATTGTAGCGTAGAGACATTCTTTGGAGGGGGGGGGGCAAGCAGACAGTCAGAATTTTTATGAACAGATGGCTGCCTGCCGAGCAGTCAATTGAAGGTCCTTGTCCAGGGGCTGTTATAAGGCTTCAAATGTCCAGCCGTTAGCGGTAACACAAAGGTTAGAAGCTACCCTCTTGCTCACTGATTTCTGAGAAATCCTAAGCTGATGGTGTTGAGTACTTCAGTAGGCACGTGCTTATGCAAAACGGGCTGTGTCATGCATGACAGGTTACAGCACTTCATAACACCTTCATTGTAGTACAGTTCGCTATCGAGTTTTGAGCCTTTCCTTTTTTACTTTTTTCACTTGTGTCATTGAATGCAGCCCGGCATGTTCGTACTAAATTACTTGGACAAAACACCGAGTGGCACTGATTAAACTCTGTTTACAAATGAGCTTTCTCTAATTCTCTGTCAACATATGTACTAGTAGTGGTTTATTCATAAACCACCGGAATGATTTTAGTGCTGGAATTCCGTCTCCAAAAGAAGCCATACACAGCTTTACCCAGCCTGGCCTCGTTCCGCCACTGCAAGCCCAGGCCTGCATGTCAAGCCCGAGCCAGGTCCAGACCCATAAAAACGGCAATTTTCCAGCCCGGCCCAGGTTTTCGGGCTGCCCGAATTCATGCTCTGCTCCATACACTGTTGAAATTATTTGCCGAGAATAAGTTCTCAGCAGGCAGTACTTTGGTTATCTTTGTTAGGAAGAAATTACATGCCATAATTTTTTTGCTCTGGAAACTTGCTTACACGACTACCTCAAAAATATCACCCAGACGTGTCCCTTGCTTGCAGTCGCTTGCTGTACAAACAGCATTGCAATGTATTTGCTGACACTATGGCGCATGTAGTACGAAACAAAAGGAGGTCATTATTTGCTAGAAGATGATTGTGAAGTATGAAAAATTTCAGTCACTGCTATTTTCATGGGAAAATGTCGCATGGCCTTGTATAGCCAATTAGGGCCAATTGATGAGAAATTTTTGCTCAAGATTTCTGCCAGCAGAGTAGGCACTGCTGTCATTTCTAATAGCTATTTCGTTTTTCATTCATTTGCAGCGGCACCAACATGTTCTGTTGTCTGGTTTTGTGCGCCCATATTCTGTTCGTTGCTTTAAAACATTTCTGGGTAAGTGCAGTCGAGACCGCGAGCATAGTGTTGGGTGAATTCACCAGGCGGCATGACAAAAGGAGGCAGTGTGGTGTAAAGGAATCCACTTGCGCCAAAGACAGAGACAGCAACCATGCCAGACAGGTTGCCAAGACATCGAACGAGAAGCCAGACTAGCCTATTGCCGAGAAGCTTACCAAATGCGGAATCAAGCCAAGACTGAAGCGGCAGCTACAAATGCGGCACCGGCCGATGGCTAATGCTTTTGACTTGGTTCAAAGAGAGCTGAACCTCTGCAATATTTAATATTTCATAACAAAGGCTTCAAGGATTTGCCTCAAGTGATTCCAGGTAGCCCTGCATGCACCTTTGTCACGGATACACCTGCAAGAAACAAATAGTGGTGCGTAATTGCTCCAAGCGATGTTCTCTTTGTTTTCCTTTTTAACTTGATACCATAAAAAGCACCCTGTGTGGCAGCACCTGCTGACTTGGTCATGTCATGTAGCCTTGTGTTGTCACACAACCTGACGGACAGTCATTGCAGTGCTGCGTCACCTTCCTGCCACTTACCAGATACATGCCCATAATTTTTCATGGATGCCAGATTTTCTGCAGTATGGGACCCATCACAATATTTTTTGTTGCCAGATTCCAGTAGTGCAGTGTTTCGTGACTTTTTTGTCACTTGTCCGGCAGCAAGACACATTTATTGCCGAGATATTTCGATTTGAAGTTGAAGAGGTCTGTTTTCCTTCCAAGGGATTTAGACTTGGGAAAATGATGCAAACGATGGTGTAGACATAGACTCCGTGAATCTTGATGCATAGCGAGCAGTGCAATCTAGCAGCAGCTGAAATTAAAGCTACAGTTCGCCAAAGCCGTCTATTTGTTTGCACCAGGCATAGATCCTGAGCTTGACTGCAAAGTTCTCGCAGTGAATCTTGACCTTTGCACCCACAGAGCATGCGGTGCTTTTTAGAGTTGAGGTCACTTGACTAACAGGATAGAATGTACGAGCGCCGGCGTGGCGGCAAAGTTTGTAGCTAGCGAAGCTATGGATGCGGCCACAGACATTGCCGAGCTACCATCACGAGTGACGAGTAAAGACTGCTACAGATGGTCTTTTTTGAATAGCAGCAAGGGGTGAACAATGCATTGTGGCAGAAAGTTAAAGGAAAAAAGGGGTACACAGGGCCTGTTTTGCTCAATTTATTTAGTTTCCTTCACTATTGTATTTCTTAATATGAACCAACTGAGCTCCCTTTCGCTCAATGCTTCCTTGGGTGTCTACACCTTATGTATTGTACTCTAGCGTCGCTGCCCTGCAGATGGCAAACTGATGTGCCAGTAAGGTCTGTGCATGCACGCTGGGACAGCAGAAAATAGAGAAATAGAAATATTACGAGATAGTTTGGCAAACTCCTATGCTTATCATAGATATGAGACATCGGTGACACTATTAACAGCCAGCAAAAGCATTCAGCACACTTGGGATGCAATTGTTTAGCGGTGAGTGAAAAATGTGTGTAAAAAAATGCAATTGCACTACACAAGTAATGTAATGCGAGAGGTCTCAGCTGTTCGTGTGGGGCAATGGCTACGATATTCAGTTAAAACTCCAAAGGACTTAGAATTAAATCCTGTTCGAGGCCGTTTTTTTTTCTTTTTTTTTGTCGCTTTTTTTTTCTTAAGCACCCATGCAATTTAAATCTTACTTTTTCCAGCCTTTCTTTTCTTTCCCAGCTCCACTCGGGTCTGTGCAGGTTTATTCTGCCCAGTAAGTTGTAACTTAATCCTGTGTGCATTTCATACCAGATTTTTCAATAGAGAAGCGCTTACTGAGGCATGAACTTCATCAGAGGAAAACTCTGCTGCTCCGCACTTGTAAACCAAAGCATGTATATCAAAAATGAAACCATGTGGTGATGCCAAATGCATAGCTGTGACTTCGAAGAACCAAAACATACCACAACGAAACTGACTGCCTGTGGCACTGCCAAGCGCAAATTTATTTTTGGCTTCCAATATTTAGCCTGTCTTTTTGCCATTTTTGAAACAAAAGTTAACAATTCAAGCATGCAACCATAATACATGTTAGGCAGCCTCCGGGATCCCTTGCATGTCAATGTGCATGCATTTGCGATTTCTGTATTTCTGCAATGCCTGCATTTCTGTTCTCTTTTTTCTACCTTATAAGAGATTTGTTTTCAGTGAAAGTGGTGTTTTTGTGATTAGGAGCCAGTATACCATCGCTGCAAGCCTACTTTTTCTTTCAGTGTTCCTTTAGCACTACTTGCAGGTCTACTGCAGGTCTACTGCAGGTCTTTCGTATTGCACTCTGAACAATTTTTTACCCATGCTTTTCATTAAGATTTTCGAAGCATGATGGGTTGTAGCGAATGGATTTGATTGCACCTGAAAACTTCAAACACAAATTGAGAGCGTGTAATTTCTCTTTTTTTTTTGCTCACTGCGTGTTCTTTGCGAATGATGAATTTGACCACTTGCTTCACGAGGGAAGGCTCGAGGACGTTGAAGCTACTTTGATTGCCCGTCACTAGGCACAGTTATAGCAGTCTCGTAGCTCACTGGGTGCATGAGGTATTTGAGGTTACTACTCCTTATCGCCATAGACACCAGCAGGCCCAGCATATGTATCTAGGCATGCGGCTTCTTTGTTTGTTGACCCCTTATCATTTATACTGCGCAGGTTGTTGCATAATGGAAGCGTACAAGTTGACACAGGAAATGAAACGCCATGCAGTCCTCATCGCACTGGCCGTGCGCCACAGCGACTTGGAAATTGCCAACTTTCTGAATGTTGCGAAGCCTTTCGTTAACAAAGTGCGGACAGAACTGATGTGCTGTGACGGTGACGTGGCATCTGTGGCGAAAAGGAAAAGCACAGTCAGCGGTCAGACGTCGTCAGAACACCTGATTTTCTTCAGAGGCTGCAAGTCATCGTGAGTGACAACCCAGAGAAGTGAATGTGGGACATTGCAAAGGAGTTCGATGCCGTAGAGTCAGCTGTCAGGCTTGCTGTGCACGAGGACGTGAGGTACCATTTCTGTGTCATGAGGAGGCCGCAATTCTTTTCTGGTAAAGGTCGGGAGAATCGTCTGCTCTGGTACAAGCGCTTGCTAGGCAAGCTGAAGAGCCTGGAATGCTTTTTTTTTCTTTCAGATGAAAAGAACTTCGATCAAGACCAAAAAGCTAATTGCCATAATGAAAGATGGCTTTACGGAAGCGGTAATGAGGTGCCGACAGCATTGCAGACAAAATTTCTGTCTGTGATGGTGTCAGCAGCCGTCGGCAACAAGGGTGATGTCATGCTGCCACACTGTTTTGCAGAAGGACTCCGCGTTAATGCTGCCGAGTACGCAGAGGTGCTTGCCACCGTTGTGAAGCCCTGGACTGATACTGTTTCGAAAGGAATACCTTGTGTCTTTCAGCAACATTCGGCTCTCGCCCACACCGCCTACGTCACCCACGAGTGGCTGGCCAACAACTTCCAATAACCACATCACTCCCAACTTGTGGCCTCCTAGTTGTCCAGATTTGAAATCACTGGCGTCGTTGAGAGAGAAGCCCACAAAAAGGCCACATAATAAAAAACTCTTAAGGTCGCCCCTGCGAACTCAATGGGCAGTACCTCTAAGAACCAGCTGATCCGTGCATGCAGCCATTTCCGAAGCCGAATTGAATTGGTTATTGCTGCAAGTGGCGCATTCATTGAGTAATGTGAAAATAAACAGTAAGAGAAATATCTCCAAAAGTTTGGTGAAAAAATATATATATATTTGCTGGAGATATTCTCTTCCTGAAGCCAACATTGCATCCTCAAATGCCTCGTGCACCCGGTATATTGTAAGATATGTGGCTCGAAAGTTCAGGCACAAATCAAAATGTAGTACTTATTCTGTATCTAATTTTGAGCAAATTATGTGTGCAAAAAAACAAAAAAAACGAATTCATCTCAAATTTTGACCACCGAGGTCTTCTTTGTGCGTCTGCAGAGCTTGCAAAGCTCGTAAACACGCTGGAAAATTCGATTTATTTAAATTATTTATTTCATTTCAATAATTGAGGTTAAGACAAGCAACATTCATAATTTTGCGTGTTTTTTAAAAGCCCTGAGGTTCCCGAGCCTGGATATTCTGCCCATGACAGAAAAATTACTCTTCGCATAGAGAAGTTCTACGTCCAGATGAGGTTCTGTTTTTATGTGAAGTCACTAAACTAAGAGCTAATGACTCTGCCCGCGTCTTGTGTATTATTTTCAAATTTAGCAGCTTAATCATTCACGTGCTCATAGTTCAATGACATTTTCATATAATTCTGTAGTGTTTCTTATGTTGGTACCATATGCTTGAACTATTTATATTCACTTAAAGGGGTCATGACAGCTAAAATTTGAGCATAAACTGATTATTGCATTTCACTCCATTCACGTTAATTATAAATCCTCGAAATTTGAGATTTCAGTGCAGTAGCTAGTTTATAATGATTTTTTTATTATTATTAGCGAAAGCAGCTTTATGGTTTGGCAACCTTGGGCACTGACATCACACGATATCATCCCCATGTTTTCTGCTATTCATGGTGACTGCGGTACTCTTGCATGCATGCCGTGGATTGTGGTCACTGAGAGCCTTTTTCTTTCTTCAGCAAAAATATTTCATTCGCATATTTTTTTTTACTTTGGCAAGCCTTCACTATAGTGTGCAACCTTAGCGATTCTTGGACTTGTTTTGGGCTTCGTCTAGAGATTGTCGAGAAGGCCAAAATAGATGTGCTCATGCTGTATTATTTAAGCATACAATCTGAAGCACATTATTCTTATGTTTTGAGAAGTTAGCTTGTTTAGCAACAAGCGCTCCCATATATAAAAAGGCACATGTCCAACGTTTCCTTCCTGGTCTTAAATCGGTAACCAATCAGCAACACAGTTGATATGAATCGAAGTTCGGTTTACATCCGGCTTCTGTTTTGGTGAGCAGTCAAGGTCGACAAGTCTCGTTCTGAATGAGGCCAATTTGGGAAAGCGACCCACGGTTTGCCTTTGCAAGTGTGAACATCGGTCAGTCTGAGCGGTTCCTTAATCGCACACCCTTTGCAATCCTCAATCGTGAATGGGCCTTTAAACTGCACGCTGGTCACATGTTGGTTACAGTCAGTCTGCAGTAAAACATCTTCAGAACACAGCGGGCCTGTTTCTAAGCAGCACAATTTCTGCTGCCAAGAAGGATAGAAAGGCCTTTATGACTTATTGGAGATTTAATTGACCACATGCTCTGAAGTTTCTTCAAAAAGCCGATATTTCTGCTATAAAACATTAACATTTCTGCTCCATAGCCGTTTCAGAACGTCTGTCCTGCTTTCTGCTCCATTTAGCTGCTCCAAAAAGCATATTTGCTTGCTCCAAGAGCTGCTCTAAACACCTATTTTGGCCACGCACACATGGTACTGCTTTTCACGAGCCCCTGTCCAAAAGTGCTGGAAGAAGACAATAACGATGCTATTTTGGGGCCTACTTCACGCAACTTCAGCACTCAGACTTCGACTACCTTGAAAGAAAGTCATCCTTGCCACTTAAGAGTGTTCAAACGTGGACTAGCCTCCCTTGCGCTTTATAATGGCGTTCGCACCCTGACCGCCTACTTACTTGTCCCTGTGGGCCTTCTCGATGAAATCCTACAGGCACCTCATGATGAGCCCACAGCTGGGCGTCTAAACTTTATTTTACACTGAGTCGCATTCAGGTTAAATAATATTGGCCCATATTGGCCTCGTCTATCTGCTAATGTCACGCACTATGTCAGGAGCTGCTGCGACTGCTAACGTCACCGAACACTGCTAACAAGATTGCAGGATATACAACCAAACCAATCACTTGCGAGGCCATTCCAACAGATCGGCATGGACTTACTAGGTCATTACTCGACATTGACATCTAGCAACAAGTGGATAATAGTAGCAACTGACTACCTGACTCGCAATGCCGAAGCAAAGGGCCAAAGGCTTCTTCAGACTAATTATCGTTGCAGAAAGCGAGAAGCACATCATATCTGTCGTGTAAAAAACCCACTTCCCGTTGTACGTGGCATTGTCCTCCTTGCATGCATTAACAGTAAGTCGGCCTGAAAGTTAAGCCGATGTAACTAGTTTCTCGCTTTAATGTCAGCACAGTAGCCTGCCGCGCTGTTGCTGCCGGCTAGGAGCGGAGAAGCAGGTCAACTCCATTCCACCTTGTGTATGGCAGGGAGCCCGAAAATTCCAAAAGCACTGTGGAATCTACACTGCAGAAGTGCGAAAGGCTGAGCGTTGCTGGTGCACACGGTGCATCCGTTTGCTCTCATTATCATTATTAACTAAATGCACCGTTATCATTGCTAATGCCGTCATTGTCATTATCACTAATTGCAGCGTCATTGTCAGCGCTACTATCGTCGCATGTGAGACAACCGCCAAGCTTGCCTTGCAGCGCCGGCTGAGCACTTCGCCATAGATGGTCCAGCGAGGTATACAAGTACATCGTACTCAAGTGCTCCAACACCAGATGGATGCTTTGAACGCGAAGGTTGGCATAGGAGTACGGAATTCCACAAGCCGGCCTGTTGGAGATATTCCAGCTTGCGTGGAGAGAGCAGATCCATAACCAGGTTTGAGAAGCAGAAATGAAGAGATGGCACAGCGAAGCACGGGCAAAGTCATCCCTGGCGGTGGACTCCAGCACAAAACACACGATCGCTAATGAGAACATCTATGACAACACACGAGACAGCGGACGACAGCGGGTTACTCTGCGAGGCACGGAGTGGTTTTCTGCGTTCAAGTGCTCCGAGTGCGACGCAGCCGATAAAACCATACAGCATGTTGCGATCGAGTGCCCGAAACTGTGGCCCTCCCCCCCTACAACTGCGACATCAGCACTGATGGAGACTCTTTCGACAGCACATGGTCTGCAGTCGATGTCACCACCCAAAGAGCACACCCTGGGTAGGGCAGTAGAGGTGACAAAGCACCGCCTTGACTGGTGGCGTAAACAAAAAGATTGTTGAAGGACTGCCCCCTTTTCCTTCCTCATTTCTTTTTTCTGGACTTTTGACCAATGCACAGCAGTTGGTATAGTTTTTGTTCTTTTTCTACTCCTTTATTTATTGGCCTAATGAAGAACTCTGTGATCCCTCGCTACAAAGGGGAGTGGCCGCATTAGCATCACGCAGACAAGGAGAATTATGATGTGCGTTTTAACTCATCCTCATGATAGACAAGGGCCCGCCGGGGTGGCGCAGTGGTTACGGCGCTCGACTACTGTTCCCAAGAATGCGGGAGCGTAACCGGGCTTCGGCGGCCGCTTTTCGATGGAGACGAAAGCAAGGCCGCCTGTGTTCTATGCGATGTCAGTGCACGTTAAAGAACCCCAGGTGGTCGAAATTTCCGGAGTCCTGCACTACGGCATCTATCATAGCCTGAGTCGGTTTGGGATGTTAAACCCCGCAAACCAAACCAAACCAAATCACTGTAGACAAGATATATGTGCAGTTCACGATCCCGGGCGTGGCGCAGTTGGTTAAAGCTTAGGCTGGCGATGCGAGGGATGCAGGTTCGATTCCCGGTGGATGCAGGATTTTTACCTTTCCGATGACATTAGTTTCGGTTTCAGGTGATGTAATTTGATTGAAAGCTATATTGTGACCGAACGAACGCCGACAGTATGAGCCATTAAAGCGCAGCTGCATCACTTTTCGAGAATTCTGCGACATTCAAGAATTTGACTCTCCATAAGCTGTCGGTAATGCTTGCAAGTGTTTGTGTGCTATCTTTAAAACTGATGAAGTAATCAACGATTACAATTCGAGCTTCTCCTCACAGCACTGAAGGACTGCGTAGAAGCTCGATGATGACATCACGGACGGTAATATTTTTTCTTTACGTTACCTTCGCCCACATCATGCGGTGCCTTTTTTGATGCCATCAAACAATGTTTCTGGGCCTTCAATTTTGGTAGCCTTGTTTTTACTTCTTCCAACCAAGCCATTCTATGCGGGAAACATACTGGTGCCGTCAATGATGTCATCATGTGCCCCCCAAGCGTCGCTGTGTGGTGAGGAGAAGCTCGATAGCTGAAGCGGTTTAAACCGCTATTTGCGCCATTGTTTGAAATGCTAGCGCGAAGATATCTTGCATGCTCAACCTGGAAGCTGTAATCATTTGATTCCTTGAAACTCATCAAAATCTACAATCGGTGCAGTTTCCCTTTAAAGGCTTTCGCCTTAATACAGCACTCGATGTCATGCTGATGCCACATGTAGCGGAAAAGGACAGCCTCAGTGTCACTGCCTACCTTCAGCTTGCAGAAGCAGCCCGACGACTCGCCCAGCTACGCATAAAAAGCCAGCAAGGCACCAATGCCTAACGTAACCTACAATGACAATGAAAATCAGATCTGATCGACATTTTGCTTCTCAAGCTGCGGATGGGCCAAGAGCTAAAGATATACCTTTTGGGTGCCATTCAAATGCTGAAAGCCTCGTGGGACAGCGTCAAGCAGTCGACAGTAGTTCACTGCTTTCGGCATGCGGGTTTTGTAAGCCGCATTGAAGAAGCTTCCAAGCAAGCAACTGAAGAATCAGCGTTGGACGACGGCACAGAGGAAGAATGCCAGCTCGAAGAAACCTGGAGCCAGTTGGAGCGCTTTGTCGGTGCTGAGCCACACAGCATGTGCATTGATGACTTCGCTGGCGGTGATGACATCACCGGAACAGTGGCGGAGTTGACAGATGTAGAGATTGCGGCAGAAGTTACTGCTGAGCGGCCAAACGAAGACGCTGCCGAGGTTGATCCCGTAAGCGCTGCCCCGCTCCCGACTGCAACTGAGGCTGTAGCTGCTTTGGACCTTGAACGCCGCTACTGCGGCGCAATAGAAGGCGCTGGACTATCGCTTGTGGACCATTTAGACTATGTTGAGGACGCCGTGGTTAAGCACGCGGTTGCCAATTTGAAGCAAGCTACGCTGCTACAGTACTTTAGCCAAAGGAATAAATACTTTGTTTGAAACTTCAAGTGAGTATTTATTGTGCCACTGTGCCACGATTGGTTCATTGATTGATTTGTACTAGTTTTTGACGCGTTTTCTACGTGATTTTGTATATCGAATTCCGGCTATATCGAACTATTTTGCAATCACCGCGCTGTTCGATATATCAAGGTTTGACTGTATTCAAAGTTTATAAAGGTGACATGTCATTAGAAGACATCATTTTGTGAACTGTGCAGCAGCTTTTTTAAATCGGTGTATAACCTTGGCAGAACCCTAAATATACTGATTTGAAAGGTTGGCTAAGCTGGTATTCATCGTTACAGAAAGGTATTACAGAAAGTGTATAACCTTTAAATCAGTGTATAACGCTGGCAGAACCCTTAATATATTGATTTGAAAGGTTGGCTAAGCTGGTATTCATCGTTACAGAAAGGAAGAAGAAAAGAACACAGTGCATTTAGGATTAGTTTTCCTGCTTGTTGTCTAGTTCGTGTTTTTTAAGGATGTGGACAAATCTCTCTCGAGCATGCTGGTTTCATGTCAGCTGAGGTCTCATTGAAAATCTCCCCCTAAGTTTCTACTATGCATCACTACGGTCGTAAGTCTTTGCTAGTGACCGTCACAAAGCTTATGTTGAATATTGTTTTTAGTTTGCAGTTTCCAGGCACCTGATCTAGTTTCATGCCCCTTTAGACCTGTCCGCTTTATTCACAACAACTGAGGACACTCTATAAGTCAAGAGCTGCCCTCCTGGGTGTCCTGGGCAGGGCAGCTTGTCGGCTACATCAGAATCGGGCAGCCATTTTACATTGTATGTTTCCCAGTTTAGCTGCAATTTTTTGTTCGGAGGTTTGTTCCTTCCAATAGTTCCTGAAAGCTAAAGAAGACAGTGTTTTTGTACCTTATGCTTGTGTCTCATTTGTAAAACATTTGCGAGATGTCTCTTCATGTTGTTTTTAAGAGCATTAGTTCTCTGCTCAAGAACAGTGGTAGAGATGAAGTGAATTGACTACAAACGTGTGCTTTTTTTTTGATGTCATGTTTTTATATTATAACGAATTGCTTTTGCTCTACTGTCTTAGCCATTCTTTTTCTGAAGCACAAATAGTGGTTATGACTTCTACATTTTGAATCTCGGAAGTTGATCCTTACAAAAAAATGGCTTGCTGTTCCTCAGTTGCCATCAGTAGGTTCTTTTTTCTATGACGGTTGTGATGTGAATTTACAGTTCTCTTTTTCTGTTTGTGTTGGTACTCTCCAAATGGGGGCTGCTTATTTCCATCTAGTTGATATGATGGAATATTTTTAATTTTAAGAATTGTGATGCATATCTTACCTTGTCCAGCTGACCGTTTAGCCATACAAAAGTACGTGCTTCATTGTTTTTTTATTCTCCTGTGTTGTTTCATCTTGTTTGTAAAGGGAGCTATGTAAAACTCTTTAAATGCCACTAATGTTTAAATATTCAACAAATGTGCATGGCATCTTTTCTCATCATTGTCCCCTAGGGTCCATTCTCTGCCATTTCAACTGACACGAGATTCTGAGTAGTATTGAATTTGTATAGTTACCACCAAAATTATTGTGAATAAAATTTCTTAAGTGAAAGTTTATATTCTTTGTTTTTAATCATGGCCACTTCTTTTGGTTTTTGGCTGGATTACTGAGCACATGGTTATTGAGTTGGGAGTTTTTCTTGCAGATAGAGATGTTTGAGGTACTAGAGGTGTACTCTGGGAATATATTGGGTGTATCAAAGGATTGTCATGTGTACCTCCTTGTAAAATTCACATCCTTGTGTAAATCACGAGGTTGACAAGCTTTCATTTAGTATTTGTGCTGTAAATACATGTTCCTGATTGATCTTGTTTAGAAATAACCGACTTCATGTAATGCAGTTTGTGTAATATTGTGGGCTTCATTTGATTCTCCTTTTATGGAAAATGTCATGGTGTGGATAGCATGATTTCCCCGGAAGTTGGTCAGTGGCTCCTGCACATAGAGATGTTTCAGGTGCTAGAGGTGTACTCTGGGATATATTGGGTGTAATAAAGGATTATCATGTGTACCTTCTTGTTGTAGAATTCACATCCTTCCGTGAATGTAGAGGTTGACGCACTTTGATGTATTTGTGCTGTCAATACATGTTCCTGATTGATCTTCTTTAGAAATAACTGGCTTTATGCAAAGCAGTTTGTGTAATCCTGTGGGCTTCATTTGATTCTCCTTTTATGAAAAATGTCATGGTGTGGATAGCGGATAGCGTGCGGTCATTTATTAACATCATGGCCTCCGAGATAACACCACACACGCGGAAGGGTAATCTCGGAGGTCATGTTAACACTATTATGGTACCTTTGGCGGCCACGAGAGGGCAATACATATTTGTGATATTATAATCGGCAGCTGCAAACGTTGTAGTGACGTCTATCGTCTACTCGGGAGAACACGAATCCATATCCAAAACTTTATACCGCCTCCGCCAGGCTAGTGGCTGTTCCTTTGTTCACGTGTTTGGACAACTTTGGTGGTTTTTTATGCAAGCTTGCCATAAGGCATATTATAGAAACTCATGTAAATGGTTTTCCGTGAGGAACCGGAGCAGGCTCCCGCTCTTAGCGTTGTCCATGAGCCATTTAGAAAAGTCCTTTTCCCTTGTTGTGGCTAGTCCCACTTCACGCAGAATCTGTGTCCTTGATGCCCTTGTCCCTGCAGAAGTCCATAGTAGGTGGCGAACATCCACTTCTGCAGCTGGTGTGGAACACTTCGGGCATGTGGTTGGTCCGGTGTCTGCTTGTGATTCCCATCGGCATTTTACCGACGGGGTAAGGGCCGCCCCAGCTCTTATCATTCTAAGGGAAGCCTCCTCCAACCTCGTTAAGTTAGGAGGGAGTGGGAATGTACACGTGGAATGAGGGCACGTGTACTTTTGCTTAAAGAGGATGCTGAGATGGGAACAGCGGAGCGGGCGTCGAAAGGGAGCCTGGTGGGGGGCGCATTAGTGTTTGGAACTTCGTGTGTGAGGTGGTCAGCTTTTCTCTGCTCAGCGTTCTCAGCGTCGTCTTTGTCCAATGTATCTGGATGCTTATCTTTGTTTTTTTATTGAGTGCGTGGATTTCCTGGGTAACACATAGCGTCTTTGTCACTTTCTTCAGTTGTTTTATGGAGGCTAAGGAGTCTGCATAGATGTGGGCTTCTATTATGGAACCTATTTCATTTATGGCCTCCATAGCATCGCGGATTGTATAGAGTTCCATCACAAGCGGGTCCGGGTATTCTGAAACATATTCTTTATTTACCTTTAGTTCGCTGTGTGTTGGACTAGTAGCTGCTGTTCTACTGACATTTTCTTTAATTGATGCGTCCGTATATGCAATGCAGGTACCTGGAAGTGCATCAACCAGAGGTCGAGATGCCAGCTTTTCTTTGCGACGAAGCCGAGTGGTCTTGTTTGTCGTAACAGTCGTGAATTCCCACGGTCAGCCATTGGTGGTGTTTGAACTGCCACTTCGTTGTACAAGGATGCTATGGGCGTAACATACTTTCGCTTCATATCCCTTGTTGCCTCTCGTTGTGTAATTAATTCTGTCAACGTATTTATCTGTGCAAACTCTTGGAGAATAGGGATAGGGGTAAGTTTTGGTAAAGCCGTGATAGTGCGCATTTCGTTTCTATTTGTTGTTTCCAATTTCACCCACTGTTGCCTCGTGAGTCTTTGGAATTGGGCCTGGTATAGTATCCTCGGTTGTAACACCAATTGTACAAGACGTCTTGCCATGTCCGCTCGAGCTCCTCCTCCCCTAGACGAAATGCGTTTTATCAAGTTTAAGGAAGTTGCAGCTACTTTTTTCACCTTATGAAGTCATTGTGTTCCTTTGCTGGATTTGTGAATTTCTAGGCCAAGAACTCTCAACTCATCCACCTCTTCCAATGCCTGATTTCCAATCTTTAGGGTGACTCTTTATGTTGCCAATTGTTTTCTTCCATTCTTGTTGGCAACATGAATGTAACTGGACTTTTGAGGTGATAATTCTAGACCTGCATCTTGGACGTGCTCATCTATGGTATTTAAAGCCTCTTGCAGATACCGATTCTGTCTCTCAAGTTGTTTATGAACAGACCAAATCGTGACATCATATGCGTATATCACAAAACTCGGAGTTTTGCTCATTTGTTTCCGAGAAAACTCTAGAAAGTCTGCTGATGGTGAAAGGACACCAGAGCCGCACCTGCTTTGAGCAAGCCTACACAGAGAAGTTTTTGAAGCAGGCGAAGTCAGCAACTGCAAAAGCGTTGCAAAAATAAATTGACACAATGGAGCTTTCGCTCATTACTCTTAGGCTGGCCTTCCACTCCGAATGTGTTGTATATTTTGAAGGCTTCTTCACCAGCCACATGCAATAGCAGTGCCTTTTTTTGTGCTGCTTCTTGCCACCGTCGGTTCCGGGGTGGTTCCACTGTTTTCAGTCCATTTATGTCACTGGTATCTTTGTTACTTTTGACACCATGTATTGGCAAGTCGACCACACACGAGGAGTGTGCAGTGTGAAAAGCGTGGCTTGTTTGGCGCCCACTACATACATCTCTAATGGCATCATGTTGCTCCCTGGTGTCCGGCTCAACTACTACAAAGCTCTGCTGGTAGAGTTTTGTTTTCAGTTCCTTCTGCCAATGCTGATAAGTAATTGTGAGTGAGAGCACCTTGTTTTCATTTGCTGCATTTATCCGCAGTGTTTGAGCCACTTTCTGAACGGCACTTGCTAATTTCCAAAAGAGAGGCTGTTGTGGCAGCTTGTGTGAAATCATTCAGGGTGGCCTAATGACTCAAGGAAGGCACTGGAAAGGAGCCTGCTTTTCTTGAGTATGATCCAGCTGTTAGCACTGGCAAAGTGGAATAACGAGCTTTAGACTTGGCTTTCTACAGAGGCATTCTAAAGAAAATAAACCCCCCCTGAAGAGTGCAGTGTTTCTTTTAATGAATGCAGGTTGCTCAGCTACAAAAAAACAAAGACAATCTGGTTTGTGTATGAGCCAACCAAAGGAGTTGCAACTATCTAGGATATACTTGCGGAATGTAGAGATCTAATAACCAGTTGCGCCTCTGTGTACAGAATTTGTACCCTGCCATCTAGGAGCTGCTCCTTGTATGAAATGAGTGGTCTGTTGCACGACCCGTCTCGAGGGAGAGCACGCTTTTTATGGCCTTTCAACCCTTTCCACACCTAGGTGGGGTTGCCACCACCTCACTGCTCCGCGTCTGCTGCTTCCATTCACCCGCGTGGAAGGCGTGTGCTCGCTTTCCGCCCCACTCTCATAGATTGCAACCTGCAAGGCCTTGCATTCCGATCCTTAAGATTCGCAGAAAGGCCGCGTAATCAGTCTAATATTTGCTGCATGTCAGGAATAAAATGCAGATAAATTCTGTGCCCGGACACTCCCCTCAGTGTGTCTGCATGGTGTTCTAATGAGCCACTGGATGTACTACTGGCATCAAGGCTTTTACATGGAGATGGAGTAACTATAAGAAGTGCCATGTAAATGGCATCTCTTCCTAGTTTTTACACACTTGTCAAAAGGAATGTCAGATACAGCAAGCAGAAGGCAGTCTATAAAATGCCGGAATCACAGCACAAAAAGAATATGGCTGGCACAATATTCCTTATTGTCAAACACACTCCAAATATCACGACATCATGCCCGCATCACCATACATTTTTTGGTATTTTTTCGTAGGATGGCATTTATTTGAATAAAAACTCTCCATCACATCACAGCTGTTACCTGTTATTCTATATGCAGGGTGGTCAACTCTTGGAGTGAACAAGCGAGTGTGCGGCTGAGTGCTCATGCATGACACACAGAAGGGTGTGGTAGAAGGTAGATACACTGAGAAAACACATAGGAGCAAATGACATGCAGATTTGAAGCTGCTATAGGTGGCACGGCGGCAGCACGACATCGCTCAAGGCAACAGAAGGATCATTGGTCGCACCTACGACAGGACGACCTAGCATACATAATCGAGGTCTCTGTGCAGAAGGCGTTGGCCAAGGCCCGGCCAACGTACTGATTGGTCATGACTGCCCAACCCAAGTGGTGGAGAAGGCCGACATTCAGCATAGCCCCCGCAGCACCATCTGTCTGCTAGGACGGGGAGTGGACAGCGTTGAAAATGGAGGTCAAGCACCCGCACCCCGTGATAAGGCACCTGCCGGCTGTGAAGAGGACCCCAGGACACGCCGGACTCACCGTGGGCATCGGCCGAAGTGGCCCCGTTTCAGGTTGGGATATCTGAATCTCAATGGAGCCCGTGGTGCTCAGAAATGGGCTGAAGTGTACAGGGCGCTCGCGACTGATGACCTGTCGATTTTCGCATGTGTCGAGACCCACCTGCGCGACATGGATGAGCCCCCCATCCATCACGACTGGATGTGGGTGGGAAAGAATAGAATGGACAATATGTGCAAAGGTGGGGGAGTTGGTGTCCTCTGGAAGCAGTGTTTGAGCTGGCAGGCATGGGACTTTAGTGCCTGTAACGACCACTTGTGGATGTCAGGAGACTTATTGGGTATGCCTAGTGCAATATGTGTGGTTTACCTTTCAGTTTACCAGAACTGTGATGCAAATGTGAAGCTTGTGGAATGCATTTGCCAAGATGCATGCACTTGGGCAGAAGGAAAGCAGCTGTTAGTAATAGGAGACTTCAATGGGCACCTAAATGAGTTAGATGGGTATACGGACGGGAACGGCAAGCTCCTCATACAACTGGCTGAGGGTCTGCAGCTTGAGCTCGCAAACCTACACCCACGATGCGAAGGTCAGTTCACATGGTGCGCTCGCGACAGTACCACGACCATTGACTATGCCTTACTTTCCCCGGGCCTCACCTCCGCGTTGAAAAAAGTCACCATCGACGAGGAGGGCGCCAGCAGTGTGGGGAGCGACCACAACCGCCTGCTGCTTGACTTCAGTCGATCCTGCACTTGGCGAAGCTCAGTCAGGCAGCGACAGGTCAAGGTCAGAACTTACCTTATAGTGACACAGTGATGGAGGAGTTTGAACAGAGTTCACTCAGGCGCCAAGCTCAGACATATGACGACTTCATGGGGGCACTGTTTTCAGTCGTGGAGAAGTACATTACATGGTGCGTGACAGACCGAGTGCACGTGCCCCAATAAACTCGTGGTGGGATGATGAGGTCGAGGCTGCTTGGAAAGAGCGCCGGGAAGCCAATCGTGTGCATAGGAGAGCACTGAAAGAAGCTGACAGTCAGGTGGGTACTGCCGCTTGGGACCTATATATAGTGCTGAAGCGGAAGGTCCAGGCCTTAGTGCAAGCAAAAATAGCTGACCACAACCTGCGCGCTATCCACTTGCTGTCAAAAGAGGGAAGGAGTATGGCAGAAAAGTTTTGGTGGTATGTGAGGTCTCTGGACAGGTCTGCCCCACCTGTGCCACTGCTGACTGACCCTGCAACGCATCAGCCAGTGACTTCACCAGCTGAGTACCTTGCTCATCACTTTGCTGCTGTATTTGGGCATTCAGAGGCAAGTGATCCCCACTCCTTCACAACTGATTCAGCGACTACCAATGAACCTGAGACACAGAGAACCCCAAGCCAGATGGGCCCACGCTGGGCTGTCAGTAAATTGGCAATAGACCGCGCCCTAAAGGGTATCAGTCTGCAAACGGCCACTGGTCCGGATGGCCTACCAGCCCGTCTGGTTAAGAGTCTAGGGGACGAAGCAAAAGAGTAGCTAGCTGTATTCCTTACGGACGTTATTCAGGGAGCACCGATCCCTACTGAATGGCGACAGGGCAAGGTTGTGCTCATCCTTAAACGTGGAGGCGATCCAGGCAACATATGCGATTACCGCCCATTAACAGTGATTAACAGGTGGTGTATCGTCTCTTTGCCCATGTGCTGAAGAACTGGCTGAGTGCGTGGGCGGAAGGCAAGGGGATTTTCACGGAACTGCAGAACGGCTTCCGCCCTGGTCGCCGCTTGGATGACAACGTCTTTGTCCTTGCACAATGCGTGGGGATTGCTTGACGCGAGGGGCGACTGCTTCTGTGTTGTTTCCTGGATGTCGAAAAAGCCTATGACAGTGTCCCCCATGCATCGCTGTTTAGCTGTTTCGCCAAGTTGGATATGCCGAGGGAGCTGTTGTTGACAGTAGAACGCCTATACATCCAGAACACAGTCACCGTTCACTTTGGAGAAACCGTCTCTCCCTGCCTGACTGTTACCAAGGGCCTGCGGCAGGGGTGCCCTCTGTCACCTCTGCTGTACATCATCTATGCATTCTGGGTGGAGCGAGCCCTCATAGAGTCAAGCCTTGGTTTCCGGCTCCAGCATACCACATGTGGGTTCTAACAAGACCGTCGACTACCGGGCCTGGCCTTGGCCGATGATATGGTCCTCATGGCAGAGTCAGTGATGGAACTGCAGGACTTGCTGGACATCTGCCATATGACTATATGTAGCCTTAGGCTAAGGTTCAACACGAAGAAGACAGCCGTTGTCCAGTTTGCTGGAGAGAGCGCTGGTGCAGTGTTGATGCTTGGTGGGGAGATTCTGCAGGTCCTTACAGAATACAGGTACCTGGGCATCACATTCTGCTCAACAGGCAACATGTACCATCGCCATGAAGAGACAGTGCGTCAAGCAGCCATTCGCGCCCAGGGGATCTTACGTAGGCGATATTTGTGGGGCTGGAACCGCTATATAATGGTGCGGGACCTTTGGAAGCAGATGCATGTTCCCGGGCTGACATTCTGCAATGCGGTTGTCTGCCTGTCAGCGACAACGCGCGCTTGGCTGGAGCGCCGTCAGCGGGAGGTCGGGCGCATCGCATTTGGCTGCCATGGAAGGGTTGCCAATGAGGCCCTGCAGGGGGACCTAGGATGGTCTAGCTTCGAAGCCCGCGAAGCCTCCAGCAAGCTACGGTATCGCGGCCGACTTCTGTTTATGGCGCGCGAGCGATGGGCACGTCGTGTATTTGACTACCTCATGGCGATCTGCCTCAGGACGAGCTGGACGGCCCGAGTCTACCAACTAGAAAAAAGGTTCGGGTTTTTCAAGAATCCCATCGCTGCAGACACGGCAGGCAAATGGGCTGCCGAGGTGCGCGAACGGGTAGCCGAGGCTGAACGCGTTCTGTGGGGCGCAAGCATGGAAGAAAAGGCCACCCTGACTGTATACAGGAGCTACAAGCACAGCATCGGGCAGGACAATCTATATGACAACAGCGTCGGCAGCGCCCTGTTCTTTGAGTCCAGAGCGGGAGCTCTCAGAACGCTGGCATACCGAAGCCGGTACGACGGAACGATCTCGTGCACACTGTGTCGGCTGTGCGGTGGTGAAGCCGAAACAATTAACACCTTTCCAACAAGGCTCTCCTAGGCGCCTCCATTTTTACAGCCCCCGCGCGACCAGCAACAAGGAGGGCGACGCCTAGCGGCGACGCCATCTTGGACTGCTAGCCTGCTAGCTGACCATGTTGTCCGTGTGTGTGCTTCTCGTGTGTTTACTTTTTGGAGTGGTGTTTTCGCCTCAGTTTCGCGACGGAATCGTATCTTGAGACTTGAGGCGACTTTGCGCTCATTTGTCTTCCATTTCACTGTGGGCGATCGCCCGATGGCATCGACGCACTCAGCCGTCGGCGCGACGCCGTCGTGCTCGACGGGTTCCCAGCAAGCCAAACTTCTTGACATTGGAGGTAAGACCACGGTTTACTTAATCATGAGCTCTTCAACTATTCACTCAGCATCATTTCTTACTCCTGCCTACTTGATACAGGCCGGGCGCATCGGTTTTCACCTTGCTTTGTATCGCATACGGAGGCTGAAGAATCGTAGTGATCTCGACGTTAGATACATCAACTGGTTGTTGCCTGCGCGGTTCTCTTTCGAAGTTATGTAAGCGTCTCTTTCGAAGTTATGTAAGCGTCTCTTTCGAAGTTATGTAAGCGACTGCATTTGACTGAACGCGCTCCCAGCAACTTAAAATGTTCGGTGTGCCCGTCGCGGAGAGCCAGCTCGCAATGAGGCTTTCCCCGCTCTGGAGTGTAATCGAGAGCCGATGTCAGTATGTGCTATAATATGTATTGCAACTTTTAGTTATAATCTGAGAGGGCATGTTAGATCGCTGTTGCGAGCTTATAAGCTGAGCCATAGTACGATGCTTTGCGCTAAGTAAGCTGTACTGTCGAACTTTTTTATACGACCGAGGCCAAGTGGTTTTAGCGAAGCGAAGAAATGAAATGCGGAATAAGGAAACTTTTTTTTCTACTTACCGTAAATCTATTGCTAGGGGGATCTTTATGTAGAATGGTATTGAATAACGATCAACGTTAGTGCTCAAGTAAACGGGTTCACCACTGAAAGTGTCGTCGCGAGTTGTCCGCGCTCCGGATTGCTTTTGCCGCGCTTTTCTAAGCACTGTGTACTCAATAAGCCAAGTGCAGATTTTTGTTTATATTTCGTTGTCTTGCTTACAGACAGCGGCACCTACCCCCACCCAGACAGCATCACAGCCTGGATAGATGATACCCGAGAGTGGCCATCCATCAGTGGCCCAGACATTGTGTACTACCTGCTGAACTCTAAAGCTTGTGACCTGCAGGCAATGAAAAGCTTTAGGTCCCTAGAGTCGTACAATTATGTTCAGAGCGGATGGGTGGGGAAAGTGTATGTGCACAAAATATCTGCGGATCTGTGCTACATTAAAGGGGCAGTGTGTCCATCGCAGTCCGTAAATGCTGCACCAAGGAATGCTTGGGTATGCGTAAAAGCAACAGGGGAGGTAGTAACCGCAGGCTGCACGTGTATGGCGGGCAACGGCAAAGCATGCAGCCATGTAGGTGCTGTACTATGGAAAGTACAGATGGCCGTTTCGAGAGGACTGACAGGTGCCTCTTGCACTGATAAGGCTGCACAATGGAATAGCGGAACTAAAAGAAATGTGGAGCCAGCCGTACTTGAAGACATCAACTTCAAGGTGCAGAAGGTGATTGTGGATGGTTCACCAAGGAAACGCCCTAGACCACTGTTCATGCCCAGGACGAAAAAAGAGATCATAAAGATGCACGAAGAAGCACCGTATGCCGACCTCTTCACCCTTCCAGGTACTTGAGGAAATGTCTTATTTATGCTTTTGCAACATAAGATCAGCAAAATATGCTTCTACTGTAACTCCATTTTGCAAGCAATAGTACATTTAACTGCAGAAACAGGGTCGCACTGGGTGCTTGTACAAGCGTTACCTAAACAGTGTTAGATCTGGTGCATTATTGCAGATTGCCGCCTTTTTTTGTAGTGTTGACGTCCCAGGCACATTTCTGCATGAATCAGATGTGTATGAAGCGTTTCATTCCTAAAGCTCCATTTGTTTTATGCAGGCACCATTCTGTACGAGACACTACATGCGCCGGTGAGGCAGCGGAAGTCTCCACCAAAGCTCATGAAGCCGCCTACACACGGCGACCAAACCAATGACAGCTGCATGCAGTGTAGATTTTTTTATGACAAGTATGTGGCGGTCTCATCTGTAGCAGCTAGTGCTCTGGAGTCGGAGACTGTGAGTGAGACAACTCCGCTATGGCATTTCTCGCGTAAGCTGCGCTTGACTGCTTCAAACATACAAAAAGTCCCAAAAAGGGATTCAACAAATTGTGACAAGGCAGCCGAGCGGATGATAAATCCAACATTCTCAGGCAATGCGGCAACAAAGCATGGAAAAAAGATGGAGCCTGTTGCTTTTAAGCAGTTTGCCAGCCAGACACAGTTTTCTGTAAAGAACACAGGAACAGTGGTAAATACAGACTTCCCGTGGCTTTCTGCCTCACCTGATGGTGTAATTGAAAGCGAAAACGCAATTGTCGAAATCAAGTGTCCGAATGTGCTTGATTGTATGCCTGTAATTAACAGTGGAAAATATGATGTACGCAGAGATGAGGCAGGTAATCTCTTTCTAGCCGAAAATGGACCTAATGGCTATTACAGCCAAGTTCAGTTCCAGATGTTGTGCACCAAAAAGAACACGTGTTTTTTTTATGTCTGGAGTGTGGAGAGTGACGTGATTGTAGAGGTGCCTTTCAATTCCAATTACATTGAAAGTAACCTCGCACGGCTCAAGAAGTTTTATTTTTGTGAACTCCTTCCCCGTCTCTCAGACCTGGCCATTGAGGGAAAATTAGATATTCTCGACAGGTATGACCAGATCTGTTCGATGTAGTTTACTACCTGGCAAAGTTCAGTACCCTTGCTTCATGGCAATTTTACTTGATTGTATTGAACGCTGAAAACATGTATTGCTTTAAAATTCAGCTATATAGAAGTTACTATGCCCTGCATGTATATTTTAGCACTTGCCCTTGACAGAGATAGTTTTTGTAATGCCACAGGTATCATTTGTGATTCCATGTCTTCTTTGAACTGCTAATGATGGCTGTACTGTATTGTGTAGATGCTTTAATTCCCAATTTTGTTTTGCTAAATACGAGTTTGGTATGTCATGTGCACACAGTGGCGTAAATTTTGCCTCAGGAGTACAACTTTTGTATGACTGGTAATGTTGGAGCACTGAAAAGGGCCTAGTGAGAAATGTCAACAAATACACCATGTTAGCAACTCGTAGCCAGTATTCAGCCTAGGTAGAAAATTGTTATAAAGTACTGTGCACATCAATGCATGTTAAAGAACCCTAAATGGTTTGGTTTGCGAGGTTCGACGTCCCGAAGCAACTCAGGCTATGAGAGACACCGTAGTGGAGGACTTCGGAAATTTCGACCACCTGGGGTTCTTTAACATGCATTGACATCGCACAGCACACGGGCGCTTTGCCTTTCGCCTTCATCGAAAAGCGGCCGCCGAGGGATTCGATCCCTCATCCTTGAGAACATTAGTCGAGCGCCGTAACCACTGCGCCACCCCTGCGGGGCAAAGAACCCGAAATGGTCTAAATTGATTTAGCCTCCCCATAGCCAATGTCGCTTTGGGAAATTAAACCTCATTACCACACCTGTACTGTAAACTTATTAGAAGGAACACAAGGGGTGCGATGGAGATTTGATCTTTTTTGCAAGACATGTTAGAAGGGTTTGTTTTACACAAAGCATGGAGTCTCTAAAGTGTGAGGAGCAGAAAAAGTTGAAAGTTGAAAAGGATGAAGGCAAGCGTATGGCCACATAATATGTAGGTCATATTCCCATTGAAAGACTGGCCTGGAATCAGATCATTTCTGGCCAGTACTCAAGTATTACATAAATGCTCAGTGGATATCCACCACTTATGAAATGGACAAAAAGATATATCTTTTGCAGATTTTATTGCACTGCTTCAGAAAAAGCGAAATTGCATTTAGGCTTCACTTCGGGGCTTAATCAGATGCCCTTTCATGTTGCAGAGCCCTGCACACACAAAAATTATGTCGCTGATAGTCTTCTTTGACTTGATGGGGAGAGCCTGCTTCAGAATTCTATAGGTCTTTATGCGATTGATTGCTCGCTCCACGTGGATGCGTACAGAGGCGATGCGACGTGACATGGTCACTTCCTTCTCTGTAAGCTGCTTTCGACCTGCAAAGGCATTTGAAACATTGTGTATGGAACTACATACAGCAGTTGGCGAACACATACCTTTTGTGAACGCTGGTGTGTTTAGGCGTATCCCTTGAACTTCGAGCTCTTCATCAAGGGTAAACCCTCTGTCTGCCATAATCTCGTCCCCAGGCAGAAGGTAATCTCCAACATGGCTGTCTCTTGTTATAAACTTGTCAGAAGCGCGTCCGCCATAAGCTTTTGACACAAACATAATGCACCCATTAGGAGCAATGGCAACAAGGAACTTCACTGTGTTCCGTGCCTTGTAGCTGCTGTATGTTTGTGCTCTGGCCATGAGCTTCTTGGCTCGCTGTAGAGCCACTTCTGTGCAGTCCAGTATGCAGGTAGTTCTCTCGTAACCATTCTCAATGAAAGACACTGGCATGCTGTTCCTTATTTCGCTCCTCGGTATCCAAACAACTGACCTTTTCATTATATTGCAAAGAAGCTTAAGCATGCGACTGATATAATTGCCTACACTTGAAACGGCCACCTTAAAAAGTCGTGCCAAATGGCCATACAAAAGGCCAAGGCGAAGCCTCATGAGGCACATCAAAAGTTGGTCCTCAGTTGAGAGGTTGCTAGTCTTATTGGCTAGTGCATACACTACTTTTGCGAGTCCGTCGAAAGCTGGCTGTAGTAAACCTGTGTAAAATGTAATGTCATTCCCTGACAATGTGCTAACATACGAGCTTCTCTGCACACAGTTTGGAATAATTTGTGCATAGGGATGGTCTTCGTGAGCTCTGTGTTCTGATGAGGCCACATTGTCCGTTGACACCTATAGAAAAACAGGAGAAGCAGTGCATCAAAAGATGCATTCTTTATAGCTATGCTGACCTTCCAGTAAGCACCTGCTCAGTAATATCTCATTATCTTTGGATGTAAGAGCATTCAGCCCCTCAAATGATCTTGAAAATGTTCCGTTCCAAGGCTTCATTCTGAACTCTGCCATCATAATTGCTTGAATATAAGGCTAGCTCAGTAAAAGTTGAGATTTCACCTCTTATGGTGAAAATATGCATGCAGCAGGCACTTGGGACATGCTTTATCATGTCTGTTAATAAACTTATTTCTATCACTGCCACGGCTTGTGCTAAAGTCAGCGTAAAACCCACTTAACGCACCTATCTCGGCACATGGGTCTGAGCTTGCTGGTGTCTGTGTTGCCTGAAATAAAACAGCAGCACTTGAATGTCCTACCAAGCAAGCAGTGTTTGTTGCTAAAACACAGCCAGAAAAGCCAGAGGTTCACATTCCTATTGCTCATTAGTGAGCGGGTCCCCGTAGCTTCCGCTAACTGAAATAAAGGATGCGTGTTAAGGATTTATGCTATTGCAAGAAAACATTCTGTGTAAGTGCAGCCTTTCTAAAGTTGCACATAATGCTGCCCCGTTTAACTTGTGAAAAAAATATGGTTATGTGCAATGACCAGTCTGCCTCACACTCTAGAACCACTGTTTAACACAACACAACTAAACGTTCACCATGATTTACTCAATGACAGGCCAGCACAAAGTGTATCTGACATTTAACCAGTGCTGCTGTGCCCAATTAAGCTTGCATGATGTGCACTCTGGTAGCCTTCCATTTTTCAGAGCCATCAGAAAGGTTGGCAGCTATGATGCAGCTACTATTTTGCATGCCGCATAAATTAGCTGACAGGTTCCCTCTTGGCTACACCAGTGGTATCCACAGCCTTTGTCATCTCAAAGTAATCAGGGTGGACGTTGGCGCTGGGGTGTTTTTTTTTTTTTTAGTTGAATCAGCTTCTCTCTTGGCTACACCAGTGGTATCCACAGCCTTTGGCATCTAAAAGTAATTAGGGAGGACGGTGCTGGCGTGATCTTTTTTTTTTCAGTTGAATCAGCTTCCCTCTTGGCTACACTAGCGGTATGCCTTCGGCATTGTCTCAAATTGAAACGGTAATCAGGGTGGACGTTAGTGCTGGCATGTTCTCTTTTTTTTTTCAGTTGAATCAATGTGAGAACTGTTATACACAGCCATATTTGCAATTTATATGAGAAACATGCATTCCTGATAAACATACCGCATCTGTATAACTGTGCAGAAGGTCTGTGCCACGGTCCAAGTTAGGATGTGATGGTGTTGTCTGTGTTGCCTGAAATAAAACTGCCACTTGTGACTGCACAGTATGGTGCACACACACTGCTACACACTTTGCTTGTGCATTCATATCCATGCTTCATTGCCCAGTAACAAGATTGCGAAGAACACCTGAACATTACGCACTATAAACATTGCTGAACTTACCATGTCAGCACACTGCCACTGGTAATCTTCCAATTCTTGGAGAGATAGTACACCGGTCTGTGTTGCCTGTAACAGAACAGCAACCTGTGAGACTGAGTGCGCACTAAAAAGCTGTTTAAGCTGAACAGTGATGTTTCACACATATTCATCCAGTGAACCGATAGGACATCATAACCTCGTTTTAATAAGACATTTTATGGCTGCTAGCAGGGCTCATAGGAAATCTATGATAAAGTTATTGCCCAACTTACCATGTCTGTAGTCTGCTTCTGGTGGCCTCCCTCCATGTTACAGGAAGCAGTAACCTGCATTGTCTGCATAAATTAAGCACAAGCCAAAGAGGCACCCTCCTGCCTAAGCATAGTTAAAACTGCAGCATTTTATAGATACAACAGGCGTATAATTATTTTAACATTATAGCCACAACAGTTCCTTAGGCAGCTATTACATAAGTGTTCTGGTACTTACTGTATACTGCATATCGGAGCTTGCCTCACCGCTGCTGCCAGCAGTGTCTTCCAACATTTTCTGTTTTGCCTGAAATAAAATTTTTCACACTGTCGTTACTCGATTCAAGACGTCCCAATTATGCAGCACAAAGACAGCTTGCTCAATAGGCAACTCAGTGCAACAACACAACTGAAGCCATCACAGAAATGGGGGTAAGCCACAACTGCTTACTCACCGTCTCAGATTCCTGAATTTCCTGTATTTGCTGAATTGTGGTTTCGTCTTCAGATGCCTGTAAATATATGATAAGGTGAGCCATGCTCCTAGAAATGAACATATATGTAGAAGTACATGGCAGAAAAGTGTGGTGCTTTGACATAGGAAAACCTCTTCTTTCCACATTATCGGAGTAGTGGTTCATTTGGAGCTAGGAATGTCATGTACTTAGACGCAGGGAATAATTTCTTTTAAGCAGCATCATTTTCGCACACACCGCACGAGCGATAATAGAAATTCTGCGGAAATGGAAGATTGGGTGTAAGCCTCCAAATTCGCGCGGAACGTAGTGTTTAGGATTTAGCCATTCAGTTTCACTGGTCAACCCAGCCCTCAGACAATCGAACACAGAGCATATTTAATACAAGGAAAATAACACCTACCATTACCATGGCGGCATCGCAGAGCGCTTGCAACGCAACATTAGAGTCCGTGCCAGACTGCAAGTGCGATTAAAGCAATATCAGCTCACTGGGCCACGTCTCCTCTCGGGCAAAAAAAAAAAGCCTAAGTGAATAAAAAAAAATACAAACGTCTTACCGTTGATTGAGGCTCTTCCCTAGTCAAAACTATTCGCTGCTTCCCGCACACATGACTGGGAGGCACTCTGGATGGAAGCAGATCCCACAGAAACATCCCCCTTCGCTCGCTGAAAAACAACCATTCTTTTAGTAACGCCGCTTTGCACATTGTTTCTTAACGAACCTTTTCGGACACAACTGTGTCATGCTTCATTATGCGTCGTATTCCTTCCACAACCTGTAACAATTAAGACATTCATGGCATTTTGCGAAGAGCTGTTTTGCGCTCGTTACACGCCCTTACCTTCCTGTTGTACCCAAGGCGAAGCATGGGTTCCGGATTTTTTTCCGTTCGCTTGCCGTCAACAAAATGAAGCGAGCATATGCGCGACGACTCAGAGGGCACAAAATCCTTGCGATTCACTGCAGTTATCCAGCGCTGTCTCAAGCCAGGGTCTGCCGGAAATCTGTGCAATAAAAACATGTTGCACCCGCAGACTTCTTGCACAACGCCGTGAGTTGCGCAGTGCACTTTTCTTGCCGCATATCTTTTTTTCTGGTTGCTCGTACACGCGTAAACAGCACAGTGTTGTCCAGATGACGACCGGTAACAGCCGGCCATCGAAATTAGCGGGAATCACCGCAAAAAAACAATCGCACACAACTATCGCGTATACAGCGCAGCAGTCCAAGCAGTCAACAAGCAGTCCAGAGGGAATGGGCAACACTGAAATGCTTGGTACTCTCGCTACCAGCAAGCTAGCTTTGGCTTCTGCCCCCTGGTTTGAGGCTTCTGTCGAAAGATGGCGCCTACCTTGTTGGAAAGGGGAGCGGCTAAAACTCGCATGAATAATGCCAGTGTTGCCTGGATTTTTGCTGGACAGCCGCCCTGAATCCCTAGCAATCCCTAGGTCGGATTGTCCCTAGTTGAGGGCACGGCGTGCCGGCGGGCCACCCATAGCCACCCACCCTGCTTGGGGATGCCGCCGGTGCCGCGGCGGCGGTTTGGTGCCGTGGCTTTTGTTGTAGTAAACGAGACTGTGCCTGTTGCACGGACGGGTGCGATCGAACTGACTGGTGTGCGCGCCATGAACAACCCTGGCACATCTGCTGCGGCTTCGGTACAGAAAGGTTAGTGCCCGGTCTGTGAAAAGATTTTAGTTGTGGACAAAGCATGCCAATGAAGGTGCCGCCATGTTCAAATTTTAGCTGCCCGTTTTGCGGGCAATGTTCGTAGTTATATGCTGTCCGCTTACCGTTCTTATTTGTCACATACTGCAGGAATTTGTGCCAAGGTATGCACTTGCAGCACGCGCCAATTAAGCACTGTTGAAGGCGAGCACTGCACTGTCTTATGATGCTGCTAACTGGCGCTTGATGCTTTGTCTTCTATCAACCAGATACTCACGGCACTCGTCAGTGATTAGCTGCTTAGGGCGACGAAGCTCATTTTATGCTTTTTACGTTCTTGGCCCCGATTCTCCATATGCTGTTCGTTTTGATCACATCCGGGTGAAGTACTTGCCTATGATATCGCTCGAGCATCACTAGCTTGAAACTAGTGATACATATTGAGCACCAAAAGCTCGAAACTAGCACTGAACCTTTCACAGCTAAAATCGGCAGCTATATGGATGATATTCTGCGTACCCTTGATGAAATTTTGCCTAGTTTGCGTCGGGTACGAAAAAAGGATAAGCTCTGTTGAGACAACAAAAATGATAACGTAAATACCGTTTAGACAACACCATTGTAGCACGGAGACCACGTAGCGGTGCTTCGAAGTAATTAACTCGCTACTGAACTCCCCTTATGTGTGTGTGATTTTTTTTTCCTGTACCTTCAGTTTCTTATACTCCTTACTAGAGCCCTGCACGGGTTGGATTTTCCAGCCCCTTCCCTGGCCCACGTTTGAAGACCATCCCGGATCCATGGTTCCAAGCCCATCGGATATGATTAATGGCCCGGACTCGGCCTGCGCTTCCACGACAGGGCCTGTGCCAAACCTGCAAAGTAAGTCTGAACAGACGCCTTAAAAATGTATTGCTTAACTAGCACATAACAATAAATCAAGCTGAGAGACAAACCTTGCAAAATATTCTTGGTTGAGAAGGGCACAGTTAAAGCACCGACAGAAGCAAAGGCATGGTGAAGAATATTTTGACAAGACATTTTATGTAAAGCTATCTAGCACAATGTACATTTAAAAGGTATGGATTATGGGCATTTTAACTATGACTCCTTATAAGCAATTGGCTCTTGGTGCAAGTTCTTTGCTTAATCACCTACAAAAAGACTGCCCCTGGCAACTTTGCCCCAGTAACATTAGTGGGCAAGGGCAGAAAAAACCAAAATTTACATATTCATTGAAGAAATCACAGCCACATTGTCACATCTCTGTGGAGACGTAAAGCGGTAGTGTCTGTTCATTTTGCATGTATATGTTATTGGATATGTAAAGATTCCTAAAGCAATAAGCTCTTTTCCTACAGCATTTATTGTAGCGTAGAGACATTCTTTGGAGGGGGGGGGGGCAAGCAGACAGTCAGAAGTTTTATGAACAGATGGCTGCCTGCCGAGCAGTCAATTGAAGGTCCTTGTCCAGGGGCTGTTATAAGGCTTCAAATGTCCAGCCGTTAGCGGTAACACAAAGGTTAGAAGCTACCCTCTTGCTCACTGATTTCTGAGAAATCCTAAGCTGATGGTGTTGAGTACTTCAGTAGGCACGTGCTTATGCAAAACGGGCTGTGTCATGCATGACAGGTTACAGCACTTCATAACACCTCCATTGTAGTACAGTTCGCTATCGAGTTTTGAGCCTTTCCTTTTTTACTTTTTTCACTTGTGTCATTGAATGCAGCCCGGCATGTTCGTACTAAATTACTTGGACAAAACACCGAGTGGCACTGATTAAACTCTGTTTACAAATGAGCTTTCTCTAATACTCTGTCAACATATGTACTAGTAGTGGTTTATTCATAAACCACCGGAATGATTTTAGTGCTGGAATTCCGTCTCCAAAAGAAGCCATACACAGCTTTACCCAGCCTGGCCTCGTTCCGCCACTGCAAGCCCAGGCCTGCATGTCAAGCCCGAGCCAGGTCCAGACCCATAAAAACGGCAATTTTCCAGCCCGGCCCAGGTTTTCGGGCTGCCCGAATTCATGCTCTGCTCCATACACTGTTGAAATTATTTGCCGAGAATAAGTTCTCAGCAGGCAGTACTTTGGTTATCTTTGTTAGGAAGAAATTACATGCCATAATTTTTTTGCTCTGGAAACTTGCTTACACGACTACCTCAAAAATATCACCCAGACGTGTCCCTTGCTTGCAGTCGCTTGCTTTACAAACAGCATTGCAATGTATTTGCTGACACTATGGCGCATGTAGTACGAAACAAAAGGAGGTCATTATTTGCTAGAAGATGATTGTGAAGTATGAAAAATTTCAGTCACTGCTATTTTCATGGGAAAATGTCGCATGGCCTTGTATAGCCAATTAGGGCCAATTGATGAGAAATTTTTGCTCAAGATTTCTGCCAGCAGAGTAGGCACTGCTGTCATTTCTAATAGCTATTTCGTTTTTCATTCATTTGCAGCGGCACCAACATGTTCTGTTGTCTGTGTTTTGTGCGCCCATATTCTGTTCGTTGCTTTAAAACATTTCTGGGTAAGTGCAGTCGAGACCGCGAGCATAGTGTTGGGTGAATTCACCAGGCGGCATGACAAAAGGAGGCAGTGTGGTGTAGAGGAATCCACTTGCGCCAAAGACAGAGACTGCAACCATGCCAGACAGGTTGCCAAGACATCGAACGAGAAGCCAGACTAGCCTATTGCCGAGAAGCTTACCAAATGCGGAATCAAGCCAAGACTGAAGCGGCAGCTACAAATGCGGCACCGGCCGATGGCTAATGCTTTTGACTTGGTTCAAAGAGAGCTGAACCTCTGCAATATTTAATATTTCATAACAAAGGCTTCAAGGATTTGCCTCAAGTGATTCCAGGTAGCCCTGCATGCACCTTTGTCACGGATACACCTGCAAGAAACAAATAGTGGTGCGTAATTGCTCCAAGCGATGTTCTCTTTGTTTTCCTTTTTAACTTGATACCATAAAAAGCACCCTGTGTGGCAGCACCTGCTGACTTGGTCATGTCATGTAGCCTTGTGTTGTCACACAACCTGACGGACAGTCATTGCAGTGCTGCGTCACCTTCCTGCCACTTACCAGATACATGCCCATAATTTTTCATGGATGCCAGATTTTCTGCAGTATGGGACCCATCACAATATTTTTTGTTGCCAGATTCCGGTAGTGCAGTGTTTCGTGACTTTTTTGTCACTTGTCCGGCAGCCAGACACATTTATTGCCGAGATATTTCGATTTGAAGTTGAAGAGGTCTGTTTTCCTTCCAAGGGATTTAGACTTGGGAAAATGATGCAAACGATGGTGTAGACATAGACTCCGTGATTCTTGATGCATAGCGAGCAGTGCAATCTAGCAGCAGCTGAAATTAAAGCTACAGTTCGCCAAAGCCGTCTATTTGTTTGCACCAGGCATAGATCCTGAGCTTGACTGCAAAGTTCTCGCAGTGAATCTTGACCTTTGCACCCACAGAGCATGCGGTGCTTTTTAGAGTTGAGGTCACTTGACTAACAGGATAGAATGTACGAGCGCCGGCGTGGCGGCAAAGTTTGTAGCTAGCGAAGCTATGGATGCGGCCACAGACATTGCCGAGCTACCATCACGAGTGACGAGTAAAGACTGCTACAGATGGTCTTTTTCGAATAGCAGCAAGGGGTGAACAATGCATTGTGGCAGAAAGTTAAAGGAAAAAAGGGGTACACAGGGCCTGTTTTGCTCAATTTATTTAGTTTCCTTCACTATTGTATTTCTTAATATGAACCAACTGAGCTCCCTTTCGCTCAATGCTTCCTTGGGTGTCTACACCTTATGTATTGTACTCTAGCGTCGCTGCCCTGCAGATGGCAAACTGATGTGCCAGTAAGGTCTGTGCATGCACGCTGGGACAGCAGAAAATAGAGAAATAGAAATATTACGAGATAGTTTGGCAAACTCCTATGCTTATCATAGATATGAGACATCGGTGACACTATTAACAGCCAGCAAAAGCATTCAGCACACTTGGGATGCAATTGTTTAGCGGTGAGTGAAAAATGTGTGTAAAAAATGCAATTGCACTACACAAGTAATGTAATGCGAGAGGTCTCAGCTGTTCGTGTGGTGCAATGGCTAAGACATTCAGTTAAAACTCCAAAGGACTTAGAATTAAATCCTGTTCGAGGCCGTTTTTTTTTTCTTCTTTTTTTTTGTCGCTTTTTTTTTTCTTAAGCACCCATGCAATTTAAATCTTACCTTTTCCAGCCTTTCTTTTCTTTCCCAGCTCCACTCGGGTCTGTGCAGGTTTATTCTGCCCAGTAAGTTGTAACTTAATCCTGTGTGCATTTCATACCAGATTTTTCAATAGAGAAGCGCTTACTGAGGCATGAACTTCATCAGAGGAAAACTCTGCTGCTCCGCACTTGTAAACCAAAGCATGTATATCAAAAATGAAACCATGTGGTGATGCCAAATGCATAGCTGTGACTTCGAAGAACCAAAACATACCACAACGAAACTGACTGCCTGTGGCACTGCCAAGCGCAAATTTATTTTTGGCTTCCAATATTTAGCCTGTCTTTTTGCCATTTTTGAAACAAAAATGAACAATTCAAACATGCAACCATAATACATTTTAGGCAGCCTCCGGGATCCCTTGCATGTCAATGTGCATGCATTTGCGATTTCTGTATTTCTGCAATGCCTGCATTTCTGTTCTCTTTTTTCTACCTTATAAGAGTTTTGTTTTCAGTGAAAGTGGTGTTTTTATGATTAGGAGCCAGTATACCATCGCTGCAAGCCTACTTTTTCTTTCAGTGTTCCTTTAGCACTACTTGCAGGTCTACTGCAGGTCTACTGCAGGTCTTTCGTATTGCACTCTGAACAATTTTTTACCCATGCTTTCCATTAAGATTTTCGAAGCATGATGGGTTGTAGCGAATGGATTTTATTGCACCTGAAAACTTCAAACACAAATTTAGAGCGTGTAATTTCTCTTTTTTTTTTTTGCTCACTGCGTGTTCTTTGCGAATGATGAATTTGACCACTTGCTTCACGAGGGAAGGCTCGAGGACGTTGAAGCTACTTTGATTGCCCGTCACTAGGCACAGTTATAGCAGTCTCGTAGCTCACTGGGTGCATGAGGTATTTGAGGTTACTACTCCTTATCGCCATAGACACCAGCAGGCTCAGCATATGTATCTAGGCATGCGGCTTCTTTGTTGGTTGACCCCTTATCATTTATACTGCGCAGTTTGTTGCATAATGGAAGCGTACAAGTTGACACAGGAAATGAAACGCCATGCAGTCCTCATCGCACTGGCCGTGCGCCACAGCAACTTGGAAATTGCCAACTTTCTGAATGTTGCGAAGCCTTTCGTTAACAAAGTGCGGACAGAACTGATGTGCTGTGACGGTGACGTGGCATCTGTGGCGAAAAGGAAAAAGCACAGTCAGCGGTCAGACGTCGTCAGAACACCTGATTTTCTTCAGAGGCTGCAAGTCATCGTGAGTGACAACCCAGAGAAGTCAATATGGGACATTGCAAAGGAGTTCGATGCCGTAGAGTCAGCTGTCAGGCTTGCTGTGCACGAGGACGTGAGGTACCATTTCTGTGTCATGAGGAGGCCGCAATTCTTTTCTGGTAAAGGTCGGGAGAATCGTCTGCTCTGGTACAAGCGCTTGCTAGGCAAGCTGAAGAGCCTGGAATGCTTTTTTTTTCTTTCAGATGAAAAGAACTTCGATCAAGACCAAAAAGCTAATTGCCATAATGAAAGATGGCTTTACGGAAGCGCTAATGAGGTGCCGACAGCATTGCAGACAAAATTTCTGTCTGTGATGGTGTCAGCAGCCATCGGCAACAAGGGTGATGTCATGCTGCCACACTGTTTTGCAGAAGGACTCCGCGTTAATGCTGCCGAGTACGCAGAGGTGCTTGCCACCGTTGTGAAGCCCTGGACTGATACTGTTTCGAAAGGAAAACCTTGTGTCTTTCAGCAACATTCGGCTCTCGCCCACACCGCCTACGTCACCAACGAGTGGCTGGCCAACAACTTCCTATAACCACATCACTCCCAACTTGTGGCCTCCTAGTTGTCCAGATTTGAAATCACTGGCGTCGTTGAGAGAGAAGCCCACAAAAGGCCACATAATACAAAAAACTCTTAAGGTCGCCACTGCGAACTCAATGGGCAGTACCTCTAAGAACCACCTGATCCGTGCATGCAGCCATTTCCGAAGCCGAATTGAATTGGTTATTGCTGCAAGTGGCGCATTCATTGAGTAATGTGAAAATAAACAGTAAGAGAAATATCTCCAAAAGTTTGGTGAAAAAATATATATATTTGCTGGAGATATTCTCTGCCTGAAGCCAACATTGCATCCTCAAATGCCTCGTGCACCCGGTATATTGCAAGATATGTGTCTCGAAAGTTCAGGCACAAATCAAAATGTAGTACTTATTCTGTATCTAATTTTGAGCAAATTATGTGTGCAAAAAAACAAAAAGAAACGAATTCATCTCAAATTTTGACCACCGAGGTCTTCTTTATACGTCTGCAGAGCTTGCAAAGCTCGTAAACACGCTGGAAAATTCGATTTATTTAAGTTATTTATTTCATTTCAATAATTGAGGTTAAGACAAGCAACATTCATAATTTTGCGATGTTTTTGAAAAGCACTGAGGTTCCCGAGCCTGGATATTCTGCCCATGACAGAAAAATTACTCTTCGCATAGACAAGTTCTACGTCCAGATGAGGTTCTGTTTTTATGTGAAGTCACTAAACTAAGAGCTAATGACTCTGCCCGCGTCTTGTGTATTATTTTCAAATTTAGCAGCTTAATCATTCACGTGCTCATAGTTCAGTGACATTTTCATATAATTCTGTAGTGTTTCTTATGGTGGTACCATATGCTTAAACTATTTATATTCACTTAAAGGGGTCATGACAGCTAAAATTTGAGCATAAACTGATTATTGCATTTCACTCCATTCACGTTAATTATAAATCCTCGAAATTTGAGATTTCAGTGCAGTAGATAGTTTATAATGATTTTTTATTATTAATAGCGAAATCAGCTTTATGGTTTGGCAACCTTGGGCACTGACATCACACGATATCATCCCCATGTTTTCTGCTATTCATGGTGACTGCGGCACTCTTGCATGCATGCCGTGGATTGTGGTCACTGAGAGCCTTTTTCTTTCTTCAGCAAAAATATTTCATTCGCATATTTTTTTTTACTTTGGCAAGCCTTCACTATAGTGTGAAACCTTAGCGATCCTTGGACTTGTTTTGGGCTTCGTCTAGAGATTGTCGAGAATGCCAAGATAGATGTGCTCATGCTGTATTATTTAAGCATACAATCTGAAGCACATTATTCTTATGTTTTGAGAGTTAGCTTGTTTAGCAACAAGCGCTCCCATATATAAAAAGGCACATGTCCAACGTTTCCTTCCTGGTCTTAAATCGGTAACCAATCAGCAACAGAGTTGATATGAATCGAAGTTCGGTTTACATCCGGCTTCTGTTTTGGTGAGCAGTCAAGGTCGACAAGTCTCGTTCTGAGTGAGGCCAATTTGGGAAAGCGACCCACGGTTTGCCTTTGCAAGTGTGAACATCGGTCAGTCTGAGCGGTTCCTTAATCTCACACCCTTTGCAATCCTCAATCGTGAATGGGCCTTTAAACTGCACGCTGGTCACATGTTGGTTACAGTCAGTCTGCAGTAAAACATCTTCAGAAAACAGCGGGCCTGTTTGTAAGCAGCACAATTTCTGCTGCCAAGAAGGGTAGAAAGGCCTTTATGACTTATTGGAGATTTAATTGACCACATGCTCTGAAGTTTCTTCAAAAAGCCGATATTTCTGCTATAAAACATTAACATTTCTGCTCCATAGCCGTTTCAGAACGTCTGTCCTGCTTTCTGCTCCATTTAGCTGCTCCAAAAAGCATATTTTCTTGCTCCAAGAGCTGCTCTAAACACCTATTTTGGCCACGCACACATGGTACTGCTTTTCACGAGCCCCTGTCCAAAAGTGCTGGAAGAAGACAATAACGATGTTATTTTGGGGCCTACTTCACGCAACTTCAGCACTCAGACTTCGACTACCTTGAAAGAAAGTCATCCTTGCCACTTAAGAGTGTTCAAACGTGGACTAGCCTCCCTTGCGCTTTATAATGGCGTTCGCACCCTGACCGCCTACTTACTTGTCCCTGTGGGCCTTCTCGATGAAATCCTACAGGCACCTCATGATGAGCCCACAGCTGGGCGTCTAAACTTTATTTTACTCTGAGTCGCATTCAGGTTAAATAATATTGGCCCATATTGGCCTCGTCTATCTGCTAATGTCACGCACTATGTCAGGAGTTGCTGCGACTGCTAACGTCACCGAACACTGCTAACAAGACTTCAGAATATACAACCAAACCAATCACTTGCGAGGCCATTCCAACAGATCGGCATGGACTTACTAGGTCATTTCCCGACATTGACATCTAGCAACAAGTGGATAATAGTAGCAACTGACTACCTGACTCGCAATGCCGAAGCAAAGGGCCAAAGGCTTCTTCAGATTAATTATCGTTGCATAAAGCGAGAAGCACATCATATCTGTCGTGTAAAAAACCCACTTCCCGTTGTCCGTGGCATTGTCCTCCTTGCATGCATTAACAGTCAGTCGGCCTGAAAGTTAAGCCGATGTAACTAGTTTCTCGCTTTAATGTCAGCACAGTAGCCTGCCGCGCTGTTGCTGCCGGCTAGGAGCGGAGAAGCAGGTCAACTCCATTCCACCTTGTGTATGGCAGGGAGCCCGAAAATTCCAAAAGCACTGTGGAATCTACACTGCAGAAGTGCGAAAGGCCGACCGTTGCTGGTGCACACGGTGCATCCGTTTGCTCTCATTATCATTATTAACTAAATGCACCGTTATCATTGCTAATGCCGTCATTGTCATTATCACTAATTGCAGCGTCATTGTCAGCGCGACTATCGTCGCATGTGAGACAACCGCCAAGCTTGCCTTGCAGCGCCGGCTGAGCACTTCGCCATAGATGGTCCAGCGAGGTATACAAGTACATCGTACTCAAGTGCTCCAACACCAGATGGATGCTTTGAACGCGAAGGTTGGCATAGGAGTACGGAATTCCAGAAGCCGGCCTGTTGGAGATATTCCAGCTTGCGTGGAGAGAGCAGATCTATAACCAGGTTTGAGAAGCAGAAATGAAGAGATGGCACAGCGAAGCACGGGCAAAGTCATCCCTGGCGGTGGACTCCAGCACAAAACACACGATCGGTAATGAGAACATCTATGACAACACACGTGTAGCCGCTCGAAGGGACGACGCGTACAGCAGCACGGTCAGTGCAAGAATGACGACGTTTATTGCCAGCACAGTTTATAAAGGCACGAACACGCGCGCTGTCTCTACTGCGCATCACTGATACGCATCGGCACTGATAACAGTCACTACACGTGTCCGATACATCCTCCCTTGGGACGAACAAAAATTACACACTTGTAAAAATATAAGCAGCGATCACAACTATGGCACTTGATTGAATTGTTCGTCATAGTGTAACTTCTTTGGGGGCCGGGTGCTACGAGTTGACCTTCTCAAAGGGGGTGGCGATGGGATGCTCGGCGGAGAATCACGGCCACTTGCTGGTAGCGTCGATCCCACGCCGTTTTGTGAAGAGACTCCCGAGGATTGTGCACTTGGTTCAGCTCCGCTCGTAGGCTGCTGTGTCCGGGACTGGGAGCCTGTGCAACTTTCCTCGTCGTCATCGCTTTCACTACTGCTATACCGCTCCTTTGTCGTAATCAGATGCCGGCGGTTTCGCCGCAACATGCGATGATCTTGGGTTTTTACCAGGTATGATCGCGGAGCGCTTTCGGCAATGACCTTCGCCTTGCGTGACCAACGCGCAGCATCCTGAAGCCGCACTGTTGCGCCTCCGGGTAGTACCGCCAAAGGCTTTCCAGCCCTGGCTTGGCGGTGTTTCCTCACTTTGCGACGGGATACCTGGTCAGGAAGGTTAGAACGAAGGTGCCTTCTCTGAAGGAGCTCACCCGGGGAATGGCCATCTTCGAGTGGTGTAGAGCGGTATGCTAGGAGACCGAGCCAGACGTCCTCCCTCGCCACGATGGTCTTTTTCAGGATACGCTTGACGATCTGCACACCCTTTTCAGCCAAGCCGTTGGACTGCGGATAACGGGGACTCGAGGTTATGTGATGAAAGTCGTACGTTTTAGCAAACAGGGCAAATTCGCGGCTCGAGAACTGGGGTCCGTTATCCGTACAGACTTCCACTGGTACACCGTACCTGGCGAACATGGCACTAAGGGCTGCAATTGTGGTTTCAGCGGTTGTGTCTTCTAGAATGTCGACCTCAGGAAAATTGGAAAAGGCATCATAAGCAACCACGTACGACTTGCCCGCATACGAAAAGATGTCCACTCCAACCCTGTACCAAGCACATTTCGGAACTGGTCGCATCAGAAGTGGTTCCTGCGGCTGTCTGTACGCGTACTTTCTGCACGTTGCGCAGCTTTCTACACAGGTAGCTATGTCTCCATTCATACCAGGCCAAAATACGAGTTTTCTCGCCCTCTCCTTGCACTTTTGCAACCCGAGGTGACCCGCATGAATCCTTTCCAGCATGAGTCGTCGCATACTCTTCGGAATTACAACTTTTGCACCCTTTAGTACAACTCCATTAACGACAGATAGTTCTTTCGAAAATGGCTTGAGTTCACCTGTCACCGGCTGCCCGCTCACCAAGCATGCAATCACTGTCTGCAGGTAGGCATCTCGACAAGTTTCCAGCTGCAGTGACCGGTGTGTTTCGGGGGTTACCATGTAGCCCAAGGACTGCACTGCATGAACCTCAACATCATTTGTTGTGCGAACTTGGTCTTCGCCCTGTTCCACCGTTGACCGTGACAACATGTCAGCGAGCAGCAGCTGCTTTCCTGGAATGTACTGCAAGATAAAGTCATATTTTAGCAAACGCAAAAAGAATCGTTGCACTCGCGGTGGCATGTCAGCAATTTCTTTCCGTGCTATCGCCACCAGCGGCTTGTGATCAGTCTCGATAAGCACCTTTCTCCCGTACACAAACTCGTGAAACCTTTCGCAGCCAAAACGTATTCCAAGCGCTTCTTTTTCGATTTGTGCATAGTTCTTTTCGGCTTGCGTTAAGACACGAGATGCGTACGCTACAGGCCTCCATTCACCGTGGTAGCATTGCAGTAACGCTGCACCAACACCATCCTTCGATGCATCGTAACTAATCTTAGTTTGTCTCTGCGGATCAAAGATTGCAAGTAGGGGGGCGGTGGTCAAGATTTGAGTTAACTTTTTCCACTCCAGCGCATGATTTTCGGTCCATTGGAACTCTGACCGAGATTTTACAAGCTCACGCAAAAGAGTTGTTCGCTCGGACAATTGTGGCACAAATTTGCTGAAATAGTTAACCACACCCAACATTCGCTGGATGTCATTCTTGGACGTTGGTGTCGGCATTTTCACCAAGCTTTTGATTAGCTTTGGGTCAGGCGATATTCCGTTTCGGCTTATGACATCACCAAGGAATTTCACTTCATTCAACCCAAATTTACATTTCTGGGCGTTAAAAGTTAAGCCTGCTTTCTCGGCAGCCTTAAGCACTGCTATCAAACGCTCATCGTGTTCTTGCTTACTGGAACCCCATACTAAAATATCGTCCACATATATCAGTACGCCCGGTAAGCCGTCAAATACTTGACTCATGCTTTGTTGAAATACTTCCGGTGCGGAAGAAATGCCGAAGGGCAAACGGAGAAAGCGGTATCTCCCAAACGGTGAAGAAAAAGTGCAGATTTTAGAAGTCCGCTCATCGAGCGGTATCTGATGATAGCCAGAGTTTGCGTCAAGACAGCTGAAGTACTTTGCATTGGTTAAATGGGCTTCCAAATCCTCTCGCCTAGGAAGCGGGAAATGCTGCCGCTTTATGTACTTGTTGATAGCTCTTGGATCCATGCAAACCCGTATCGCGCCATCTTTCTTTTTTGCCAACACTAAAGGGCTGACCCAGTCAGTAGGTTCGTTCACCCTGACAATTACACCAGCACGTACCATTTTTTCAAGTTCTTTCTTTAGGGGTTCTTCTAGCGCCACTGGAACTCGTCGAGCTGGTTGCACTACAGGAACCACATCAGATGAAAGGACCATGCTGTACGCCTGCTTCAAACAACCGAGGCCATGAAAAACGTGCCTGAAATTGTTTAGAAGGGCGTCGTATGAAGTCTTGTCTATGGCACATACTTTACGCTGAACTAGCCCCAGAGCTTCACTTGCTTCTAGTCCGAGTATGGCCTGCCGTTCGTTTTTCACCACAAAAAACTTCACTGTAGCAGACATGTTCGCTTGGTGTACTTCTAGCGTACACGTTCCAAAACACGTTATAGTGCCACCGTTATACGCCCGCAGGACCGAATTAGTCGGCTTCAGCTCCTCTGCTCCCCGCAGTTTTTTGTAAACAGACATGGGAAGCAGGCTTGCCTGCGATCCGGTGTCTACCTTAAATCTGACCTCGCAGTTACGAACTTGAGCCTTGACCATCCAATCCCTTTCTCGTCTTGCGGTGGTGACCTCTAGAATGTCAAAGTCCTCTTCTTCCAGTTCCCTTACTTCACTCACCCTTGCAGACGCACAGGCACTTGCAAAATGGTTCGCCTTGTGACACAAGCGACACTTCTTACCGAAGGCTGGGCATTGTTTGGGCTTGTGCCAGCGGTTGCACTTACTACAATGAAAAGATGCTTTAACTTCTTTCCGCTCATTTGCAGGAGCCGGGCGCTTCGAAATCGTGTCGACACATTCGACCCCTTTGCGCCATATTTCGTTCCGCTGGGCTACCGTTTCTGCTGCTCTGCACATTTCTTCTGCCTTTTGCAAAGTCAGTTGGTTATCTCGAAGCATTTTCTCGCGTAGTCGATGATTAAGCGTACCGAACACTATCTGGTCCCTTATCATTGATTCTTGCAACGTGCCAAAGTTACACTGTGCTGCTTGCTTTTTCAGGTCGCGAATAAACCTTTCAAATGGTTCGCCCTCCGCTTGCTTTCTTGAACGGAATACGTATCTCTCATGCACTTCGTTGCTAACTTCGGCACAATAGGCATCAAATTTTCTCACCACGGTGCTGTAGTCCTTTTCTTCATTCAACTCGAACTGGAAGTTGTTGAAGACGTCCAAAGCGTCGTCGCCCGCAACGCTCAACAGGAGTGCTGCCTTGGCTGCTTCTGTTTTCGGCTGGTCCGTAGGTGCCGTCGCCTGCAGATATAACTCAAACTTCTGCTTAAAACGCTTCCAATTTTCTGCTACATTACCAGTCAGCCGCAAAGGCTCCGGTGTCTTCAGCAGGGCCATTTGCGCACCGGACTCGGGAACGATTTCCTTCAGGCCTCAAAGGGCCACTTCTGACACCATGTAGCCGCTCGAAGGGACGACGCGTACAGCAGCACGGTCAGTGCAAGAATGACGACGTTTATTGCCAGCACAGTTTATAAAGGCACGAACACGCGCGCTGTCTCTACTGCGCATCACTGATACGCATCGGCACTGATAACAGTCACTACACGTGTCCGATACAACACGAGACAGCGGACGACAGCGGGTTACTCTGCGAGGCACGGAGTGGTTTTCTGCGCACAAGTGCTCCGAGTGCGACGCAGCCGATAAAACCATACAGCATGTTGCGATCGAGTGCCCGAAACTGTGGCCCTCCCCCCTACAACTGCGACATCAGCACTGATGGAGACTCTTTCGACAGCACATGGTCTGCAGTCGATATCACCACCCAAAGAGCACACCCTGGGTAGGGCAGTAGAGGTGACAAAGCACCGCCTTGACTGGTGGCGTAAACAAAAAGATTGTTGAAGGACTCCCCCCTTTTCCTTCCTCATTTCTTCTTTCTGGACTTTTGACCAATGCACAGCAGTTGGTATAGTTTTTGTTCTTTTTCTACTCCTTTATTTATTGGCCTAATGAAGAACTCTGTGATCCCTCGCTACAAAGGGGAGTGGCCGCATTAGCATCACGCAGACAAGGAGAATTATGATGTGCGTTTTAACTCATCCTCATGATAGACAAGGGCCCGCCGGGGTGGCGCAGTGGTTACGGCGCTCGACTACTGTTCCCAAGAATGCGGGATCGTAACCGGGCATCGGCGGCCGCTTTTCGATGGAGACGAAAGCAAGGCCGCCTGTGTTCTATGCGATGTCAGTGCACGTTAAAGAACCCCAGGTGGTCGAAATTTCCGGAGTCCTGCACTACGGCATCTATCATAGCCTGAGTCGGTTTGGGATGTTAAACCCCGCAAACCAAACCAAACCAAATCACTATAGACAAGATATATGTGCAGTTCACGATCCCGGGCGTGGCGCAGTTGGTTAAAGCTTAGGCTGGCGATGCGAGGGATGCAGGTTCGATTCCCGGTGGATGCAGGATTTTTACCTTTCCGATGACATTACTTTCGGTTTCAGGTGATGAAATTTGATTGAAAGCTATATTGTGACCGAACGAACGCCGACAGTATGAGCCATTAAAGCGCAGCTGCATCACTTTTCGAGAATTCTGCGACATTCAAGAATTTGACTCTCCATAAGCTGTCGGTAATGCTTGCAAGTGTTTGTGTGCTATCTTTAAAACTGATGAAGTAATCAACGATTACAATTCGAGCTTCTCCTCACAGCACTGAAGGACTGCGTAGAAGCTCGATGATGACATCACGGACGGTAATATTTTTTCTTTACGTTACCTTCGCCCACATCATGCGGTGCCTTTTTTGATGCCATCAAACAATGTTTCTGGGCCTTCAATTTTGGTAGCCTTGTTTTTACTTCTTCCAACCAAGCCATTCTATGCGGGAAACATACTGGTGCCGTCAATGATGTCATTATGTGCCCGCCAAGCGTCGCTGTGTGGTGAGGAGAAGCTCGATAGTTGAAGCGGTTTAAATCGCTATTTGCGCCATTGTTTGAAATGCTAGCGCGAAGATATCTTGCATGCTTAACCTGGAAGCTGTAATCATTTGATTCCTTGAAACTCATCAAAATCTACAATCGGTGCAGTTTCCCTTTAAAGGCTTTCGCCTTAATACAGCACTCGATGTCATGCTGATGCCACATGTAGCGGAAAAGGACAGCCTCAGTGTCACTGCCTACCTTCAGCGTGCAGAAGCAGCCCGACGACTCGCCCAGCTGCGCATAAAAAGCCAGCAAGGCACCAATGCCTAACGTAACCTACAATGACAATGAAAATCAGATCTGATCGACATTTTGCTTCTCAAGCTGCGGATGGGCCAAGAGCTAAAGATATACCTTTTGGGTGCCATTCAAATGCTGAAAGCCTCGTGGGACAGCGTCAAGCAGTCGACAGTAGTTCACTGCTTTCGGCATGCGGGTTTTGTAAGCCGCATTGAAGAAGCTTCCAAGCAAGCAACTGAAGAATCAGCGTTGGACGACGGCACAGAGGAAGAATGCCAGCTCGAAGAAACCTGGAGCCAGTTGGAGCGCTTTGTCGGTGCTGAGCCACACAGCATGTGCATTGATGACTTCGTTGGCGGTGATGACATCACCGGAACAGTGGCGGAGTTGACAGATGTAGAGATTGCGGCAGAAGTTACTGCTGAGCGGCCAAACGAAGACGCTGCCGAGGTTGATCCCGTAAGCGCTGCCCCGCTCCCGACTGCAACTGAGGCTGTAGCTGCTTTGGACCTTGAACGCCGCTACTGCGGCGCAATAGAAGGCGCTGGACTATCGCTTGTGGACCGTTTAGACTATGTTGAGGACGCCGTGGTTAAGCACGCGGTTGCCAATTTGAAGCAAGCTACGCTGCTACAGTACTTTAAGCCAAAGGAATAAATACTTTGTTTGAAACTTCAAGTGAGTATTTATTGTGCCACTGTGCCACGATTGGTTCATTGATTGATTTGTACTAGTTTTTGACGCGTTTTCTACGTGATTTTGTATACCGAATTCCGGCTATATCGAACTATTTTGCAATCACCGCGCTGTTCGATATATCAAGGTTTGACTGTATTCAAAGTTTATAAAGGTGACATGTCATTAGAAGACATCATTTTGTGAACTGTGCAGCAGCTTTTTTAAATCGGTGTATAACCTTGGCAGAACCCTAAATATACTGATTTGAAAGGTTGGCTAAGCTGGTATTCATCGTTACAGAAAGGTATTACAGAAAGTGTATAACCTTTAAATCAGTGTATAACATTGGCAGAACCCTTAATATATTGATTTGAAAGGTTGGCTAAGCTGGTATTCATCGTTACAGAAAGGAAGAAGAAAAGAACACAGTGCATTTAGGATTAGTTTTCCTGCTTGTTGTCTAGTTCGTGTTTTTTAAGGATGTGGACAAATTTCTCTCGAGCATGCTGGTTTCATGTCAGCTGAGGTCTCATTGAAAATCTCCCCCTAAGTTTCTGCTATGCATCACTACGGTCGTAAGTCTTTGCTAGTGACCGTCACAAAGCTTATGTTGAATATTGTTTTTAGTTTGCAGTTTCCAAGCACCTGATCTAGTTTCATGCCCCTTTAGACCTGTCCGCTTTATTCACAACAACTGAGGACACTCTATAAGTCAAGAGCTGCCCTCCTGGGTGTCCTGGGCAGGGCAGCTTGTCGGCTACATCAGAATCGGGCAGCCATTTTACATTGTATGTTTCCCAGTTTAGCTGCAATTTTTTGTTCGGAGGTTTGTTCCTTCCAATAGTTCCTGAAAGCTAAAGAAGACAGTGTTTTTGTACCTTATGCTTGTGTCTCATTTGTAAAACGTTTGCGAGATGTCTCTTCATGTTGTTGTTAAGAGCATTAGTTCTCTGCTCAAGAACAGTGGTAGAGATGAAGTGAATTGACTACAAACGTGTGCTTTTTTCTAATGTCATGTTTTTATATTATAACGAATTGCTTTTGCTCTACTGTCTTAGCCATTCTTTTTCTGAAGCACAAATAGTGGTTATGACATCTACATTTTGAATCTCGGAAGTTGATCCTTACAAAAAAATGGCTTGCTGTTCCTCAGTTGCCATCAGCAGGTTCTTTTTTCTATGACGGTTGTGATGTGAATTTACAGTTTTCTTTTTCTGTTTGTGGTGGTACTCTCCAAATGGGGGCTGCTTATTTCCATCTAGTTGATATGATGGAATATTTTTAATTTTAAGAATTGTGATGCATATCTTACCTTGTCCAGCTGACCGTTTAGCCATACAAAAGTATGTGCTTCATTGTTTTTTTATTCTCCTGTGTTCTGTTTCATCTTGTTTGTAAAGGGAGCTATGTAAAACTCTTTAAATGCCACTAATGTTTAAATATTCAACAAATGTGCATGGCATCTTTTCTCATCATTGTCCCCTAGGGTCCATTCTCTGCCATTTCAACTGACACGAGATTCTTAGTAGTATTGAATTTGTATACTTACCACCAAAATTATTGTGAATAAAATTTCTTAAGTGAAAGCTTATATTCTTTGTTTTTAATCATGGCCACTTCTTTTGGTTTTTGGCTGGATTACTGAGCACATGGTTATTGAGTTGGGAGTTTTTCTTGCAGATAGAGATGTTTGAGGTACTAGAGGTGTACTCTGGGAATATATTGGGTGTATCAAAGGATTGTCATGTGTACCTCCCTGTAAAATTCACATCCTTGTGTAAATCACGAGGTTGACAAGCTTTCATTTAGTATTTGTGCTGTAAATACATGTTCCTGATTGATCTTGTTTAGAAATAACCGACTTCATGTAATGCAGTTTGTGTAATATTGTGGGCTTCATTTGATTCTCCTTTTATGGAAAATGTCATGGTGTGGATAGCATGATTTCCCCGGAAGTTGGTCAGTGGCTCCTGCACATAGAGATGTTTCAGGTGCTAGAGGTGTACTCTGGGATATATTGGGTGTAATAAAGGATTATCATGTGTACCTTCTTGTTGTAGAATTCACATCCTTCCGTGAATGTAGAGGTTGACGCACTTTGATGTATTTGTGCTGTCAATACATGTTCCTGATTGATCTTCTTTAGAAATAACTGGCTTTATGCAAAGCAGTTTGTGTAATCCTGTGGGCTTCATTTGATTCTCCTTTTATGAAAAATGTCATGGTGTGGATAGCGTGATTTCGCTGGAAGTTCGTCAGTGTCATTGACGACCAATAGCGTGTTCACTCCTAAATTCTGTCGCTCTGCATCCTCATGCAGGAGTGCAGTATGCCATTTCACACATGCATACCTGGCAACTCTTCCGAATTTTCCGTAAAATGTATGAATTTTGACCAGTCTTGCGATTTTACGAATGTTGCGGAAAATTTACGAAAAAAGTTTTACTTTCGGAAAAAAAAAGTGCGGTCATTTATTAACATCATGGCCTCCGAGATAACACCACACACGCGGAAGGGTAATCTCGGAGGTCATGTTAACACTATTATGGTACCTTTGGCGGCCACGAGAGGGCAATACATATTTGTGATATTATAATCGGCAGCTGCAAACATTGTAGTGACGTCTATCGTCTACTCGGGAGAACACGAATCCATATCCAAAACTTTATACCGCCTCCGCCAGGCTAGTGGCTGTTCCTTTGTTCACGTGTTTGGACAACTTTGGTGGTTTTTTTATGCAAGCTGAGTGGGCGTGTGAACAGCACGACGATGCGGTTTTCTAACCCGCTCTGCTTCCTCCTCCAGGTTCCCGCATGGGCTCACTTCAGCACCGTACCGCTATCTTCACCCACCACTGACGCCAGCAAGCCCTGTCATTTCAACAACGGAATTGGATCCACCTGGCCTCACGACACCCGGATTTTCACGGTCATCCCTCCATCATTTCAAAGATCCGGATCGACGGCAACATCACCCTCTGCTGCCTATATGAAGAGCTGGCGGGATCACGGCGCCTTTAGTGGGCGTGTGAACAGCACGACGATGCGGTTTTCTAACCCGCTCTGCTTCCTCGTCCAGGTTACCGCATGGGCTCACTTCAGCACCGTACCGCTATCTTCACCCACCACTGACGCCAGCAAGCCCTGTCATTTCAACAACGGAATTGGATCCACCTGGCCTCACGACACCCGGATTTTCACGGTCATCCCTCCATCATTTCAAAGATCCGGATCGACGGCAACATCACCCTCTGCTGCCTATATGAAGAGCTGGCGGGATCACGGCGCCTTTAGTGGGCGTGTGAACAGCACGACGATGCGGTTTTCTAACCCGCTCTGCTTCCTCGTCCAGGTTAGTCCTGTTACACCTCTATACGCTAAGAAATCGAATAACGTTTGTCTGCTGCTGTTCCCACGCCCGGGAGTTTTGCTTTCCGTGCTCAGTGAATGCTTTGATGTTACAACCCATCTGCTTATGTTGTCCGGTGATGTTGAGCTCAACCCTGGGCCTCCGCCGAACACGAGATCGAGGGCGCAGAACTCTCCGTCAGATTCTGGTTCTACGCAAATGGACGATATACTTGCAATATTGCAAACTGTGAACACGCGGACTGAAAAAATGGAAAGGGATCAGAATGATTTAATCAAGTCTGTTGACGATCTTAAAAAAACACAGGCTAAATTTCAAGAAAATCTGGCAGATATAGAAAGAAGGCTAACAGGGGTTGAATGCAAAACCGTCACCCTTGAGGCAGTTGAGGAGGAGCTACAGCGTCTTCGCCAGTCGATTGATCGTCTTTCAACTGAAAACTCTCAACTGCACTCTAAGCAGGCTGAGTTTGAAGACAGGCAGCGGCGAGACAACCTTATTTTCTACGGCCTATCAGACACACAATCCGAATCCTGTGCTCAGTCAGAGGAAAAACTGGTTGGCATGCTTTCGTCCTGTTTGAAAATTCCACCCACCGAAATTCTGGTTGAAAGAGCACACAGGCTCGGCGTGTATACTCCGAATAAATGCAGGCCACTTATTGCTAAATTTTCGTCTTACAAACTTAAACAGAAAATACTCGTCGCTAGTTCTAACCTGAAGGAAGAAAAAATTGCAGTTAGTGAAGACTATTCCGTCGCTACTCGTCTTGCTAGGAAGAAACTGGTTGAATTTGGCAAAACCCAACCATTAACCTTCAAACTTCGCTTCAATAAATTGTACATAAATAAAACGTGTTACACCTACAATCCCTTTGATGATTGCGTGCATGTACTTTCCAGTGTCTCTACGCCACTGGTCGAATCTTCTGATGACATGCATGCACTATCTATTCCTTCCACTTCATCCGCTCAGCCCATCACTGATTAGCATTACGCGAGGGGCAGTGGAATAAAGTTACCTGTCAGTAACCAACTTTCATTTTTATTCACAAATATACGGAGCATACTTCCAAAACGCGACGATCTTTGCTCTGTTATCAATGCTTGTGATGCCGACATAGTATGCCTTACTGAAACCTGGCTGTCTGCGAAGGTTGATAGCAGTGAACTCTTTGACTGTCAAAAGCGCTACAACATTTATCGATGTGACAGGGGTGCTCGGTGTGGTGGAGGCGTGCTTATCGCCGTCTGTGATGCTATTTTGTCTTTTCCTATCCATTGTACAACCGATTTAGAACTAGTCTTGGTTGAAATTCGCACGTGCACCAAGAAATTGATATTGGGTACTTGCTATCGTCCGCCTTCAGGTTCACCAACCTTTGCCGACGACCTTCATGATGTCATCCATATGATTACTGTGCGGTATCCAAACAGTCCCTTCATTTTACTAGGCGACTTCAATTTACCTAACATTGTGTGGTGTGATGTAAATTCTTATTGTAATCCTTTTTCCAGTGAAGGCGATAAATTTTTGAGTTTGTGCAGTGACTTCAACTTGTCCCAGCTTGTGATGCAGCCAACTCGGATCATGTCGACTACTTCTAACATCCTTGATTTAATTCTTACTACTTCGCCCGACCTTTTTCAGCCTTTATCGTTCCTACCAGGGCTAAGTGATCACTTGCTGCTTCATTTTTCTTTATCTTGCACCGTACCTCATCAGAGTAACCACAAAAAATGTATCCACGACTATAAAAGTGCTAATTTTGATGCCATTAACCATGAACTCTCTGTTTTTCTAGATGATTACTTACCAAACTTTCACGATCGTTGCGTGAATACAAACTGGAGCTTGTTTAAAGAAAAAGTTGCTGCGCTCACTGAAAAATATGTTCCACGTTTAGTCATCACCTCTAATCGACAATCACCATGGTTCACTCAATCGTTAAAACGGCTTTGCAATAAGAAAAAACGCATTTTCCGCTCTGCAAAACTAACCGGTTCCCAAGAACGTTGGACTGCTTATCAGACCGCGGCCCTTGAATATAAAGCTGCACTCAAGCACACCAAAGATGTATTTTTCAATGACACATTACCTTCCCTCTTAATCAATAACCCTAGACAATTTTGGAGCTTAGTTAACAAAAACGACACTTCATCCATCAGCCTTAAAGACTCTAGTGACGAGCTAATCCACCCAAATGAGTGTGCAAATGTCCTTAACAGTGTATTCGTTTCATCGTTTTCTAAATATGTGCGTTCTGAAACCCCTGCATATACCAGTGCTGACTTTTTGCCAATGGATTCTATTGTCTTTGATTCTGTTGGTGTGGAAAAAATAATCGAAAAACAAAACATTTCTTCATCATGTGGTGTTGATAATATTAATTCCAAGTTCTTGATTAAAACCAAAGTGTACAGCGCAATAATACTATCTAACCTATTTCAGCAATCGCTTCAAACAGCCTGCATACCGGGGGACTGGAAGGTCGGGAAGGTGATTCCGTTGCATAAGTCCGGAGATAAACATTCCCCACATAATTATCGACCAATCTCACTAACAAGCATTCCGTGTAAAATCATGGAGCATGTTATTTACTCTCACCTTGCATCATTCCTTGATTCTAATAATTTTTTTACTGACAGTCAACATGGGTTTCGAAAGTTGTTTTCTTGTGAAACGCAGCTTTTAACTTTCACGCATGATCTAAATTCATTCCTTGACAGGGGTTCCGTTGTCGACTGCATATTTCTTGATTTTTCAAAGGCTTTTGACAAGGTCTCTCATCAACTGCTTTTTCTGAAACTAAGTAAACTTAACCTTGACCCTAACGTTCTCAGGTGGCTGCATTCTTTTCTTACAGATCGTTCACAGTTTGTCACTGCTAATAACACATCATCCTTCACTTCTCCAGTTGGATCAGGCGTGCCACAAGGCTCTGTGCTAGGGCCTCTTCTTTTTCTTATATATATCAATGACTTACCTGATAGCTTATGCTCAACAATAAATCTTTTCGCGGATGACTGTGTCATATACCGGGAAATTAACAGTGATTCTGACGTTGCTCTCCTTCAATCCGATATTAATCATGCCCTTGAATGGACTAACAGGTGGAACATGGAACTAAATATTAACAAATGCAAGTATATGCGTGTCTCTCGTCGTAACACTTTATTACCCTCATACCTTCTTAATAATAGTAGCCTTGAGTCTGTGCCTTGTTATAAATATTTAGGTGTATTTATTTCCCATAATCTTAACTGGAAGGCTCATATAGATCACATAACCAACAACGCTAATCGCATGCTAGGCTACATACGTCGTAACTTTAGTCTTTCCTCCAGTTCCGTAAAATTGCTCCTTTACAAATCGTTGGTTCGTAGTAAACTGGAGTATGCTTCATCCATCTGGGACCCTTATCAAGAGACACTAATCTATGAACTCGAATCTATTCAGAACCGTGCGGCCCGTTTCATTCTATCTAACTATCATCGTAATTCTAGTGTCACTGCTATGAAATCAAGCTTATCACTGCCACTACTGTCTCAACGTAGAAATATATTCCGTCTTTGTCTATTTCATAAGATCTACTATAATAACCCCATCCTTAAGAGAAAATTCATTACGCCTCCTTGCTACATGTCTGCTCGGATCGATCACCGTCATAAGGTTGGTATTCCTTCGTGCCAAACAAATCACTTCTACAACTCATTCATCCCCAGCACATCGGCACAATGGAATCGCCTTCCCCCATCGGTTGTTGAATTGAGTGACCCTTCTGCGTTTAAATCTGCTTTAGCTAATCTGATGTTAACATAGAACATTGAATTCTCCCACACTGCCATTTGTTTATTGTTTTTAGTTCATCTGCTGTTTTTATAAACTTTTTTTCTCTTTTTGCCCCCGAATCGTGCTGCTGATTACGTGTATGATGGTATATTTCAGCAACTTTGTTTCCTGCCTGCTAGTAAAATTGTTTGTTTTGCTCACGTGGTATATTTTATGTGCTTATACAATTCGCTCATACGTCTATATCAATAGCTAATAATTTGTGTTCTTATTTTGTTGTAACTTGCTTATGTGTTTCAACCATACTACTGTTCAAATTTGTTTTAATACTGATTGCTGTTCTTTTCCTTTTTTTTTCTTTCTTTTATTGTACCCCACTCCCCTCTGTAATGCCCTCGGGCCCTGAGGGTACTGAAATAAATAAATAAATAAATAAAGCTTGCCATAAGGCATATTATAGAAACTCATGTAAATGGTTTTCCGTGAGGAACCGGAGCAGGCTCCCGCTCTTAGCGTTGTCCATGAGCCATTTAGAAAAGTCCTTTTCCCTTGTTGTGGTTAGTCCCACTTCACGCAGAATCTGTGTCCTTGATGCCCTTGTCCCTGCAGAAGTCCATAGTAGGTGGCGAACATCCACTTCTGCAGCTGGTGTGGAACACTTCGGGCATGTGGTTGGTCCGGTGTCTGCTTGTGATTCCCATCGGCATTTTACCGACGGGGTAAGGGCCGCCCCAGCTCTTATCATTCTAAGGGAAGCCTCCTCCAACCTCGTTAAGTTAGGAGGGAGTGGGAATGTACACGTGGAATGAGGGCACGTGTACTTTTGCTTAAAGAGGATGCTAAGATGGGAACAGCGGAGCGGGCGTCGAAAGGGAGCCTGGTGGGGGGCGCATTAGTGTTTGGAACTTCGTGTGTGAGGTGGTCAGCTTTTCTCTGCTCAGCGTTCTCAGCGTCGTCTTGTGTCCAATGTATCTGGATGCTTATCTTTGTTTTTTTATTGAGTGCGTGGATTTCCTGGGTAACACATAGCGTCTTTGTCACTTTCTTCAGTTGTTTTATGGAGGCTAAGGAGTCTGCATAGATGTGGGCTTCTATTATGGAACCTATTTCATTTATGGCCTCCATAGCATCGCGGATTGTATAGAGTTCCATCACAAGCGGGTCCGGGTATTCTGAAACATATTCTTTATTTACCTTTAGTTCGCTGTGTGTTGGACTAGTAGCTGCTGTTCTACTGACATTTTCTTTAATTGATGCGTCCGTATATGCAATGCAGGTACCTGGAAGTGCATCAACCAGAGGTCGAGATGCCAGCTTTTCTTTGCGACGAAGCCGAGTGGTCTTGTTTGTCGTAACAGTCGTGAATTCCCACGGTCAGCCATTGGTGGTGTTTGAACTGCCACTTCGTTGTACAAGGATGCTATGGGCGTAACATACTTTCGCTTCATATCCCTTGTTGCCTCTCGTTGTTTAATTAATTCTGTCAACGTATTTATCTGTGCAAACTCTTGGAGAATAGGGATAGGGGTAAGTTTTGGTAAAGCCGTGATAGTGCGCATTGCGTTTCTATTTGTTGTTTCCAATTTCACCCACTGTTGCCTCGTGAGTCTTTGGAATTGGGCCTGGTATAGTATCCTCGGCTGTAACACCAATTGTACAAGACGTCTTGCCATGTCCGCTCGAGCTCCTCCTCCCCTAGACGAAATGCGTTTTATCAAGTTTAAGGAAGTTGCAGCTACTTTTTTCACCTTATGAAGTCATTGTGTTCCTTTGCTGGATTTGTGAATTTCTAGGCCAAGAACTCTCAACTCATCCACCTCTTCCAATGCCTGATTTCCAATCTTTAGGGTGACTCTTTATGTTGCCAATTGTTTTCTTCCATTTTTGTTGGCAACATGAATGTAACTGGACTTTTGAGGTGATAATTCTAGACCTGCATCTTGGACGTGCTCATCTATGGTATTTAAAGCCTCTTGCAGATACCGATTCTGTCTCTCAAGTTGTTTATGAACAGACCAAATCGTGACATCATCTGCGTATATCACAAAACTCGGAGTTTTGCTCATTTGTTTCCGAGAAAACTCTAGAAAGTCTGCTGATGGTGAAAGGACACCAGAGTGGCACCTGATTTGAGCAAGCCTACACAGAGAAGTTTTTGAAGCAGGCGAAGTCAGCAACTGCAAAAGCGTTGCAAAAATAAATTGACACAATGGAGCTTTCGCTCATTACTCTTAGGCTGGCCTTCCACTCCGAATGTGTTGTATATTTTGACGGCTTCTTCACCAGCCACATGCAATAGCAGCGCCTTTTTTTTGTGCTGCTTCTTGCCACCGTCGGTTCCGTGGTGGTTCCACTATTTTCAGTCCAATTATGTCACTGGTATCTTTGTTACTTTTGACACCATGTATTGGCAAGTTGACCACACACGAGGAGTGTGCAGTGTGAAAAGCGTGGCTTGTTTGGCGCCCACTACATACATCTTTAATGGCATCATGTTGCTTCCTGGTGTCCGGCTCAACTACTACAAAGCTCTGCTCGTAGAGTTTTGTTTTCAGTTCCTTCTGCCAATGCTGACAAGTAATTGTGAGTGAGAGCACCTTGTTTTCATTTGCTGCATTTATCCGCAGTGTTTGAGCCACTTTCTGAACGGCACTTGCTAATTTCCAAAAGAGAGGCTGTTGTGGCAGCTTGTGTGAAATCATTCAGGGTGGCCTAATGACTCAAGGAAGGCACTGGAAAGGAGCCTGCTTTTCTTGAGTATGATCCAGCTGTTAGCACTGGCAAAGTTAAATAACGAGCTTTAGACTTGGCTTTCTACAGAGGCATTCTAAAGAAAATAAAACCCCTCTGAAGAGTGCAGTGTTTCTTTTAATGAATGCAGGTTGGTCAGCTACAAAAAAACAAAAACAATCTGGTTTGTGTATGAGCCAACCAAAGGAGTTGCAACTATCTAGGATATACTTGCGGAATGTAGAGATCTAATAACCAGTTGCGCCTCTGTGTACAGAATTTGTACCCTGCCATCTAGGAGCTGCTCCTTGTATGAAATGAGTGGTCTGTTGCACGACCCGTCTCGAGGGAGAGCACGCTTTTTATGGCCTTTCAACCCTTTCCACACCTAGTTGGGGTTGCCACCACCTCACTGCTCCGCGTCTGCTGCTTCCATTCACCCGCGTGGAAGGCGTGTGCTCGCTTTCCGCCCCACTCTCATAGATTGCAACCTGCAAGGCCTTGCATTCCGATCCTTACGATTCGCAGAAAGGCCGCGTAATCAGTCTAATATTTGCTGCATGTCAGGAATAAAATGCAGATAAATTCTGTGCCCGGACACTCCCCTCAGTGTGTCTGCATGGTTTTCTAATGAGCCACTGGATGTACTACTGGCATCAAGGCTTTTACATGGAGATGGAGTAACTATAAGAAGTGCCATGTAAATGGCATCTCTTCCTAGTTTTTACACACTTGTCAAAAGGAATGTCAGATACAGCAAGCAGAAGGCAGTCTATAAAATGCCGGAATCACAGCACAAAAAGAATATGGCTGGCACAATATTCCTTATTGTCAAACACACTCCAAATATCACGACAGCATGCCCGCATCACCATACATTTTTTGGTATTTTTTCGTAGGATGGCATTTATTTGAATAAAAACTCTCCATCACATCACAGCTGTTACCTGTTATTCTATATGCAGGGTGGTCAACTCTTGGAGTGAACAAGCGAGTGTGCGGCTGAGTGCTCATGCATGACACACAGAAGGGTGTGGTAGAAGGTAGATACACTGAGAAAACACATAGGAGCAAATGACATGCAGATTTGAAGCTGCTATAGGTGGCACGGCGGCAGCACGACATCGCTCAAGGCAACAGAAGGATCATTGGTCGCACCTACGACAGGACGACCTAGCATACATAATCGAGGTCTCTGTGCAGAAGGCGTTGGCCAAGGCCCGGCCAACGTACTGATTGGTCATGACTGCCCAACCCAAGTGGTGGAGAAGGCCGACATTCAGCATAGCCCCCGCAGCACCATCTGTCTGCTAGGACGGGGAGTGGACAGTGTTGAAAATGGAGGTCAAGCACCCGCACCCCGTGATAAGGCACCTGCCGGCTGTGAAGAGGACCCCAGGACACGCCGGACTCACCGAGGGCATCGGCCGAAGTGGCCCCGTTTCAGGTTGGGATATCTGAATCTCAATGGAGCCCGTGGTGCTCAGAAATGGGCTGTAGTGTACAGGGCGCTCGCGACTGATGACCTGTCGATTTTCGCATGTGTCGAGACCCACCTGCGCGACATGGATGAGCCCCCCATCCATCACGACTGGATGTGGGTGGGAAAGAATAGAATGGACAATATGTGCAAAGGTGGGGGAGTTGGTGTCCTCTGGAAGCAGTGTTTGAGCTGGCAGGCATGGGACTTTAGTGCCTGTAACGACCACTTGTGGATGTCAGGAGACTTATTGGGTATGCCTAGTGCAATATGTGTGGTTTACCTTTCAGTTTACCAGAACTGTGATGCAAATGTGAAGCTTGTGGAATGCATTTGCCAAGATGCATGCACTTGGGCAGAAGGAAAGCAGCTGTTAGTAATAGGAGACTTCAATGGGCACCTAAATGAGTTAGATGGGTATACGGACGGGAACGGCAAGCTCCTCATACAACTGGCTGAGGGTCTGCAGCTTGAGCTCGCAAACCTACACCCACGATGCGAAGGTCAGTTCACATGGTGCGCTCGCGACAGTACCACGACCATTGACTATGCCTTACTTTCCCCGGGCCTCACCTCCGCGTTGAAAAAAGTCACCATCGATGAGGAGGGCGCCAGCAGTGTGGGGAGCGACCACAACCGACTGCTGCTTGACTTCAGTCGATCCTGCACTTGGCGAAGCTCAGTCAGGCAGCGACAGGTCAAGGTCAGAACTTACCTTATAGTGACACAGTGATGGAGGAGTTTGAACAGAGTTCACTCAGGCGCCAAGCTCAGACATATGACGACTTCATGGGGGCACTGTTTTCAGTCGTGGAGAAGTACATTACATGGTGCGCGACAGACCGAGTGCACGTGCCCCAATAAACTCGTGGTGGGATGATGAGGTCGAGGCTGCTTGGAAAGAGCGCCGGGAAGCCAATCGTGTGCATAGGAGAGCACTGAAAGAAGCTGACAGTCAGGTGGGTACTGCCGCTTGGGACCTATATATAGTGCTGAAGCGGAAGGTCCAGGCCTTAGTGCAAGCAAAAATAGCTGACCACAACCTGCGCGCTATCCACTTGCTGTCAAAATAGGGAAGGAGTATGGCAGAAAAGTTTTGGTGGTATGTGAGGTCTCTGGACAGGCCTGCCCCACCTGTGCCAGTGCTGACTGACCCTGCAACGCATCAGCCAGTGACTTCACCAGCTGAGTACCTTGCTCATCACTTTGCTGCTGTATTTGGGCATTCAGAGGCAAATGATCCCCACTCCTTCACAACTGATTCAGCGACTACCAATGAACCTGAGACACAGAGAACCCCAAGCCAGATGGGCCCACGCTGGGCTGTCAGTAAATTGGCAATAGACCGCGCCCTAAAGGGTATCAGTCTGCAAACGGCCACTGGTCCGGATGGCCTACCAGCCCGTCTGGTTAAGAGTCTAGGGGACGAAGCCAAAAAGTAGCTAGCTGTATTCCTTACGGACGTTATTCAGGGAGCACCGATCCCTACTGAATGGCGACAGGGCAAGGTTGTGCTCATCCTTAAACGTGGAGGCGATCCAGGCAACATATGCGATTACCGCCCATTAACAGTGATTAACAGGTGGTGTATCGTCTCTTTGCCCATGTGCTGAAGAACTGGCTGAGTGCGTGGGCGGAAGGCAAGGGGATTTTCACGGAACTGCAGAACGGCTTCCGCCCTGGTCGCCGCTTGGATGACAACGTCTTTGTCCTTGCACAATGCGTGGGGATTGCTTGACGCGAGGGGCGACTGCTTCTGTGTTGTTTCCTGGATGTCGAAAAAGCCTATGACAGTGTCCCCCATGCATCGCTGTTTAGCTGTTTCGCCAAGTTGGATATGCCGAGGGAGCTGTTGTTGACAGTAGAACGCCTATACATCCAGAACACAGTCACCGTTCACTTTGGAGAAACCGTCTCTCCCTGCCTGACTGTTACCAAGGGCCTGCGGCAGGGGTGCCCTCTGTCACCTCTGCTGTACATCATCTATGCATTCTGTGTGGAGCGAGCCCTCATCGAGTCAAGCCTTGGTTTCCGGCTCCAGCATACCACATGTGGGTTCTAACAAGACCGTCGACTACCGGGCCTGGCCTTCACCGATGATCTGGTCCTCATGGCAGAGTCTGTGATGGAACTGCAGGACTTGCTGGACATCTGCCATATGACTATATGTAGCCTTAGGCTAAGGTTCAACACGAAGAAGACAGCCGTTGTCCAGTTTGCTGGAGAGAGCGCTGGTGCAGTGTTGATGCTTGGTGGGGAGATTCTGCAGGTCCTTACAGAATACAGGTACCTGGGCATCACATTCTGCTCAACAGGCAACATGTACCATCGCCATGAAGAGACAGTGCGTCAAGCAGCCATTCGCGCCCAAGGGATCTTACGTAGGCGATATTTGTGGGGCTGGAACCGCTATATAATGGTGCGGGACCTTTGGAAGCAGATGCATGTTCCCGGGCTGACATTCTGCAATGCGGTTGTCTTCCTGTCAGCGACAACGCGCGCTTGGCTGGAGCGCCGTCAGCGGGAGGTCGGGCGCATCGCATTTGGCTGCCATGGAAGGGTTGCCAATGAGGCCCTGCAGGGGGACCTAGGATGGTCTAGCTTCGAAGCCCGCGAAGCCTCCAGCAAGCTACGGTATCGCGGCCGACTTCTGTTTATGGCGCGCGAGCGATGGGCACGTCGTGTATTTGACTACCTCATGGCGATCTGCCTCAGGACGAGCTGGACGGCCCGAGTCTACCAACTAGAAAAAAGGTTCGGGTTTTTCAAGAATCCCATCGCTGCAGACACGGCAGGCAAATGGGCTGCCGAGGTGCGCGAACGGGTAGCCGAGGCTGAACGCGTTCTGTGGTGCGCAAGCATGGAAGAAAAGGCCACCCTGACTGTATACCGGAGCTACAAGCACAGCATCGGGCAGGACAATCTATATGACAACAGCGTCGGCAGCGCCCTGTTCTTTGAGTCCAGAGCGGGAGCTCTCAGAACGCTGGCATACCGAAGCCGGTACGACGGAACGATCTCGTGCACACTGTGTCGGCTGTGCGGTGGTGAAGCCGAAACAATTAACACCTTTCCAACAAGGCTCTCCTAGGCGCCCCCATTTTTAAAGCCCCCGCGCGACCAGCAACGAGGAGGGCGACGCCTAGCGGCGACGCCATCTTGGACTGCTGGCCTGCTAGCTGACCGTGTTGTCCGTGTGTGTGCTTCTCGTGTGTTTACTTTTTGGAGTGGTGTTTTCGCCTCAGTTTCGCGACGGAATCGTATCTTGAGACTTGAGGCGACTTTGCGCTCATTTGTCTTCCATTTCACTGTGGGCGATCGCCCGATGGCATCGACGCACTCAGCCGTCGGCGCGACGCCGTCGTGCTCGACGGGTTCCCAGCAAGCCAAACTTCTTGACATTGGAGGTAAGACCACGGTTTACTTAATCATGAGCCCTTCAACTATTCACTCAGCATCATTTCTTACTCCTGCCTACTTGATACAGGCCGGGCGCATCGGTTTTCACCTTGCTTTGTATCGCATACGGAGGCTGAAGAATCGTAGTGATCTCGACGTTAGATACATCAACTGGTTGTTGCCTGCGCGGTTCTCTTTCGAAGTTATGTAAGCGTCTCTTTCGAAGTTATGTAAGCGACTGCATTTGACTGAACGCGCTCCCAGCAACTTAAAATGTTCGGTGTGCCCGTCGCGGAGAGCCAGCTCGCTGTGAGGCTTTCCCCGCTCTGGAGTGTAATCGAGAGCCGATGTCAGTATGTGCTATAATATGTATTGCAACTTTTAGTTATAATCTGAGAGGGCATGTTAGATCGCTGTTGCGAGCTTAAGCTGAGCCATAGTACGATGCGTTCCGCTAAGTAAGCTGTACTGTCGAACTTTTTTATACGACCGAGGCCAAGTGGTTTTAGCGAAGCGAAGAAATGAAATGCGGAATAAGGAAACTTTTTTTTTCTACTTACCGTAAATCTATTGCTAGGGGGATCTTTATGTAGAATGGTATTGAATTAACGATCAACGTTAGTGCTCAAGTAAACGGGTTCACCACTGAAAGTGTCGTCGCGAGTTGTCCGCGCTCCGGATTGCTTTTGCCGCGCTTTTCTAAGCACTGTGTACTCAATAAGCCAAGTGCAGATTTTTGTTTATATTTCTTTGTCTTGCTTACAGACAGCGGCACCTACCCCACCCAGACAGCATCACAGCCTGGATAGATGATACCCGAGAGTGGCCATCCATCAGTGGCCCAGACATTGTGTACTACCTGCTGAACTCTAAAGCTTGTGACCTGCAGGCAATGAAAAGCTTTAGGTCCCTAGAGTCGTACAATTATGTTCAGAGCGGATGGGTGGGGAAAGTGTATGTGCACAAAATATCTGCGGATCTGTGCTACATTAAAGGGGCAGTGTGTCCATCGCAGTCCGTAAATGCTGCCCCAAGGAATGCTTGGGTATGCGTAAAAGCAACAGGGGAGGTAGTAACCGCAGGCTGCACGTGTATGGCGGGCAACGGCAAAGCATGCAGCCATGTAGGTGCTGTACTATGGAAAGTACAGATGGCCGTTTCGAGAGGACTGACAGGTGCCTCTTGCACTGATAAGGCTGCGCAATGGAATAGCGGAACTAAAAGAAATGTGGAGCCAGCCGTACTTGAAGACATCAACTTCAAGCTGCAGAAGGGGATTGTGGATGGTTCCCCAAGGAAACGCCCTAGACCACGGTTCATGCCCAGGACGAAAGAAGAGATCATAAAAATGCACGAAGAAGCACCGTATGCCGACCTCTTCACCCTTCCAGGTACTTGAGGAAATGTCTTATTTATGCTTTTGCAACATAAGATCAGCAAATTATGCTTCTACTGTAACTCCAGTTTGCAAGCAATAGTACATTTAAACTGCAGAAACAGGGTCGCACTGGGTGCTTGTACAAGCGTTACCTAAACAGTGTTAGATCTGGTGCATTATTGCAGATTGCCGCCTTTTTTTGTAGTGTTGACGTCCCAGGCACATTTCTGCATGAATCAGATGTGTATGAAGCGTTTCATTCCTAAAGCTCCATTTGTTTTATGCAGGCACCATTCTGTAGGAGACACTACATGCGCCGGTGAGGCAGCGGAAGTCTCCACCAAAGCTCATGAAGCCGCCTACACACGGCGACCACACCAATGACAGCTGCATGCAGTGTAGATTTTTTTATGACAAGTATGTGGCGGTCTCATCTGTAGCAGCTAGTGCTCTGGAGTCGGAGACTGTGAGTGAGACAACTCCGCTATGGCATTTCTCGCGTAAGCTGCGCTTGACTGCTTCAAACATACAAAAAGTCCCAAAAAGGGATTCAACAAATTGTGACAAGGCAGCCGAGCGGATGATAAATCCAACATTCTCAGGCAATGCGGCAACAAAGCATGGAAAAAAGATGAAGCCTGTTGCTTTTAAGCAGTTTGCCAGCCAGACACAGTTTTCTGTAAAGAACACAGGAACAGTGGTAAATACAGACTTCCCGTGGCTTTCTGCCTCACCTGATGGTGTAATTGAAAGCGAAAACGCAATTGTCGAAATCAAGTGTCCGAATGTGCTTGATTGTATGCCTGTAATTAACAGTGGAAAATATGATGTACGCAGAGATGAGGCAGGTAATCTCTTTCTAGCCGAAAATGGACCTAATGGTTATTACAGCCAAGTTCAGTTCCAGATGTTGTGCACCAAAAAGGACACGTGTTTCTTTTATGTCTGGAGTGTGGAGAGTGACGTGATTGTAGAGGTGCCTTTCAATTCCAATTACATTGAAAGTAACCTCGCACGGCTCAATAAGTTTTATTTTTGTGAACTCCTTCCCCGTCTCTCAGACCTGGCCATTGAGGGAAAATTAGATATTCTCGACAGGTATGACCAGATCTGTACGATGTAGTTTACTACCTGGCAAAGTTCAGTACCCTTGCTTCATGGCAATTTTACTTGATTGTATTGAACGCTGAAAACATGTATTGCTTTAAAATTCAGCATTATAGAAGTTACTATGCCCTGCATGTATATTTTAGCACTTGCCCTTGATAGAGATAGTTTTTGTAATGCCACAGGTATCATTTGTGATTCCATGTCTTCTTTGAACTGCTAATGATGGCTGTACTGTATTGTGTAGATGATTTAATTCCCAATTTTGTTTTGCTAAATACGAGTTTGGTATGTCATGTGCACACAGTGGCGTAAATTTTGCCTCAGGAGTACAACTTTTGTATGACTGGTAATGTTGGAGCACTGAAAAGGGCCTAGTGAGAAATGTCAACAAATACACCATGTTAGCAACTCGTAGCCAGTATTCAGCCTAGGTAGAAAATTGTTATAAAGTACTGTGCACATCAATGCATGTTAAAGAACCCTAAATGGTTTGGTTTGCGAGGTTCGACGTCCCGAAGCAACTCAGGCTATGAGAGACACCGTAGTGGAGGACTTCGGAAATTTCGACCACCTGGGGTTCTTTAACATGCATTGACATCGCACAGCACACGGGCGCTTTGCCTTTCGCCTTCATCGAAAAGCGGCCGCCGAGTGATTCGATCCCTCATCCTTGAGAACAGTAGTCGAGCGCCGTAACCACTGCGCCACCCCTGCGGGGCAAAGAACCCGAAATGGTCTAAATTGATTTAGCGTCCCCATAGCCAATGTCGCTTTGGGAAATTAAATCTCATTACCACACCTATACTGTAAACTTATTAGAAGGAACACAAGGGGTGCGATGGAGAATTGATCTTTTTTGCAAGACATGTTAGAAGGGTTTGTTTTACACAAAGCATGGAGTCTCTAAAGTGTGAGGAGCAGAAAAAGTTGAAAGTTGAAAAGGATGAAGGCAAGCGTATGGCCACATAATATGTAGGTCATATTCCCATTGAAAGACTGGCCTGGAATCAGATCATTTCTGGCCAGTACTCAAGTATTACATAAATGCTCAGTGGATATCCACCACTTATGAAATGGACAAAAAATATATCTTTTGCAGATTTTATTGCACTGCTTCAGAAAAAGCGAAATTGCATTTAGGCTTCACTTCGGGGCTTAATCAGATGCCCTTTCATGTTGCAGAGCCCTGCACACACAAAAATTATGTCGCTGATAGTCTTCTTTGACTTGATGGGGAGAGCCTGCTTCAGAATTCTATAGGTCTTTATGCGATTGATTGCTCGCTCCACGTGGATGCGTACAGAGGCGATGCGACGTGACATGGTCACCTCCTTCTCTGTAAGCTGCTTTCGACCTGCAAAGGCATTTGAAACATTGTGTATGGAACTACATACAGCAGTTGGCGAACACATACCTTTTGTGAACGCTGGTGTGTTTAGGCGTATCCCTTGAACGTCGAGCTCTTCATCAAGGGTAAACCCTCTGTCTGCCATAATCTCGTCCCCAGGCAGAAGGTAATCTCCAACATGGCTGTCTCTTGTTATAAACTTGTCAGAAGCGCGTCCGCCATAAGCTTTTGACACAAACATAATGCACCCATTAGGAGCAATGGCAACAAGGAACTTCACTGTGTTCCGTGCCTTGTAGCTGCTGTATGTTTGTGCTCTGGCCATGAGCTTCTTGGCTCGCTGTAGAGCCACTTCTGTGCAGTCCAGTATGCAGGTAGTTCTCTCGTAACCATTCTCAATGAAAGACACTGGCATGCTGTTCCTTATTTCACTCCTCGGTATCCAAACAACTGACCTTTTCATTATATTGCAAAGAAGCTTAAGCATGCGACTGATATAATTGCCTACACTTGAAACGGCCACCTTAAAAAGTCGTGCCAAATGGCCATACAAAAGGCCAAGGCGAAGCCTCATGAGGCACATCAAAAGTTGGTCCTCAGTTGAGAGGTTGCTAGTCTTATTGGCTAGTGCATACACTACTTTTGCGAGTCCGTCGAAAGCTGGCTGCAGTAAACCTGTGTAAAATGCAATGTCATTCCCTGACAATGTGCTAACATACGAGCTTCTCTGCACACAGTTTGGAATAATTTGTGCATAGGGATGGTCTTCGTGAGCTCTGTGTTTTGATGAGGCCACATTGTCCGTTGACACCTATAGAAAAACAGGAGAAGCAGTGCATCAAAAGAAGCATTCTTTATAGCTATGCTGACCTTCCAGTAAGCACCTGTTTAGTAATATCTCATTATCTTTGGATATAAGAGCATTCAGCCCAAATGATCTTGAAAATGTTCCGTTCCAAGGCTTCATTCTGAACTCTGCCATCATAATTGCTTGAATATAAGGCTAGCTCAGTAAAAGTTGAGATTTCACCTCTTATGGTGAAAATATGCATGCAGCAGGCACTTGGGACATGCTTTATCATGTCTGTTAATAAACGTATTTCTATCACTGCCATGGCTTGTGCTAAAGTCAGCGTAAAACCCACTTACCGCACCTATCTCGGCACATGGGTCTGAGCTTGCTGGTGTCTGTGTTGCCTGAAATAAAACAGCAGCACTTGAATGTCCTACCAAGCAAGCAGTGTTTGTTGCTAAAACACAGCCAGAAAAGCCAGAGGTTCACATTCCTATTGCTCATTAGTGAGCGGGTCCCCGTAGCTTCCGCTAACTGAAATAAAGGATGCGTGTTAAGGAATTATGCTATTGCAAGAAAACATTCTGTGTAAGTGCAGCCTTTCTAAAGTTGCACATAATGCTACCCCGTTTAACTTGTGAAAAAAATATGGTTATGTGCAATGGCCAGTCTGCCTCACACTCTAGAACCACTGTTTAACACAACACAGCTAAACGTGCACCATGATTAACTCAATGATCGGCCAGCACAAAGTGTATCTGACATTTAACCACTGCTGCTGTGCCCAATTAAGCTTGCATGATGTGCACTCTGGTAGCCTTCCATTTTTCAGAGCCATCAGAAAGGTTGGCAGCTATGATGCAGCTACTATTTTGCATGCCGCATAAATTAGCTGACAGGTTCCCTCTTGGCTACACCAGTGGTATCCACAGCCTTTGTCATCTCAAAGTAATCAGGGTGGACGTTGGCGCTGGGGTGTTTTTTTTTTTTAGTTGAATCAGCTTCTCTCTTGGCTACACCAGTGGTATCCACAGCCTTTGGCATCTAAAAGTAATTAGGGAAGACGGTGCTGGCGTGATCTTTTTTTTTTCAGTTGAATCAGCTTCCCTCTTGGCTACACTAGTGGTATGCCTTTGGCATTGTCTCAAATTGAAACGGTAATCAGGGTGGACGTTAGTGCTGGCATGTTCTCTTCTTTTTCAGTTGAATCAATGTGAGAACTGTTGTACACAGCCATATTTGCAATTTATATGAGAAACATGCATTCCTGATAAACATACCGCATCTGTATAACTGTGCAGAAGGTCTGTGCCACGGTCCAAGTTAGTATGTGATGGTGCTGTCTGTGTTGCCTGAAATAAAACTGCCACTTGTGACTGCACAGTATGGTGCACACACACTGCTACACACTTTGCTTGTGCATTCATATCCATGCTTCATTGTCCAGTAACAAGATTGCGAAGAACACCTGAACATTATGCACTATAAACATTGCTGAACTTACCATGTCAGCACACTGCCACTGGTAATCTTCCAATTCTTGGAGAGATAGTACACCGGTCTGTGTTGCCTGTAGCAGAACAGCAACCTGTGAGACTGAGTGCGCACTAAAAAGCTGTTTAAGCTGAACAGTGATGTTTCACACATATTCATCCAGTGAACCGATAGGACATCATAACCTCCTTTTTATAAGACTGTTTATGGCTGCTAGCAGGGCTCATAGGAAATCTATGATAAAGCTATTGCCCAACTTACCATGTCTGTAGTCTGCTTCTGGCGGCCTCCCTCCATGTTACAGGAAGCAGTAACCTGCATTGTCTGCATAAATTAAGCACAAGCCAAAGAGGCACCCTCCTGCCTAAGCATAGTAAAACTGCAGCATTTTATAGATACAACAGGCGTATAATTATTTTAACATTATAGCCACAACAGTTCCTTAGGCAGCTATTACATAAGTGTTCTGGTACTTACTGTATACTGCATATCGGAGCTTGCCTCACCGCTGCTGCCAGCAGTGTCTTCCAACATTTTCTGTTTTGCCTGAAATAAAATTTTTCACACTGTCGTTACTCGATTCAAGACGTCCCATATATGCAGCACAAAGACAGCTTGCTCAATAGGCAACTCAGTGCAACAACACAACTGAAGCCATCAAAGAAATGGGGGTAAGCCACAACTGTTTACTCACCGTCTCAGATTCCTGAATTTCCTGTATTTGCTGAATTGTGGTTTCGTCTTCAGATGCCTGCAAATATATGCTAAGGTGAGCCATGCTCCTTGAAATGAACATATATGTAGAAGTACATGGCAGAAAAGTGTGGTGCTTTGACATAGGAAAACCTCTTCTTTCCACATTATCGGAGTAGTGGTTCATTTGGAGCTAGGAATGTCATGTACTTAGACGCAGGGAATAATTTCTTTTAAGCAGCATCATTTTCGCACACACCGCACGAGCGATAATAGAAATTCTGCGGAAATGGAAGATTGGGTGTAAGCCTCCAAATTCGCGCGGAACGTAGTGTTTAGGATTTAGCCATTCAGTTTCACTGGTCAACCCAGCCCTCAGACAATCGAACACAGAGCATATTTAATACAAGGAAAATAACACCTACCATTACCATGGCGGCATCGCAGAGCGCTTGCAACGCAACATTAGAGTCCGTGCCAGACTGCAAGTGCGATTAAAGCAATATCAGCTCACTGGGCCACGTCTCCTCTCGGGCAAAAAAAAAAAAAGCCTAAGTGAATAAAAAAAATACAAACGTCTTACCGTTGATTGAGGCTCTTCCCTAGTCAAAACTATTCGCTGCTTCCCGCACACATGACTGGGAGGCACTCTGGATGGAAGCAGATCCCACAGAAACATCCCCCTTCGCTCGCTGAAAAACAACCATTCTTTTAGTAACGCCGCTTTGCACATTGTTTCTTAACGAACCTTTTCGGGCACAACTGTGTCATGCTTCATTATGCGTCGTCTTCCTTCCACAACCTGTAACAATTAAGACATTCATGGCATTTAGCGAAGAGCTGTTTTGCGCTCGTTACACGCCCTTACCTTCCTGTTGTACCCAAGGCGAAGAATGGGTTCCGGATTTTTTTCCGTTCGCTTGCCGTCAACAAAATGAAGCGAGCATATGCGCGACGACTCAGAGGGCACAAAATCCTTGCGATTCACTGCAGTTATCCAGCGCTGTCTCAAGCCAGGGTCTGCCGGAAATCTGTGCAATAAAAACATGTTGCACCCGCAGACTTCTTGCACAACGCCGTGAGTTGCGCAGTGCACTTTTCTTGCCGCATATCTTTTTTTCTGGTTGCTCGTACACGCGTAAACAGCACAGTGTTGTCCAGATGACGACCGGTAACAGCCGGCCATCGAAATTAGCGGCAATCACCGCAAAAAAACAATCGCACACAACTATCGCGTATACAGCGCAGCAGTCCAAGCAGTCAACAAGCAGTCCAGAGGGAATGGGCAACACTGAAATGCTTGGTACTCTCGCTACCAGCAAGCTAGCTTTGGCTTCTGCCCCCTGGTCTGAGGCTTCTGTCGAAAGATGGCGCCTACCTTGTTGGAAAGGGGAGCGGCTAAAACTCGCCATGAATAATGCCAGTGTTGCCTGGATTTTTGCTGGACAGCCGCCCTGAATCCCTAGCAATCCCTAGGTCGGATTGTCCCTAGTTGAGGGCACGGCGTGCCGGCGGGACACCCATAGCCACCCACCCTGCTTGGGGATGCCGCCGGTGCCGCGGCGGCGGTTTGGTGCCGTGGCTTTTGTTGTAGTAAACGAGACTGTGCCTGTTGCACGGACGGGTGCGATCGAACTGACTGGTGTGCGCGCCATGAACAACCCTGGCACATCTGCTGCGGCTTCGGTACAGAAAGGTTAGTGCCCGGTCTGTGAAAAGATTTTAGTTGTGGACAAAGCATGCCAATGAAGGTGCCGCCATGTTCAAATTTTAGCTGCCCGTTTTGCGGGCAATGTTCGTAGTTATATGCTGTCCGCTTACCGTTCTTATTTGTCACATACTGCAGGAATTTGTGCCAAGGTATGCACTTGCAGCACGCGCCAATTTAGCACTGTTGAAGGCGAGCACTGCACTGTCTTATGATGCTGCTAACTGGCGCTTTATGCTTTGTCTTCTATCAACCAGATACTCACGGCACTCGTCAGTGATTAGCTGCTTAGGGTGACGAAGCTCATTTTATGCTTTTTACGTTCTTGGACCCGATTCTCCATACGCTGTTCGTTTTGATCACATCCGGGTGAAGTACTTGCCTATGATATCGCTCGAGCATCACTAGCTTGAAACTAGTGATACATATTGAGCCCCAAAAGCTCGAAACTAGCACTGAACCTTTCACAGCTAAAAGCGGCAGCTATATGGATGATATTCTGCGTACCCTTGATGAAATTTTGCCTAGTTTGCGTCGGGTACGACAAAAGGATAAGCTCTGTTGAGACAACAGAAATGATAACGTAAATACCGTTTAGACAACACCATTGTAGCACGGAGACCACGTAGCGGTGCTTCGAAGTAATTAACTCGCTACTGAACTCCCCTTATGTGTGTGTGATTTTTTTTTCCTGTACCTTCAGTTTCTTATACTCCTTACTAGAGCCCTGCACGGGTTGGATTTTCCAGCCCCTTCCCTGGCCCACGTTTGAAGACCATCCCGAATCCATGGTTCCAAGCCCATCGGCAATGATTAATGGCCCGGACCCGGCCTGCGCTTCCACGACAGGGCCTGTGCCAAACCTGCAAAGTAAGTCTGAAGAGGCGCCTTAAAAATGTATTGCTTAACTAGCACATAACAATAAATCAAGATGAGAGACAAACCTTGCAAAATATTCTTGGTTGAGAAGGGCACAGTTAAAGCACCGACAGAAGCAAAGGCATGGTGAAGAATATTTTGACAAGACATTTTATGTAAAGCTATCTAGCACAATGTACATTTAAAAGGTATGGATTATGGGCATTTTAACTATGACTCCTTATAAGCAATTGGCTCTTGGTGCAAGTTCTTTGCTTAATCACCTACAAAAAGACTGCCCCTGGCAACTTTGCCCCAGTAACATTAGTGGGCAAGGGCAGAAAAAACCAAAATTTACATATTCATTGAAGAACTCACAGCCACATTGTCACATCTCTGTGGAGACGAAAAGCGGTAGTGTCTGTTCATTTTGCATGTATATGTTATTGGATATGTAAAGATTCCTAAAGCAATAAGCTCTTATCCTACAGCATTTTTGGTAGCGTAGAGACATTCTTTTAATGGGGGGGGGGGCAAGCAGACAGTCAGAATTTTTATGAACAGATGGCTGCCTGCCGAGCAGTCAATTGAAGGTCCTTGTCCAGGGGCTGTTATAAGGCTTCAAATGTCCAGCCGTTAGCGGTAACACAAAGGTTAGAAGCTGCCCTCTTGCTCACTGATTTCTGAGAAATCCTAAGCTGATGGTGTTGAGTACTTCAGTAGGCACGTGCTTATGCAAAACGGGCTGTGTCATGCATGACAGGTTACAGCACTTCATAACACCTCCATTGTAGTACAGTTCGCTATCGAGTTTTGAGCCTTTCCTTTTTTACTTTTTTCACTTGTGTCATTGAATGCAGCCCGGCATGTTCGTACTAAATTACTTGGACAAAACACCGAGTGGCACTGATTAAACTCTGTTTACAAATGAGCTTTCTCTAATTCTCTGTCAACATATGTACTAGTAGTGGTTTATTCATAAACCACCGGAATGATTTTAGTGCTGGAATTCCGTCTCCAAAAGAAGCCATACACAGCTTTATCCAGCTTGGCCTCGTTCCGCCACTGCAAGCTGCAAGCCCAGGCCTGCATGTCAAGCCCGAGCCAGGTCCAGACCCATAAAAACGGCAATTTTCCAGCCCGGCCCAGGTTTTCGGGCTGCCCGAATTCATGCTCTGCTCCATACACTGTTGAAATTATTTGCCGAGAATACGTTCTCAGCAGGCAGTACTTTGGTTATCTTTGTTAGGAAGAAATTACATGCCATAATTTTTTTTGCCCTGGAAACTTGCTTACACGACTACCTCAAAAATATCACCCAGACGTGTCCCTTGCCTGCAGTCGCTTGCTGTACAAACAGCATTGCAATTTATTTGCTGAAAATATGGCGCATGTAGTACGAAACAAAAGGAGGTCATTATTTGCTAGAAGATGATTGTGAAAGTATGAAAAATTTCAGTCACTGCTATTTTCATGGGAAAATGTCGCATGGCCTTGTATAGCCAATTAGGGCCAATTGATGAGAAATTTTTGCTCAAGATTTCTGCCAGCAGAGTAGGCACTGCTGTCATTTCTAATAGCTATTTCGTTTTTCATTCATTTGCAGCGGCACCAACATGTTCTGTTGTCTGGTTTTGTGCGCCCATATTCTGTTCGTTGCTTTAAAACATTTCTGGGTAAGTGCAGTCGAGACCGCGAGCATAGTGTTGGGTGAATTCACCAGGCGGCATGACAAAAGGAGGCAGTGTGGTGTAAAGGAATCCACTTGCGCCAAAGACAGAGACTGCAACCATGCCAGACAGGTTGCCAAGACATCGAACGAGAAGCCAGACTAGCCTATTGCCGAGAAGCTTACCAAATGCGGAATCAAGCCAAGACTGAAGCGGCAGCTACAAATTCGGCACCGGCCAATGGCTAATGCTTTTGACTTGGTTCAAAGAGAGCTGAACCTCTGCAATATTTAATATTTCATAACAAAGGCTTCAAGGATTTGCCTCAAGTGATTCCAGGTAGCCCTGCATGCACCTTTGTCACGGATACACCAGCAAGAAACAAATAGTGGTGCGTAATTGCTCCAAGCGATGTTCTCTTTGTTTTCCTTTTTAACTTGATACCATAAAAAGCACCCTGTGTGGCAGCACCTGCTGACTTGGTCATGTCATGTAGCCTTGTGTTGTCACACAACCTGACGGACAGTCATTGCAGTGCTGCGTCACCTTCCTGCCACTTACCAGATACATGCCCATAATTTTTCATGGATGCCAGATTTTCTGCAGTATGGGACCCATCACAATATTTTTTGTTGCCAGATTCCAGTAGTGCAGTGTTTCGTGACTTTTTTGTCACTTGTCCGGCAGCAAGACACATTTATTGCCGAGATATTTCGATTTGAAGTTGAAGAGGTCTGTTTTCCTTCCAAGGGATTTAGACTTGGGAAAATGATGCAACTGATGGTGTAGACATAGACTCCGTGATTCTTGATGCATAGCGAGCAGTGCAATCTAGCAGCAGCTGAAATTAAAGCTACAGTTCGCCAAAGCCGTCTATTTGTTTGCACCAGGCATAGATCCTGAGCTTGACTCCAAAGTTCTCGCAGTGAATCTTGACCTTTGCACCCACAGAGCATGCGGTGCTTTTTAGAGTTGAGGTCACTTGACTAACAGGATAGAATGTACGAGCGCCGGCGTGGCGGCAAAGTTTGTAGCTAGCGAAGCTATGGATGCGGCCACAGACATTGCCGAGCTACCATCACGAGTGACGAGTAAAGACTGCTACAGATGGTCTTTTTTGAATAGCAGCAAGGGGTGAACAATGCATTGTGGCAGAAAGTTAAAGGAAAAAAAGGGTACACAGGGCCTGTTTTGCTCAATTTATTTAGTTTCCTTCACTATTGTATTTCTTAATATGAACCAACTGAGCTCCCTTTCGCTCAATGCTTCCTTGAGTGTCTACACCTTATGTATTGTACTCTAGCGTCGCTGCCCTGCAGATGGCAAACTGATGTGCCAGTAAGGTCTGTGCATGCACGCTGGGACAGCAGAAAATAGAGAAATAGAAATATTACGAGATAGTTTGGCAAACTCCTATGCTTATCATAGATATGAGACATCGGTGACACATTAACAGCCAGCAAAAGCATTCAGCACACTTGGGATGCAATTGTTTAGCGGTGAGTGAAAAATGTGTGTAAAAAAATGCAATTGCACTACACAAGTAATGTAATGCGAGAGGTCTCAGCTGTTCGTGTGGTGCAATGGCTAAGACATTCAGTTAAAACTCCAAAGGACTTAGAATTAAATCCTGTTCGAGGCCGTTTTTTTTTCTTCTTTTTTTTTTGTCGCTTTTTTTTTTCTTAAGCACCCATGCAATTTAAATCTTACTTTTTCAAGCCTTTCTTTTCTTTGCCAGCTCCACTCGGGTCTGTGCAGGTTTATTCTGCCCAGTAAGTTGTAACTTAATCCTGTGTGCATTTCATACCAGATTTTTCAATAGAGAAGCGCTTACTGAGGCATGAACTTCATCAGAGGAAAACTCTGCTGCTCCGCACTTGTAAACCAAAGCATGTATATCAAAAATGAAACCATGTGGTGATGCCAAATGCATAGCTGTGACTTCGAAGAACCAAAACATACCACAACAAAACTGACTGCCTGTGGCACTGCCAAGCGCAAATTTATTTTTGGCTTCCAATATTTAGTCTGTCTTTTTGCCATTTTTGAAACAAAAGTTAACAATTCAAACATGCAACCATACTACATGTTAGGCAGCCTCCGGGATCCCTTGCATGTCAATGTGCATGCATTTGCGATTTCTGTATTTCTGAAATGCCTGCATTTCTGTTCTCTTTTTTCTACCTTATAAGAGTTTTGTTTTCAGTGAAAGTGGTGTTTTTGTGATTAGGAGCCAGTATACCATCGCTGCAAGCCTACTTTTTTCTTTCAGTGTTCCTTTAGCACTACTTGCAGGTCTACTGCAGGCCTACTGCAGGTCTTTCGTATTGCACTCTGAACAATTTTTTACCCATGCTTTTCATTAAGATTTTCGAAGCATGATGGGTTGTAGCGAATGGATTTGATTGCACCTGAAAACTTCAAACAAAAATTGAGAGCGTGTAATTTCTCTTTTTTTTTTTTGCTCACTGCGTGTTCTTTGCGAATGATGAATTTGACCACTTGCTTCACGAGGGAAGGCTCGAGGACGTTGAAGCTACTTTGATTGCCCGTCACTAGGCACAGTTATAGCAGTCTCGTAGCTCACTGGGTGCATGAGGTATTTGAGGTTACTACTCCTTATCGCCATAGACACCAGCAGGCTCAGCATATGTATCTAGGCATGCGGCTTCTTTGTTGGTTGACCCCTTATCATTTATACTGCGCAGTTTGTTGCATAATGGAAGCGTACAAGTTGACACAGGAAATGAAACGCCATGCAGTCCTCATCGCACTGGCCGTGCGCCACAGCGACTTGGAAATTGCCAACTTTCTGAATGTTGCGAAGCCTTTCGTTAACAAAGTGCGGACAGAACTGATGTGCTGTGACGGTGACGTGGCATCTGTGGCGAAAAGGAAAAAGCACAGTCAGCGGTCAGACGTCGTCAGAACACCTGATTTTCTTCAGAGGCTGCAAGTCATCGTGAGTGACAACCCAGAGATGTCAATGTGGGACATTGCAAAGGAGTTCGATGTCGTAGAGTCAGCTGTCAGGCTTGCTGTGCACGAGGACGTGAGGTACCATTTCTGTGTCATGAGGAGGCCGCAATTCTTTTCTGGTAAAGGTCAGGAGAATCGTCTGCTCTGGTACAAGCGCTTGCTAGGCAAGCTGAAGAGCCTGGAATGCTTTTTTTTTCTTTCAGATGAAAAGAACTTCGATCAAGACCAAAAAGCTAATTGCCATAATGAAAGATGGCTTTACGGAAGCGGTAATGAGGTGCCGACAGCATTGCAGACAAAATTTCTGTCTGTGATGGTGTCAGCAGCCGTCGGCAACAAGGGTGATGTCATGCTGCCACACTGTTTTGCAGAAGGACTGCGCGTTAATGCTGCCGAGTACGCAGAGGTGCTTGCGACCGTTGTGAAGCCCTGGACTGATACTGTTTCGAAAGGAAAACCTTGTGTCTTTCAGCAACATTCGGCTCTCGTCCACACCGCCTACGTCACCCACGAGTGGCTGGCCAACAACTTCCAATAACCACATCACTCCCAACTTGTGGCCTCCTAGTTGTCCAGATTTGAAATCACTGCCGTCGTTGAGAGAGAAGCCGACAAAAGGCCACATAATACAAAAAACTCTTAAGGTCGCCACTGCGAACTCAATGGGCAGTACCTCTAAGAACCACCTGATCCGTGCATGCAGCCATTTCCGAAGCCGAATTGAATTGGTTATTGCTGCAAGTGGCGCATTCATTGAGTAATGTGAAAATAAACAGTAAGAGAAATATCTCCAAAAGTTTGGTGAAAAAATATATATATTTGCTGGAGATATTCTCTGCCTGAAGCCAACATTGCATCCTCAAATGCCTCGTGCACCCGGTATATTGCAAGATATGTGGCTCGAAAGTTCAGGCACAAATCAAAATGTAGTACTTATTCTGTATCTAATTTTGAGCAAATTATGTGTGCAAAAAAAACAAAAAAAAAAAGAATTCATCTCAAATTTGGACCACCGAGGTCTTCTTTATATGTCTGCAGAGCTTGCAAAGCTCGTAAACACGCTGGAAAATTCGATTTATTTAAATTATTTATTTCATTTCAATAATTGAGGTTAAGACAAGCAACATTCATAATTTTGCGATGTTTTTGAAAAGCCCTGAGGTTCCCGAGCCTGGATATTCTGCCCATGACAGAAAAATTACTCTTCGCATAGAGAAGTTCTACGTCCAGATGAGGTTCTGTTTTTATGTGAAGTCACTAAACTAAGAGCTAATGACTCTGCCCGCGTCTTGTGTATTATTTTCAAATTTAGCAGCTTAATCATTCACGTGCTCATAGTTCAATGACATTTTCATATAATTCTGTAGTGTTTCTTATGTTGGTACCATATGCTTGAACTATTTATATTCACTTAAAGGGGTCATGACAGCTAAAATTTGAGCATAAACTGATTATTGCATTTCACTCCATTCATGTTAATTATAAATCCTCGAAATTTGAGATTTCAGTGCAGTAGATAGTTTATAATGATTTTTTTATTATTAATAGCGAAAGCAGCTTTATGGTTTGGCAACCTTGGGCACTGACATCACACGATATCATCCCCATGTTTTCTGCTATTCATGGTGACTGCGGCACTCTTGCATGCATGCCGTGGATTGTGGTCACTGAGAGCCTTTTTCTTTCTTCAGCAAAAATATTTCATTCGCATATTTTTTTTTACTTTGGCAAGCCTTCACTATAGTGTGCAACCTTAGCGATCCTTGGACTTGTTTTGGGCTTCGTCTAGAGATTGTCGAGAAGGCCAAAATAGATGTGCTCATGCTGTATTATTTAAGCATACAATCTGAAGCACATTATTCTTATGTTTTGAGAGTTAGCTTGTTTAGCAACAAGCGCTCCCATATATAAAAAGGCACATGTCCAACGTTTCCTTCCTGGTCTTAAATCGGTAACCAATCAGCAACACAGTTGATATGAATCGAAGTTCGGTTTACATCCGGCTTCTGTTTTGGTGAGCAGTCAAGGTCGACAAGTCTCGTTCTGAATGAGGCCAATTTGGGAAAGCGACCCACGGTTTGCCTTTGCAAGTGTGAACATCGGTCAGTCTGAGCGGTTCCTTAATCGCACACCCTTTGCAATCCTCAATCGTGAATGGGCCTTTAAACTGCACGCTGGTCACATGTTGGTTACAGTCAGTCTGCAGTAAAACATCTTCAGAACACAGCGGGCCTGTTTGTAAGCAGCACAACTTCTGCTGCCAAGAAGGGTAGAAAGGCCTTTATGACTTATTGGAGATTTAATTGACCACATGCTCTGAAGTTTCTTCAAAAAACCGATATTTCTGCTATAAAACATTAACATTTCTGCTCCATAGCCGTTTCAGAACGTCTGTCCTGCTTTCTGCTCCATTTAGCTGCTCCAAAAAGCATATTTGCTTGCTCCAAGAGCTGCTCTAAACACCTATTTTGGCCACGCACACATGGTACTGCTTTTCACGAGCCCCTGTCCAAAAGTGCTGGAAGAAGACAATAACGATGCTATTTTGGGGCCTACTTCACGCAACTTCAGCACTCAGACTTCGACTACCTTGAAAGAAAGTCATCCTTGCCACTTAAGAGTGTTCAAACGTGGACTAGCCTCCCTTGCGCTTTATAATGGCGTTCGCACCCTGACCGCCTACTTAATTGTCCCTGTGGGCCTTCTCGATGAAATCCTACAGGCACCTCATGATGAGCCCACAGCTGGGCGTCTAAACTTTATTTTACACTGAGTCGCATTCAGGTTAAATAATAAATGCCCATATTGGCCTCGTCTATCTGCTAATGTCACGCACTATGTCAGGAGTTGCTGCGACTGCTAACGTCACCGAACACTGCTAACAAGACTGCAGGATATACAACCAAACCAATCACTTGCGAGGCCATTCCAACAGATCGGCATGGACTTACTAGGTCATTTCTCGACATTGACATCTAGCAACAACTGGATAATAGTAGCAACTGACTACCTGACTCGCAATGCCGAAGCAAAGGGCCAAAGGCTTCTTCAGACTAATTATCGTTGCAGAAAGCGAGAAGCACATCATATCTGTCGTGTAAAAAACCCACTTCCCGTTGTCCGTGGCATTGTCCTCCTTGCATGCATTAACAGTCAGTCGGCCTGAAAGTTATGCCGATGTAACTAGTTTCTCGCTTTAATGTCAGCACAGTAGCCTGCCGCGCTGTTGCTGCCGGCTAGGAGCGGAGAAGCAGGTCAACTCCATTCCACCTTGTGTATGGCAGGGAGCCCGAAAATTCCAAAAGCACTGTGGAATCTACACTGCAGAAGTGCGAAAGGCTGAGCGTTGCTGGTGCACATGGTGCATCCGTTTGCTCTCATTATCATTATTAACTAAATGCACCGTTATCATTGCTAATGCCGTCATTGTCATTATCACTAATTGCAGCGTCATTGTCAGCGCTACTATCGTCGCATGTGAGACAACCGCCAAGCTTGCCTTGCAGCGCCGGCTGAGCACTTCGCCATAGATGGTCCAGCGAGGTATACAAGTACATCGTACTCAAGTGCTCCAACACCAGATGGATGCTTTGAACGCGAAGGTTGGCATAGGAGTACGGAATTCCACAAGCCGGCCTGTTGGAGATATTCCAGCTTGCGTGGAGAGAGCAGATCCATAACCAGGTTTGAGAAGCAGAAATGAAGATATGGCACAGCGAAGCACGGGCAAAGTCATCCCTGGCGGTGGACTCCAGCACAAAACACACGATCGCTAATAAGAACATCTATTACAACACACGAGACAGCGGACGACAGCGGGTTACTCTGCGAGGCACGGAGTGGTTTTCTGCGCACAAGTGCTCCGAGTGCGACGCAGCCGATAAAACCATACAGCATGTTGCGATCGAGTGCCCGAAACTGTGGCCCTCCCCCCTACAACTGCGACATCAGCACTAATGGAGACTCTTTCGACAGCACATGGTCTGCAGTCGATGTCACCACCCAAAGAGCACACCCTGGGTAGGGCAGTAGAGGTGACAAAGCACCGCCTTGACTGGTGGCGTAAACAAAAAGATTGTTGAAGGACTCCCCCCTTTTCCTTCCTCATTTCTTTTTTCTGGACTTTTGACCAATGCACAGCAGTTGGTATAGTTTTTGTTCTTTTTCTACTCCTTTATTTATTGGCCTAATGAAGAACTCTGTGATCCCTCGCTACAAAGGGGAGTGGCCGCATTAGCATCACGCTGACAAGGAGAATTATGATGTGCGTTTTAACTCATCCTCATGATATACGAGGGCCCGCCGGGGTGGCGCAGTGGTTACGGCGCTCGACTACTGTTCCCAAGAATGCGGGATCGTAACCGGGCTTCGGCGGCCGCTTTTCGATGGAGACGAAAGCAAGGCCGCCTGTGTTCTATGCGATGTCAGTGCACGTTAAAGAACCCCAGGTGGTCGAAATTTCCGGAGTCCTGCACTACGGCATCTATCATAGCCTGAGTCGGTTTGGGGTGTTAAACCCCGCAAACCAAACCAAACCAAATCACTGTAGACAAGATATATGTGCAGTTCACGATCCCGGGCGTGGCGCAGTTGGTTAAAGCTTAGGCTGGCGATGCGAGGGATGCAGGTTCGATTCCCGGTGGATGCAGGATTTTTACCTTTCCGATGACATTAGTTTCGGTTTCAGGTGATGTAATTTGATTGAAAGCTATATTGTGACCGAACGAACGCCGACAGTATGAGCCATTAAAGCGCAGCTGCATCACTTTTCGAGAATTCTGCGACATTCAAGAATTTGACTCTCCATAAGCTGTCGGTAATGCTTGCAAGTGTTTGTGTGCTATCTTTAAAACTGATGAAGTAATCAACGATTACAATTCGAGCTTCTCCTCACAGCACTGAGGGACTGCGTAGAAGCTCGATGATGACATCACGGACGGTAATATTTTTTCTTTACGTTACCTTCGCCCACATCATGCGGTGCCTTTTTTGATGCCATCAAACAATGTTTCTGGGCCTTCAATTTTGGTAGCCTTGTTTTTACTTCTTCCAACCAAGCCATTCTATGCGGGAAACATACTGGTGCCGTCAATGATGTCATTATGTGCCCCCCAAGCGTCGCTGTGTGGTGAGGAGAAGCTCGATAGCTGAAGCGGTTTAAATCGCTATTTGCGCCATTGTTTGAAATGCTAGCGCGAAAATATCTTGCATGCTTAACCTGGAAGCTGTAATCATTTGATTCCTTGAAACTCATCAAAATCTACAATCGGTGCAGTTTCCCTTTAAAGGCTTTCGCCTTAATACAGCACTCGATGTCATGCTGATGCCACATGTAGCGGAAAAGGACAGCCTCAGTGTCACTGCCTACCTTCAGCGTGCAGAAGCAGCCCGACGACTCGCCCAGCTGCGCATAAAAAGCCAGCAAGGCACCAATGCCTAACGTAACCTACAATGACAATGAAAATCAGATCTGATCGACATTTTGCTTCTCAAGGTGCGGATGGGCCAAGAGCTAAAGATAGACCTTTTGGGTGCCATTCAAATGCTGAAAGCCTCGTGGGACAGCGTCAAGCAGTCGACAGTAGTTCACTGCTTTCGGCATGCGGGTTTTGTAAGCCGCATTGAAGAAGCTTCCAAGCAAGCAACTGAAGAATCAGCGTTGGACGACGGCACAGAGGAAGAATGCCAGCTCGAAGAAACCTGGAGCCAGTTGGAGCGCTTTGTCGGTGCTGAGCCACACAGCATGTGCATTGATGACTTCGTTGGCGGTGATGACACCACCGGAACAGTGGCGGAGTTGACAGATGTAGAGATTGCGGCAGAAGTTACTGCTGAGCGGCCAAACGAAGACGCTGCCGAGGTTGATCCCGTAAGCGCTGCCCCGCTCCCGACTGCAACTGAGGCTGTAGCTGCTTTGGACCTTGAACGCCGCTACTGCGGCGCAATAGAAGGCGCTGGACTATCGCTTGTGGACCGTTTAGACTATGTTGAGGACGCCGTGGTTAAGCACGCGGTTGCCAATTTGAAGCAAGCTACGCTGCTAGAGTACCTAAGCCAAAGGAATAAATACTTTGTTTGAAACTTCAAGTGAGTATTTATTGTGCCACTGTGCCACGATTGGTTCATTGATTGATTTGTACTAGTTTTTGACGCGTTTTCTACGTGATTTTGTATATCGAATTCCGGCTATATCGAACTATGTTGCAATCACCGCGCTGTTCGGTATATCAAGGTTTGACTGTATTCAAAGTTTATAAAGGTGACATGTCATTAGAAGACATCATTTTGTGAACTGTGCAGCAGCTTTTTTAAATCGGTGTATAACCTTGGCAGAACCCTAAATATACTGATTTGAAAGGTTGGCTAAGCTGGTATTCATCGTTACAGAAAGGTATTACAGAAAGTATATAACCTTTAAATCAATGTATAACATTGGCAGAACCCTTAATATATTGATTTGAAAGGTTGGCTAAGCTGGTATTCATCGTTACAGAAAGGAAGAAAAAAAGAACACAGTGCATTTAGGATTAGTTTTCCTGCTTGTTGTCTAGTTCGTGTTTTTTAAGGATGTGGACAAATCTCTCTCGAGCATGCTGTTTTCATGTCAGCTGAGGTCTCATTGAAAATCTCCCCCTAAGTTTCTGCTATGCATCACTACGGTCGTAAGTCTTTGCTAGTGACCGTCACAAAGCTTATGTTGAATATTGTTTTTAGTTTGCAGTTTCCAGGCACCTGATCTAGTTTCATGCCCCTTTAGACCTGTCCGCTTTATTCACAACAACTGAGGACACTCTATAAGTCAAGAGCTGCCCTCCTGGGTGTCCTGGGCAGGGCAGCTTGTCGGCTACATCAGAATCGGGCAGCCATTTTACATTGTATGTTTCCCAGTTTAGCTGCAATTTTTTGTTCGGAGGTTTGTTCCTTCCAATAGTTCCTGAAAGCTAAAGAAGACAGTGTTTTTGTACCTTATGCTTGTGTCTCATTTGTAAAACATTTGCGAGATGTCTCTTCATGTTGTTTTTAAGAGCATTAGTTCTCTGCTCAAGAACAGTGGTAGAGATGAAGTGAATTGACTACAAACGTGTGCATTTTTTTTTGATGTCATGTTTTTATATTATAACGAATTGCTTTTGCTCTACTGTCTTAGCCATTCTTTTTCTGAAGCACAAATAGTGGTTATGACATCTACATTTTGAATCTCGGAAGTTGATCCTTACAAAAAAATGGCTTGCTGTTCCTCAGTTGCCATCAGTAGGTTCTTTTTTCTATGACGGTTGTGATGTGAATTTACAGTTCTCTTTTTCTGTTTGTGTTGGTACTCTCCAAATGGGGGCTGCTTATTTCCATCTAGTTGATATGATGGAATATTTTTAATTTTAAGAATTGTGATGCATATCTTACCTTGTCCAGCTGACCGTTTAGCCATACAAAAGTATGTGCTTCATTGTTTTTTTATTCTCCTGTGTTCTGTTTCATCTTGTTTGTAAAGGGAGCTATGTAAAACTCTTTAAATGCCACTAATGTTTAAATATTCAACAAATGTGCATGGCATCTTTTCTCATCATTGTCCCCTAGGGTCCATTCTCTGCCATTTCAACTGACACGAGATTCTTAGTAGTATTGAATTTGTATACTTACCACCAAAATTATTGTGAATAAAATTTCTTAAGTGAAAGTTTATATTCTTTGTTTTTTATCATGGCCACTTCTTTTGGTTTTTGGCTGGATTACTGAGCACATGGTTATTGAGTTGGGAGTTTTTCTTGCAGATAGAGATGTTTGAGGTACTAGAGGTGTACTCTGGGAATATATTGGATGTATCAAAGGATTGTCATGTGTACCTCCTTGTAAAATTCACATCCTTGTGTAAATCACAAGGTTGACAAGCTTTCATTTAGTATTTGTGCTGTAAATACATGTTCCTGATTGATCTTGTTTAGAAATAACCGACTTCGTGTAATGCAGTTTGTGTAATATTGTGGGCTTCATTTGATTCTCCTTTTATGGAAAATGTCATGGTGTGGATAGCATGATTTCCCCGGAAGTTGGTCAGTGGCTCCTGCACATAGAGATGTTTCAGGTGCTAGAGGTGTACTCTGGGATATATTGGGTGTAATAAAGGATTATCATGTGTACCTTCTTGTTGTAGAATTCACATCCTTCCGTGAATCTAGAGGTTGACGCACTTTGATGTATTTGTGCTGTCAATACATGTTCCTGATTGATCTTCTTTAGAAATAACTGGCTTTATGCAAAGCAGTTTGTGTAATCCTGTGGGCTTCATTTGATTCTCCTTTTATGAAAAATGTCATGGTGTGGATAGCATGATTTCGCTGGAAGTTGGTCAGTGTCATTGACGACCAATAGCATGTTCACTCCTAAATTCTGTCGCTCTGCATCCTCATGCAGGAGTGCAGTAATGCCATTTCACACATGCATACCTGGCAACTCTTCCGAATTTTCCGTAAAATGTATGAATTTTGACCAGTCTTGCGATTTTACGAATGTTGCGGAAAATTTACGAAAAATGTTTTATTTTCGGAAAAAAAAAAGTGCGGTCATTTATTAACATCATGGCCTCCGAGATAACACCACACACGCGGAAGGGTAATCTCGGAGGTCATGTTAACACTATTATGGTACCTTTGGCGGCCACGAGAGGGCAATACATATTTGTGATATTATAATCGGCAGCTGCAAACGTTGTAGTGACGTCTATCGTCTACTCGGGAGAACACGAATCCATATCCAAAACTTTATACCGCCTCCGCCAGGCTAGTGGCTGTTCCTTTGTTCACGTGTTTGGACAACTTTGGTGGTTTTTTTATGCAAGCTTGCCATAAGGCATATTATAGAAACTCATGTAAATGGTTTTCCGTGAGGAACCGGAGCAGGCTCCCGCTCTTAGCGTTGTCCATGAGCCATTTAGAAAAGTCCTTTTCCCTTGTTGTGGTTAGTCCCACTTCACGCAGAATCTGTGTCCTTGATGCCCTTGTCCCTGCAGAAGTCCATAGTAGGTGGCGAACATCCACTTCTGCAGCTGGTGTGGAACACTTCGGGCATGGGGTTGGTCCGGTGTCTGCTTGTGATTCCCATCGGCATTTTACCGACGGGGTAAGGGCCGCCCCAGCTCTTATCATTCTAAGGGAAGCCTCCTCCAACCTCGTTAAGTTAGGAGGGAGTGGGAATGTACACGTGGAATGAGGGCACGTGTACTTTTGCTTAAAGAGGATGCTAAGATGGGAACAGCGGAGCGGGCGTCGAAAGGGAGCCTGGTGGGGGGCGCATTAGTGTTTGGAACTTCGTGTGTGAGGTGGTCAACTTTTCTCTGCTCAGCGTTCTCAGCGTCGTCTTGTGTCCAATGTATCTGGATGCTTATCTTGGTTTTTTTATTGAGTGCGTGGATTTCCTGGGTAACACATAGCGTCTTTGTCACTTTCTTCAGTTGTTTTATGGAGGCTAAGGAGTCTGCATAGATGTGGGCTTCTATTATGGAACCTATTTCATTTATGGCCTCCATAGCATCGCGAATTGTATAGAGTTCCATCACAAGCGGGTCCGGGTATTCTGAAACATATTCTTTATTTACCTTTAGTTCGCTGTGTGTTGGACTAGTAGCTGCTGTTCTACTGACATTTTCCTTAATTGATGCGTCCGTATATGCAATGCAGGTACCTGGAAGTGCATCAACCAGAGGTCGAGATGCCAGCTTTTCTTTGCGACGAAGCCGAGTGGTCTTGTTTGTCGTAACAGTCGTGAATTCCCACGGTCAGCCATTGGTGGTGTTTGAACTGCCACTTCGTTGTACAAGGATGCTATGGGCGTAACATACTTTCGCTTCATATCCCTTGTTGCCTCTCGTTGTTTAATTAATTCTGTCAACGTATTTATCTGTGCAAACTCTTGGAGAATAGGGATAGGGGTAAGTTTTGGTAAAGCCGTGATAGTGCGCATTGCGTTTCTATTTGTTGTTTCCAATTTCACCCACTGTTGCCTCGTGAGTCTTTGGAATTGGGCCTGGTATAGTATCCTCGGCTGTAACACCAATTGTACAAGACGTCTTGCCATGTCCGCTCGAGCTCCTCCTCCCCTAGACGAAATGCGTTTTATCAAGTTTAAGGAAGTTGCAGCTACTTTTTTCACCTTATGATGTCATTGTGTTCCTTTGCTGGATTTGTGAATTTCTAGGCCAAGAACGCTCAACTCATCCACCTCTTCCAATGCCTGATTTCCAATCTTTAGGGTGACTCTTTATGTTGCCAATTGTTTTCTTCCATTCTTGTTGGCAACATGAATGTAACTGGACTTTTGAGGTGATAATTCTAGACCTGCATCTTGGACGAACTCATCTATGGTATTTAAAGCCTCTTGCAGATACCGATTCTGTCTCTCAAGTTGTTTATGAACAGACCAAATCGTGACATCATCTGCGTATATCACAAAACTCGGAGTTTTGCTCATTTGTTTCCGAGAAAACTCTAGAAAGTCTGCTGATGGTGAAAGGACACCAGAGTGGCACCTGCTTTGAGCAAGCCTACACAGAGAGGTTTTTGAAGCAGGCGAAGTCAGCAACTGCAAAAGCGTTGCAAAAATAAATTGACACAATGGAGCTTTCGCTCATTACTCTTAGGCTGGCCTTCCACTCCGAATGTGTTGTGTATTTTGACGGCTTCTTCACCAGCCACATGCAATAGCAGTGCCTTTTTTTTGTGCTGCTTCTTGCCACCGTCGGTTCCGTGGTGGTTCCACTGTTTTCAGTCCATTTATGTCACTGGTATCTTTGTTACTTTTGACACCATGTATTGGCAAGTCGACCACACACGAGGAGTGTGCAGTGTGAAAAGCGTGGCTTGTTTGGCGCCCACTACATACATCTCTAATGGCATCATGTTGCTCCCTGGTGTCCGGCTCAACTACTACAAAGCTCTGCTGGTAGAGTTTTGTTTTCAGTTCCTTCTGCCAATGCTGACAAGTAATTGTGACTGAGAGCACCCTGTTTTCATTTGCTGCATTTATCCGCAGTGTTTGAGCCACTTTCTGAACGGCACTTGCTAATTTCCAAAAGAGAGGATGTTGTGGCAGCTTGTGTGAAATCATTCAGGGTGGCCTAATGACTCAAGGAAGGCACTTGAAAGGAGCCTGCTTTTCTTGAGTATGATCCAGCTGTTAGCACTGGCAAAGTGGAATAACGAGCTTTAGACTTGGCTTTCTACAGAGGCTTTCTAAAGAATATAAAACCCCCCTGAAGAGTGCAGTGTTTCTTTTAATGAATGCAGGTTGGTCAGCTACAAAAAAACAAAAACAATCTGGTTTGTGTATGAGCCAACCAAAGGAGTTGCAACTATCTAGGATATACTTGCGGAATGTAGAGATCTAATAACCAGTTGCGCCTCTGTGTACAGAATTTGTACCCTGCCATCTAGGAGCTGCTCCTTGTATGAAATGAGTGGTCTGTTGCACGACCCGTCTCGAGGGAGAGCACGCTTTTTATGGCCTTTCAACCCTTTCCACACCTAGTTGGGGTTGCCACCACCTCACTGCTCCGCGTCTGCTGCTTCCATTCACCCGCGTGGAAGGCGTGTGCTCGCTTTCCGCCCCACTCTCATAGATTGCAACCTGCAAGGCCTTGCATTCCGATCCTTACGATTCGCAGAAAGGCCGCGTAATCAGTCTAATATTTGCTGCATGTCAGGAATAAAATGCAGATAAATTCTATGCCCGGACACTCCCCTCAGTGTGTCTGCATGGTTTTCTAATGAGCCACTGGATGTACTACTGGCATCAAGGCTTTTACATGGAGATGGAGTAACTATAAGAAGTGCCATGTAAATGGCATCTCTTCCTAGTTTTTACACACTTGTCAAAAGGAATGTCAGATACAGCAAGCAGAAGGCAGTCTATAAAATGCCGGAATCACAGCACAAAAAGAATATGGCTGGCACAATATTCCTTATTGTCAAACACACTCCAAATATCACGACAGCATGCCCGCATCACCATACATTTTTTGGTATTTTTTCGTAGGATGGCATTTATTTGAATAAAAACTCTCCATCACATCACAGCTGTTACCTGTTATTCTATATGCAGGGTGGTCAACTCTTGGAGTGAACAAGCGAGTGTGCGGCTGAGTGCTCATGCATGACACACAGAAGGGTGTGGTAGAAGGTAGATACACTGAGAAAACACATAGGAGCAAATGACATGCAGATTTGAAGCTGCTATAGGTGGCACGGCGGCAGCACGACATCGCTCAAGGCAACAGAAGGATCATTGGTCGCACCTACGACAGGACGACCTAGCATACATAATCGAGGTCTCTGTGCAGAAGGCGTTGGCCAAGGCCCGGCCAACGTACTGATTGGTCATGACTGCCCAACCCAAGTGGTGGAGAAGGCCGACATTGAGCATAGCCCCCGCAGCACCATCTGTCTGCTAGGACGGGGAGTGGACAGTGCTGAAAATGGAGGTCAAGCACCCGCACCCCGTGATAAGGCACCTGCCGGCTGTGAAGAGGACCCCAGGACACGCCGGACTCACCGAGGGCATCGGCCGAAGTGGCCCCGTTTCAGGTTGGGATATCTGAATCTCAATGGAGCCCGTGGTGCTCAGAAATGGGCTGTAGTGTACAGGGCGCTCGCGACTGATGACCTGTCGATTTTCGCATGTGTCGAGACCCACCTGCATGACATGGATGAGCCCCCCATCCATCACGACTGGATGTGGGTGGGAAAGAATAGAATGGACAATATGTGCAAAGGTGGGGGAGTTGGTGTCCTCTGGAAGCAGTGTTTGAGCTGGCAGGCATGGGACTTTAGTGCCTGTAACGACCACTTGTGGATGTCAGGAGACTTATTGGGTATGCCTAGTGCAATATGTGTGGTTTACCTTTCAGTTTACCAGAACTGTGATGCAAATGTGAAGCTTGTGGAATGCATTTGCCAAGATGCATGCACTTGGGCAGAAGGAAAGCAGCTGTTAGTAATAGGAGACTTCAATGGGCACCTAAATGAGTTAGATGGGTATACGGACGGGAACGGCAAGCTCCTCATACAACTGGCTGAGGGTCTGCAGCTTGAGCTCGCAAACCTACACCCACGATGCGAAGGTCAGTTCACATGGTGCGCTCGCGACAGTACCACGACCATTGACTATGCCTTACTTTCCCCGGGCCTCACCTCCGCGTTGAAAAAAGTCACCATCGACGAGGAGGGCGCCAGCAGTGTGGGGAGCGACCACAACCGCCTGCTGCTTGACTTCAGTCGATCCTGCACTTGGCGAAGCTCAGTCAGGCAGCGACAGGTCAAGGTCAGAACTTACCTTATAGTGACACAGTGATGGAGGAGTTTGAACAGAGTTCACTCAGGCGCCAAGCTCAGACATATGACGACTTCATGGGGGCACTGTTTTCAGTCGTGGAGAAGTACATTACATGGTGCGTGACAGACCGAGTGCACGTGCCCCAATAAACTCGTGGTGGGATGATGAGGTCGAGGCTGCTTGGAAAGAGCGCCGGGAAGCCAATCGTGTGCATAGGAGAGCACTGAAAGAAGCTGACAGTCAGGTGGGTACTGCCGCTTGGGACCTATATATAGTGCTGAAGCGGAAGGTCCAGGCCTTAGTGCAAGCAAAAATAGCTGACCACAACCTGCGCGCTATCCACTTGCTGTCAAAAGAGGGAAGGAGTATGGCAGAAAAGTTTTGGTGGTATGTGAGGTCTCTGGACAGGTCTGCCCCACCTGTGCCACTGCTGACTGACCCTGCAACGCATCAGCCAGTGACTTCACCAGCTGAGTACCTTGCTCATCACTTTGCTGCTGTATTTGGGCATTCAGAGGCAAGTGATCCCCACTCCTTCACAACTGATTCAGCGACTACCAATGAACCTGAGACACAGAGAACCCCAAGCCAGATGGGCCCACGCTGGGCTGTCAGTAAATTGGCAATAGACCGCGCCCTAAAGGGTATCAGTCTGCAAACGGCCACTGGTCCGGATGGCCTACCAGCCCGTCTGGTTAAGAGTCTAGGGGACGAAGCAAAAGAGTAGCTAGCTGTATTCCTTACGGACGTTATTCAGGGAGCACCGATCCCTACTGAATGGCGACAGGGCAAGGTTGTGCTCATCCTTAAACGTGGAGGCGATCCAGGCAACATATGCGATTACCGCCCATTAACAGTGATTAACAGGTGGTGTATCGTCTCTTTGCCCATGTGCTGAAGAACTGGCTGAGTGCGTGGGCGGAAGGCAAGGGGATTTTCACGGAACTGCAGAACGGCTTCCGCCCTGGTCGCCGCTTGGATGACAACGTCTTTGTCCTTGCACAATGCGTGGGGATTGCTTGACGCGAGGGGCGACTGCTTCTGTGTTGTTTCCTGGATGTCGAAAAAGCCTATGACAGTGTCCCCCATGCATCGCTGTTTAGCTGTTTCGCCAAGTTGGATATGCCGAGGGAGCTGTTGTTGACAGTAGAACGCCTATACATCCAGAACACAGTCACCGTTCACTTTGGAGAAACCGTCTCTCCCTGCCTGACTGTTACCAAGGGCCTGCGGCAGGGGTGCCCTCTGTCACCTCTGCTGTACATCATCTATGCATTCTGGGTGGAGCGAGCCCTCATAGAGTCAAGCCTTGGTTTCCGGCTCCAGCATACCACATGTGGGTTCTAACAAGACCGTCGACTACCGGGCCTGGCCTTGGCCGATGATATGGTCCTCATGGCAGAGTCTGTGATGGAACTGCAGGACTTGCTGGACATCTGCCATAGGACTATATGTAGCCTTAGGCTAAGGTTCAACACGAAGAAGACAGCCGTTGTCCAGTTTGCTGGAGAGAGCGCTGGTGCAGTGTTGATGCTTGGTGGGGAGATTCTGCAGGTCCTTACAGAATACAGGTACCTGGGCATCACATTCTGCTCAACAGGCAACATGTACCATCGCCATGAAGAGACAGTGCGTCAAGCAGCCATTCGCGCCCAGGGGATCTTACGTAGGCGATATTTGTGGGGCTGGAACCGCTATATAATGGTGCGGGACCTTTGGAAGCAGATGCATGTTCCCGGGCTGACATTCTGCAATGCGGTTGTCTGCCTGTCAGCGACAACGCGCGCTTGGCTGGAGCGCCGTCAGCGGGAGGTCGGGCGCATCGCATTTGGCTGCCATGGAAGGGTTGCCAATGAGGCCCTGCAGGGGGACCTAGGATGGTCTAGCTTCGAAGCCCGCGAAGCCTCCAGCAAGCTACGGTATCGCGGCCGACTTCTGTTTATGGCGCGCGAGCGATGGGCACGTCGTGTATTTGACTACCTCATGGCGATCTGCCTCAGGACGAGCTGGACGGCCCGAGTCTACCAACTAGAAAAAAGGTTCGGGTTTTTCAAGAATCCCATCGCTGCAGACACGGCAGGCAAATGGGCTGCCGAGGTGCGCGAACGGGTAGCCGAGGCTGAACGCGTTCTGTGGGGCGCAAGCATGGAAGAAAAGGCCACCCTGACTGTATACAGGAGCTACAAGCACAGCATCGGGCAGGACAATCTATATGACAACAGCGTCGGCAGCGCCCTGTTCTTTGAGTCCAGAGCGGGAGCTCTCAGAACGCTGGCATACCGAAGCCGGTACGACGGAACGATCTCGTGCACACTGTGTCGGCTGTGCGGTGGTGAAGCCGAAACAATTAACACCTTTCCAACAAGGCTCTCCTAGGCGCCTCCATTTTTACAGCCCCCGCGCGACCAGCAACAAGGAGGGCGACGCCTAGCGGCGACGCCATCTTGGACTGCTAGCCTGCTAGCTGACCATGTTGTCCGTGTGTGTGCTTCTCGTGTGTTTACTTTTTGGAGTGGTGTTTTCGCCTCAGTTTCGCGACGGAATCATATCTTGAGACTTGAGGCGACTTTGCGCTCATTTGTCTTCCATTTCACTGTGGGCGATCGCCCGATGGCATCGACGCACTCAGCCGTCGGCGCGACGCCGTCGTGCTCGACGGGTTCCCAGCAAGCCAAACTTCTTGACATTGGAGGTAAGACCACGGTTTACTTAATCATGAGCCCTTCAACTATTCACTCAGCATCATTTCTTACTCCTGCCTACTTGATACAGGCCGGGCGCATCGGTTTTCACCTTGCTTTGTATCGCATACGGAGGCTGAAGAATCGTAGTGATCTCGACGTTAGATACATCAACTGGTTGTTGCCTGCGCGGTTCTCTTTCGAAGTTATGTAAGCGTCTCTTTCGAAGTTATGTAAGCGTCTCTTTCGAAGTTATGTAAGCGACTGCATTTGATTGAACGCGCTCCCAGCAACTTAAAATGTTCGGTGTGCCCGTCGCGGAGAGCCAGCTCGCTATGAGGCTTTCCCCGCTCTGGAGTGTAATCGAGAGCCGATGTCAGTATGTGCTATAATATGTATTGCAACTTTTAGTTATAATCTGAGAGGGCATGTTAGATCGCTGTTGCGAGCTTATAAGCTGAGCCATAGTACGATGCTTTGCGCTAAGTAAGCTGTACTGTCGAACTTTTTTATACGACCGAGGCCAAGTGGTTTTAGCGAAGCGAAGAAATGAAATGCGGAATAAGGAAACTTTTTTTTCTACTTACCGTAAATCTATTGCTAGGGGGATCTTTATGTAGAATGGTATTGAATAACGATCAACGTTAGTGCTCAAGTAAACGGGTTCACCACTGAAAGTGTCGTCGCGAGTTGTCCGCGCTCCGGATTGCTTTTGCCGCGCTTTTCTAAGCACTGTGTACTCAATAAGCCAAGTGCAGATTTTTGTTTATATTTCGTTGTCTTGCTTACAGACAGCGGCACCTACCCCCACCCAGACAGCATCACAGCCTGGATAGATGATACCCGAGAGTGGCCATCCATCAGTGGCCCAGACATTGTGTACTACCTGCTGAACTCTAAAGCTTGTGACCTGCAGGCAATGAAAAGCTTTAGGTCCCTAGAGTCGTACAATTATGTTCAGAGCGGATGGGTGGGGAAAGTGTATGTGCACAAAATATCTGCGGATCTGTGCTACATTAAAGGGGCAGTGTGTCCATCGCAGTCCGTAAATGCTGCACCAAGGAATGCTTGGGTATGCGTAAAAGCAACAGGGGAGGTAGTAACCGCAGGCTGCACGTGTATGGCGGGCAACGGCAAAGCATGCAGCCATGTAGGTGCTGTACTATGGAAAGTACAGATGGCCGTTTCGAGAGGACTGACAGGTGCCTCTTGCACTGATAAGGCTGCACAATGGAATAGCGGAACTAAAAGAAATGTGGAGCCAGCCGTACTTGAAGACATCAACTTCAAGCTGCAGAAGGGGATTGTGGATGGTTCCCCAAGGAAACGCCCTAGACCACGGTTCATGCCCAGGACGAAAGAAGAGATCATAAAGATGCACGAAGAAGCACCGTATGCCGACCTCTTCACCCTTCCAGGTACTTGAGGAAATGTCTTATTTATGCTGTTGCAACATAAGACCAGCAAAATATGCTTCTACTGTAACTCCAGTTTGCAAGCAATAGTACATTTAAACTGCAGAAACAGGGTCGCACTGGGTGCTTGTACAAGCGTTACCTAAACAGTGTTAGATCTGGTGCATTATTGCAGATTGCCGCCTTTTTTTGTAGTGTTGACGTCCCAGGCACATTTCTGCATGAATCAGATGTGTATGAAGCGTTTCATTCCTAAAGCTCCATTTGTTTTATGCAGGCACCATTCTGTACGAGACACTACATGCGCCGGTGAGGCAGCGGAAGTCTCCACCAAAGCTCATGAAGCCGCCTACACACGGCGACCACACCAATGACAGCTGCATGCAGTGTAGATTTTTTTATGACAAGTATGTGGCGGTCTCATCTGTAGCAGCTAGTGCTCTGGAGTCGGAGACTGTGAGTCAGACAACTCCGCTATGGCATTTCTCGCGTAAGCTGCGCTTGACTGCTTCAAACATACAAAAAGTCCCAAAAAGGGATTCAACAAATTGTGACAAGGCAGCCGAGCGGATGATAAATCCAACATTCTCAGGCAATGCGGCAACAAAGCATGGAAAAAAGATGGAGCCTGTTGCTTTTAAGCAGTTTGCCAGCCAGACACAGTTTTCTGTAAAGAACACAGGAACAGTGGTAAATACAGACTTCCCGTGGCTTTCTGCCTCACCTGATGGTGTAATTGAAAGCGAAAACGCAATTGTCGAAATCAAGTGTCCGAATGTGCTTGATTGTATGCCTGTAATTAACAGTGGAAAATATGATGTACGCAGAGATGAGGCAGGTAATCTCTTTCTAGCCGAAAATGGACTTAATGGCTATTACAGCCAAGTTGAGTTCCAGATGTTGTGCACCAAAAAGGACACGTGTTTCTTTTATGTCTGGAGTTTGGAGAGTGACGTGATTGTAGAGGTGCCTTTCAATTCCAATTACATTGAAAGTAACCTCGCACGGCTCAATAAGTTTTATTTTTGTGAACTCCTTCCCCGTCTCTCAGACCTGGCCATTGAGGGAAAATTAGATATTCTCGACAGGTATGACCAGATCTGTACGATGTAGTTTACTACCTGGCAAAGTTCAGTACCCTTGCTTCATGGCAATTTTACTTGATTGTATTGAACGCTGAAAACATGTATTGCTTTAAAATTCAGCATTATAGAAGTTACTATGCCCTGCATGTATATTTTAGCACTTGCCCTTGACAGAGATAGTTTTTGTAATGCCACAGGTATCATTTGTGATTCCATGTCTTCTTTGAACTGCTAATGATGGCTGTACTGTATTGTGTAGATGCTTTAATTCCCAATTTTGTTTTGCTAAATACGAGTTTGGTATGTCATGTGCACACAGTGGCGTAAATTTTGCCTCAGGAGTACAACTTTTGTATGACTGGTAATGTTGGAGCACTGAAAAGGGCCTAGTGAGAAATGTCAACAAATACACCATGTTAGCAACTCGTAGCCAGTATTCAGCCTAGGTAGAAAATTGTTATAAAGTACTGTGCACATCAATGCATGTTAAAGAACCCTAAATGGTTTGGTTTGCGAGGTTCGACGTCCCGAAGCAACTCAGGCTATGAGAGACACCGTAGTAGAGGACTTCGGAAATTTCGACCACCTGGGGTTCTTTAACATGCACAGCACACGGGCGCTTTGCCTTTCGCCTTCATCGAAAAGCGGCCGCCGAGGGATTCGATCCCTCATCCTTGAGAACAGTAGTCGAGCGCCGTAACCACTGCGCCACCCCTGCGGGGCAAAGAACCCGAAATGGTCTAAATTGATTTAGCCTCCCCATAGCCAATGTCGCTTTGGGAAATTAAATCTCATTACCACACCTATACTGTAAACTTATTAGAAGGAACACAAGGGGTGCGATGGAGATTTGATCTTTTTTGCAAGACATGTTAGAAGGGTTTGTTTTACACAAAGCATGGAGTCTCTAAAGTGTGAGGAGCAGAAAAAGTTGAAAGTTGAAAAGGATGAAGGCAAGCGTATGGCCACATAATATGTAGGTCATATTCCCATTGAAAGACTGGCCTGGAATCATATCATTTCTGGCCAGTACTCAAGTATTACATAAATCCTCAGTGGATATCCACCACTTATGAAATGGACCAAAAAATATATCTTTTGCAGATTTTATTGCACTGCTTCAGAAAAAGCGAAATTGCATTTAGGCTTCACTTCGGGGCTTAATCAGATGCCCTTTCATGTTGCAGAGCCCTGCACACACAAAAATTATGTCGCTGATAGTCTTCTTTGACTTGATGGGGAGAGCCTGCTTCAGAATTCTATAGGTCTTTATGCGATTGATTGCTCGCTCCACGTGGATGCGTACAGAGGCGATGCGACGAAACATGGTCACTTCCTTCTCTGTAAGCTGCTTTCGACCTGCAAAGACATTTGAAACATTGTGTATGGAACTACATACAGCAGTTGGCGAACACATACCTTTTGTGAACGCTGGTGTGTTTAGGCGTATCCCTTGAACTTCGAGCTCTTCATCAAGGGTAAACCCTCTGTCTGCCATAATCTCGTCCCCAGGCAGAAGGTAATCTCCAACATGGCTGTCTCTTGTTATAAACTTGTCAGAAGCGCGTCCGCCATAAGCTTTTGACACAAACATAATGCACCCATTAGGAGCAATGGCAACAAGGAACTTCACTGTGTTCCGTGCCTTGTAGCTGCTGTATGTTTGTGCTCTGGCCATGAGCTTCTTGGCTCGCTGTAGAGCCACTTCTGTGCAGTCCAGTATGCAGGTAGTTCTCTCGTAACCATTCTCAATGAAAGACACTGGCATGCTGTTCCTTATTTCGCTCCTCGGTATCCAAACAACTGACCTTTTCATTATATTGCAAAGAAGCTTAAGCATGCGACTGATATAATTGCCTACACTTGAAACGGCCACCTTAAAAAGTCGTGCCAAATGGCCATACAAAAGGCCAAGGCGAAGCCTCATGAGGCACATCAAAAGTTGGTCCTCAGTTGAGAGGTTGCTAGTCTTATTGGCTAGTGCATACACTACTTTTGCGAGTCCGTCGAAAGCTGGCTGCAGTAAACCTGTGTAAAATGCAATGTCATTCCCTGACAATGTGCTAACATACGAGCTTCTCTGCACACAGTTTGGAATAATTTGTGCATAGGGATGGTCTTCGTGAGCTCTGTGTTCTGATGAGGCCACATTGTCCGTTGACACCTATAGAAAAACAGGAGAAGCAGTGCATCAAAAGAAGCATTCTTTATAGCTATGCTGACCTTCCAGTAAGCACCTGTTTAGTAATATCTCATTATCTTTGGATATAAGAGCATTCAGCCCCTCAAATGATCTTGAAAATGTTCCGTTCCAAGGCTTCATTCTGAACTCTGCCATCATAATTGCTTGAATATAAGGCTAGCTCAGTAAAAGTTGAGATTTCACCTCTTATGGTGAAAATATGCATGCAGCAGGCACTTGGGACATGATTTATGATGTCTGTTAATAAACTTATTTCTATCACTGCCATGGCTTGTGCTAAAGTCAGCGTAAAACCCACTTACCGCACCTATCTCGGCACATGGGTCTGAGCTTGCTGGTGTCTGTGTTGCCTGAAATAAAACAGCAGCACTTGAATGTCCTACCAAGCAAACAGTGTTTGTTGCTAAAACACAGCCAGAAAAGCCAGAGGTTCACATTCCTATTGCTCATTAGTGAGCGGGTCCCCGTAGCTTCCGCTAACTGAAATAAAGGATGCGTGTTAAGGATTTATGCTATTGAAAGAAAACTTTCTGTGTAAGTGCAGCCTTTCTAAAGTTGCACATAATGCTGCCCCGTTTAACTTGTGAAAAAAATATGGTTATGTGCAATGGCCAGTCTGCCTCACACTCTAGAACCACTGTTTAACACAACACAACTAAACGTTCACCATGATTTACTCAATGATAGGCCAGCAGAAAGTGTATCTGACATTTAACCAGTGCTGCTGTGCCCAATTAAGCTTGCATGATGTGCACTCTGGTAGCCTTCCATTTTTCAGAGCCATCAGAAAGGTTGGCAGCTATGATGCAGCTACTATTTTGCATGCCGCATAAATTAGCTGACAGGTTCCCTCTTGGCTACACCAGTGGTATCCACAGCCTTTGTCATCTCAAAGTAATCAGGGTGGACGTTGGCTCTGGGGTGTTTTTTTTTTTTTTTTAGTTGAATCAGCTTCTCTCTTGGCTACACCAGTGGTATCCACAGCCTTTGGCATCTAAAAGTAATTAGGGAGGACGGTGCTGGCGTGATCTTTTTTTTTTTCAGTTGAATCAGCTTCCCTCTTGGCTACACTAGCGGTAAGCCTTTGGCATTGTCTCAAATTGAAACGGTAATCAGGGTGGACGTTGGTGCTGGCATGTTCTCTTTTTCTTTTTTTCAGTTGAATCAATGTGAGAACTGTTGTACACAGCCATATTTGCAATTTATATGAGAAACATGCATTCCTGATAAACATACCGCATCTGTATAACTGTGCAGAAGGTCTGTGCCACGGTCCAAGTTAGGATGTGATGGTGCTGTCTGTGTTGCCTGAAATAAAACTGCCACTTGTGACTGCACAGTATGGTGCACACACACTGCTACACACTTTGCTTGTGCATTCATATCCATGCTTCATTGCCCAGTAACAAGATTGCGAAGAACACCTGAACATTACGCACTATAAACATTACTGAACTTACCATGTCAGCACACTGCCACTGGTAATCTTCCAATTCTTGGAGAGATAGTACACCGGTCTGTGTCGCCTGTAACAGAACAGCAACCTGTGAGACTGAGTGCGCACTAAAAAGCTGTTTAAGCTGAACAGTGATGTTTCACACAATCATCCAGTGAACCGATAGGACATCATAACCTCCTTTTTATAAGACTGTTTATGGCTGCTAGCAGGGCTCATAGAAAATCTATGATAAAGCTATTGCCCAACTTATCATGTCTGTAGTCTGCTTCTGGTGGCCTCCCTCCATGTTACAGGAAGCAGTAACCTGCATTGTCTGCATAAATTAAGCACAAGCCAAAGAGGCACCCTCCTGCCTAAGCATAGTTAAAACTGCAGCATTTTATAGATACAACAGGCGTATAATTATTTTAACATTATAGCCACAACAGTTCCTTAGGCAGCTATTACATAAGTGTTCTGGTACTTACTGTATACTGCATATCGGACCTTGCCTCACCGCTGCTGCCAGCAGTGTCTTCCAACATTTTCTGTTGTGCCTGAAATAAAATTTTTCACACTGTCGTTACTCGATTCAAGACGTCCCAAATATGCAGCACAAAGACAGCTTGCTCAATAGGCAACTCAGTGCAACAACACAACTGAAGCCATCACAGAAATGGGGGTAAGCCACAACTGTTTACTCACCGTCTCAGATTCCTGAATTTCCTGTATTTACTGAATTGTGGTTTCGTCTTCAGATGCCTGCAAATATATGCTAAGGTGAGCCATGCTCCTTGAATGAACATATATGTAGAATTACATGGCAGAAAAGTGTGGTGCTTTGACATAGGAAAACCTCTTCTTTCCACATTATCGGAGTAGTGGTTCATTTGGAGCTAGGAATGTCATGTACTTAGACGCAGGGAATAATTTCTTTTAAGCAGCATCATTTTCGCACACACCGCACGAGCGATAATAGAAATTCTGCGGAAATGGAAGATTGGGTGTAAGCCTCCAAATTCACGCTGAACGTAGTGTTTAGGATTTAGCCATTCAGTTTCACTGGTCAACCCAGCCCTCAGACAATCGAACACAGAGCATATTTAATACAAGGAAAATAACACCTACCATTACCATGGCGGCATCGCAGAGCGCTTGCAACGCAACATTAGAGTCCGTGCCAGACTGCAAGTGCGATTAAAGCAATATCAGCTCACTGGGCCACGTCTCCTCTCGGGCAAAAAAAAAAGCCTAAGTGAATAAAAAAAAATACAAACGTCTTACCGTTGATTGAGGCTCTTCCCTAGTCAAAACTATTCGCTGCTTCCCGCACACATGACTGGGAGGCACTCTGGATGGAAGCAGATCCCACAGAAACATCCCCCTTCGCTCGCTGAAAAACAACCATTCTTTTAGTAACGCCGCTTTGCACACTGTTTCTTAACGAACCTTTTCGGGCACAACTGTGTCATGCTTCATTATGCGTCGTCTTCCTTCCACAACCTGTAACAATTAAGACATTCATGGCATTTTGCGAAGAGCTGTTTTGCGCTCGTTACACGCCCTTACCTTCCTGTTGTACCCAAGGCGAAGCATGGGTTCCGGATTTTTTTCCGTTCGCTTGCCGTCAACAAAATGAAGCGAGCATATGCGCGACGACTCAGAGGGCACAAAATCCTTGCGATTCACTGCAGTTATCCAACGCTGTCTCAAGCCAGGGTCTGCCGGAAATCTGTGCAATAAAAACATGATGCACCCGCAGACTTATTGCACAACGCCGTGAGTTGCGCAGTGCACTTTTCCTGCCGCATTTCTTTTTTTCTGGTTGCTCGTACACGCGTAAACAGCACAGTGTTGTCCAGATGACGACCGGTAACAGCCGGCCATCGAAATTAGCGGGAATCACCGCAAAAAAACAATCGCACACAACTATCGCGTATACAGCGCAGCAGTCCAAGCAGTCAACAAGCAGTCCAGAGGGAATGGGCAACACTGAAATGCTTGGTACTCTCGCTACCAGCAAGCTAGCTTTGGCTTCTGCCCCCTGGTTTGAGGCTTCTGTCGAAAGATGGCGCCTACCTTGTTGGAAAGGGGAGCGGCTAAAACTCGCCATGAATAATGCCAGTGTTGCCTGGATTTTTGCTGGACAGCCGCCCTGAATCCCTAGCAATCCCTAGGTCGGATTGTCCCTAGTTGAGGGCACGGCGTGCCGGCGGGCCACCCATAGCCACCCACCCTGCTTGGGGATGCCGCCGGTGCCGCGGCGGCGGTTTGGTGCCGTGGCTTTTGTTGTAGTAAACGAGACTGTGCCTGTTGCACGGACGGGTGCGATCGAACTGACTGGTGTGCGCGCCATGAACAACCCTGGCACATCTGCTGCGGCTTCGGTACAGAAAGGTTAGTGCCCGGTCTGTGAAAAGATTTTAGTTGTGGACAAAGCATGCCAATGAAGGTGCCGCCATGTTCAAATTTTAGCTGCCCGTTTTGCGGGCAATGTTCGTAGTTATATTCTGTCCGCTTACCGTTCTTATTTGTCACATACTGCAGGAATTTGTGCCAAGGTATGCACTTGCAGCACGCGCCAATTTAGCACTGTTGAAGGCGAGCACTGCACTGTCTTATGATGCTGCTAACTGGCGCTTGATGCTTTGTCTTCTATCAACCAGATACTCACGGCACTCGTCAGTGATTAGCTGCTTAGGGCGACGAAGCTCATTTTATGCTTTTTACGTTCTTGGCCCCGATTCTCCATACGCTGTTCGTTTTGATCACATCCGGGTGAAGTACTTGCCTATGATATCGCTCGAGCATCACTAGCTTGAAACTAGTGATACATATTGAGCACCAAAAGCTCGAAACTAGCACTGAACCTTTCACAGCTAAAAGCGGCAGCTATATGGATGATATTTTGCGTAACTTTGATGAAATTTTGCCTAGTTTGCGTCGGGTACGACAAAAGGATAAGCTCTGTTGAGACAACAGAAATCGTAAATACCGTTTAGACAACACCATTGTAGCACGTAGACCACGTAGCGGTGCTTCGAAGTAATTAACTCGCTACTGAACTCCCCTTATGTGTGTGTCATTTTTTTTCCTGTACCTTCAGTTTCTTATACTCCTTACTAGAGCCCTGCACGGGTTGGATTTTCCAGCCCCTTCCCTGGCCCACGTTTGAAGACCATCCCGGATCCATGGTTCCAAGCCCATCGGCAATGATTAATGGCCCGGACCAGGCCTGCGCTTCCACGACAGGGCCTGTGCCAAACCTGCAAAGTAAGTCTGAACAGGCGCCTTAAAAATGTATTGCTTAACTAGCACATAACAATAAATCAAGATGAGAGACAAACCTTGCAAAATATTCTTGGTTGAGAAGGGCACAGTTAAAGCACCGACAGAAGCAAAGGCATGGTGAAGAATATTTTGACAAGACATTTTATGTAAAGCTATCTAGCACAATGTACATTTAAAAGGTATGGATTATGGGCATTTTAACTATGACTCCTTATAAGCAATTGGCTCTTGGTGCAAGTTCTTTGCTTAATCACCTACAAAAAGACTGCCCCTGGCAACTTTGCCCCAGTAACATTAGTGGGCAAGGGCAGAAAATACCAAAATTTACATATTCATTGAAGAAATCACAGCCACATTGTCACATCTCTGTGGAGACGAAAAGCGGTAGTGTCTGTTCATTTTGCATGTATATGTTATTGGATATGTAAAGATTCCTAAAGCAATAAGCTCTTATCCTACAGCATTTATTGTAGCGTAGAGACATTCTTTTGAGGGGGGGGGGGGGGCAAGCAGACAGTCAGAATTTTTATGAACAGATGGCTGCCTGCCGAGCAGTCAATTGAAGGTCCTTGTCCAGGGGATGTTATAAGGCTTCAAATGTCCAGCCGTTAGCGGTAACACAAAGGTTAGAAGCTACCCTCTTGCTCACTGATTTCTGAGAAATCCTAAGCTGATGGTGTTGAGTACTTCAGTAGGCACGTGCTTATGCAAAACGGGCTGTGTCATGCATGACAGGTTACAGCACTTCATAACACCTCCATTGTAGTACAGTTCGCTATCGAGTTTTGAGCCTTTCCTTTTTTACTTTTTTCACTTGGGTCATTGAATGCAGCCCGGCATGTTCGTACTAAATTACTTGGACAAAACACCGAGTGGCACTGATTAAACTCTGTTTACAAATGAGCTTTCTCTAATTCTCTGTCAACATATGTACTAGTAGTGGTTTATTCCTAAACCACCGGAATGATTTTAGTGCTGGAATTCCGTCTCCAAAAGAAGCCATACACAGCTTTACCCAGCCTGGCCTCGTTCCGCCACTGCAAGCTGCAAGCCCAGGCCTGCATGTCAAGCCCGAGCCAGGTCCAGACCCATAAAAACGGCAATTTTCCAGCCCGGCCCAGGTTTTCGGGCTGCCCGAATTCATGCTGTGCTCCATACACTGTTGAAATTATTTGCCGAGAATAAGTTCTCAGCAGGCAGTACTTTGGTTATCTTTGTTAGGAAGAAATTACATGCCATAATTTTTTTGCCCTGTAAACTTGCTTACACGACTACCTCAAAAATATCACCCAGACGTGTCCCTTGCTTGCAGTCGCTTGCTGTACAAACAGCATTGTAATTTATTTGCTGACACTATGGCGCATGTAGTACGAAACAAAAGGAGGCCATTATTTGCTAGAAGATGATTGTGAAAGTATGAAAAATTTCAGTCACTGCTATTTTCATGGGAAAATGTCGCATGGTCTTGTATAGCCAATTAGGGCCAATTGATGAGAAATTTTTGCTCAAGATTTCTGCCAGCAGAGTAGGCACTGCTGTCATTTCTAATAGCTATTTCGTTTTTCATTCATTTGCAGCGGCACCAACATGTTCTGTTGTCTGTGTTTTGTGCGCCCATATTCTGTTCGTTGCTTTAAAACATTTCTGGGTAAGTGCAGTCGAGACCGCGAGCATAGTGTTGGGTGAATTCACCAGGCGGCATGACAAAAGGAGGCAGTGTGGTGTAGAGGAATCCACTTGCGCCAAAGACAGAGACTGCAACCATGCCAGACAGGTTGCCAAGACATCGAACGAGAAGCCAGACTAGCCTATTGCCGAGAAGCTTACCAAATGCGGAATCAAGCCAAGACTGAAGCGGCAGCTACAAATGCGGCACCGGCCGATGGCTAATGCTTTTGACTTGGTTCAAAGAGAGCTGAACCTCTGCAATATTTAATATTTCATAACAAAGGCTTCAAGGATTTGCCTCAAGTGATTCCAGGTAGCCCTGCATGCACCTTTGTCACGGATACACCTGCAAGAAACAAATAGTGGTGCGTAATTGCTCCAAGCGATGTTCTCTTTGTTTTCCTTTTTAACTTGATACCATAAAAAGCACCCTGTGTGGCAGCACCTGCTGACTTGGTCATGTCATGTAGCCTTGTGTTGTCACACAACCTGACGGACAGTCATTGCAGTGCTGCGTCACCTTCCTGCCACTTACCAGATACATGCCCATAATTTTTCATGGATGCCAGATTTTCTGCAGTATGGGACCCATCACAATATTTTTTGTTGCCAGATTCCAGTAGTGCAGTGTTTCGTGACTTTTTTGTCACTTGTCCGGCAGCAAGACACATTTATTGCCGAGATATTTCGATTTGAAGTTGAAGAGGTCTGTTTTCCTTCCAAGGGATTTAGACTTGGGAAAATGATGCAAACGATGGTGTAGACATAGACTCCGTGATTCTTGATGCATAGCGAGCAGTGCAATCTAGCAGCAGCTGAAATTAAAGCTACAGTTCGCCAAAGCCGTCTATTTGTTTGCACCAGGCATAGATCTTGAGCTTGACTGCAATGTTCTCGCAGTGAATCTTGACCTTTGCACCCACAGAGCATGCGGTGCTTTTTAGAGTTGAGGTCACTTGACTAACAGGATAGAATGTACGAGCGCCGGCGTGGCGGCAAAGTTTGTAGCTAGCGAAGCTATGGATGCGGCCACAGACATTGCCGAGCTACCATCACGAGTGACGAGTAAAGACTGCTACAGATGGTCTTTTTTGAAAAGCAGCAAGGGGTGAACAATGCATTGTGGCAGAAAGTTAAAGGAAAAAAGGGGTACACAGGGCCTGTTTTGCTCAATTTATTTAGTTTCCTTCACTATTGTATTTCTTAATATGAACCAACTGAGCTCCCTTTCGCTCAATGCTTCCTTGGGTGTCTACACCTTATGTATTGTACTCTAGCGTCGCTGCCCTGCAGATGGCAAACTGATGTGCCAGTAAGGTCTGTGCATGCACGCTGGGACAGCAGAAAATAGAGAAATAGAAATATTACGAGATAGTTTGGCAAACTCCTATGCTTATCATAGATATGAGACATCGGTGACACTATTAACAGCCAAGCAAAAGCATTCAGCACACTTGGGATGCAATTGTTTAGCGGTGAGTGAAAAATGTGTGTAAAAAAATGCAATTGCACTACACAAGTAATGTAATGCGAGAGGTCTCAGCTGTTCGTGTGGTGCAATGGCTAAGACATTCAGTTAAAACTCCAAAGGACTTAGAATTAAATCCTGTTCGAGGCCGTTTTTTTTTCTTCTTTTTTTTGTCGCTTTTTTTTTTCTTAAGCACCCATGCAATTTAAATCTTACTTTTTCCAGCCTTTCTTTTCTTTCCCAGCTCCACTCGGGTCTGTGCAGGTTTATTCTGCCCAGTAAGTTGTAACTTAATCCTGTGTGCATTTCATACCAGATTTTTATATAGAGAAGCGCTTACTGAGGCATGAACTTCATCAGAGGAAAACTCTGCTGCTCCGCACTTGTAAACCAAAGCATGTATATCAAAAATGAAACCATGTGGTGATGCCAAATGCATAGCTGTGACTTCGAAGAACCAAAACATACCACAACGAAACTGACTGCCTGTGGCACTGCCAAGCGCAAATTTATTTTTGGCTTCCAATATTTAGCCTGTATTGAGAAGTTCGCAGGGGTCAAGTGGATGCAGCTAGCACAGAACCGGGTTAAGTGGAGAGATATGGGAGAGGCCTTCGCCCTGCAGTGGGTATAATCAGGCTGATGATGATGATGATGATGATTTAGCCTGTCTTTTTGCCATTTTTGAAACAAAAGTTAACAATTCAAACATGCAACCATAATACATTTTAGGCAGCCTCCGGGATCCCTTGCATGTCAATGTGCATGCATTTGCGATTTCTGTATTTCTGCAATGCCTGCATTTCTGTTCTCTTTTTTCTACCTTATAAGAGTTTTGTTTTCAGTGAAAGTGGTGTTTTTGTGATTAGGAGCCAGTATACCATCGCTGCAAGCCTACTTTTTCTTTCAGTGTTCCTTTAGCACTACTTGCAGGTCTACTGCAGGTCTACTGCAGGTCTTTCGTATTGCACTCTGAGCAATTTTTTACCCATGCTTTCCATTAAGATTTTCGAAGCATGATGGGTTGTAGCGAATGGATTTTATTGCACCTGAAAACTTCAAACACAAATTTAGAGCGTGTAATTTCTCTTTTTTTTTTTTTTTTGCTCACTGCGTGTTCTTTGCGAATGATGAATTTGACCACTTGCTTCACGAGGGAAGGCTCGAGGACGTTGAAGCTACTTTGATTGCCCGTCACTAGGCACAGTTATAGCAGTCTCGTAGCTCACTGGGTGCATGAGGTATTTGAGGTTACTACTCCTTATCGCCATAGACACCAGCAGGCTCAGCATATGTATCTATGCATGCGGCTTCTTTGTTGGTTGACCCCTTATCATTTATACTGCGCAGTTTGTTGCATAATGGAAGCGTACAAGTTGACACAGGAAATGAAACGCCACGCAGTCCTCATCGCACTGGCCGTGCGCCACAGCGACTTGGAAATGCCAACTTTCTAAATGTTGCGAAGCCTTTCGTTAACAAAGTGCGGACAGAACTGATGTGCTGTGACGGTGACGTGGCATCTGTGGCGAAAAGGAAAAAGCACAGTCAGCGGTCAGACGTCGTCAGAACACCTGATTTTCTTCAGAGGCTGCAAGTCATCGTGAGTGACAACCCAGAGAAGTCAATATGGGACATTGCAAAGGAGTTCGATGCCGTAGAGTCAGCTGTCAGGCTTGCTGTGCACGAGGACGTGAGGTACCATTTCTGTGTCATGAGGAGGCCGCAATTCTTTTCTGGTAAAGGTCGGGAGAATCGTCTGCTCTGGTACAAGCGCTTGCTAGGCAAGCTGAAGAGCCTGGAATGCTTTTTTTTTCTTTCAGATGAAAAGAACTTCGATCAAGACCAAAAAGCTAATTGCCATAATCAAAGATGGCTTTACGGAAGCGCTAATGAGGTGCCGACAGCATTGCAGACAAAATTTCTGTCTGTGATGGTGTCAGCAGCCGTCGGCAACAAGGGTGATGTCATGCTGCCACACTGTTTTGCAGAAGGACTCCGCGTTAATGCTGCCGAGTACGCAGAGGTGCTTGCCACCGTTGTGAAGCCCTGGACTGATACTGTTTCGAAAGGAAAACCTTGTGTCTTTCAGCAACATTCGGCTCTCGCCCACACCGCCTACGTCACCCACGAGTGGCTGGCCAACAACTTCCTATAACCACAACACTCCCAACTTGGGGCCTCCTAGTTGTCCAGATTTGAAATCACTGGCGTCGTTGAGAGAGAAGCCCACAAAAGGCCACATAATACAAAAAACTCTTAAGGTCGCCACTGCGAACTCAATGGGCAGTACCTCTAAGAACCACCTGATCCGTGCATGCAGCCATTTCCGAAGCCGAATTGAATTGGTTATTGCTGCAAGTGGCGCATTCATTGAGTAATGTGAAAATAAACAGTAAGAGAAATATCTCCAAAAGTTTGGTGAAAAAATATATATATTTGCTGGAGATATTCTCTGCCTGAAGCCAACATTGCATCCTCAAATGCCTCGTGCACCCGGTATATTGCAAGATATGTGTCTCGAAAGTTCAGGCACAAATCAAAATGTAGTACTTATTCTGTATCTAATTTTGAGCAAATTATGTGTGCAAAAAAACAAAAAAAAAAACGAATTCATCTCAAATTTTGACCACCGAGGTCTTCTTTATACGTCTGCAGAGCTTGCAAAGCTCGTAAACACGCTGGAAAATTCGATTTATTTAAGTTATTTATTTCATTTCAATAATTGAGGTTAAGACAAGCAACATTCATAATTTTGCGATGTTTTTGAAAAGCACTGAGGTTCCCGAGCCTGGATATTCTGCCCATGACAGAAAAATTACTCTTCGCATAGACAAGTTCTACTTCCAGATGAGGTTCTGTTTTTATGTGAAGTCACTAAACTAAGAGCTAATGACTCTGCCCGCGTCTTGTGTATTATTTTCAAATTTAGCAGCTTAATCATTCACGTGCTCATAGTTCAGTGACATTTTCATATAATTCTGTAGTGTTTCTTATGGTGGTACCATATGCTTGAACTATTTATATTCACTTAAAGGGGTCATGACAGCTAAAATTTGAGCATAAACTGATTATTGCATTTCACTCCATTCACGTTAATTATAAATCCTCGAAATTTGAGATTTCAGTGCAGTAGATAGTTTATAATGATTTTTTTATTATTAATAGCGAAATCAGCTTTATGGTTTGGCAACCTTGGGCACTGACATCACACGATATCATCCCCATGTTTTCTGCTTTTCATGGTGACTGCGGCACTCTTGCATGCATGCCGTGGATTGTGGTCACTGAGAGCCTTTTTCTTTCTTCAGCAAAAATATTTCATTCGCATATTTTTTTTTACTTTGGCAAGCCTTCACTATAGTGTGCAACCTTAGCGATCCTTGGACTTGTTTTGGGCTTCGTCTAGAGATTGTCGAGAAGGCCAAGCTAGATGTGCTCATGCTGTATTATTTAAGCATACTATCTGAAGCACATTATTCTTATGTTTTGAGAGTTAGCTTGTTTAGCAACAAGCGCTCCCATATATAAAAAGGCACATGTCCAACGTTTCCTTCCTGGTCTTAAATCGGTAACCAATCAGCAACACAGTTGATATGAATCGAAGTTCGGTTTACATCCGGCTTCTGTTTTGGTGAGCAGTCAAGGTCGACAAGTCTCGTTCTGAGTGAGGCCAATTTGGGAAAGCGACCCACGGTTTGCCTTTGCAAGTGTGAACATCGGTCAGTCTGAGCGGTTCCTTAATCTCACACCCTTTGCAATCCTCAATCGTGAATGGGCCTTTAAACTGCACGCTGGACACATGTTGGTTACAGTCAGTCTGCAGTAAAACATCTTCAGAAAACAGCGGGCCTGTTTGTAAGCAGCACAATTTCTGCTGCCAAGAAGGGTAGAAAGGCCTTTATGACTTATTGGAGATTTAATTGACCACATGCTCTGAAGTTTCTTCAAAAAGCCGATATTTCTGCTATAAAACATTAACATTTCTGCTCCATAGCCGTTTCAGAACGTCTGTTCTGCTTTCTGCTCCATTTAGCTGCTCCAAAAAGCATATTTTCTTGCTCCAAGAGCTGCTCTAAACACCTATTTTGGCCACGCACACATGGTACTGCTTTTCACGAGCCCCTGTCCAAAAGTGCTGGAAGAAGACAATAACGATGCTATTTTGGGGCCTACTTCACGCAACTTCAGCACTCAGACTTCGACTACCTTGAAAGAAAGTCATCCTTGCCACTTAAGAGTGTTCAAACGTGGACTAGCCTCCCTTGCGCTTTATAATGGCGTTCGCACCCTGACCGCCTACTTACTTGTCCCTGTGGGCCTTCTCGATGAAATCCTACAGGCACCTCATGATGAGCCCACAGCTGGGCGTCTAAACTTTATTTTACTCTGAGTCGCATTCAGGTTAAATAATATTGGCCCATATTGGCCTCGTCTATCTGCTAATGTCACGCACTATGTCAGGAGTTGCTGCGACTGCTAACGTCACCGAACACTGCTAACAAGACTGCAGAATATACAACCAAACCAATCACTTGCGAGGCCATTCCAACAGATCGGCATGGACTTACTAGGTCATTTCCCGACATTGACATCTAGCAACAAGTGGATAATAGTAGCAACTGACTACCTGACTCGCAATGCCGAAGCAAAGGGCCAAAGGCTTCTTCAGACTAATTATCGTTGCATAAAGCGAGAAGCACATCATATCTGTCGTGTAAAAAACCCACTTCCCGTTGTCCGTGGCATTGTCCTCCTTGCATGCATTAACAGTAAGTCGGCCTGAAAGTTAAGCCGATGTAACTAGTTTCTCGCTTTAATGTCAGCACAGTAGCCTGCCGCGCTGTTGCTGCCGGCTAGGAGCGGAGAAGCAGGTCAACTCCATTCCACCTTGTGTATGGCAGGGAGCCCGAAAATTCCAAAAGCACTGTGGAATCTACACTGCAGAAGTGCGAAAGTCTGAGCGTTGCTGGTGCACACGGTGCATCCGTTTGCTCTCATTATCATTATTAACTAAATGCACCGTTATCATTGCTAATGCCGTCATTGTCATTATCACTAATTGCAGCGTCATTGTCAGCGCTACTATCGTCGCATGTGAGACAACCGCCAAGCTTGCCTTGCAGCGCCGGCTGAGCACTTCGCCATAGATGGTCCAGCGAGGTATACAAGTACATCGTACTCAAGTGCTCCAACACCAGATGGATGCTTTGAACGCGAAGGTTGGCATAGGAGTACGGAATTCCACAAGCCGGCCTGTTGGAGATATTCCAGCTTGCGTGGAGAGAGCAGATCCATAACCAGGTTTGAGAAGCAGAAATGAAGAGATGGCACAGCGAAGCACGGGCAAAGTCATCCCTGGCGGTGGACTCCAGCACAAAACACACGATCGCTAATGAGAACATCTATGACAACACACGAGACAGCGGACGACAGCGGGTTACTCTGCGAGGCACGGAGTGGTTTTCTGCGCACAAGTGCTCCGAGTGCGACGCAGCCGATAAAACCATACAGCATGTAGCGATCGAGTGCCCGAAACTGTGGCCCTCCCCCCTACAACTGCGACATCAGCACTAATGGAGACTCTTTCGACAGCACATAGTCTGCAGTCGATGTCACCACCCAAAGAGCACACCCTGGGTAGGGCAGTAGAGGTGACAAAGCACCGCCTTGACTGGTGGCGTAAACAAAAAGATTGTTGAAGGACTCCCCCCTTTTCCTTCCTCATTTCTTTTTTCTGGACTTTTGACCAATGCACAGCAGTTGGTATAGTTTTTGTTCTTTTTCTACTCCTTTATTTATTGGCCTAATGAAGAACTCTGTGATCCCTCGCTACAAAGGGGAGTGGCCGCATTAGCATCACGCAGACAAGGAGAATTATGATGTGCGTTTTAACTCATCCTCATGATAGACATTGGCCCGCCGGGGTGGCGCAGTGGTTACGTCGCTCGACTACTGTTCCCAAGAATGCGGGATCGTAACCGGGCTTCGGCGGCCGCTTTTCGATGGAGACGAAAGCAAGGCCGCCTGTGTTCTATGCGATGTCAGTGCACGTTAAAGAACCCCAGGTGGTCGAAATTTCCGGAGTCCTGCACTGCGGCATCTATCATAGCCTGAGTCGGTTTGGGATGTTAAACCCCGCAAACCAAACCAAACCAAATCACTGTAGACAAGATATATGTGCAGTTCACGATCCCGGGCGTGGCGCAGTTGGTTAAAGCTTAGGCTGGCGATGCGAGGGATGCAGGTTCGATTCCCGGTGGATGCAGGATTTTTACCTTTCCGATGACATTAGTTTCGGTTTCAGGTGATGTAATTTGATTGAAAGCTATATTGTGACCGAACGAACGCCGACAGTATGAGCCATTAAAGCGCAGCTGCATCACTTTTCGAGAATTCTGCGACATTCAAGAATTTGACTCTCCATAAGCTGTCGCTAATGCTTGCAAGTGTTTTTGTGCTATCTTTAAAACTGATGAAGTAATCAACGATTACAATTCGAGCTTCTCCTCACAGCACTGAAGGACTGCGTAGAAGCTCGATGATGACATCACGGACGGTAATATTTTTTCTTTACGTTACCTTCGCCCACATCATGCGGTGCCTTTTTTGATGCCATCAAACAATGTTTCTGGGCCTTCAATTTTGGTAGCCTTGTTTTTACTTCTTCCAACCAAGCCATTCTATGCGGGAAACATACTGGTGCCGTCAATGATGTCATTATGTGCCCCCCAAGCGTCGCTGTGTGGTGAGGAGAAGCTCGATAGCTGAAGCGGTTTAAATCGCTATTTGCGCCATTGTTTGAAATGCTAGCGCGAAGATATCTTGTATGCTTAACCTGGAAGCTGTAATCATTTGATTCCTTGAAACTCATCAAAATCTACAAGCGGTGCAGTTTCCCTTTAAAGGCTTTCGCCTTAATACAGCGCTCGATGCCATGCTGATGCCACATGTAACAGAAAAGGACAGCCTCAGTGTCACTGCCTACCTTCAGCGTGCAGAAGCAGCCCGACTCGCCCAGCTGCGCATAAAAAGCCAGCAAGGCACCAATGCCTAACGTAACCTACAATGACAATGAAAATTACAAGCCAGCAGACAGACTCTAGGTTTTGATGCTGAATCACCATCGTGGATTTAATGAAAACTATAAATTTTACGCTGCTGTTTCCGCAAATCAAGTTCACTCATCTAGATGAAATGGGCTATGGAATTGTCCCCAGATGTTACTGACTGTACCCCAGGGGTGATACATGTCCAGAAATTGTATGTTGTGTGCCTAAAGCCCTATTATAACTGATGGACACTATTTATATTTTGCTTGATGTTTATTTTTGCCTACCTTTCTATTCAATGTAGAGCATTGGGCCGATGCTTCTTTGAGGGGGAAGTCATACCGCAAAGCTTTTTTTTTTCACGCTTTACACCACCTGGACGCAGCTTTTACTCTTTTTGTTGTACAATGATGATGCACAGAGATTTACCTCGAATGATTGCCACAACACAACACTGCTTCTACATTGTTCTTGATCATTGTACTTGGCAGGTTTACCTGTTTCCTTGTTGCCTTTAAACTGAGCACTGGGCATTCTGTTGTTCGATGACCAGTGCCTTTGTCGTGATTGGCACATTGTTGCAACGAAATAAACTCTGAAAGTGAATCCAATCTGCAGATAATGCTGTCAAACAGAGTACTGAGTTCTTTTTGGCTGATAGTAAATGATGGAATAAGAACACATGGTTGCAAAGAGCATATGTAGGCTCTTGAAGACGTTACCTGTGCTCCTTCTGCCATTAGCTTGTTAATCAGTGTGATGAACCACTAGTTTAAGAAACACTATCACCAACCAAATTATTTATTAGAACCCAACATTTCGCGACCAACTCGGTCCCTTCCTCAGGGGCGACAGGTTCGAGGCCCGCAGTAGCAGGCAGCGGCCTATGCTTAGCTGACCTGAAGAAGAATGGCTATACACGCGCCTTTATTCCAATGTGCTTTCCGCCGTCGAGCTTGCAGGACAAGAGGGTCGGTCAACACGGAAACGACGAAGCGCCCTCGCATTGTGCTCCCATACGTGGCGGGCACCAGAGAGGCGCTTGCACGCATCCTGCGCAAACACGTCTGTGTGTCGCACAAACCTACCTCAACAGTCTGCCGTTTTCTGCCGCTACCAAAAGACCGTATTCCTAGAGAAAAATAACCAGGCGTTATTTATAAAATCTCGTGCTCAGAGTGCTCTGCCTCTTATATCGGCGAAACAAAAAATCTGTCTGCGCATATTGCAGCACAAAAATGACGCCCGTCAATTGAACTCGAAAAGCAACCCCCCTCGCCGAGTACTGCGAATGCGCCGACCACAAAATCGCCTTTGACGAGGTGAACATACTTGATGTGGTGGAGACCAATCCTTTCAAAAGACGTCACGTCTTTTTTCGGTTCATCCGGCTGACAGCTGCAGCAGTGAACAGGAATCTGGGGACGCTACCCTGGCTCTGCTACACAATTGGACTTCGCCACGTGTGCCCGCTACTGCGGGCCTCAAACTTTAGTCGCCTCTGAGGAAGGGATCGAGTTGGACCCGAAACGTCGGGTTCTAATAAAAAATTTGGTTGGTGATGGTGTTTCTTAAACTTTTGTTTCAAGTACCCAACCAGGCGGAGTTACACCGAAGATGTTCTCGTTCAAGTCAATGAACCAATAGGAAAAGCTTTAGGCCTTTTCAGTGACAGGCATCGTAAAGAACCAATGAGTACGGAGGACAAGTCTATTTGCCATGTTTGAGCCTAGTCAGAGCCTCTATGAAGGCACACAAAGGACAACTTGATAAGAAGTTATCTAGCTCATTTTGGATATGTTGACATTCATCCAGCAGTAGTTATGGCTGACTGCATGGCAGTGTAGCCTAACCTCTGAAATCTGCTTCCAAAAATTGATGTCAACATACACAGTTTTCTTGTGCAATCCGTTGGTGTTGGCAATACCTGTACTTTTTTTTTTGTATTTTCCAGTCTACAAGAGTTCTGTTTCTTGCTGTCTTTATTTGAGACTCACTTTTGACAACTTGGAAAATCTTTCTTTTTGCAGAGTTCAAAGACTGGAAGGACCATATGGAAATCTGTGAAGTGGCTCATTTTGTTAATGGCAGGAATGGCTCATCTGCATACCATGCAGGTTTTTGCAAATGCACATCTGTTTGTTAGCCGACTTTGAAAAATATGAGGGCTAAGGAACCTGTTCCACATCATGTTAAAAATAGGCTGTGCTTATATGCCTAAGCTGCTTCTGACATTGCCATGGTGCTTTTGATTTTGTATACATATGCTATCTGAATAAAAGGTGCCTACGTATCTTGTATGTTTAATGAACTCAAGCATGTGATGGCTCACATGCATGACATTGTTAATGATGGTCCCCAAGATACACAGCATTTAATTGATGCTAATTATATGGAGTTAGCTGCACGTTAACCCTGTAACCGCCAAATTAACTCCCGAAAAACATACTAACATCGGCAGGTTTAGTTGTAATGTTTTTCATACCATTCTAATTCTAAAAAGTTTCCTTCATTAGTAAAGCATGCTGTCACTTCGCCATCTTTGTTTTTTTTTACCAGTGTACGCACATCGCAAACGGGGTCAGAGTAACTGTCAGGTACAAATTCTAGATTGTCAGCGAAGCTGCTGTCTGAACTACTTTACGAAAGAGCTCTTTTTTGTTGAGGCATCACCGCCACCGGCACTCTTTGTGTGTGGCACTATCATAAAATGACTTTTGTCATGCCAAAAATGTGTCCTAAAGACTGAAATGCGCATTTTTTTCCATGGATAACTATGGCTCTGTAGAGTTGAAAATGCAATCAATGTATTTACCAAATCTATTACTTTTTCATTGGCAGTGCACGCAATGTAAGAGCAGGTTGGACAAGTGCCACTTGTCACTGGCAATACTGGCACAATTGCCAATGACAAATGAAGCTCTGAGATAAAGGACTAAGCCAGCATATGGTTTTGTGGATGCGGAAAGTTATGTGTAGTTAGTCAAGTTTGTACACAGTCGTCTGAAAGATTCTTAACATTTTTACAATGATTATTGCAGACCTGCAATGAGACACTAGAATATTCACTTTTACATAGAAAAGTGATGCTGCTTCAATAGAGGCAATATACAAAAATGCCCATATGATATGCAGCAGTATTAGTAGTGCACAATAAAGGTTCCCAAGAGGCTAAAATTGTGGCCCTCTTACAGCCTGGAAATAAAACCCCATATACTTAGCTGATATGCACAGAAATACTGCCTTTTGATAACTAGACATACGCTGCACCTACCTCCACCATCTGTGCTTGCCTTGGATTGCAATGCCTTATGTAACGTGCACAAAGGGATTGTACTTTATTTTGCAATTAATTTCGCATATACATTTTGGTGAACTGTCTACAGCCACAGGGCCTGCTTTTGAGCTGCATAGATTTTCTCCTTATGGAAGTTTACAGTTGACAAGTGTTCTGTTCGGTTTATGGGGTTTAATGTCTATAGGCTATGAGGGATGCTGTAGTGAACAGCTCCAGAAAATTCTGACCACCTGGGTGTTTTATGTGCACTGACATCGCAAAGTACAAAGCCGCCTTGCATTTCGCCTCCATCAGCTGCCACCGCAGCTGAGAGTAAACCTGTATCCTTGGGATCGGCAATCAAGCTCTCTTATCACTGAGCCACCACAGCAGGGTACAAGTGAACATGGCTGAAAACAGATCTACGGCATGAAAAGTTTTCCCAGCTGGTGTACCTGTAGGCAGGTGCAGAAACATTTTCTAGAAGATTTTGCCTGGCAAACAAGCAACATTTGTGCACAACCTGCGCTGTGTGCAAGGAGGCTGCAGTGACAAAGCCGGCACCTGTTTCCAAAGCTAAGGTAAAGCTTGGCCACAAAGCTGCACATGCAAAAAATGAAATGATGCATTTTGAAAAGCCCAATGCTCAGCTTCATTCAAAGATGTGTACAAAGCCAAAATCCTTTCGCCAAACATGAAATCCATGTTTCCTGCACAGCTGTTGTGCATAAGATGCCCATCTGAAAACTGATAATCAAAAGTTTCGCACCTTGCTTAACTGTGAGGAATCCATTTTTATTGCATGCTTCAAGCTTACTCAAGCTGTTTGGCTGTTCCTAATTCGTTAGCATTGTGCAAATTATTGCAGTGCAAGCTTGCCAGCTGGCTAATGTGCATCATTTAAAATGATTCACTCTAGCCCGCAACCAAGCTTGAACAAAACTAGCCAGGGTTCTTCAATAAATTTGCATTTCGGAAACACCCTGGAGCCTGAAAGTTGCAAGGAATGGCGATTGCTAAATGGCTTTTTTCAGCTGCACAGTGCCTTCAATAAACTCAAGCTTATGACACTATTTGACAGTAAAGTCTTCTACTGGCCTGATTGGTGCACTACCCACAAAAAAGTATTGGCACTCGTGCTGAACAGGTCTAGAACAGCAGATGTTAAATGGTTCACAGGACAGAGCACAAGCTGCTTTATTCTAGGTGTAGGAAATTACCAACATTACAAAATAGAGGGTACGTACACAGGACAGGAAAGGAAATGGCTGACTAAATATTCTCAGCCTGTGGAGTCATCTGTCTGTTGGGTCAAACGCTATGCAACCACTAGATAATTCCATTCTTAAAAGCTTGGGCTCGCCTCATGACAATGGCATTAATATTTTTCTATTTTGCTGCATTGAATAGCCGTATTGCTGACACAAGCTGCAAGTCTGCGAAGTGTTCACTAGACAAACTACTTTCAAGCATTGTAAACCGTGAACGCCACTACTTCTACCGTTCCACTAGTACAAGCAGCAAGCATCGGTGCCGGAGAGCTTCTAGCAAAGAACACTCAGAAGCATAAAAGTCGCACAAAAAAGTGCCTCGGTAGTAGTTAAACCGCTTGCGTTTTTCATTCCATAAGGTAAATGAAAATGCGGTGCCGTTTCGAATGTCATCAACAGAGCGAGGGGTGCAGACAAGAGTAGTAGCCAAAGGAGAAATCTTGCCTACCGTGGTGGCATTCTATGCCATCAAGAGCAGTTTCCTCGAATACCGCGCGATGGGCCCTACGTAGCCACAGTGCTCATCAATGTGCTGGGCAAGGAAAAAAGGTTAATAAATTATATTAAAAGCGATGGAATTCGGGCAAAAACAGCGGTAAGCAAGTTTAGACAGCCAGAGAAAAGCCTACATTCTTTGTCCTGATTCAACCTCCTTAGTCTCGGCGTCACCCATTCCTTGGCACTTAGGTGCACACTTCTGAACCTAAGCACAAAGATGTAACTTTCATAAAGCACAAAACAACCGGCGCAACAAAACGCAACACATCGTATAGCGGGAACAATCGCGCCGTCGCGAGGACGTGCGGCGGCCCTTTGACGTCTTATGTCCTTACCTGCAAGAAAAAGCAGCACCTTGGATGCGGGACGTGTTATTTATTAGCGAGGAACGTGAAACTTTGTTATGGGTAAACATTCAGGACGAGAAATCTTCAAAAAAAGACGATCACTTATGCATCTCAGCGCAAAACATGGAGGCAGCCATCTTGAATGTTTTATTTTTTTTCTCTTTTTGGTGTACATACACAACAGATGGCGCGAGACGCTACAAAAACGATAATGATGATAATGGCCGCGAATTTTGAAAATTTAATTTGCGCAGAAGGGTGGCGTTTTCTGCTTAAATCAGGCGCAAAGTCGACGAGTTTATAGGCAGACGCCAGGCATGAAAGGGAGATTCAGTTTGGCTACGAAAAAATGTTTACGTCATACATAGCATAAAAACAAATCCCACTAATAGTCATTTTCGACTTCAATTACACTCGGAGGCAACTTATGGCAGTGTGGCCAAGGCTAGGCAGAAAAGGTAAGATAGGCCACTGTTCCCTAGCCTTGGAAAATGAGCCAACTCACCCCTAGTGACCTTACACTTTCTCTTAAATTTATCCCTTAGTGGCCTGTCCTCTTTCCTTTCCTGTCTGGCCTTAGCCACAGTGAGAAAAAAAAAGGGGGGGGGGGTATCCCTCAGTAATACATAAAATATGCTGACAATGAAACTGATCGGGCAGCGCCTAGCTTGCCCGTGCGACCCTCCATAGCAGTTGCAGATCCTGTATGGCCCGAGAACTTGTATTCCGTCCAAAAAGCAAGGAAAGGCACAAGCTTTCTAAACTGGTTTATTTTATTTCATACATACTGCTAGCCTCTTTTTGGAGGCTGTTGCAGGTTTGGGGCATAATATAGAAACAGCAAATGACAGGAATACTGGCAATCCACACTTGTCTAATTTATATATAATTCTATATGGCAGTGTGGAACAAGAAATGGAAAAGAAGGACATGATACAATACAATCACGCTGAAGACATGTTTCACTATATTTGTACAGAGGTCAGGCTACACATATATAGGGTACTCAAGGAACAATTGCCAGCCGTGAACTGAACCCATCTAGTGATGAGCAATTAACCACTTCATCGGCTAAACCATTCCATTCACGGACCGCCAGGGGAAAGAAGGAGAACATGAACGTATCACCAGAGTGCTCGATACTCGACTAAATGCTTGAAATGACGCATTCTTTCGTTTCTATGTGCTGACAGTTTAATAAATTTGGGAGCTGTATGCAATCAAGAACATCCACACTGTGCGTGCTGCATAGCAAAAAGCCTTCGGATACTTGCCGTTGAATCAATCTATAATTGGAGTCTCTATAAAAGTCTTGAACATGAACTGCACTACTTTATGTTGCTTTTCACCTCATCTTGGTTTGCAACTTCAGGTTTAGGTTCATTGCACAGGCAAGTTCTGAGTGTAACTATAGGCAGGGGTGTTGGAAGAGGAGGAAAGGCAGGGAGGTTAACCGAAGAAGAAACCGGTTTGCTACTCTGCACTGGGGGAAGGGGGTAAGTGGATATAAAAGTGATGTGTAAAAGAAGGTTACAGAAATATGAACTCAGCACTGTCACATCACAGCCATATCATGTCGCATCACAGCAAAATCACAGTCTACCGATCAGGCCCGTGGTTTTCATGAAGCAGAGCAGTGCCTGGGAGGTCTTCACCGCAGACGATCGCCGTAGCCAATGGCATATATTCTTGATTTCTGTCAGCGGGTGTCCATATCGACACTCTAGTGCAGGGCAGAGAAACTGTCTTTCCGCGTTGTATGTGGTCCACTCGCAAAGAATGTGGCCTATAGTCTCGTCAGACCCACAGGTTGCACATGCAGGGCTATTAGCCATACCTATCACAAACGAGAGCAAAGTAGAGTTCTGGGCTAGTTGGTAATACATGAGAAGTGGGAGGCTTAGTGCGGAACAGACAAGGACAGGAGAGGCACACAGGACGAGCGCTAACTTTCAACTGAAAATTGGAAGGGAAAAAGTACGAACTCGAGGAAACAATATGTGCGCATGCTCTATAAAGCCCTGAATTTGCATGACTGGGAAGATAATTCAAGATAATCTAGGGCCACCCAAAGGCAGATAAAACAGAATAGAGACGAAATACCGGAAGCATACAAAAACTTACACAGCATTTAAAAACGATGCTTCCTTTTTCAACAGAACAACCGACGTTTCACTTACGCACTTATCGGTTCCTAGTCTATGGATGAATGACGCCTCAAGAAGCTCTCTTGCTAATTGCACCTTAGACCGACCAAGAACTTTTGTTTGCCCGAAAAGTGGATGGCATTTGCAACTTAAACAATGCCTAGGCAGGTTATTAGACTGGGACGATTTAAACGATGCAGCATGTTCCCTTAAGCGTTCATTTAGACATCGGCCAGTCTGGCCTATATAGGCGCGGCCACAGCTTAGAGGGACTTCATACACAACACCCACTTTACAGGTAACGAACTTAGTAACATGCTTTACACTACATGCCGGTTTCTGGTGGCTTAGGCTCGTCAGAGCGCACAGACTAGACAGTTTTCGAGGTGCCGTGGAAACAACGTCTACATCGAACTTTCCCGCTATTCTCTTTAGGTTGTGCGTTACGCGGTGAACGTAAGGCACCACCACGTATTTCTTTTTCTGTCTAATATCAGAGGCAGTGCTTAGTGCAGGTTCGCTCTTTTCATACCTCCGTAGCGGCTTAAGTAAGCTTTCCGCGACTGCCGTCAGCAGAGAAACAGGATAGCCAGCATCCTTGAGGCGTTCGGCCTGAAGTGCGAAACTTGGTTCCACTTGGTGAACACAGGACTTAGACAGCGCGGATTTAAAAGACAATGAGACAATACCACGTTTAACGAGCTTAGAATGTGAGGAATGATAAGGTAGAGGGGTCTTCTTTGTACGTGGCATATAGGCCCAACAAATGTGGCTTGTCATGTTAAAACACAGTCTTAGATCTAAAAACTGAAGTGAATTATTTTGTGCTAATTCAAAAGTAAAATTAAGGGAACTGGACCGAGCCAGCAACAAAGTCAATGTTATCATCCCTTAGTTGTAAAAGGACCAGGAAGTCGTCAACATACCTAAAGACATGCGCCACACAATCATTACTCACATTCTGGCTTAACTCACGGTCAAATTTTGCTAGAAAAATTTCGCACAAAACAGGAGCTACACAAGAGCCGATACAAATTCCGCGTTTTTGGACATAACATTTTTTCTCATAGCTAACAATAGTGGAACAGAGGTAAAACGTCAGTAATTCTAAAAACGCCTCCACGGTGAGGCCGTACTTGTTCTGAAAGGCGACACTACCAGACATATCAATGCTCTCCCGGACTGCAAGAAGGAGTTCGTCGTGCGGCACCGAGTAGAACAGTTCCTCAATGTCCACCGAGAAGCCATTGTTCGCTCCACGCGGGTCTTCCCGCAGCACTTCCACCACTTGGACCGCACTGCTCACTTTGTACGGATCTTCAATTTGAAGCGTACTGAGGTGACGATGCAGAAATTTGCTGACTTCAGCTTGCCAGGAATTTCGTTCAGTAACTATAGCTCATAGTGGGCATTGTGGCTTATGCGTCTTAGCACTGAAGAACACATTCAGTACTAGGCCCTCGCTCTTCTGGACACTCTTCCTCAGTCGTTCCATATTTAGTTCATTCAGGAAAGCGACGGCCTTGGTCTTGACCTTTCGTGGTTTTAATGTCGTAACTTTAAAGTTTTTTTGAACGGCAAACTGGGCCTTTTCTTCAAACAAGTCTTGGGGCAGAGCGACAAACCCGCCTTCTTTATCGCGAGCAAAAGGGAAAGGTTTGACTCACGGAAGTACTTTGCGACGTCGTAAAGCAGCTGCTTGCCGTCCTTCTGGAGGCCGACGCTCTTGAATAGCGTGTTGACGCCTTCGGCATGGCACCAACCTTTGTCTTCGTCCTTAGTCTTTGCAGCAATACCTCGAACAGAAGCCAACCATTCGTGCTTGACAACAGATGTCTCCAAGGCAAACTTTGGTCCTCGTTCCAAAACTCGCTGAATTGAGGGAGGGACCGAAGCCGACCCTAGAAAGGTGACAGGAATCGGACTAGCTTTGCTTACCGCCCGTTTAGGTAGGCTGGGGATGGTTCTCGCCCAAAGGAAATCCACACCAACCCGCACTGACTTCTGAAAGCTGGTCAGCATCTTCAATCCGGAAGGTCCGTAACCTCCCAAGTGGAAGCAAAGCACTCTCAACCAGTCGTTCAAGAGTCTAACCTGCCTCCAACATTCTGCCTTAAGTATCTTAGTAACCCTTTTTCCAATGGCCGACTGAAGGGCCAACGCACCCAAAAATGGAAGCAATCTGAGGTGGGCAGGAGTTCTTCTTAAGGCAACAGGCGAGGTATCTTGCTCTACATGTAGTGGCGATGATGAAGCTGGAACACTGCACACACTGTTCCTCGAGGGGAAGAGCACAAAGAAAAGAGCCCAATGTAGAAGAAATGAACTTGAGCAAAGTAGAGTTCTGGGCTAGTTGGTAATACATGATAAGTGGGAGGCTTAGCGCGGAACAGACAAGGACAGTAGAGGCACACAGGACGAGCGCTAACTTACAACTGAAAATTTGAAGGGAAAAAGTACGAACTCGAGGAAACAATATGTGCGCATGCTCTGTAAAGCCCTGAATTTGCATGACTGGGAAGATAATTCAAGATAATCTAGGGCCACCCAAAGGCAGATAAAACAGAATAGAGACGAAATACCGGAAGCATACAAAAACTTATACAGCATTTAAAAACGATGCTTCCTTTTTCAACAGAACAACCGACGTTTCACTTACGCACTTATCGGTTCCTAGTCTATGGATGAATGAATTGTTTCCTCGAGTTCGTACTTTTTCCCTTCCAATTTTCAGTTGTAAGTTAGCGCTCGTCCTGTGTGCCTCTCCTGTCCTTGTCTGTTCCGCGCTAAGCCTCCCACTTATCCTTATCACTATCACAAACGAATGAGAATTGTGAATGCTACACAAACCCACAGGCAGCACAGCAAAGTTGCTTCACGTCGGGGTAGGCCGTGTAGAATCCGGAGCTTCAGGTCAGGAGCAGGGGTGCCGAGAGGCCTGTTCTGCTTATGATATAATGACAGCACCACATTTAAGCTGCAGTGAATATGTTTTGTTAAGAATGTTGCAATAAGCGGGTACCGCACGGTTGCTGATTTATCTATACATGGGAGAGCGTCCCCCTTATATGATACAGGGAAAGAAATAACAACATTGCGATCAAAAGGATGGAGGAAGGAAAGACTGATGGCAGCATGCTTTCTTGCCACTGAAAAACTGTGGAATAAAAGAAATCAGGCTAGTGCCAAGAGACGGTAGGTTGGTAACTGGTTTATGGGGTTTAATGCCCCAAGCATCTCGAGTCGTATGACATCAAGAGAAGTGGTTATGGAAAAACCAAGCACATATAACAGTAGGACAAAAAAAAAGACATAACAGAACTTGCCCAGACATAACAGATAAACAAATAAACAGACAAGTGTAGCAGTATAACACCAAAGCATTGTGCCTTACAACATATTTACAAATTTGCTTCCATGTGCATGCAGGAACTTGTAATAGCCTTTTCAAGATCATGGAATCAAGCATGTTGCATGCAAGGGCAAAAGTGGCTGTAAGCGTGGGAAGAAGGTGACACAAGCCGCTGACAAGGAGAAAGCTTTGAAACAGTTCACAGGAATAGGGAACGTAAGGCACAATGAGCAGGTACAGGTCTGGACAGTATCAAGGAAGTGACAGTGGCTGCGCACGATTGCGTCACATGAATGTGAAATGTGTAGCCTCTCAAATGACGTCAATGTATCCATATGCATTTGCATTTTAGCGTGCAGTTGCTGTTTGCTTGCTTTTCTTTTTTTAGCGAAGTGGGGGCTTGACTATGGCAGGCCTGAACTGTTTGAGATCAAGTTAAATATTTATTTAAAGCTTTCCTGAGTCCTAAAACTCCATTTGTGTTGTATCTGTGGAAATACGATTTCCCATCATCATTCTGTTGTTCTGTATACTGATGTCCATTTAAAGCAAGAATAACATCAGGAGAATGTGGCTGCTAATATTTAATTTCACAACAGATGCTTAAGCTAGGGCAGCGCAAAATGCTGAAGCCAGTCTAGTGCTCAATAATACTGGGTGAGGTTAGAGCACTGAAGGATACTGGTTTATATGTACGGCACTCACACGCCATGCACGACTATCCTACGAGGGTGTGAAGGAGCAAGCAGTCGGAGGTTGCAAGCCCAAGCCATGGATGACAACAAGGACAAGTGAGCGGATGTCTATACCATGAGGTAATGCTAATTTAAGCATCTAGATCATCATCATCATCCTCAGCCTGACTATACCCACTGCAGGGCGAAGGCCTCTCCCATATTCCTCCAATTAACCCGGTCCTGTGCGAGCTGCATCCACTTGACCCCTGCAAACTTCTTAATCTCATCCACCCAACTAATTTTCTGCCGCTCCCTGCTACGCTTTCCTCCCCTTGGAATCCAGTTTGTTGCCCTAAGCGACCATCACTTATCCTTTCCTCGCGCTACATGTCCTGCCCATGCCCATTTCTTCTTCTTGATTTCCATTAGAATGTCAGTGACTTGAGTTACTTCTCTGACCCACTCTGCACGCTTCCTATCTCTTAACGTTATCTCTACCATTTTTTTTTCCATAGCCCTCTGCGTTGTCCTCAACTTTAGTAGAACCCTCTTTGTTAGCTTCCACGTTTCAGCCCCATAGGTAAGTACAGGTAAGATGCAACTGTTGTATGCTTTGCTCTTGAGCGATACCGATAAACTGCTAGTCATAATCTGGGAGTACTTGCCAAATGTGCTCCATCCCAGTCTTATTCTCCTTGTTATTTCCCTTTCATGGTCCGGATCTGCTGTTACTACCTGTCCTAAATAGATATATATTCGCCTACTACTTCCAGTGCTTCGCTACCTAACGTAAACTGTTTTTCCTTCCCTAGGCTATTAAACATTACCTTAGTCTTCTGCATATTGATTTTCAAGCCTACGTTTTTACTTTTCCTGTCTAGGTCATCATTATTTGCAATTCATCCCCTGAGTTACTTAGCAAGGCAATGTCATCAGCAAATCGCAGATTACTGAGGTATTCTCCATCTACTCTTATCCCTAACTGCTCCCATTCTAGATGTCTTCTTTCTTAGATTCTAGCATTTAGATGTCGCTACATAAATTGTTCATGGTTTTTTGTGCACCTATTTCTGCTTACAGCTTTTTCTTTGCTTGTAATGTAAATTATTTGTGTTTATTTGATGAATCCCCCCCCCTATGTAATGCCCGCAAAGGCCCTTAGGGTATTTGAAATAAATAAAGAAATAAAAAACAATATATGGGTGTGTAGTGCTAACAGTAAGTGCTGGAGTAGCTCGGTGCAGTAAGCAGCCAACAAGTGTGGCAGTTACGAGACGAGACGTAGTGTTGGGTTGAGTGCTGGGGTATTATAGCGTATAAGTGTGTATTGCAACCCAGATTCAATTTCAGTTTGGTGGAATGACTATACAGGTAATTCATTGGGTATAGGGTGTGGCATGTCCAGACAATACCAACGACAATGGCAATAATGTGGCCTCTTGACACTCATATGTTTTAATTGTAGCTATAAATGTTTTTCAGTCACTTAACAAATTGCTATCCATATCAGAAACAATACTCACGCACTGAAAAATAAAATGAAAATACTGAATATAATGCACATATATATACCTTGGTACATGTACTGTACATGTAGGGAGCCAAGGATGCGAAAGTTGTCCAGAATAAACGAGCGGCTGCGTCTCCAAGACTGCTGACAGTAAAAACAAAAAATGGCATAGACACATGTAAACACTGAAATGAAGTGAGTGCTTTACCAAGCAGCATTGCATATGAGATATCAGCCAAAGTTTATAGGCTTCCAAAGCACCGTCGAGCGGCGCTGCTGCTCCTGACAGGGAGCGCCATCTCTGACAGAAAAATAGAAACTGGGGATAAACGCGGCGGCACCACCTAGGCATCCCGTGCAAGTTTTCTCCTTTCGCTCGCTCGCTCGCTCGCTTCTGCGCACGTGCAGACGTCTCGCGCTGCTTTGTCGCGCGGGCACTCACCACTGGACGCCGCCGGCTCGCTCGCTGCCTTCAGGGCGTGCGCCGTGCGCTTTCTCTCGCACGAGCACGCGCATTGACGCGCCCCCGCAGGCGCACCACGACATGCAACCCGCATTCCGTCTTGATTGGGCAACCTGACGCGTACTTCCATGAAGGATACTTTAATATAAGCGGGAAACTTTTTATTCACGTCTGCACTGTAGAGCAGATGACAGACGGGGATGAGTAAATATTGATTGTGAATGCGTCCCACGTTAGCAAAAAGGTATAAATGCATCTCGAGGTCAGTCCGCTATGTAATTATATTGTCGTACATAATATCTTTAAAAACTGCTAAAGTATCATCAGTACTGTGGAATAAAGTGGCCGGCTCGTTGACCATCGTTTTGGCCTGTAGCATGCGACCTATATACGGATTTGTTTTTTATTATTACGACGTTAGCAAAGGAAATTTCGCAGTAGAAGAATAAGTATATAGTCCGAAGGAGGTGTTTCATCAGACAAGAACGCTAGCAATCTCATAAGCACATGCGTGCTCCGTGCGCAACACGCGATATAACCGGCTCGCTGGCTCGGAAGGCAGGTGAAATCCAAGCTTGTACTACACAGTGTTTTATTTCGGTTCTTATTAAATGATTGCGCTTAATTTATGATATTTGGTTTGCACTCACGAACCTTGTGACGCGAATGGGATGCTCCGTGCGAGTAGTGTTAGTCGAGCCATAGCTAGGATCACTTTTGTACTGCACTTCCGACATATCTTCGTTAATATTAATAATAATAATAATAATAATAATAATAATAATAATAATTGGTTCACTTATTGGCCAATTTGCGAAAATCTGTAAAAGCGTATCAGCAAGGCATGTTTTCCAACGCCGCCCCCACCCCCGAAAAAAAAAAGTCCTCGTTCCTAGATATTTTCTTGGTCAATCTAAAAATGAAAAGGCAGCTGTGGACGCTTAGGGCACGTTCACACATCAGTCTCGATTGCGGACGTCACATCTGTTGATTTGGTTGCTCTCAGAGCACTCAAAGCAGGGAGAGAGCACAAAAAATCGGCAAAGCTAGACACGCGGGGACCGACGAGGAGGATAATCTTCCATCCTCTTCACTTTTTATGCATGGTGTTTAACCACTGTACTTTTTTGATGGCTCTCCAAGCCGTCTTTGTCAACTGTCAACATTTCTGAGTTTACGAAGAAAGGGGAAATTGGCTCTTTTCGTTTCCACAAAGAACGCGAGACTTCTCAGAACGCTGTCATGGTGTTGGAAAACAGGTCTTGCGGACACGCTTAACAGGAATCTGCAAAGTTTCACACGTGAGCCTCAAATTTTGGTGCTTCGCCTACTATTGTGGCTTCCCATGACACAATGCTACTTAGTACATCCGTTCCGCATCAGCGGAAGCGTTTTTGTATCGCCAAATAACCGCCAAACGCAACGCGATCGCCGCGCGTGCACAGGAATCTAGCGGAGCCTCTGCTCCGGCGAAGCCCCATCGTTTCACATTTCGCCACCGCGCCAGGAATGCGGCGCTGCCGTCGCGCGGCGAAACTTGAGCTTGGGCTCCCTATAGTCTACTAACACGTATACAGTAACAAGGCAGCTGCAAGTGACCTGAAGGAAGTTAAGCAAGCTACCTTCCTGGCCGCATTTTGGCAGCTCGCTGCATTCGTTACTCTGGGCCTCAAGCGAACTACTGTATATTGTGTCATAGTGTATACATATATATATTTTTTTATTTTTACCTACCCTGTCCTTTCTCCCTCTCGTTCACCTCCTTGATTTCCTCTACCCCTTCCTCGCTATCCCTTCAATTCCACCGCCCCTGTTCAGGTGCTTCAGATATCAGATACCGGGGCTGGCAAACATCTTTTCTTTCCTTTTGTATATGTAATAAAATAACCACTAAAACAACAAATGCTGGTAATGCTAATCATCTTAAATTAGAATCAGATAAGCAGATAAGCAGCAAGCTGACACAGTATAGTGCCTACGTTGTCGTGTTGCGCTGTCGCAAGCTCCTGATAGAAAAAAAAATGTAAAATGCAAAGCTTTGTTGGAAACAATTTAATTCCTTCCAAAGTCATTTTTGCTATACTGTTTATATATCCATACATGTTCTGATAAAACACACGAGTTTTGCACCGTCTTCAGATTGCTTTCCAAAGCTAGAAGGTGGCATCCATGCCACAGAGATATAAGTAATTGACAAATTGCACGCTAATTTCAAAAACAATTAAGTACCAGGTTGCTGTTTAGCTTAATGCACTGCTAAATGACACCTCTCGCATTGATTTCGCGGACAAAAATGGACACGACACCCACCTACCGCTGCACTCAGCGCACTATGTCAAAAAACAACAGCAATGACAATGGCTTACGTGAGAAGCGACGGCCGATGTCAGATCGTTGACGCAGACATCGCAAATTTGCTCGGCACCCATGAATCGAACGTCCGACTTTTGCAGTTGAATGGTTTAATGTTAAGGGTGCGTTGCACTACCTCCGCTGCAGAAAAACCACGCCAATAAACTGAGAGACTTTACAAACACTGCCCGAATGCGCCGACGACGGCGTCGTCCAGAGCTCGTCAATCCAAAAGCTCTGGACGCCGTCGGCGACAACGAGGAAAGAGCCGAAAAGCCCGCCAGCCCGCCACGAATCTGGGGACAAATTCAGACTCAACTAGGCACATAATAGTCAGCATTTAGGTACTTTGTAAAAACATGGCGTTCAATGCGCTTGGGGAAATCTAGGGACAAAATTTTAGCCGAAAAAACCCTATTCATGGCGGGTTTTAGTCTCGCCCCTCCACAGGACATCGCAACTGTATGCAGTGGATGTCGGTGAGTGGCGCCACCGTGGAGAAACCGAGCCAAACGGGGGGTGCTGCGATCGTCAGGCAGCGGTCTAACAGTGCCCCCTTCCGCGTCGGTTCTTTGCCGCCAGGGAGCCGTCGCGGGAAAGCAAGCACTTGGGCCTTTCGGGGCCCAGGCGGTGGACACGCCCCCACAGGAGCAGCAGAGTGGTACGCTCCCGCTGTTCGGTGATTTGCGCCACCGTGGGTATCCGAGCTGAGCATAGTCCGTTTCGATGTTGAATGGAAAGGCACATCGCAGGAGCACTTCGGTTAGCCGCCGTTGGTGTCGGTGTGTTGGCGCCACCGCGAACTCCTAGCCAAAACAAAAAGAAGTTCGCTTATTTTTTATTATGCGTACGATGGCTTGGATCTAGCCACCGTCATTTTCTTGACATTTCATCTGGAAGCAACAGTACTATGCCCCCTAAAGACGTATATATACGTCTTGCCATGTAAGAGCGATCGGGTGGAATATCTTGCTTTAACTTGCAGCTTCCACTTCCACTCTGTAAGCTACGATGGTAATAAATATCAAACCACGCAGTTAATCATAGTATGCGCAAAAAGCTTAAGATCTTATAAAGAAGATTGATTGTAATATTTGGAATTCAACCCCGTTCGAAATTGAGTTCGCTGTCTTGGAGTCGTTGATTTTTATATCTGCCTGTGAATATGTAGCAGCCCCTGCTACAGTAGGTGCTCTGAACGGATCTGGATACTAAGCCGCATCTACGTATAATGACAGCCGGTTGCACCCTGTAATTTATTTCGAGAGCCAAAGCCCTGCCGTTCTCCTACCCTTGTGGTGCATACAGAATGCATATTCTTGGGAACATGCTGTTCGAGCTGTTTCCTGACTTGCTGGTGTGTATCTTTTGGTTCATTTACTTCTAACCATGCATTTGTGCATAGGCTGCCCTGCCGAGGATTCTTCTGCGTAATTAAGTTTTAATATACCGCACCATCTGCGCATTGATGTATTCCTCGCAGATTTCCGCGAGTGCGTTGACAATGTCAAGTTGCAGACAATATTCTGCAGCTGTGTAGTGATGAAGCCTCATAGTGCCACTCAAAATGCTTGTATGATGAGGTACTCAAGGCGGGTCTTTCTGTGGTAAGATCTGTAGGTAAGAAGGGGTATGCTATATAGATGAAGCAACTGAATAAAAGTATGCACTAATCTGCTCAGGTCCCTTTCAATCACGCCGCTTCTCATGAAGTGAACTCGTTCAAGTAGACAGATTGCCAACCGGTTGTCAACGAAAATTTCTTGATTGTCTCTGTGTTTAGCTGAGAACAAATGGCCTCACTGGCTAGAATTATATTATGGGTTGTTGTTTAACGTTGACAATAATGGAGAGTTTTAGTTTAGAGGGGTTTACGGTGATTGCGGGATTAGCGGAATAGCGGAACGGAAATGCGCATGCGCTGAACGCTAGCATAGAAATAGCGCTAGCGCGCTCACGCAATTTTGAGAATTTAGCGATCATCTTTTGCGCATTTAGCGCGAAAACATGGCGGCGTCAATGGATCGGGCAGCCGTCCGCTTCAAACGAAAAAATAGTCGTTGCTGTTCCGGTTTGCACGTTTACGGACAACTACTGGTACTGTCATCATTCGATTGGACTAATCTTAGTTCGACGATGATGTGCAGGGTGTAAAGAAGCTTTGTTGTGGAGATTCGGTCTGGAATCTAATGCTCCTAGGCCTAATGGGGTCGCCTGCGACGATGCATCCACTCTGAACGCAGCGAATTTGTTTAAAGCCTCGTTTCGGCGGTTACTATATTTTATTACTAATTTTGGCTATTATATAATTACATTTTATGCGAGAGTATTGAGCTCGTTGTGAAGTTTGCATTGCATCTTTTCTACGTTCAAAGCCTCACTTCAAGGGGGCATGCAGGCGAGGTTCTTGTAGCATACGTCCATCAATCTGCAGAGCAGACGAAAGCAGACGACAAGCGCCGTAATCAAAATGTCCCGTGCCAGAGTCGGAGCACGGTGCAACGTAAATATGCGTATGCGGTTTACTGCTCATGACGACGTCGCAATGCTGCGAGAAGTACGGAACCTGAATCCATTTAGGGACTCGTCGCTATGGCCAGAAATTGCTAGCAACTTACAACAAGCTACGGAGAAAGCGTTCACAGCTCGTGCTATCAAAGACCGCCGCGACTTGTTGACATCTCTCAAAAGGTGTCCAAAACGACCAACAATGTAGCTGATAGTTTGAGTTGTGACGCTGGACATCACTGACGAATGCAAACCGAAGATCGGTTCCAAATCGCACCAGCGGTTGGGATACGCAAGCCGCCTTAGTGCAATACAAAGTGCATGTCGGCCAGGGACCTTAACGCATTGGGCGCTAGTGAAAGTGCCTGGCAGAGCAAGGCAGTTTTGAAGGTGCTCAAAATCCTCTTTTTCGAAACGGAACTGCAACCTAAACAGCGCAGGGTCCACAGAAGATATATCCAATAAACCATTCTTCGAACGGTAGCGGTATATGGTCGCTCACGTTTGCGTTGTAGGCAGAGTTTCAAACTAAAACTCTCTATTAGAGAGTTTTAGTTTAGCGTTAGCGTAAATAGCGGTGCTAACGGAAATAAAGTTAGCGTGCCGCAAACGACTCCCTGTCGGACCGAGTTTTAGTATAGCGTTTAGGAAACGCCACACAATCTATTTTGTATGGAGGTATCAACAGGTGAGGATATAATTCGAAGTGCTTGCCAGCGCTATACCTGGTAGCAAAGTGTTGACTGAAATGAAACAAGGCGGAGCCGCAGGTTGAGCCGCAGCAAGCCGAGACAAGCTCATCTTGAACTCGCGAGCAAAGCGAAACTTTTGGAAGCAGACGAACAATGACGCCTTGATGTGCCCGCATGCTTTTCAGGCTACTTTTTTATCTTCGACATAAAGTGATACGTGAAATTTGATTCAGCTCATCCTACTGCTCACAAGCATTGGCTTGTTGCTCCGCAAATCAACTATCTAAAATAAACCTTTCTTTTTCTACATAAAGTCGCGGAAATATCATATATCATAGGAATTTGACGTAGTCGTTTCAAGTATACGTGCGAAATCGCCCATTTAGCCTGCTCAACTGCTGGTGTTGCTTTGCTTTGTCATCTGCACGTGTGGCGACGCCATAGGATAAGCTCTGATTACGGTTAAACTGATCCGATTTATTCGCGTCGAATACGAAAGTTGAAGCAAACAACGATGAGCAATCCACAGCGCAATATTATGCTGCAGCTTACCCCGTGGCTTGATATCATAAAGCTGATAAGCGATCTTTGTAATCAGCTGAATGATGTCTCCGCAGCCGACAAGACCTCTAAGTGACGCTATATTCGGACATTTTTCCCACATAGTTTGTCAGTATTCGGCAGGGCTACCGCGTGTAGCGTCTTTAAACGACAAAATGTATTAAGTTTTAAAACCTTTTCGCAATATTTGTTTCTTGTAGTATTCGCCAATCAGTCCGTAGTGTGTTATCCTGCCGCGTTACCTGTTGCAATTAGATTGAAATTGATTCTGAGCGCCCTGAATCCAGCTAGAGGCCACCGAGCTAGATATGCAGACGTATGAACAAAGTTCTAAATCTGGATAAATAAAATGGGGCATTTCGCTTCGTCATTTGTCGCACTGATGTTGCATTTGCGATGATGACAACGCCCCTAAGACTGAATTCGACACCCGCTCTGTATGAATCGAACCTGGCTCGAGATAATCTGGCGAACCTCAGCGCCAGCCTGTATCTTTGCCCAAGGATCCGCGCAACAGTTACTTCGAGCGGGCCTGAGTGCCGACCTTGGACGCCATCAGAGCGTCAGCCGTGTAGACAGTGGCCGCGCCGCGCCTACCTTGAGGTCGGCACCAGGTGCCGCCATCTGTGCCTCCGCTGACGACGCTACAGTCAACGAGTGCGGTTTTTTCGTCGTGCGCCATAACGCCGAGTCCCGCGTCTAGAAAAGGCGCTCCTGTACATTGTCTCCAGCGAGCCTGCAGAGTTGATGCAGAAAGACCCGAAGCTTTTTCATGTGCTTTGCTCGCTCAGAAGTGTTGACGTTTGCTATAAAGCCCAAGGCTGATAGATTTAAACGCTGAGTCACTGGGCGGCACTATTTTCGAGAAAGGCGACATGCTAAAACATGTCCCGACTCCAAGATATCAGTTGTGAAACTTCCCGTTTGCTGAAAATTAGTCTGGTGACCCCCACCGCACCTTTACGTAGAAATGACACACATTTTTAGAAGATAAACAAAGTATACCTGTACAATATTGCCGCAATATCATCGTACTGGCGCCGCCATGTGGCGAGCTCGGGAGACTGGCACGCGCTCGTCTTCTTCGCTCTCGGTGCTCGCCCGCCAGTCGGTTCCGTGCCTGATCTTGCCGGTGCTTTTACTTAATCCTAAGTAAACCTGTTGAACCAGGTTCACTGCCTTCTGTGACATTTTTGGTGGAGGTGCTGGGTAGATCCCATGTACGAAGAGCCTCTGGCTGCCCCCTACGCCCATCTACACACCGTGGACACGACACCTGTGCACAAGGCGAGCCGTCGCTTGAGAGGCTTAGCACCCGAGTGTGGTCCTCTTGTCTCCCCACCGCGAACCACGATGACTACAGCGGCAATTCAGACCACCACTCAGTTTCCCGTGAGTGCCCAGCAGCTGATCTGCCATACTCCACGTATGCCCACGCCGTTTCATGGCGACAAGTTCGAAGACGTTGAGGACTGGCTGACCAGCTACGACCGGGTCGCTGTGTTTAATGCGTGGGACGAGGAGCGAAAATTGCAGAATGTTTATTTCGCATTAGAAGACGCCGCCAAGATGTGGTTCGAAAACCATGAGGCTATCATTTCCACCTGGCGGGATTTCCGGCGGCAGCTGCTCGCAACATTCGGCAACGATGCAAGAAGAGATGGCCGAACTCGCTCTACAGTCCCGAGCACAGCGGCTTAATGAAAGCGTCGCCATGTTTGTGGAAGAAATGACTCGGCTTTTCAACCGGGCGGACCCGTCCATGTCGGAGGTAAAGAAGGTGCGCTACCTTATGCATGGCGTCAAGGAGCAGCTGTTCGTTGGCCTTGTACGTGATCCTCCACGTACTGTTGCTGATTTTACGAGAGAAGCAACAAGCATCGAGCGTGCCTTGAATCAGCGATTTGTACATTTCGATCGCTCTGCGAACATTGCTGCTGTAGACTTCCGCTTGCCAATGGCCGGAAACGACAGGGAAGCCCTTCGCGAGCTTATCCGAAGCATCGTGCGCGAAGAGCTGCAAAAGCTGCCCTCTCGGACAACATCCACGTATTGGGGGCATCTCGGATATTGTGCGCGAAGAGCTCCGCCAAGCAGTGCCATCAGTGCCATCAATACCATCACCCCAGCCGCCTGCGCCACAGATCATGACGTACAGCGACGTGTTGCGTACCCCTGCACCTGAACAATTGGCACCCAGCAGCCCTGCTCCTCCCGTACGTCCTCCACCGCAATATCCAGTTTCGACTGGTGTGCCTGAACCTCGACCACCCGTTCGCAAAGCACACGCGTGGCGCACGTCGAACAATCTGCCTTTGTGCTTCCACTGCGGCGAAGCCGGTCACGTTCTGCGCCACTGCCCGTACCGTCGGATGGGCTTGCGCGGATTTTCCCCGGATGCCCCTCGGCCGCGCTATGGCGAACGACCTCGGGATATCGACCAATACCTCAGCGACCACGTCCCACCTGCGTCCCTCCAGCGACGCCAGTCCAGGTCACCACCGCCGAGACAGTTTTCCACCAGCCGCCGTTCTTTCCTCAGGCAGTCCCCAAGTCCGCACCGGGAAAACTGAAGACGGCGACCCTCGGGGGTAGGGCCGCCGTCGATGGACACTACGACCAACATCCTCCGCTCACCGATTCGATCACACAGACCGACCTCCGACCCTTCGCTCCGACCAACAGTCCGACCACTTTTCGACGATCGCCGAAGTTTTCCTCCGACGCCCCCAATCGACGCACCGCACGACCAACGAGTCCGACGACCTCCCGACGATCACAGAAGCTTACCTTCGACGCCGTAATTCGACGCAACGAACGACCCGCCAGCCCGACGATCCCTGACACGCCGCACTTTGTCGACGGTGAGCTACATTCCGCCGAAATACCGATCGCCGTTGATAACCACAACACGACTGCCCTTGTAGATACCGGCGCTGATTTTTGCGTTATGAGTCATGGCCTTGCTACCATTCTGCGAAAAGTCCTGACTCCTTGGCACGGAGCCCCGATAAAGACAGCCGGAGGGCACGTGGTAACGCCGCTCGGAGTGTGCACCGCTCGCGTCGAGATTCACCACGTAACTTTCTCGTGCTGCTTTGTTGTGCTAGCAGAGTGCTCCAAGGACCTGATTCTCGGCCTTGATTTTCTTAGAGAAAACGAAGCAATCATCGACCTCCGTGACTTCATGGTGACGTTTTCCACTCATCGCGCAATTTCCGACGAGTACAGACAGCACAACGACGACTACACAGACAGGCCAGTTTTCCGAGTGTGCGACGACCATGTCACTCTACCTCCACGCACCAGCTTGTTTGTTACAGTGCAGTGCGACAACCCTCCCGCCTTGCAAGGCCTCGCGGAAACGAACGTGAATTTATTGTTGAGCCTACAAGTCTGCGTCGCTCGGGGGATCTTTGCCTTGAGAAATAAACGAACTGAACTGCTTTTAACGAACTTTAGTGCCGAATACCGCCACTTACCGCAAGGTACAGCTATCGCTTATTTTGACGAAGTCAGTGCGCCATCCGCCCATTGCGCCCTTTCGCTGGCCAACGAGAACCCTCCCGAGAGCACTGGACATACTGTTCAAACTGACGTGAACCCAGCTTTGTCTCTTACCCAGAAACGCCGCCTTCAAGCAATTCTGGACACTTACCGTGACTGCTTTGCCGTCACTTCCAAAGTGAAGCAGACGTCACTAACCAAACATCGAATTATAGTTGATCCCACCGAGCGCCCTATCCGCCAACACCCCTACCGAGTATCGCCGAAAGAACGAGAGGCTATTCGGGCGCAAGTTGATGAAATGCTCCGCGATAATGTCATCCAGCCGTCCACAAGTCCATGGGCCTCACCAGTTGTGCTGGTCGCTAAAAAGGACGGAGCACACAGATTCTGCGTCGACTATAGGAGGCTTAACAAAACTACGAAAAAGGACGTCTACCCATTGCCTCGAATCGATGACTCGTTCGACCGACTTCGCCACGCCCGATACTTTTCATCGCTCGATCTACGCAGCGGGTACTGGCAGATCGAAGTCGATGAACGTGATCGAGAGAAAACCGCATTCATTACTCCTGACGGACTGTACGAATTTAAGGTGCTTCCATTCGGTTTGTGTTCCGCTCCCGCAACCTTTCAAAGAATGATGGACACTGTCCTAGCCGGCCTGAAATGGCAGACGTGCCTCGTCTACCTTGACGACGTTGTCATTTTCTCTGCGACTTACGAAGAGCACCTCAAACGATTGACGGCCGTGCTAAATGCCATCCGCGGGGCCGGACTCTCACTAAAACCAGAAAAATGCCACTTTGCCTTCCAACAGCTCAAGTTCCTGGGTCACGTCGTGAGTGCTGAGGCAATTAGCCCTGATCCAGAGAAGACGGCTGCCGTAGCTGCTTTCCCGACCCCCACTGATAAAAGTTCCGTGCGTCGGTTTTTGGGCCTCTGTGCATATTACAGGAGATTTGTGCACGACTTCTCCAGAATAGCGGAACCATTGACTCGTCTAACAAAGGACGACCAGCCTTTCATCTGGGCAGACGAGCACCAAAGGGCCTTCGAGGAGCTTCGCAAGCGCCTTCGAACAACGCCCGTACTTGGCCACTTCGACGAGGAGGCCGACACAGAATTGCATACCGACGCCAGTAACGTTGGCCTCGGTGCAGTTCTCGTTCAGTGGCAAGAAGGCGTTGAGCGGGTGATTGCTTTCGCCAGCCGCACCCTGTCTCGTTCCGAAGCGAATTATTCTACTACCGAAAAGGAGTGCCTTGCAGTTGTGTGGGCGGTAACAAAATTTCGGCCGTATTTGTATGGTCGGCCGTTTAGAGTGGTAAGCGACCACCACTCACTCTGTTGGTTAGCGAACCTTAAAGATCCTTCAGGCAGGTTAGCCCGCTGGAGTCTCCGCTTACAGGAGTTCGACGTCACTATTGTGTACAAGTCCGGCAAGAAACACAGTGACGCTGACTGCCTATCCCGAAACCCTATCCCGTGCTCTTCAAGTGAAACAGATGACTCCGTCTTTCTCGGCGCTCTCTCGACGCCAGATCTCGCTCAACAGCAGCGAGACGACACCGAACTGTGGCCCCTCATCGATTACCTCGAAGGAACCGCCTCATCGCCTACTCGCCTTTTCACGCGTGGCCTATCGTCATTCTGCTTGCGTGACGGCGTCCTCTACAAGAAAAACTACGCTTCCACAGACATTCAGTATCTGCTGGTTGTCCCAACGCCGCTCCGTACCGACGTTTTGCAGGCATGCCACGACGAGCTTTCTGCCGGACATCTCGGTTTTTCGCGCACCTTGGCACGAGTACGACAAAAGTACTACTGGCCCAAGCTTGCCGCTATGGTTCAGCGCTATGTTAAGACGTGCCGTGATTGCCAACGTCGGAAGATACCACCTGTCAAGCCGGCCGGCATGCTGCAGCCTATTGTTCCTCCGCGAGTACCTTTTCACCAAGTCGGTATGGACTTGCTCGGGCCATTTCCTACGTCATCATTGGGCAACAGGTACATTATAGTCGCCACAGATTATCTAACCCGCTATAGTGAGACGAAAGCTCTTCCCAGCGGCACGTCTACTGATATTGCGAACTTTTTCATCTTTAATCTGGTCCTTCGTCACGGTGCCCCTGCGATCGTTTTAACTGACAGAGGCACGGCATTTACTTCAGCTCTAACCCAGGAAGTGATGCGGCTCAGTGGCACTTGTCATCGCAGAACAACAGCTTACCACCCTCAGACGAATCGCCTTACTGAGCGACTCAATAAGACCATCGCCGATATGCTTTCTATGTACGTCAACGAAGATCATAAGAACTGGGACCAAATACTACCGTATGCAACATTTGCTTACAACACCGCTGTCCAGGAAACGACCCGCTTTACACCGTTTCGTTTGGTGTACGGTCGCGAAGCTGTTACCATGTTGGATGCAATGCTACTGCCATATGTTGCCCAACCATCGATTGCCGGTGCCGACCAATTCGTCCAGCATGCCGAGGCCGCTCGCCAGCTGGCTAGACTCAGAGTCCGGACACAGCAAGGTAAAGATGCTCGACGGTATAACCTTCGTCACAGGGAGGTAATCTACAACCCTGGCGATCAGGTTTGGGTGTGGACACCTGTTCGCCAGCGGGGTCGCTCCGAGAAGCTTCTGCGCCGCTACTTCGGCCCCTACGAAGTACAACGCAAACTCAGCGACGTCACCTACGAAGTGACCCCGCAAGGAACTGTTCGCTCATCCCGACGGCAAGCACAATCGGAAGTCGTACATGTCGCCAGGATGAAGCCCTTCTACTCCCGCTAGGTCAAGCTACATGTGTTTTTTTTCTTTGCTTCCTTTAACTACTTGATGTGAACGCGCATCCTCGCCGACTACGGTTATCCTCGACCTCGCCACTCGGCATCGGGACGATGCCTTTTCCACCGGGAGGGGCAATGCCGCAATATCATCGTACTGGCGCCGCCATGTGGCGAGCTCGGGAGACTGGCGGGCGAGCACCGAGAGCGAAGAAGACGAGCGCGTGCCAGTCTCCCGAGCTCGCCACATGGCGGCGCCAGTACGATGATATTGCGGCATTGCCACGTAGTAGTTTGGGTAGGTAACTAAAAGGTTTTAATGGGCATTGACCCGGAAGCCCTAGGAGAGCCCGTCAAGAGCACCGAGAGGCGATCGGCGAAAAAATTCAGCCTCTTCGCATCGATCGCCACGAGGCCAGTTCCGCTTCTTCAAGTAAGCGCACGAGACTCGCTGTGAGATGCCGCCCAGCGGCAGCTGTTCGATGATAAATTAACAGCGCTACAGACTAGGACGAAGCATCTAGAAACAAACAGGACGGGAGGGGGGGGGGGGGGGGGGCGTCCTGTTTGCTTCTCCATCTTCGTCCTAGTCTGTAGCGCTGTTTATTCATCATGTCACCGTATCAACTCGCCCAGATGTCTCTTCTATTACGGCTGTTGTTGCGCACGCTGCATAACCCCCTCAAAAAAATCGTCGACCCGATGAAATCGAAAGAAATGAATAGAATAAGAAAATATAGTGCTCACTAGAAGAATGCAGTAAGGCAGTATGACGAAGTGCTAAGTTTCTATGTTTTAAAGCAGATCTCTCGAAAAGTACGGCTTCATATGTGCACCAAGTGAACAACTTCGGTTTTCTGCTGGGGACGAGTAATGGAAACGCTGTCAGGAAGCACTTCGTGTCTGACGTCATTCAGTTGACAGAGCTTTTTCTAGGAGCAAAAGAACTGCTTTGGAATTTTCTCGGATAGACCTCGACGTCGAATTGGAGTCCAGAGCCAAACATTCATTATTAGTGTAAACAGCGCGAACAAGAAGACAAAGGACAAGACAAAAGGAAGCCACAGTACCAGCACTGACTCACAAATATGCCTAAGCATTTACTCCAAGGCCCAGATAAAAACAAACATGACGAAAACGAAACAATCACGTGATTGTTTCGTTTTCGTCATGTTTGTTGCGGGACGGAGTGGGAAATTTGGCAGCGGCTGCTGTTTGAGCGGGATCGGTCTCAACACCTGGGTGGTGATGACATGGCTCACGAAGAGGAGCTCTTCATAACCAAAGTGACACTTGCGTTTCGACGTGAGGGGAGAAGATCTGAGCACAGTGGAGAGACGTTGGAGGTGGGCCTCGAACGTTGGCGAAAAGAGAATAACGTCCAAGAGAACGGGGCAAGGACACGATTACTGGAAATGAAGAGGGATAGAAAGAGCGCCTACTACTAACTGAGTTTATTGCATATGATACCACTTTTATCTGCCAGTGTACATCAGAAATAACACGTTGCAAAAAATAATACATATAAAATATAGTACAAAACATTTCGACAAAATACCCTATACATGATGTGTTAAAGGAAATACGTATGGCAGCCTAAACAAGGCACAGATATCCGAGTCGCGCTAAAATAGCTCATTATTAGGAACTTCACACGGTCATCAAACCCAAAACATGGTATTAAAAAAACCCGGTAAAATGCCGTTCTAAATATCTACGCGTGACCGTCAAAAAACCCAATTCCTGGTCGCTGAGCTTTACCGGCGATTTGGTTACGCACGTGGCTCAGCATTCTGTATATTATAAGCCTCAATTATTCCCTTTTAACTCGCTCTCTGCCTTTATCGATAGATATGGCCCTGTGATGGAAAGGGCTATGCTTATCGGTGTTAGTGTGTTTGCAATGTTTTATATAATATACACTGGCGCATAAAAGGTGGTGCCTTCCGCAATAAACTCGGTAGTAGGCGCTGTTTCTATCCCTATTCGTTTCCTATGATTGATTCCTTGCGCCGCTCAATTGGTCACTGTGAACCAACTAGCCCTAAAACAAGTACTTCTACAATAACGCCGTCCAGACAGGCTAGACACATCTGCCGTTTAAGGCCAGATAGATCTGCGTCCATCACTCGACGAAATGTCGCTGGAGTGGAGCAAAATCCGAAAGGCATGACCACGAGTTCATACCATCCAGCTTGTGCGAAAAAAATGCCCGCGATTACGTTACTTCCTAATGCGAAATTTGAGCGCAGCTCATCAGCTGTTTCATCTTTTCGATAAATTGAGGCAAAACGAAGAGGCGTCCGTGTGCTGTGCGATGTCAGAGCACGTTAAAGATCCCCAGGGGGTCGAAATTACTCCGTAGCCCTCCACTACGGCTCCCCTTTCTGTCTTTCCACTTTCACTCCCACCTTCCTCCCTTCCCTTACGGCGTGGTTCAGGTGTCGACAGAGCAAATGTGACAAATACTGCGTCTTTGCTTTCCCGTGAACCAATAGAAACAAAAAAGAGGCAAGGATTTCGAGCAAGGCACATAAGCACAGTTACATACTTCTTTTTTTTTTAATTTTTCACACGTATTCCTTCAAGAAACACTCTACTAACAGTTCTTGGTTGTCATGAAAGAAGCTTTGTGGTCCGAGAAATGAAGAGAGCAATTAAGTTATCGGGAGGTTGCGGGAGGCAGCGCGTGGGTCCATAGGAACGTTGCGCAACCAACAGATAGCAGCGACTCGCTGACGCCGCTAGCGAGTGAAGCGAGCCTGGAAGCGAGTGAGAACGGGATGCACGCACCGTGATCCGCCGCTGTACGGTTGCTTTCTGCGGATGAAGGATGCGAGCGCTATTGTATCCCCCTCCGGACCGGTCGTCTCGGTGCGCCCGCATACTTGCGGAGCGGGTCGGCGTTTCCTCAACCGGAGAGCACCCTCGCCTCCACTCAGGAAGAGGGGGGGGGGGGGTCTCCTCTTTCTGCATGGTGGCGACGGTGTTCTACGCAGCACGTTGTGTTGGCTAGCTAGTGACGTCAGTCAGTCACTGCTAGCGCTGCCTCCGGCGACCCCCCCTTTTTTTTTCCTCGTGTGCTCCGGTAGCTGCGCGCGCTCCTGCCCCCATCATTCGCCGCTGAGTGTACCCCCCCCCCTCCTCCTGCGAGGCTCCGGTGGCCAAAGCGCCGGCTCGAACGGGGGGGCTGAAAGGGGGGCGGAACTGGTTACGAGGCCGACGCCGCCGCGAAACCCAGGAACGGCCGCCAAAGAGCTGCGCTCTAAAACGCTATGTTCATAGACTTCGATCTGACAAACCGCTCTTAAGATCAAGAGGCCAAAGGTAGCGCATGTGGCGTAGCTGGTCTAACGAGTCATCAATGCGTGGCAGCGAGTAGGCATCTTTTTTGTAGCGAAGGCTACACTGCGTTAAGCTTTCAAGCCGTCGGCGTGGCACCGTGTTACCGTGGCACCGTTAAGACTAACAAGAAGAAAACTAAGATGGAAAAGAAGAAAAAGAAGGCAATTAATAAAAAGCAGAAGAAGTAGGGGAATGGGAAGAAGCAGAAAAAGAAGCGAAAAATAAAACAATAAAAAGAAGAAGGATAAGAGATACACGAAGCAAAAGGAGAAGAAAACATTGTAACGGTTTAAGAATGGCTTGAAACTAGTGATAGAGCTAAAGCTGTGGGTACTGCAGCAAATGTTTCTGCGGACAACTGGATTTAATGTGCAGCCGTCAAAACTTTCGAACAAACCTTCTGTCCTAACACCTCGCTCTTATCGTTCACCTCTACCAACCACCGAGTTATTTGTCCTTCTTTTGCTTATTATTTTTCTTCTTCTTATATTTGCTACCTCTTCTTCTTCTTTTCCGTCTTTTTCTTGTTCATGATTATTTATTATTTTCCTTCTTTTTTTCTTCTTCTCCTTTTTATTCTCCTCCTTCCTTTTCTTCTCATTCTTCTTCCTCTTTGTCTCTACGTCTTCTTTTATTCTTCTTCTCTTTCTTCTTTTTATTTCTTCTTTTTCTTCTTCGTCTTCCACGGTGCCACGGCGCCACATCGACGGCTTGGAAACCTCCCACAGTGTAGCTTTCGCTACAATATAAGAAGAGAGATAACTCGGTATTTGGTAGAGGCCAACGACAACAGTGAGTTGCTAGGACAGAAGGTTCGCTCGAACGTCGTGACGGTGGTCCGCCCCGGAGTTCGACGTAGAGACGATGTCACACCACTAGAAGTCTACACCCGAATGAGAACGGTCAATAACGAGAGGCAAGGGGTGCTCATACGTGAAGGATTCCCCTGTGGCATAAATGCAACTACAACTATAGAGTAATCTACGATGCGCAAAAGCCATATCTTCACTTTGAAGCCGAACCTAAGCGCAGCCATGCAGATTGCTTTCGCGTAACTCCAGGCTTAACCGCAAGCTAAGCAACAGCTAATTTTGTGGGACCTGATTAGCTTACGGTAGCCCACGCAAAACCTTAAACTTCCGTCTTTCTTCTTAACGATACCAACAGGTGAAGCCCAGGTGCTCGTCGATGGTTGCATGATACGGTCATTTAACATCTCGTCTACCTGAATAGCAATGACTTCGCGTTCTCGCGGTGACTCTCGGTACGGGCTATGTCGGACTCATCGGGTACCGTCATCGGTTATTATGCGGTGCTTGGTCAGAGGCGTCTGTTTAACTGCGGAGGCGGACGAGACCCAGTCTTGAAAGTGGAGAGTAGCCCAACGAGACTGTCCTTTTCTGCCGGCGATAGAGCGGGATTTAGATCACGGTTGAATTTGGGCGTTTGCGTGGCAGATGTCTTGGTCTGAAGAGCAAAGCCGTCGTGAGTAGGCTACCGCGGTGCCTTTAGCAGTTCGTTGACGTACGTTTCCGAAGTTTGTAATTAGCGCACTATACCGTTGCTCAGATTGACTATAACCGCATGCAACATAGACGCCCTGATGTAACAGAAGCTCTGTGTTCTGTTCGGCAACGCCGGCAGCACAGTACTAGTCGACGCACTTGACTGACGAGAGCAGACGAACGTGGCGGCATGAATACATCTGCGTCAACGATGCATAAAGTTGCGTGTCGTCTTTGCGAGCCCGCGGTCGTCGTTGCAGACGTCAGAAATGTAACCGTACGGCGGGAAACATTCATAATGACACCATGCTCGAGTAAAAGGTCCGTGCTGAGTATGAGGTCCTAGCGACAGAGTGGTTGGTTGGTTGGTTCATAGGAAGGGAAAGGCGCAGTATCTGTCACACTTGCTCTGTGGACACCTGAACCGCGCCGTAAGGGAAGGGATGAAGGGGGGAGTGAAGGTGGATAGAGAGTAAGGGGGGCCGTAGTGGAGGGCTACGGTAATTTCGACCACCTGGGGGTCTTTAACGTGCGCTGACATCGCACAGCACACGGACGCCACTTCGTTTCGCCTCCATCGAAACGCAGCCGCCGAGGCCGGGATGACAGAGTGGCAGGATCAAAAATGGCAACAAAGGCTGAATCGGCGATGGTTACTCGTGTAGTGCACCGTCCGATCGTTGTTATAAGGGGACCGCCAGCAGTACGAATTTTCGCCCCACCATTCAGTTTTGAGCTTGGAGAGCTGACTCACAAAATTCTTGCTAATTATTGAGAAATCTGCTCCTGTGTCTTCTAAAGCGGTCGCTGCATATGGGTGCCTGTGGACGAGAACGTGAAGGTCGGTGCTAACAACGTGATCGGCATGATGTGAATTGTATTTCCGGGTTCAAAAATGGCAACAAAGGCTGAATCGGCGATGGTTACTCGTGTAGTGCACCGTCCGATCGTTGTTATAAGGGGACCGCCAGCAGTACGAATTTTCGCCCCACCATTCAGTTTTGAGCTTGGAGAGCTGACTCACAAAATTCTTGCTAATTATTGAGAAATCTGCTCCTGTGTCTTCTAAAGCGGTCGCTGCATATGGGTGCCTGTGGACGAGAACGTGAAGGTCGGTGCTAACAACGTGATCGGCATGATGTGAATTGTATTTCCGGGTTCATGCGGTGGTGGCATCGTAGTCACAGCATCGGGCTGAGTCGTCAAAGGAGAGGGATCATCGGGGCGTCGATTTCGTTCATCAGCAACCTGCCCCCCTGAGGTCACGGCCTTCATTTTCCGCGGCGTGGGCTTGACGACCCGCACCTCGGTGCATCAGTAAAATCACGGCGGCTGGATGAAGAGGCGCGTGGTAAGCACGGAGCCTGGTGTTTTGGTCACCACATCACCCTGCTGCCAGGGTACAGGGCTGCAGCCGACGTCAGCCCAAGTGTCGCATTTGCATTTGCTGGATTGGTGGCGAAATTGCGTGATCTGATAACGTAATTGCCCTCTTCATTTCTGTGATGACAAGGCTTCCTTTATGACAGTCAAGAACTGTTCGTGGAGTGTTTCTTGAAAGAATATGTGTGAAAATAAAAAAAATTGCCTGTAATATACATACAACCTCCCAATAACGTAATTGCACTGTTCATTGCTCCAACCACAAAACTTCCTTCATGACAGCTAAAAACTGTTAGTGGAGTGTTTCTTGCAGAAATATGCGGGAAAAATAAAAAGTTGTCGTTTACTGTGCAGGGGCCGTCAAATGCTCCCAGGCCACATAGTCTTCTCCTGACCAGTATAGTTAGGCAGCTACCACAGCCCGAAGTCTCAAAATATCTGTGCAAGGTACAAGAAACATCATTTTAAACTCCGAGAGCATTGATTACATTAATCAGATCTCAAGTGCCAGCATATGCCGACCAGTAGCAGAACCTGCGGCTTGGGAACTTCAGACTACCCCTGCACATGCATGTCTATCGAAAAGGTGAAATTTATCGAAAAGGTGAAACAGCTGATGAGCTGCGCTCAATTTTCGCATTAGGAAGTAGCGTAATCGTCGGCATTTTTTTTTTCGGTCCGGACAGTCCGGTGCGCCGTTGCACTAATTGGCTAAGCAGTCCCTTAGTTCACAACCACGTGGCCTCGCGAGGGTAATTCAAGCCTACTCTGGTATAAAGGCTCCAACGCGCTGGTGTCCCTGACGGGTCATTCAAGTTAGCCAACCAAGAGAGGGAATGACGCAGCCTATCACTGGCTAATGATTGACCACTCCCTTTTCTAGTGTTTTCACACTAGCAAATCATAGAAGCGAATCCAATCCGGTCGGTTTCAAACCCGTATACGCGAGTTAAGTATCCTGTCCCTGGAATCAACGCAGCGGCTGCTGTCGCTCGTGACATCTCCGCTATTAGACCCGATGGCTCCCAGATGGCGCAACAAGTACGGCTAAATAACTTTCGGAAATGCGGTTTTGTGCCTAAAATCAGAGGTACAGTCGACAATAGAAATAAATCAGAGATCCGTTGGACGATTAGTACTAGGTACTCACGGCAAAACCACAAATGAGGCGGTACAGGGAGATATGGGCTGGGCATCTTTCGAAGTACGGGAAGCTCAGAGTAAAATATTATATGAGGAACGCCTGAGGAAATTGGACAGTAACAGATGGGCAGCTAAAGTATTTAATTACCTGTACTGAAAAAGCGTTGACTCACATTAGAGGAAAAGAACTAGGAAACTAACTAGTAAGTATGCTAGTCACAAGGACGGAGAAATAAAGAGCGTTAAGACACAGGTGAAAAACACAGAAGGTAAAAATTGGATAAATTCGATGGAAAAAAAAAGAGTGTGGAATTATACCGAAAGTGGAAAATGCAGTTCATTAAGGAAGATTTCTTTGACAACTCAAGAGGCAGTGCGATACTTTTTGAAGCTAGATCAGGGTGCCTTAGAACACGCAGCTAAAAAAAGAACTTTAACAATAGAGATGACGCATGTGCTGTATGTGGTGACTCCAGTGAAACAATTAACCATATTATACTCGAATGTAATGGTATCTATCCGGAAGTTGATGCAGGCGCAGTCACTGTTCCTGAAGCTCTGGGGTTTAGAGATACCAGTGGCCGGGTGAATAAACTGGCGGTGGAAACTAGCAAAAAACGACTAGAATATTGATGGCTTAAAAGCAGAGAAGTGGCATAGTTAGTAATGTAAAAACAAAAATTTAATAAATAGAATGATGGTTTAGTTAACTAATCTAAATCAATAATTAAGATGTAGGGAGAAAAATGAGCATATGATAGTTACTGCTACCACCCCGTTTCAAAGGGGACGCTCCTATATTCCATGCATCCAATACGTAGTCTCCGTGATGAAGCACGTCGTTTCGCCGTAGCTGATAGTAGAGGCCACGGTTAAACCTCCGCCTATTTATGCGGTGTAACTAGCAGACGGCACCGCGTGTACAGCTGAAACTATGTGCACCAGGTCCATTGCCACAGGAAGTTTGTGCAACCCCGCTTTAACATTAATTTAGAATTCTAGCCAAATTATCTGTAGATTTATTCTGTTCTAATAACTACCCACATTGAGCAATTACAGCAATGTGCTTGGGTTCCTCATGCGCTAGAGAAGAAATCCTGTAGAAAAGGGTTTGACTCATTAACGGTAATGCTGGATTTGTTGAAGGATAGCGGTAAAGTAAACCTACTTTTTGAGATATATAGGAAGTAATAGAACGGTAATAGGCAAGGTGTCCAGATAGCAAAAGAAAGATTACGGAGATAATGAGATGGTGTACTATTATGAAGGAAGTGATGGAAGAATTATATATTGTCTTGACTTTGGTCGACATATAGGCAAGGCCCTGTCAAAATGCGACAATGTTTTGGGGACTTAACATGGCCACATCCAAATCTTGCCTAAATGATCCGAAATTTGACCTTGTCTGGGCCTAGGTTGTAGTTTAAAGGCAGCGGTGATTCAACGCTACTTAAAATTTAAGACAAGAAGGTTTGCAATGACCGAAAACAATTTTTGAAGCAGATTTTGCTGCTGTATAAATAACCTGGAAGAGACACTGCGAAGATTCCTCGTGGCTTGTGTTCGGCGTCAAAGAAAGCATTTTTGCAATAGTTTTGTTCAGAAGCTCTATGTGTCCGTTCGTCTGCAAACGGTAGACAGGTGTCCTCCGGTGGCCTTTCTGATTGTAGCTTGAAATGAGTATTGTGAACATCGCCGTAAAGGCCGTTTTCCATGATAAGCACTTCGGCGGCGGCATGTTACTGGCCGATGTGAGCGGGAAGTGGAGGATGAAACACTCTGTCATTTCTGCTTCAGTACCACTAGACAGGAAATTTACTTCGGCGCAGCAGACCGTATAGTCATCAAAAAAAAAAAAGCGCGAACAAACGGGGACAAGAGGAAGAAACCACAGGAACAAGCGCTGACTCTCAACTAAAGTTTATTCGCAGAAAACACATTTATATAAGGTACAGAAACAATAAAACACCAAACCCAGACCACACGTGTTACTATGTGAGGTCCAGATATGCAACTTCGCCGTCACGCAGGAGCAAGGAAGGTTTGCTGACACACAATCTTTCTTTCTTAGCCATACTATACGCCTCGATGATTTCCCTGGTCAACTGGTCGGGGTGTTTGTACAAAATGTCAGTAAAATGCAAAAACGGAAAACAGGATTGATACTCACGGTAATGATCAACTAGATTAGTGGAGCGATTAGATTCTAATGAGTTGAGATGTTCTCTGAGACGTGTGTTAATACATCGTCCCGTTTGCCCAATGTATATCTGACCACAGGACAAGGGAATTTTATAACCTACCCCTTTAGAGCACGGCACAAATCTTTTATCGTGTTTAACAGCACAAGGCGCTACAGATTTATTAGGATTGCGGGACTTATTTTCTGCCACTGAACAAATTTTATTGAGCTTATTAGGGGCCGAAAAAACATCAACGTCATACCTATGGGCAACATTTTTAAGACCATGAGAAAGGCGATGTACATAGAGAAGGACTGCGAACTTTCTCCATTTCTGTTCTTTCTGTGAAGGCGGCAGCAATGCCTGCGATTTAAGGTTTTTGATTATTTTATTGCAACCCAAAGTTATAAGCTCAGCTGGATAACCTGCTTCCTTAAGTCTCTTAGCCTGGTTATCGAAACTTTGTTTCATAGCATGGGGACCGGATTTTGACAACGCAGAAGACGATGATGAAACAACAATTCCACATTTCACTACATTAGAATGATGCGATGTATATATAGTTCAGCAGCGGTTTATTGGCCCGTGGTGCGTAATTCCAACAGATGTGCTCCTTCCCTTCAGTCAAACACAAATCTAAGAATTGTATCTTGTTATCAACCGGTACCTCAGGGGTGAAATGCAAACCCCACGAATTAGCTTTGAATACTTCTAACACTGTAGATATGTGCCTAGCAAAGTCCGTTTTTTCAATGAGAATCAAGAAATCATCGACGTATCTGAAAATTTGGGACTTTGTCCCAACCAAATCTTTCTGGACACCTCGATCCACGAATGACAAAAAAATTTCATCAAGAGCAGGCGCTACTTTAGACACAAACGCCCGCGTTCTGGATATAGAGTGTGCCTTCCCATTCAACAAAGGTAGAGTTCACATAAAAAGACAACAGCTCAAGGAACCCAGACATTGAAATACCGCACACACTTATAAAATTGTTCCTCATCATTGTCCGAAGTGATGCAATCAAAAACAGCAGTCATCATTTCCTTGTGCGGCGGAGAGAACAAATCTACCACGTCTATGCTAAAAGCTGAGCATGAGCTTGGGTTTTGCACCTGCAAAACCTTGACGACACACTCAGAGTTTGGTACCTTAAAAGGATCATTAATAGATAAAGCTGCCAAATGTTTCTGTAAATAGCCAGAAATTTCACGTTGTCAGGTACTCTTCTCCGTCACAATGGCCCTAAATGGTAATCCTGTTTTATGTGTGTTAGCAGAGAAGAAAATCTTTAAACAGTTACTTTACTACTCACGTCCGAGCGCTGCTTTTGTGCGAAGCCGCTGGCGCTTACCAGTTGCTGTAGTCGTCACGGAAATTAGAACATACCCACCATAGTGGATTGGCCAATGTGTAGCGGCGTACAAAAAACATTTCACTAGGCGATTAATAAAAAAAGATGCCCAGGAGGGTGTCGTCTACGTCATACTTTGGTAGCGCGTCGACAGAAACTCGTGGTAAGCAGTCTCCGTCTGTGTCGAAAGTCTATGCCTAAGACGTGAAATTTGAAGACCAGCGTCTCAAAAGATGTCAAATTCTTGAAGCCAGCTTGATCGAGAAAAGCAGCCGGACTAAACTTTCAATCTAGTGAGCCAGCAAAGCAAGGACTGATCACTTACCACCTTCAATGCTCGTACCGTATCGAACAGACGAAATTTTGGAGTGGCTCAAATAAAAGCAAGTAAATTCTTATCCGAAGTCGATTAATTGGATTTAATTGTGAGCCAAACCTATGAGCGTCCGCGGTAACTTTCCTCATTCCGGCACGATTCTGAATTAGTACGGCGTCTAGGCCCACATTGCCTAGGTCGGTATGACTTTCAGTCTTATTGTTGTCAGTGCCTGGAACTAGGTGCTAAGTGACGCTTCAATTATTAACTATCTTTCGCTTGCAGCGCATAAATGAAAAGGCACATCCACCTTTGTAAGCTTGTTCAGAAGTTTGCCGAAGGAGGAAAGGTTACTTATACATTGTTGGTACCCCACTCACTGTCGAAAAAAAAATGGAATTTCCACAATTTGGTGAAAAGAAATCGGTGCGATCGGACCTGCTTTCTGCGCGTCTGGGTGAAGGCCATCTTTAGGACATGACCCAGGAACAACAGCCCCCTCTTAGGCAATTTGCTATTTTCCTGGTTTAAGCGTTAGCTATAATGACTGGATTGAGTACACGACGTCTACGAATACATTTCAGGCGGCCTTCGAAGTTTGAAGAGGAGATAATCAATTCATTTATGTAACCAGACAATTCAGCCACTTCGTCACCTACTACATTTAATATTACCCGCTCGAATCTCTATGATGCGGAGCAGAGGCCAAATGGAGTGAGCTTTAGCTGGAAGAGGCCGTCCGGTGTGGTGAACACGGTCATCCCGCAGTACCTTTCATCGACCTCATTCTACCCGCTGCAGACATCCATGGAGGAAAAGTACTTAGTGTAGCAGAGCCGGTCCAGTGTGTCGTCGATACGAGATGGCATGATCTAGTCCTCTCCTGTTGTTACGTTTTCACCCTTCTGTAAACGACACAGAATCAAGTGTGTCTTCTTTTTTGCGAGAACGACTTCTGCACCGCAGCAGATTTTGGACGGCTGGACTTAGCTGGATGACATCAACGCAAAGCGATTACTCCCCTTAATTGCGGATGGCCTGACGTTCTCGCTGCGATACACGGTAGAACATTCGGAGCAGAGGTCGGATTTCTTTCTCGAAACAACGCGGTGCTTCGCAAAGATAGTTTTTCGCACTTTCAATATTGGAAAGAAGCATTTGCTCTAGCTGCAAAAACAGTGGGCATCTGGTCTTCTTCGCTCCGGGTGGTGCTGGATTGATGTCAAAGGCGGGCTGCTAGCTTTATTGAAATGCATCTTGTGCGAGTAATTAGTGCAAATAAAATATGTGATGCTTCTCACCTAGCTCGTCGAGGAAGGAAATCATTGGGCCTCCATTGAAATGCCAGTATTCTTCAATGCAGTTTGTCACTGGCACCTGAGCTTATCATAAGTGAAAATGGCTGCTGACTTTTGCGATGCCGTTTCCTCAGTCAAGGAGCCCTGAATGTTTAACTCGAGGGCAGGCTCAGAGATTTAGACGTCTGTGCACTTACGCTGGCGATGCCTCCCGATCATAGATATGCACTCAATTCATCGCCCAGGATGTTTACAGCAAAGTGATCCCCCAAGGCTGTGGCAACAGGTATGGTTCTATTAGCTGAACGTTTGATGAGCTCTGATTAAAGGGCGATGATTGCCCGATGTTCATTCACAAAGCACGTACTCAAAATCACGCCGCTCGAGCATTGCTGCAGAAGCTCATAGGAAATATAAGCCGGGGCATAAGAAAGAACTGGTAGGTTAAGTACGTTCATTTGCTGTTATTCTTGCGGTACATTGCCCTGATGGTGTAAAGAGGTTACCGCCAGCGGTGCGGATCAGTGACCCCTCGCACTAGTGTCATTAATTCCTTGAGCTTGAAACAACGGCCCACTGATGACTGAGTAGTCAGCCCTGGTGTCCACAAAGTCACTAAACATAAAACTGTCGAAAAGAACTTCAATCTCACTTGTTCCTATTCTTGCATTGGCCGCTGTCCTCGGTGTTCGATCTATGCTTCGTCGTACACTGACGTGGCGGTTTGGGTACGCTGCTACGATTTCGCTGTATTAAAGTACCAGTATGAAGTCTGTGGAGTTGTCGTTGATCGTGCCTTCGTATGGAACGCCGTTCCTATGGTTGCAGCGTCCTCGTTTGTCACCAGGGGTCGAATATCATTTTCTCATGAAGCAGACTCACCTTCAATGTTTCTGTGTCCAGTTTTCTTTACTACGGCTTGGGAACCGACCTTCCAGGCACAACGGCAGCGTAGGGCGGCCCGACAACGCAAAGCGTGCACTGAACAGTAATGACAGCGGGATAAATGGCTTGACGACGTGTGCTCTCCTCTGCGCGGCTATACGTCGATAGTCGCCGATATCCTGTTGCTGGCTAGGATTGATTGGGGGGGTTAAAGTTATTCTCAGAGGCCGATTCTTGCGCGTATGTGGCCGACCTCCTCACAGTTTAATCATAGCGGGATGTTGTAAATTGTTAAATCGTTGTATTTCCTGGGGCTGGGGCCTCAATGTTAGGCTGGGTTGGCATAGCCCGAGACCGTGTTCAGGAAGATAAGTACGGAACCGATGAGAGCTTGGTGTCTCATGTCGAGTGTCCAAGTCATGTAACGCACCGGCTCAACTAATGGATTTTGCTTGCGCCGCAGTCGTCCGAGTGTCAGCGCCTGCTGGACTTCTTCCTGGACGGTATCCATGAGCGTTGCTACGTGCAGCCGCTAGGACGACGTTAACTGTCTCAACTATTTCGAACGACCTATTGGATAAGGTCCCACCTGCTATCCTTGCTGCAGAGGTGTAATCTTGGTGGATTTCGGAGGATACATACAGCGGTCGACAATACCGATGCATCCTGGTTTCAATGGTCTATTAAATGATGAAACAACAGCGCAAGGGACGGGACACAGAGACAGGAGGAAACACAAACACAAGACCCTGACTATCAACTCAGGTTTATTTCGGAAAGCATAGTTTATATAGCGAAGAGAACAGGGATGGCACATCGATAGCGATAATGCTCTATCACCGGTAGTCGGAAGACAGTCACGCCAGTGAGTTAGAAGATCTGCTAATGATTAAAATTGCGGTTGCTTTTCGGATGTTTTTTACTGAAGGCTGGTTTTCACCGCAACTTCAATCTTTCAGTTGAGTTCAGTCGTTCAGTCGTGTCCGACTCTGCGTGACCCTATGGACCATGTCATGCCACGCTTTCCGGTCTTTCACTATCTTCCTAATATCACATAACTTCATCTGCATTGCCTCGAGTATGCCATCTAACCATCGCGTTCGCTGCCTACCCCTTCTCCGGTTACCCTCAACCTTTCCCAACATCAAATCTTTCTCCATAGACTCCTCTCTTCTCATCAGATGACCAAAGTAGCTGAACTTTAACTTTAGAATTTGACCCTCCAATGAGCAGTCAGAGTTTATGGTCGACAATATAGACTGATTTGATCTTCTGGCAGTCCAAGGAACTCTCAAGAGTCTTCGTCAGCACCACAATTCAAACACGTCAATTCTTCGGCGGTCAGCCTTTTTCACAGTCCTACTCTCGCATCCATACATCACAACTGGAAAGACCATAGCACGAGTTATACGGATCTTGGTTGGCAGACTAATGTCTCTGCTCTTAACTAGGCGGTCAAGGCTAACCATTGCTCTCTTTCCCAGAAGCAGGCGTCTCCTAATTTCATGGCTGCAGTCTCCTTCCGAGGTAATCTTGGTGCCCAAGAAGAGAATATCTGTCACCGCCTCCACTTCTTGTCCCTTGATGCTCCAGGACTTGATAGAGCAAGGCGCCATGACCTTTGTCTTTTTAACGTTCAGTTTGTGGGCGATTCCTCTGCCCGAGGGATGCGCACGACAAACACACAGTGGGCCGTGTAACAAACATTCTTTAATCTCACGTTAAGCGCAGGCGTCGTCGAGGCTGTCCGGGGTCGTCGTCCGGGTGGCTGCGGGTCGTTCCGGGGCAAAGCAGGAGCGACGAGCCAGGGACCAAGAAGAGGCCGAGACCGCGGCGCGTGCCTTATTTTATAGCCCCCTCGCGCGGGACCGGTTATCCCCGCGCGAGCGGGGAGAGGGAAACAGGCACGCGCGCAGGGAGCATTGGGAAGTGGCGCGGCCTTCGAATGCGCGGCGCGCCACGAGCCCTACATCTTCCCCCCCCTCAGCATCCGACCCGGGCTCCGCCAACAGCCGGGCCATGTCCATGTCCGAGCCCGGGTCAGCGTAAAATATGAAGGCTTCCTGCTGCAATGTGCATCCAGCACGGCGCCACGTGGAAAGGAGTCAACGATGTAGAGCAGCAGCTCAGGGCCGCTGCCAGGCGTATCCGTGACCCCGAGGATGTGGCCCCGGCGCTGTGACCCCGAGGATGTGGCCGCTGCCGGAGAGGGACCAGCCGGAACAGTCCCGCCATGCCTGCTGCTTCTCCCGTCCCACGGACCAGCTGAGATGGCATCCCGCCAGAGCCAGGCGTTTTCGCCCCGGGCACACCTGGCTTCTTTAGGCCCGTACTCCAGGCCTGGGCAGCGGGCTCCACTCCAGACGCGTTGAAGACGGCCAGCATGGCCGCGCTGGTCACAATAATGGGCCACAAACTAGGGGGGTACCCCCTGTTTAAGTGGCCCCTCCTTGAACCAAGCGCTGGGTGCGGTTTCCTGCCCCAGCGACGGTGGTTCATCTGGCTGCTGCAAAATCTTATCAGAATGCATTCTGAAAGAAGCAAAGACGTTAGACAAAGTAGTGCACTACCTTGGCCTTAGGTTATAGCGTCGGTTGCGAACCGGGTTGCTACCTGCATCGTTTTGAGCTTCCTCCGCTTCGCAGTTATCGTCCTTGCGAAGGTGGTAAGCTTTCAAGTCTGCGACGTGCACCGGACCAGCGGTTTCACCGCTCGCCAACAACCGCAGCTGGTAGGTGAGTGGCGTAGTCCGTGCCGTAACTTCGAACGGTCCAACCCACTTGTGCGCTAGCGACGCGGCGAAACCACGCGCTGCGTTACTAAGCGGGTGCGTTCTTTTCAGTACCAAGTCGCCCGTGTTGAAAACGACGTGACGACGACTTTTGTTGTACTGATCCGCTTGCTCCATGCGCGCGACATCGAGGTTTTCACGAGCCGCGCGCTGCGCTGCCTCAAGGCGCTCGCGGAGCTTTGCCGCGTACTGTGTAAGCGGAGGGGGCGCGGGCCCCGCCGCGTCAAGTAGGGCGTTCTCTAGCGGAAAAGCGATCTCTTTCCCAAAATTCAAGTAAGCAGGTGTCATACCTACCGACCTGTTCACGGTTGTTCTAGTGGCGAAAGCCAGATCGGACAGCCGTGCGTCCCAGTCTCTGTGCTGCTCGGTCGTCGCGACCAGCATACTCTTAACATTCCGATTCACTCTCTCGGTTATGTTGCTCTGAGCGTGGTAGGGACTCGTTTTCCTGTGGCGGATTTGAAGCGCCCGACAGGAATCAGCAAAGACTTTGCTTGTGAAATACGAAGCATTGTCTGTAATGAGGTCGGAAGGGAAACCGAAACGAGTGAATGTCTCCAACAGTTTCTCCCAAATCCGTTCTGACACAAGCTTCCTAACGGGGAAAACCTCAACCCACTTGGAATAGTGGTCCGTTATTACCAGGATGTATTGGTGTCCGCGCGCGGAGCGAGGGAGGGGTCCCATGATATCGCACGCGACCACTTGCCACGGATAGTTGCTAACTACCGGCTTCATCATGCCAGCGGGTTTCCCCGCCCGAGGCTTGGCTACCTGGCAAACAGGACATGTACGGGCGTAACCCAGCACATCCTTTCTCATACCTGGCCAGGTCGCGACACGGCATAACTTGTCGTAAGTCTTACTGCCGCTGCCATGGCCTGCCAGCGCTGAGTCATGGAAGTACTGGAGGAATCGTTTCCGCAACTTCCTCGGGACCACGACTCGGAAGGGGGATGCAATCGCCTCTTCCTCGTCAAGTTGGGGAATGTAGCGGAGCAGTAAGCCATCCTCGCCCAGCAGATACGCGTCGTACTTGCCCTCAGCGTTCCCGGTGCAAGCTGCACTACTCGCAAGCTCTGTCAGCACCCGCTGGCATAGACCATCTGCTTTCTGGGCCTCAATTAGCTCTTCCCTACTGACCGCTACTCCCCAAGACAGATTTCTCTCTGCCTCACTTCTTGGCAGGCGAGTAGTCGCCGCCACCAGCTGCTGCGTCTTCTCTCTCTCGCAGCACCGCGCGACAACTCTGTCCGCCTCCTTTCTCTTTTTACCTACGCAGGGCGCGACACTCGCGTCCGCCCTCTCCTCCTCTCCACTAGCGGCGACGCCGCTATCAGCAAAGCTGGTCTGCGCCTCTTCTGCGCTTCTGCCTGCCTTCAACGGTGCGCGCGATAAAGCATCGGCCACCTTATTCATGCTGCCCCGGCAGTACTCAATGGCGTACGCGTAACGTTGCAACGTCAGCGCCCATCTCGCGAGTCTGCCTGCGGGGTTTTTCAGCCTCTTTAACCACGAAAGTGCCTGGTGATCTGTCTGCACGGTGAAAACCGCTCCGTCTAGGTACATGTCGAACTTTGACAATGCGAACATTATCGCCAGGCATTCCTTTTCGGTCACGGAGTAATTCCGCTCCGCCGATGTGAGCGTGCGGCTAGCGAACGCGACAGGGCGCAGTTTGCCCTCGTGTTCCTGCAACAAAACAGCTCCTACACCGGCATCACTAGCATCTGTCTGCAAGACAAACGGCTTGTTCAGGTCGGGGAGGCGCAAACTAGCGGTGTTCGCTATCGCGCGAGCCAAGGCAACAAAAGCATCGTTCTGTTCCTTGCCCCAGACCCACTTCGAGCCTTTCCGCAACAGCTGGTTCAACGGCCTAGCGAGCTCTGAACAACTAGGGATGAATTGTCTGTAGAAGGCAACCATTCCCAAAAACCTCTGCAAGCTTTTCACGTCCGTCGGGCAGGGGTAGTTCAGAATTGCCTGCAGTTTGTCATCGTTCGGTCTCAAAGTGCCATCATCAACCACAAATCCCAAGAGGTTCACTCTCTTCGATGCCAACTGCACTTTCTTTGGGTTGATCGTTATACCCGCACGTCTCATTCTTTCAAGAACGGAATTCAAGTGAATGAGATGCTCTTCGAACGACTGTGAGAATATCACGACGTCGTCGAGGTACGCCATCGCGTAGTTGAACCTTGCATCGCCCAGCACGATGTCCATCAATCGCATGAACGTGCTCGGTGCATTAGACAAACCAAACGGGAGTCGAGTAAATTCGAAGAGCCCGCGGTGACAGGTGAATGCGGTTTTCTGAATGTCACCTTCCGCCACCTCAATCTGCAGGTACCCTCTGCTTGCATCCAGGACTGTGAAGAACCTTGCGTTCCCTAACGCGTACATCACAGCCTCGATCGACTGGAAAGGGTACGCAACCGTAGGCGTCAGTGAGTTGAGCTTTCGATAATCAACACACAGCCTGACCGAACCATCTTTCTTTGGCGCTAGAACCACTGGGGACGCCCAGGGACTTTGTGAGGGTCTCACCGCGCCGGTATCTATCATCTCGTCAAGGGCGCTGTTGAGAAGCTGTCTCTTATGCGCGCTTAACGGCCGCGGGTTACATCTGAAAGGGCGCGCATCACCCGTTTCGATCTCGTGCTGAAGCAAGTCGGTCCTGCCTGGTTTCTCTGTGAAACAATCCGAAAACGGGAGTAAAGTTTCTACGAGCCTTCGGCGCTGACTACCGGTTCCCGAGAAGGACGCGATAATTGCTTCTAATGGGCTACCATTCAGTGTCGCGGGGGAGCCCTCTGCGACAAAAGCGTGAACGCTCGCTCGCTCAGCCACGCATTCCTGTTTGGGTGCGCTAACAAAGGGAATGAGGGGGGTGAAGGGGCTGTAGCGATAGCGGGCAGATAGACAAAGCGATGCCTCCGCTTCCTGCCGTCAAAACGCAGGACCAGACGCACCGCTCCTTCTGCTTTTGTTGTCCCTGCTGCTAAGCTCAAAGGGGTTTCTGCTGGCCTTACACGGATGTTACATCTACGGCAGGCTTCGAAAACATCATCACCGACCAATGACAGAGTTGAGCCCGTGTCAACGAGTGCCGAGTAGCTTTGACCAACTAACCGCACTAGCATAAAAGGGCTCGAGCGCGACAACATTCCTTGCGCTCTATAGGCAAGGGGGACAAAAGCCTCTGCGCCCCCGGAGCGGTCGCCCGGTGACGCGGCGTGGGAGTACATTTCCCATTGTCCGCCGTGGTTACCACGAAATTCTCCCGCCGACGGCGACAGGCTGGTGTCACCAATTATGGCCGCCGGCGGTCCGCGTTTCCCTGCGTACGCCTTGCTTGACACTCTCGTGCCACGTGGCCCGGCTGGTTGCAATTCCAGCAAAGCCGATCGTTCACCTGCCGCGCGGTCGGGGGATGCCGCGTTGCACGAAGCGGTTGGGGACGTATTTCCCCTCTCTCCGCGCCTATGCGGACGTCGCTGGCGAGCCCAGCTCGACGCCGCTGCTCGAACGCGTACGGGTCAAGAGCGCGAGGAATATCGGAGCCTTCCGCTGGCCTTTCCTGCCCAACCGTCATTACGTCTGCGCCCCTGGCGCGCGGCGCGTAGTCTTGGCCTCCGGCCCAGGCGCATCGCGGCTCTAGCGATTCGGCTGGCCTGGGGGGTGGCTGGTAGCGCAATTCAGCGAGTAAATCCGCCTGTGCTACCTTCGCTTCCTGTGCTAGGGCCTCGAGGTTTGCAAAACCACGTCCCCGCAAATACGGCTTGAAGCGCGGATGGCATTGCCTCATCACGCGCGCGACCTGTTCAAGATCGGTTGCCGTGGGATCTGCCCTCTTGTAGAGCTCCTGCATTGCGCGTACATACTCGAGGAGGCTCTCCTCTGGGTGCTGTGTGCGCAACGCTAGCTCCTCAAGCATCCGGCGTTCGTAATCGGGCGGCAAGAACTCGGCGCGGAAGCGATCTGTGAAGTCTGCCATCGACTGGAAGGCCGGCTGGCAGCGTCTCCACCGCGCCGCGCTCTCAACAAGTGCCACGGGGATTACCTGCGCTAGCACCACGTCGTCTGGGGAACCCAGTGCCGTCTGATAATCCTCGAGTTCTTGCAGGAACTCGTGGACTGACTTTACGTCCGTGTAACCGGAAAGGGAGGGAACCTCTACATTTATCCGCGGACGCGAGACTGCCGCCGCAGCTGTGGCTTGGTTGGCGCTAGCCACCGAACCGAGCTGAAGGGCGAACATCGACAACGCCTCGTTCATCTGCCTCATCAAGGCGGCCGCATCGGTAACCTGCACAGACTCTACCGCGTCCTTTACCTCACTTCCGGACGCACTGGCGTCCGAAGCGGCTGCCCTATCTGGCACGTCTTTTCTCGGAGGCATTTCACTCAACAACTAAGGCCGGTCGGGAGCCTAAACGCGCACGACTACCACCTAGCCCGCATCAAGAGGCTAGTCACAAAGGCTAAACACTTCATAAAACTAACATATGCACAAAAAAAATTAAAATACAAACCGCCCGACACTAACAAACACGCACATAACCCAAAACAAAAGAAAACACTGTACAAACACTACTATACTACACTCCGTGTCATCTGCACACACGATAGCCCTAAACTCAAAATGGCGTCGCGCCTAACCTACAAAGGACCGGCCCGTCGTGTTGCCGTGCGCTACCACGTTGGCAGAAAAATCGTCCACATGGGTGCTAATTCAGCCCCAGTTGGGTGCCAGTTGTGGGCGATTCCTCTGCCCGAGGGATGCGCACGACAAACACACAGTGGGCCGTGTAACAAACATTCTTTAATCTCACGTTAAGCGCGGGCGTCGTCGAGGCTGTCCGGGGTCGTCGTCCGGGTGGCTGCGGGTCGTTCCGGGGCAAAGCAGGAGCGACGAGCCAGGGACCAAGAAGAGGCCGAGACCGCGGCGCGTGCCTTATTTTATAGCCCCCTCGCGCGGGACCGGTTATCCCCGCGCGAGCGGGGAGAGGGAAACAGGCACGCGCGCAGGGAGCATTGGGAAGTGGCGCGGCCTTCGAATGCGCGGCGCGCCACGAGCCCTACAAGTTTAAGCCCAAACTTCTCACTCTCTTCTTGTACGCGCATCAGAAGGCTCTTCAGTTCCACTTCACTTTCTGCCATTAAAGTGGTATCATCCGCATATCTAAGGTTGTTGATACGTTTTCCAGCAATCTTCAGCAATCCAGCTGAAGACTCGTCCAGACCGGCCTTCCTCATGATGCACTCTGCATATACGTTAAATAGGCAGGGCGACAGTATTCAGCCTTGCCTCACTCCTTTCTCAATCGGAAACCAATCAGTAAGACCATGCCCAGTTCTGACTCTGGCCTCTTGCCCTTCATACAGGTTCCTGAGGAGACAGATGAGGTGAATTGGAACTCCCATCTCTTGGAGAGCTTGCCACAATCTGCTGTGATCTACACAGTCAAGCGCTTTCGCATAATCAATAAAGCAGAAGTAGATGGGTTTCTGGAACTCTCTTGCTTTTTCCATGATCCAGCGAAGGTTGGCAATTTGGTCTCTAGTTTCTCTGCCCTTGCGAAACCCAGCTTGCACGTCCGGAAGCTTCCGATCCACATACTGCTGCAGCCTACCTTGGAGGATTTTCAACATCACCTTGCTAGCATGCGAATTAAGCGCGATCGTGCGGTAGTTGGAACAATCTTTGGCACTGCCTTTCTTTGGAATGGGGATGTAAACTGACCTCCTCCAATCCTGTGGCCACTGCAAATCTTCTGACATAATGTATGCAGAATGTTAACAGCGTCATGGTAACTTCAATCATTAGCAGATGTTTTAACTCACTGACGTGACTAGCTTACGACGATCGGTGACAGAGCATTATCGCTATCGATGTGCCACCACTGTTCTCTTCGCTATATAGTCTATGCTATTCGAAACAAACCTCAGTTGATAGTTAGCGCCTTGTGTTTGTGTCTCCTCGTATCCCTGTATCCCGTGGCTGCCATCCCTCGAGAGAAATTGGGGTGCGTCTTGGCCTACAAAGAATGTGATAAAAATGCGTGTATTTGAGACTGAGCGTGGACAAGTAGCACATAACCTTCTTGGAGGTATGTGGATCCTTCTGCTGTTACTTCACCATGCAAAACTAACCATCCCGCCAACTCGCTCTTATTAATTTCGCCTTTTTAATGACGTACCTTTCTTTGCTGATTTCGGTTGCAAAAGTTTGGTGGGTTCCTTATGGGTGGGAGAAGTAACTATATGCATGGGCCTCGCATTAAAATTTCAGCTTTTCTTCTTGGCATAGGTCAGAGTTTCGTCATTTAAACTCAAACTCGATTTGGTGCTGGCTGTTAGACTGGAGGAGTAATCCGGCTCTTTCCTCAAAATACTTGTGAAGGGCCTTTGTACGACCTATTTAGATTCCTCCCATATTGTTACGATGAAATAGCAAAGGGGTGTTTATTTACAGTGATATGGCCGTGGGATAAGGTGAAGCCTACTAGCCCCAGGCACCAACGCTTCGTCTTCATCTTCTGTCCCACCATCACCATCCTTCATCGTCGTCATTAGCGTGACATTTCCCCCCTACTCAGACGAAGCCCTCTGGGCGTGTTCGTGAGTCGTGCGAGGCTGACACGGCTGCAAGCGGGCAACATGACACAGTTCGGTTTTGGCAGACCGGCGACCCGATGCTGTCAGGCGGGCTATTCCATAAGTTAAATCACTAAGGCGTTTGATAACCACAGATGTGCCGTCATAATGGGCCAAGAGTTTTTGATGTAGGCCACGGCGCCGAATTGGACGCCATAGCCAGACTAAATCACCTACAGAGTACGTGACCCGTCGGTGACTGGCATCGTATCGCAATTTAGAACGTTCTTGTGAAGCACCAGACCGTAATCGGGCGATTCTCCGAGCTTCTTCGGCGAGACAGAGGGTCTCAGCCAGGCAGGGGTCTTCACGGCTTGTGAAGGGCAGGATAGTATCCAGAGAGTAGCGTGGCTGTCTGGCATAAAGCAGAAAAAATGGACTGTACCCAGTCGTCTCATGCGTGGCGGTATTAAATGCATACGTGATGAAGGGCAGTATGGTGTCCCAGTTCTTATGCCCTGCGTCCACATACATGGCTAGCATGTTGATAAGCGTTCTGTTGACGCGCTCAGACAAGCCATTTGTCTGGGGATGGTATGGCGTCGAGTGTCGGAAAGTTACGGCGCATAAACGCATGAGCTCTTCAACAACATCAGCAGTGAATTGTCGGCCCCGGTCAGTGATGACAATTCGTGGCTGCCCGTGTCGTAAGATGACTGAGTGCAGCGAGAAAAGCGACACCTGATGCGCCGTAGCAGATGGAAGAGCGGCGGTTTCACAGTAACGTGTGAGATAGTCCACGCAGATTACAATCCAGCGATTTCCATCCACGGACTTCGGAAACGGACCTACGAGGTCAATGCCTACTTGATCAAACGGTGCTGTCGGGGTCTTCACAGGGTGCAGCAAGCCAGACGGAGTTGCAGTTGGACGTTTGTGGCGTTGACATTGCTTGCAACTGGCAACGTATTGTTCAACTGTCGAGCGCATTCTGGGCCAGTAAAATCTTTCTTGAGCACGGTGGAGTGTTCGAACCGATCCCAAATGCCCAGAGGTTGGATCATCATGCATAACACGCAATACGTCCGTGCACAACGTCTTGGGAACTACGAGTAGGTATCGCTGGCCGACAGGCGAATAACTCTTTTTCCATAGGAGGCCATCATGCACACAAAAACGGCTTGTAGATACGTTGGCTTGGGCAAAGAGAGGCTGCAGACTGGTATCATTTTGCTGTTCTGTTTTGAAAACATTCGTGTCGGGGAACGCTGGCTCGAGGGTCGATATATAATTGTCGAAATCGTCGCTTTCAGGTCCAGTCGTGGCCATTGGCATCCTAGAAAGACAATCTGCGTCTGCATGACGCCTCCCGCTTTTGTAAACCACGGCAATTTCGTATTCCTGTAACCGGAGGGCCCAGCGTGCGAGGCGACCACATGGGTCTCGAAGGTTCCGCAACCAACAGAGTGAATGATGGTCAGTTACGATAGTAAACGAACGTCCGTACAAATATGAACGGACACGCTGCACAGCGAAAATTATAGCTAGGCATTCCTGTTCGGTGACTGTGTAGTTTCGCTCCGGCTTGCTCAGGGTACGACTTGCGTATGCGATAACATGCTCTCGTTCATTGTGCCGTTGGACAAGGACTGCACCAAGACCGATTCCACTAGCGTCCGTGTGTACTTCTGTCATTGCAGTAGGATCGAAGTGACGTAAGATGGGTTTCGATATTAAAAGAAACTTCAGTTGACGGAATGACGCGTCGCAGTCTGGTGTCCAGTTAAAAGTAGAGTTTTTGTGGAGAAGGCACGTCAATGGGTAAGCAACGTCAGCAAAGCGATGTATAAAGCGTCTAAAATACGAGCACAACCCTAGAAAACTGCGCAACTCCTTCACTGTCTGCGGGGGTTTAAAAGACTCAACAGCGGCAGTTTTCTGGGGATCCGGCATTACACCATCACCATTGACAAGGTGTCCTAGCACCAGCGCTTGGCGCTCTCCAAAGCGGCACTTTTTGGAGTTCAGTATTAGGGCGGCGTTGTGCAGGCAATTCAAGACACGTACTAGACGTTCATTGTTGTCTTGGAAGGATTTCCCAAATATGACGACATCGTCCAGATAGCAAAGACAAATGTCCCATTTTGAGCCGCGCAAAACTGTGTCCATAAAGCGTTCAAATGTGGCTGGCGCATTACACAGGCCGAATGGCATAACATTAAACTCATAAAGGCCATCTGGCGTTACGAAGGCTGTTTTTTTCTTATCCGCAGGGTCCATTGGAATTTGCCAGTAGCCAGATCTGAGATCAAGACAAGAAAAATAGGACGCACCAGAGGGGCAGTCGAGGGCATCGTCTATGCGAGGAAGAGGATAGACGTCCTTTTTCGTAACAGAATTTAAACGCCGATAATCGACGCAGAATCGCCACGAACCGTCTTTCTTGTGTACAAGAATAACAGGGGCAGCCCAGGGGCTAGATGACTCCTGTATCACCTTTTTCTGTAGCATGTCCTCCACTTGCTCATGAATGACTGCGCTCAGATGGGGACACGCGATACGGCTTTTGACGAATGGGACGAGCCGAACCAGTGTCGATGCTATGATGGGTCCGATGTGCAGGGCGAGAGGTTGGTCCATCTGTTTCAGAAAAGTCAAACATAGGCGAAAAAGGTAGAAGAATATCCACAAGAGTACGGCGTTGAGGTGAGCTGAGATCGGCGCTGATCATGCGGAAGATCGAAGTTTCATCAGCAGGCAAAGGTACGGTGGCACTCGTAGCATCTGTGACCAAAGCAACGACGTGGGGCGCATCGGGTCCACAGGAGGCAAGCTTCAATCGTGTTGGTAAAACTGCGGGCTCGGACGATGGGTTGATGGTCCATAACGAGGCACTACCATGATGCACGGATATCATACAGTGAGGGATAATTACATTTTTCTTCAGGCATGCTGAGTGAACTGGGTGCACCATGGCCTGGAATGAAACCTTCTCAAGAAGTGGAACGGACACGGGGACGAACATGGCAGACAAGGGTGGAACTACTGTGTCTTCGGTAATACTAAAAACTGTTTCTTCATCACGGCCACTTTCAAAAAGTGTCGGCAGATGCGAGCCATCAAAATGAACCTCTTGACTTCGGCAGTCCACGGTAGCGCCACAAAACTTCAAGAAGTCCATTCCTAAAATGATGTCATGCGTAGAGTGGGGTAAGACTACGAATTCGGCTTGAAAAATTGCACCACCCACAGACACTTGCGCACTACACACACCCAGTGGCCGCAACGCCTCTCCACTCACACCACAAAACGTTGAAGCGCGGTCATATTCAAACATCACTTTGCGTCCCAACAAGCGCCTAAACTTATTACTCATCACAGACACAGTCGCACCCGTATCCACCAAAGCTAATGTATACACACCATCAATAAACACACGAATTTTGTTTTTGAGCATTATAGTTGGAGGGTTGTTGGCACACAGCACATTTCCAGCGGCCTCACTCCCATTGGTCGCGCTGGTTAGTTTTCCTGCTGAGGATGCTGAGGCGACATGGGGCGCCGTTGTGGTGATGGAGAACGACGCGCACGGAAGGCGGGTGGTGGAGTAACACTTCTATCAGATGCAGGGGAGTGGTCGCGGATATTCTGGTTATGGATGTTGCGGTAATACCCACGCTGAGTATTTGATTGTTGAAAAACGGGATTGTATTGTCGATTGTTGGGTACTGTTGGAAGCGCCGGACGGTTATAGCGAGGTGGGAACCTACTTCGGCAGTATCTGGCGATGTGACCTTCGACGCCGCAGCGGTAGCATATCGGCGGGGAAGGTAGAAAATGCTGTTGCGAATAAGAGCAGGGAACAGCTGGGTGCGTCGTAGGTCTGGCTGAATGGTCATACTGCTCAGGAATCCTAGTAGATCGAATGGAAGATCTATGTGCACTTGAGGCGACGTCATACCTTGGGGCGTCAGGCACCGACACATTCCGGTTGGCGAAATGAATAGGAGGATAGTCAATGGAAGCTGCCACTTCACGAGCTTGTGGGAAAGGCTGAACGGTAATCGCTTGTGGCGGTGAAGCCGGCCGTCTAGACACCCTCTGGACAGAGACCTCAGCAGATTCGTGCAGGGGAAGTGGGTTGAGCCGCAGGAGTTCTTCCCGCACGATTTGCCGGATCGTCGACGGAAGATCTAGTTGGGCGTGGTCATCAAGGCTAGCCACGGTAGGCACGTTGGCCAGCCGCCCAAGTTTTGGCACAATACGACGCGTTTTCAGAGCTTGAAAAGCGCGGATGTGTTTAATGACATCAGAGACGGTTTCAAGGCTGTCTTTGGCGATTGAAAAGTTGTACACGTCAGCCGCGATACCCTTCAAAATGTGGCCGACTCTGTCTTCTTCGGGCATGTTGGAATTGACACATCTGCACAATCTGAGGATCTCTTCTGTATAAGTGGTACAAGTTTCATTCGGCAATTGAGCTCTTTGGACAAGGGTCTGCTCAGCCCGCTTTTTGCTCGGTACAGAGTCACCAAAACGCTGTTTGATCTCGGTGGCAAACCGTTCCCAAGTTGTCAAATTGTCCTCGTTATTCTCGAACCATGTCATCGCCGTGTGAGTTAGAAAGAAGACGACATTTGTGAGCATGGTGATAGGGTCCCACCGGTTGTACCGACTAACTTGTTCATAATGAAGTAGCCACTTCTCAACGTCCTCACCTTCCTCTCCTGAAAACGGTCGTGGTTCATGATGTTTGGAAGCGGTGGCAGTCCAGCAAGGCGGCGACTACGTCGAAACTCCAGTTGTTCTTGCTGCGCCGTACTTGGGGATCGAACGGAGCACCTTCCACCAAGTTGTTACGATGAAATAGCAAAGGGGTGTTTATTTACAGTGATATGGCCGTGGGATAAGGTGAAGCCTACTAGCCCCAGGCACCAACGCTTCGTCTTCCTCTTCTGTCCCACCATCACCATCCTTCATCGTCGTCATTAGCGTGACAATATTGTTAGGTAAGAATCGTGGCTTTCACACCACTCACGAGCTGGCCCCTCAAATGCGAAGAAGTCAGTTTGTAATTTCGAAGCATTTCCCGTTGCTGAAGGCTGCTACTCATTCATGCCGATCCAGCTGGTGCATCTTTGCCTCGAGCACCGCTGAAATTTGGTGCCAGTCGCAACTGCTAATGCTGTTGGCAGGCTCAACGTGTATGGTGACACTTCTTTCCGGGGTTTTGTAGAGCTGGGTGGTAACTCATGCTCAAGAGGTAGTCCTTGATGTCTGCAGCTTGCACGGTGGGCATAGGGTTTTCGATGTGGTCAGTTATGAGCTACATCGTACCTTGTGGAAAGTGTGCGAAACACGATCTGCAGTACCTCCTTCAGATATCTCGTGGCGGTTACAACGCCGTAGGCACCAAACAAGAATATTTGTTTAGAACTCAGCACATCAGCACCTCCACCAGATATCTCATAGTGGTTACGCCCTAAGCACCAAACAATAAGACTGGTTTAGAACTCAAATGAACTCTTCAGTGGGCTGACTTGCGCTCGAAAAGTAACTCGGCGTCGGCAATGCCAGCAGTATAAAACCACACAAGGCAATTAAAACAATCTTGAGCAATATCGCGTGTGGCTGCCATCCCTCGAGAGAAAGTGGGGTGCATCTTGGCCTACAAAGAAAGTGAAAAAATGGGTGTATTTGAGACTGAGCATGAACACGTATCACAAAATCTTTGCGTTATGTGGATCCTTCTGCGTGACCCAAGCAAAGTAATGAGGCTGCGTGCCGGCCGCTGTTGGTAGCAAGAAACTAAAGGCTAGAATTGTTCGCGGTGACGTATAAGCCAACTATTTCATCGAATCTGTTGGGAAACTCCGCTTCAAACAAATTCATTTCCAATTTAAATTCTACTCGAGCTTCATTTCTGTCATAATGTCATACCTTTTCCTTACTGCTAGCTTCCTCCACCTTCCCTGCTCTATGCTTTGTCTGCCTTCTCTCATCAGTGCCAAGTGACAATTTATTCTGGGAGGGGCAGCACATTACATTGGACAAAATTAATGTGCTACATGAAACTGGATTACTACAACAAAGCCCATACCACTAGCACCTGAAAATTATATATCATAGGCACGGGCGCTCAGGGGAAGCGTTTCAGCGTCCTTGACACAGGGCACTGGGTTGTAGCATCATGCACAGTTCGGTCCCTATGCGCTACTACGTACAGCAGAGATTCTTTCAAAGGAGCATTTTTATTGTGGCGTTATTGTGGTTTTATTTTGGCTGTATTGTGCCGTTTTTCATGACAAGCCTAGTTCACTTTTGTTTTCAATCGATTAAGCGAATTCGACCCATATATCCGGCACATCCGAGTAGCTTGGCTCCTGAGTTGGCGGCGTATTAGAGACTGGAAACCAACAATAACTACTGCCGTTCTTTCTTGTTTGGCAAATACCTGGAAGGATATTGGTGGAGAAACGTCAGTGTATTACGTAAACATCCAGGGGCTTACATAGGAGAAAGAATTTATAATAATCGAACACATATCACGAAAGCACTTTTGAATAATGTCAGGCAGCGCTGAGGAAAGAACAACGAACTGCGGAAAAGATGCTCAGAGAAAGAAGCGCGAGGAAGAGGAAGGTCGCCAACGTTCAGTGAACGCACCAGCTAAAAGTGAAGTCATCTCTAAATAAACTTAACAATACAATAATATAATAAGTATGTTATCTTTCCAACTTCTTGCCACTAATAGAAGTGCATCCTGTATTGAGTACATAGTTGCACCACGCGTCGATGCAACCAGAATGAACTATATGTATTTTAGTTCGTTATCACATGTTACTACTGAGCCCACGCGTGACTAAAAATAACTTTTCTCGCAATCTGTGCTTTGCTTACGCTCACGGAACATGGTTCAGTACGCATACATTCCTGCAGTGGAATAATTTAGCGTAGCTCAGCTAAACCGTCAATTTTTATTCTTTTCTCACATCCAATAGTAGGTTAGGGCGCTAGGTACACCCACAATTTAGATCATGACTGTTTTGACAGTGAAAAAGAAAATAAAGCAATGTTGAAGCAATAGAAGGTACTTTTATTCCGCTAATCGATGCGAGAGACACGACTAAATGCGTTTGCTGGAGCTAAATGCATAGTGTTACATGTTCATTGAATTTTTTCGTCACCTACGATTTACTGAAATAGATGTAATCATTTTGGGTCGACTAGGCCTCGCTGCTTTCTAATGAACAACTCTTTCACTCCAGTTAAGTATGGTCATGATGTAAAATAAGTGATAACGCCCACAAAATGTTCTGTCGCAAGTTTACCTTTGCGCGGTTTGTCATAAGGGGGCCAGTATATTAAATTTTCAAAGTACTTAACTTTTAATATGGTTGGGCAGTACGATGTTTCGCCTCAAGTGTCTTACTTGCTTCTTCCACGCTTCACCCTCGCTTACGGGCCACCTAAATCTTCTAAATGTTGCACACCCAGAGGTTGTTCACAATTCTCTTGCTTGATTCATGATTCTATTTTTCTTCTATATTTTCTACCTGATCATTGATGCCTTCCCAGTGCACTTTTGAGCCCCTGGGGAGTTTATCACGCTGCCTTTTTCCCACGATTTGTGCAATGTGTGAAATTCTGCGGAATGTACGCTCATTAGGTCAAATATATGGTCGTTTTCACCACATTAGGCAAAAAGTCGTTTCCCGAGAAACCACTGTAATCCTCATATATTCTTAGGTGGTTGATTTGTTTTGCCCGCGAGCTCTACATCCCTGCATCCTTAGCATTCCTGTATTGCTTGAAGAAACCCGAAAACAGAAATGATATTTTTTACATCATTCGCAAACAGCACAGATAGCCATTCATAGTGGGCATTTTCGAGCGATAGCTCTGCTCCACGAGTGTGACAAGGTCTCGTCATTCTGCAAATTCTAAAGAAACGCGGTCGCCATGGCAACAGCCCGCCAGCTGCCATGGAGAGCAGGAGTGGAGAGTTTAAGTCAAGGGAACCTGCATATGAACGCCGTTCTTAGGGTGGTGTAAAGGACAGGTGCTGTGCATGTCACACTTCTGGGTGGACTCCTGAAACGTGCTATCAGAGAAGCGAGCAAAAATGGATTGACAGAAAAAAATGTAAAACCTGCCACAGCGGAGGCCTCTGGAATAATTTCGACCACCTAAGAATCTTTAAACTGTACACTCACATAAAATCATCAGCATCCGCGTTCGCGCTAAGGACAGGGTGCCAAGTAAGGTGGGATTGGCACGAATGGGCATGATATTTGGTGGGCCAGACACATTGTGCATACTATTTACCGAAACCACCATTCACCGAAACCTTCCACTATGGCAGCGCTCTCTCTTATTTAAACCCCCCTTCCTCCCTTCCTTTATGACATGGTTCAAGCGTCCGCCTATAAGTGTGACAAATACCGAGCCCATCCTTGCTTCCATTGCAATTTACTGTTTTACTGATGAACATACAAACCACGAGTTTACTGCAGTGCTCTCAAGCCTATGTTCGTAACCGTTACAGCGTGGAAGACAACAATAAAATAAAAAAATGGAACCAGCCTTGTTCCTTATATATCAACGAAGCTATCACTCCGACTTCGGATCATCATGACTTTTCATGCTATGTCTCAGCTTCAGAATGGCCTTAAAATAGTCGGAATATGCTAGCTGAGCAGTCATCCCAGGTGAAAACACAATCCATGGCAATGTGTGGAAGTGCATTGCAGTGCGCTGGGCAGTGACATAGTCATTGCTGCTATATACAATACCATTACGTCTCAGGGAACATGTTTTGCATTCTCACGAACAATTTGTCAGTTTCCTGTCTCACTGCAAATGTTGCACCGTCAGGCCACTTTATATACACGCTTACAGACTTCAATCAGTTTAAATTCCCTGAGGAGCACAGGCCTGACTGGAAAAGAACAGTTGCTGACCACATGTTCTACTTGTTATTTTCTGTCGCGGTTGACACTAGTTCTTAGATGTGTTGCTACAAGAGGATCCCCAATGTGTAGAACCCCTACAAGGCTTGGCAAAAGACCATTAAGCAGGTGTTGTTTGGTTTTGGTTTTGAGGGGTTTAACGTCCCGAATCGACTCAGGCTATGAGAGATGCCGTAGTGTAGAACTCCAGAAATTTAGACCACCTGGGATTCTTTAATGTGCACTGACATCGCAAAGCACACAGACGCTTTGCTTTTAGCCTGCAACGAAAAGCGGCCGCAGAGGCCGGGATTCGATCCTGCATCCTTGGGAACAGTAGTCGAGCGCCGTAACCACTGCGCCACTCCGGCGGGGTTTAAGCAGATGTAGTAGCCATCGACAGAGCTATGTAGAGTTATCTACAGGACAGGCTGATATCATTGTCGCTTGGGCACTGGTCGCACGCTGTGTTAGCTTACTGGCCAATTCTACTGATCCAGATTAAGGACCGAAGTGGAAGGGCGTGCTTCATCGCGCCAAATTTGACAAATGTTAAGTCTACCTCAAGCACAATTCCTTCCATTTTCTTAGTTGCAGTTTCTAATCGGCACCAACCAAGTTGTTTGTTCAAGTTCGTCCTTTAGTACTTACGTCTCCATCAGCTGGGCTGTCTTCTATTAATGACACTGACCACATCCGATGCCTCCCGAAGAGCCTGCTCACTACAAATGAATGTGGTATACTTTTAAACACAGTAAAAAGCACCTACTGCTTTTCCCTCCACAAGTGTCAAGTTATTGGGTATCTGCATTCTTCTTATTACCTCGTTGCTTCTGCCCGCTGCGCCTGGGACTGATAGCTGCTTTTCAATCTGCCAAGATTTTTTCGTTCGATGCACCTCCACAATGGCAGACACACAAAGCGGAAGTTGTCTATCGCCGACCGCCTGCTTCCCCGCATCGAGTCCAGCGCACCAGCAGACATTCAAAGAGTAGTCATATTTCATGCTGTTAATATTTCGTGTTGTTCGTGTGCCGCGCACATTTCATGCCAGCTGTGTTTGCGAAGTGTCATCTTGACTGCAGTAAACGACCTTCTTACGCACTATGACTCCCCATGTTACCTCGCCCTAAATTCATCCTCGCTGCATACCCTCCAGAATCACGCGGTACTGTTGTATTGTGCGGATCAGTCGACGACACATCATACGTCACTTGCTGAAAAATGTGAACCCGAGCTTTTTTTCAGCGCAGGTTTTATGCACGATATGAATAGGAAAGTAACGCCTTTCCACACGGCGGCGTACTTGCCACGAACACAGAGGGCGGTATATGCTGCGCTGATTACGATAGCGATTACTATACGAATGTGATGTCAGCTTTCCTCGCTGTAGCCATTTGACTCTTATCCTGAAATTTTCTGTGAACAGAACATCTAGAACTATAACTACCTCTCCTGGGTTTGTCCTTGAGGCTATGCTGAATCGTAGTTCTGCGGTGTAGTCTAATCCAAATGTCCCCTTGTGCACTTTCTTATTCAGCGGATACCAGAAGTGATGATCAGGTCAATACCTGACATATGCAGAGAGATGCCTTTATAGTTGTCTAAATGTGAATGCTAAAGTTTGAACAGCCCACCACAAACGTGTCAAAATGAGGTAATGCAGAGTAGGGCATAACCCCGGGTAGACGCTTGGACAGCGTCACGACGCATTAGACTGTCGTTTGCCGGCATCTCAGTAAAGTTATACAGACATAATACATAAAGGATGTGACGTCACAAAACCGGAAGTAGAGACGAAAAAGAGCATAGGAAGAGGTGCGCAATTTCAAAGCACCAAAGAAAAAAATGGGTAAACAAGAAGTGAATTAAGCGACCACATTCAACCAACAGCAGCATCCCTGATTTCGCATTGCTCCAATGCAGATTCTGTAGTGCCCTTTAATCTTTTTTCTATATGGTTTCGCTGACGAGAGGACCGACCACAGTTACTGCGTGCACTTCGACGTCGTCGTCGTTGTCTGCGTTATCTCCTGCGCCCTTGACTGAAGCAACACCACCTAGACTAAGAGAAGGCCAGCGCAAGTCCCCCTTTCCACTAGTCCTACGTCACGACAGTGAGATCTTGCGGCGCCGAGTGCAAGCGTACGCAAGCAAGGCAATCTGGAACTACTCGGCCTGAGTGTGCGTTTTCAGCCTGTGTTCGCTGTGTTCATAATCCGTGCTGCATAGGCGCTTGCGAGCAAGGTATCTACAACGTCTGTGTGTTGTTGTGCGCTAAACTGTCGCTCTAACTATACCAATGGATCCAAAGCACAAGTGTACAAGTTTCCGTCCGACTCGGCTCAAAATGAAGCGTGGACAAAGGCTTTGCCGTGCAAAAACTTATTACTGATGAAGTGCACTCTGGTAAGAAAGCGTTCTTGCTTGCTTCCTAATACTCTTGCTGCTATTCAACACTATTTGATTTAGCACAGTGTATTAAAGCTTAGGTGTGCCCATATCGAGCACACAATTTGGACAGCACAGCTACTAATAATCGAGTAGCATTCGCCCTGTTCTGAGTGCTGAGCAAAATTGTTTTGGAACCTAAATTATTTTCTTATGGAAACAATTTTATTTCGTTAGTGGCCACGTGATCGTAGTTGCCGTAGTAATTGACTGGTTAAAAGCTGAGGTAGCTGCTCGCTGCGTTAATATACTCATGGCAATCGCTTTTCCCAGCTTAAGCAGCTTTTTTTCTATTTACGTTACAGCTTTGTGACCAGCACTTCCATGAAAGCGACCTCATATTCACAAGCTGCACCGAATGTCGTCAAGGTCACCGTTCTGGGAATATTTCTGCCCACCGTCCTCATCTTTATCTATCCATCTATCAGTAAACGTGCTCTCAGATGAATTTTGTGCCTGTCTTAGTGTTTCTTCAAGTAACTCTAAATGAAGGTGAAAATTTCCTCGCAACTTTATTTCTGCCACCGAGGGGGATTGTGTCAAACTTCTCATATACTTCAAAATACTGGCAATATTATATAACACAGGTAACACAAGTATAACCCTCTTCATACCTAGCACTAAAAATTTCAAGAAGTAGCTCCAGAGCAGCGTTGAATAAAAAAAAACGCAACCGCGTAGGGTGAAGCCGACTTTCAGTATGATCTCCCTACGATGACGTCACATAAGCTTGCACAGGCCTTGTAGTTGTCTTGGTAGTGTTGACTGAAGCCCTGGACAGCATTTACAGCTTTTACTTCACTGATGGCGGAGGAAAATTGCAAGGCTGAAGAGGTCTGCGCCGACCAAAATAATACATGGTCTCAAGCGGAGAAGCAAGTAGCACGAATTGAAGCGCGCCAGCAAGGCAACTTTTCAGCCTGTGAACAGTGTGCGGAATGTTCAGAGTAAGACGAGGCTCAACGAGAACAGGAAGTTGCTCGGATAAAAACATGCCGGCAGTTCAAATGCTTTACGTGCAACCGCTTCCACGAACGCGGCAGATGCCCAGCATTCGACGAAAGATGCTTCCAACGCCGTTGCGCTAACCACCTTTCGGCCTGTTGCAGAAACGTGTCTCAAGTAAGCGAAGTACGCGGCGAGCAGGAAGGTTTTGAAATGCTCGACGTCAGCTTAGGCAACCGAGCTGATTAGGTCATTCACGCGAGAGTGGCTTCCCAAGTAGCGTCTCTGAAAGCAGACACAGGCTCCCAAGCGAATGTATTGCCTTACTCCGTTTTTCAAAGGCTCAAAGCGAAGTCTCGTTTAAGAGCAAGCCCCTCCGTCCTCCGCTCATACACCAGGGACGTTATAAAGAACATCGGCGTGGATACGCTTCAAGTGGTTGTGAACGACCAAAGTAGGTATTTCGACTCATTCATTGTAAAAAAGGGCAACCAGATCATATTGGGACTGTCTGCAAGTGAATACTAAGGGAACCGCGGCTCGCTGACTCAGGGCCAAAAAAGGGGAGTGGTGTGTGATGATGGTGATTGTGGCGAGTGTGCGGGTGGCTCGAAAGGAAGCGAAGTGTGGCCGCGTGCGGGGCGTGCCAGTGCGCGTGAGTTTGTTCCGGCAAGCGAACGGGTCGGACGTTCCTGGGCGTCGCTGGCGGCGGAGTTCATCGTCCTGGACCTGGCGTACAAGGCCGGCTCGCCAGCACCTGCCGGGCACCTGGTCCGGGGTCTGGCACTGCCCAGCGCTTCGCCATCCGGCCGCACCATCGACCGCTCCATCGTGCCTGGCCGCCGCACTTGTGCTGCCGCACTGGTGCCGCACTTTGCAGTACCCGGGCGTGACGCGGTACCCCGCGGTACACCGCAGTACCCCGGACTGTGAAGCAGACGCCGGACACAGACGCCGGAGCGTGGCCTGCCGCACTACCGAGTCCTCGGGCGACTGGCGTGAACGGAGCCCGCGTCACATCCCGGCCGTCACACCCGAAAACCAGAAGTAGGACGGTTTTGTGTTGGGACATATCCTATTAGGATAAGCTAGGCTGTATGCATGTCTGTTGCCAGTTACGTTAATTGGTCAAGAAAAGAAAAGCGTCCGTGTGTCTGTGAACCTGCTCTGCTACCTGCCCAGAGCTCCTGAACGGACCTGGGCCCATATATAACATCACAATTTGGCGAGCCTGCCAGGATCCTAGAAATTAGTAGATTCAAGGAACTAATCATTCAGAGAGAGGGCAGAGAGTCGAGGACGGGTTCACACGCATCGCGACGTTTGAGCAAAGATGGACCTAGAGCGTCTAGCCGCGTTGGGCGCTCAGCTGGGTTTCTCAGGCTCCGAGCTGAGAGACTGGATAGATAAGGAACGCGCGGAGCAAAGGGCCGAACGTGCTGCTGAAAGAGAGCAAAGTCGCACAGCCGCGGAGAGAGAGAAAGAAATCTTGGAATTGAAACTCAGACTCCAAGAAGGAGCGAGGAGCAACACGACAGATGATATCGAGCCCATAGTGTCAGCGCCGCAAGTACAGCTTTTCAACCCTCAAAAACTGCTACCCCTATTTGACGAGCGACGAGATGACCTGCATGCCTATTTGCAACGGTTTGAGCGTGTGGCAGTGGGACAGGACTGGCCTCAAGATAAATGGGCGATGGCCGTAAGTATGTGCCTAACTGGGGAAGCCTTGACCGTGATCGGCAGGATGTCAGCTGCAGATTCATTAGATTATCAAAAGGTCAAAAAGGCTCTTCTGCAGCGCTTTAAATTCACGGCTCAAGGTTACCATCAGAAATTTCGAAAAGCTCGAGCAGAAGATGGCGAGACGGGAAGGCAGTTAGCCGCCAGGCTTTCGGGTTACTTCGACCATTGGATCGAAATGGCGAGTGTTCCCAAGACATTTGAAGACCTGCGCGATCATGTGATCGGTGAACAGTTCCTGCGGTGTTGCCACCCGAAACTCGTTGTGTTTCTGAAAGAACGGGAGTGCAAGACACTCGACATCATGGCAGACGCAACCGATCGATACTTGGAAGCTCAGAACTATTCGAACATCGGTAAAGTCCCTGACGAAGAGAAACCTCATACCAAGAGTTCCGTCAGCCTGCCGAATAAACCCCAGTTGCGGTGTATGTTATGCAATCGTCCAGGAAATCGGGCTTCCGATTGCCGCACCTCCACTAGACCGGTGCTCAAGTGCAACTCGTGTGGAAAGGTCGGACACAAGGCCGAAAACTGCAGGAATCGACACCAAGAGGAAGAACAGAGTGCCGCATGCTCTGCAATTCAGGCTCCCAAACGTGCTGATCATCTTGACTGGCATACGGCCCGGAGCCCATCCGACTCTAGGAGTTGGGCGCAGGTCAGTAAAGACGCACCTCCGAATTCAACAGGAAGAATGCCCATTGTAGAAGGGTTTGTGTTGGGGAAACAAGTGTGCGTGCTTCGAGACACTGGTAGTAATGTCGTTATTGTCCGCCGGGGTTTGGTCCCAAAGAACTGCTTCACAGGGCAGACCGAGAGGATAGTACTTGTCAATGGTACGGTAACCCAGTTACCGGTGGCAAGAGTACCAGTGGACACGCCATATTTCAAAGGCGAGGTGACCGCGCTTTGCATGAAGCGGCCCTTGTATGATCTCGTGCTTGGGAATATACCAGGTGTCAGGGCCCCAGATGATCCCAATCACGACTGGATGACCTCAAGCAGCCTAGAGCTTCATACCTCGCAAGATTCCCGAGAACAACAGGAGCGACCTGTGAATTTTAGACGATGTGTTGCAGCCTTGGCCAAGCCAACAGAAAAGAGAACACCGCTGTGCGTGCCACCCATTCTTCTGTGTGACATGACAAAGGACCAGTTAGCAGAAGAGCAGCAGAAAGATGTATCCTTAAAACGGCTCTTCCTTAAGGTAGATAAGGAATTCCGATCAGGTAAAGGTAATTCGTACCATTTTTGTGAAGAAGAGAAAGTCCTTTACCGTTATTACTCCACGGCGACTGGAAGAACCGTCAAACAGATTGTTGTGCCCCTGGCATTCAGGCATCGAATCCTACGAATGGCGCATGAAAAGAACACGTGCGAACATCAAGGAATCAGGCGCACCACTAATTGCATACGTGAGGAGTTTTATTGGCCTAATGTACGCGGAGATGCCAAAAGATTTGTTAGGGCCTGTCATAAATGCCAAAGTATGGCACTAACAACACCAACTCATAACCAACTATCACGGCAGAAAGAAAAGGAGGGAAAGTACTCCAATAGCAAATATCCTCCAACTACGCACCAAGTATTAGCCGCAACGGAATTAGCGCGTATCAGAGTGGGCCTGGAGACATCCGACGGTGACTCCACTAAAAAGCTGCCTGTGAGTCTGCGTCGTAGGATTCCCTCAAGAGCGTCGAGGAAGGTCAAGTCACCACCAATTTGTCACCACGACCAGATGGCAGCTGTGCTCATGCAAGGTTCACTACCTTCATGTACATCGGTGCAAGTTTGGTGAGCTGTGTATGAAGTGTGAAATAGTGTTTCTGGTGACTAAAAATAGATTTAAAAAACGAACTCGGGTGTTGGATTGTGAAGAGTTTTGTGTGCTTCTGATTATTTGTGGTTAGTATTATGTAGTTTGTTTTTCCCCGCCACATCTTCCCCCTCCCGGCGCCAGAACAGTTGCAAGTGAGTGAGTGAGTGAGTGAAAACTTTATTGAATATTTTAAGGGTTTCGCGGTTGTGAAGTCTCCGTCGTCTTCTCTGGCGCTGGCGACTTGAGACTTCTCGTCAGCAAGGGTGGGCCCCTATTCCAAGGCTCCACTGAGTCGTGCTGCATCAGTCGCGTGCTGCACTAAGGCCCTTTGGGTCGCGAGCTCGCTGCTGGTGAGCCGACTCTCCCATTGCTCCGCACTCGGGTTTTCGTGTTGGTGGAATGCTTTGTTGCGTTCGCATTCCCACGTGATATGATAAAGTGTAGGTGTGGCATCGCACCAAGGGCAGGTGGCTCTGTATTGTGTCGGGAACATTTTATTAAGTATGTGTAGGTTAGGTAAGGAGTTGGTCTGTAATCTGCGCCAGCCGGTCGCTTCCTCCTTTGTTAGGGCTTTGTGTGGTGGTGGATATCTAATTCTAGCTCCCCTATGCAAGTGCAAGATCTCTGCGTATCCCCCCTCGCAAGCCTGTAGGCGGAGCTCCGGAGCATTTGACTGCCCTGCTCGGAATGCGTAACCTCGAGCTAGGCTGTCTGCTCTTTCGTTCCCCCCTATGCCCGTGTGGCCCGGGATCCAGATTAGGCTATGCCTGGGTTTCTCCTCGGCGGAGGTTGCCCCGCTGAGTATTTTAAGGGCTGTTCTGCTGATCCTGCCCCTCGTGTAGTTCCTGCACGTCTCCTTCGAGTCCGTCAGTATGTTGAGAGATCGGCCCGTTCTGTAGCCTTCTGCTGCCGCCAGCGCGACGGCAATTTCTTCGGCCTCCGCTGTGCCGGCGACCTTTGCCGTGGCACACGTGATCATGTTTCCTTCCTTGTTTACCACTACCGTCGCGGCTACGCGTTCTCTCTCGCGCAGATATACGGCAGCGTCCGTGTATACAGTGTTGTCTAACTGGGCTAGCGTTCTCTCAACGTACTCGGCCCTCGCTTTTCGTCTGCTTTCGTGAAGATTGGGGTCCATGTTTTTCGGATATGGTCCCACGTTAATGGTTTTCCTAAGGTGGTCCGGTACGTCCGCGTATCTGTCTACCAGTCCGCTCGTGTCCCGACCCAACCTTCTTAGGAGCGCTCGTCCCGTGGGGGTGCTTCTGAGTCTCGTGATTTGCGTTCCCAGCAGAGCTTCGGCGAGCTCACTGAAGGTGTTGCTGATGCCTAGCTGGAGCAACTTTTCGTTCGACGTGTGCTTGGGTAGGTGTAGAGCAGTCCTGTACGCCTTCCTGAGAATGATGTCGGCTTGCTCTCTTTCCGCCTTGGTCGTCGCGTGGTACGGCAGGGAGTACGTGACTCGGCTGACAATTAGGCTGTTAACTAGCTTGAGAGTGTCTTCTTCTCTCATTCCATATCTCTTTTGGGAGACTCTGTTGATCATACGGCCCACCTGCTCTGCCGCCTTACTCAGCAGGCTGATGGTGTGGCTGCATTTCCGGCTTCCTTGCAACCACATGCCCAGGATCTTTATCATGTTCTTTTCCGGGATGTTCTGGCCCTCGAGAACGACCTCCAGTGTCGCTTGGGTGGGATGCTTGCCGACCCTGAGGAGTTCCGATTTCTCCGTCGAGCATCTTAGGCCCCTCTCTCTGGTGTAAGTTTCTACGCAAGTTGCCGCTTCCTGTAGTTTTTCTTGCTTCTCCCCGAGTGATCCTTGGGTGACCCATATCGTGATGTCATCGGCGTATATCGCGTGTTGGATGCCCTGGATCTCCTTGAGCCGTCTTGCAAGTCCAATCATTGCCACGTTGAAGAGGACGGGCGATATGACGGATCCTTGGGGTGTGCCTTTGCACGGCGTGGGGAAGACGTCGCTTCTCAGCTCGCCCAGCCCCACGGTCGCCGTTCTGTCGCTCAGGAAAGCTCTGACGTAATCGTGCGTTCTCCTCCCGCAGTTGGTGTTGTTGATGCCTTCCATGATGGCCGCGTGGCTTACGTTGTCGAAAGCCCCCTTTATGTCGAGGGCCATGACGACGTTTTCGCCCGCCTTCGGCATCGTCTCGAGCACTTCCTCCTTGAGTTGGAGCAGCACGTCTTGCGTAGAGAGGTTGGCTCTGAACCCGTACATGCTGTCCGGGTACCATTGTTCGTTTTCCAGGTGCGACTGGATTCTTTTCGTGATCACTTTCTCGTACAGCTTGCCCAGGCACGACGTTAGAGATATCGGCCTGAGGTTCTCGATCTGCAGCTTTTTGCCTGGCTTCGGAATCATCACGACGACGGCGTGTTTCCACTCCGTCGGCACTCTTCCCTCTTGCCAGAGCTTGTTGAGGTAGGTCGTAAGCTGATCTATCGCCTCGTCACTGAGGTTCCTTATTAGCGAGTTCCGGATCTTGTCCGCCCCCGCCGCCGTGTTCTTCGTGGCCGATCTTATCGCCTCGACGACCTCCTCTCTCGTGATGGGTCGGTCCATGGCCGGGTTCTCCTCGCCACGGTATTCTTCTCGGTAGCTCTCGACCTGATCTTTGCCGTAGCACTTGATCCGGACCTCTTCGAGTAGTTGTTCGTCCGTGCCTTCGTATTGGTGCACCAGCCTCTGTATCGACTAGCTGCCTTCGGATTTGTTTTTGCTCGGGTCCATGAGGGCCTTGAGGATCTGCCATGTTCTGGCTGTGCTGAGGGTGCCGTTCAGCGTGTTGCTGAATTGCTGCCACCCCTGCCTGGCCAGCTGCGTCGCGTACTGCTCCGTTTGCTTGGTTATATCGGCAATTTTCCTCTTTAGCTTCCTGTTGAGTTTTTGTCTCTTCCACCGCTTGGTAAGCCCGCGTCTCGCCTCCCATAGCTTGAGGAGCCGCTTGTCCACCTCCGGCGTTTGTTCCGTTCTGTCTACTTCTTTCGTGTATAGGTCTTGGATTCGTCTGAGTTGTTGGCTCCACTCTTCCGCAGAACCGATGTCGCCCTCGAGCTGCTTGCAGTGCGCTCTGAAGGCGTCCCAGTCCGTCAGCCGAGCCGTGCCAATCTTCCTCCTGACGTTGTCCGCCACTGTGCAGATCCTTATTATGTGGTGGTCGCTTCCAAGGTTCTCGAGTAGGTTTTCCCACTCTGCTTGTTTGGCGCCCCTTATGAAGGTTAGGTCGGGACTCGTGTCTGGACTGACGCTGCTCCCTTGCCTAGTCGGTTGATTCTCGTCGGTTAGCAGCTCACATCCTACGTTCTCTGCCGCCGTGCAGATACCGCGCCCCTTTTTGTCCTCTCTGTTATAGCCCCATCTCGGACTCTTGGCGTTAAAATCGCCCGCTATGATTTGCAAGAAACTGTCTTGGAACGGGGGGAGGTTTTGATGATGGTGATTGTGGCGAGTGTGCGGGTGGCTCGAAAGGAAGTGAAGTGTGGCCGCGTGCGGGGCGTGCCAGTGCGCGTGAGTTTGTTCCGGCAAGCGAACGGGTCGGACGTTCCTGGGCGTCGCTGGCGGCGGAGTTCATCGTCCTGGGCCTGGCGTACAAGGCCGGCTCGCCAGCACCTGCCGGGCACCTGGTCCGGGGTCTGGCACTGCCCAGCGCTTCGCCATCCGGCCGCACCATCGACCGCTCCATCGTGCCTGGCCGCCGCACTTGTGCTGCCGCACTGGTGCCGCACTTTGCAGTACCCGGGCGTGACGCGGTACCCCGCGGTACACCGCAGTACCCCGGACTGTGAAGCAGACGCCGGACACAGACGCCGGAGCGTGGCCTGCCGCACTACCGAGTCCTCGGGCGACTGGCGTGAACGGAGCCCGCGTCACACCCCGGCCGTCACACCCGAAAACCAGAAGTAGGACGGTTTTGTGTTGGGACATATCCTATTAGGATAAGCTAGGCTGTATGCATGTCTGTTGCCAGTTACGTTAATTGGTCAAGAAAAGAAAAGCGTCCGTGTGTCTGTGAACCTGCTCTGCTACCTGCCCAGAGCTCCTGAACGGACCTGGGCCCATATATAACATCACATGGTGACCCCTCAGTGCCGTACCTCTGTAGGTGCGTGCACGAGTATCTTTGCGGACATAATCAGACGGTGAACCTGGCGTGGAGAACCAGATATTAGCCGTCAAACATACTATGTTGGAGAGAAAACGGGGAATGGACGGTTGTCTACAACACGTGACTCTGGGCACCTCTCTTAGTACCTTGGAGTAGGGCTGAAAGAATCTTAGTACGGCGAAATGCTACCCTCCAGTAGCCCTAGTACAGTCGGGGCGAGGGAGCCTGACTTGGGGGACGGGGAACCCCAATGTGGCCCAGCAGCCTGTCTCATGTGGCGGAGACCCGGCGAACGTGATGTGGATGTGAATGCGCTTGAAAGCCGAGGGCCGTGCATTGGCTAAAGCGAGTGCTCGCCCTCAACTGAGGCCAATGAATTGGAGCACGTATCGAATCAGGATCATTTGAGAAATCCCTAAGCTGCCCGGATCCCTCCTACAATCCCATAACCCTTTCCCTATATTCCATTTCCCTTTCCCTTGTCCCATCCCTTCCCTCTACTTCCCAGGGGAGATCAAGGGGGCCCGCTCTCCGGCTGTGGGCCGCTGCGTAGAGATTCCCGCATTTTTTTGGAACCTTCGGGTTCTGTCGCCTACGGGTGCAAACACAGAACAAGCTTGTCCTTCGGGACCAATTCTTTTATATCCGATTGGATTGAGCCTGTTATACCTAGAGTGACACGGGCAGAGGCATATTATTTTATTCTCTTTTTGGTTGCCTCACCATATTTGATGATGATGATGTCTGCAAGTGAAGCGTTAGGTCGGTTGCCGGGTTCTGTGGTTATGGTGGTAGAAACATTTTAATGAAAATGTTTAGGAGGTTGTAACGGCGGTTGGAGTCTTCAGTCCGGACCCCATTGGCGTAGGCTGCTGTCCGCGCTCTTTCGATGAGTTCTTTTTGACCCCTTGAGTCCGAGCTGGTCAGAGCTGCCTCCCACCCCTCCTGAGTTGGCTGGTTATTAATAGCGACAGTATGATTTCACTGGCAAGCACCCAGTATATGGTACAGGTCCGCCTTCTCGCCGCAGAATTTGCATTGTGAGTCCAATGACTCTGGATGTATTGCGTATAGTTTCGTGGGTTGTTAAAGTGTTGGTCTGTAGCTTGTGGAGGTGTACGTCCTCCCATTTGTCTAGTGGCTTTGCTGCTGGAGGTTAGACCCGGCGGGATAGCCTTAAATGCTGAACTATTTCAGTGTAGGTTAGCAATGGGGCAGGAGGTTCCACGAGATCCGTATTGGGTGCCCGGGGGAGAAATGCTCGGGCTGAGGCGTGTGCGCTCTCATTCCCTGGGATGCCCTGGTTACCTGGTACCCATACTAAGTGTATATGCATGGGTTGGTAGACACGGGTGTAACTATCTTACAAGATTTTAGCTGCTAGCGGTGCAATCCTTCTCATGAGGTAATTGCAATATGCTGTCTGTGAATCTGTAAGAATGTATTCTGAGGTAGTGTGCGTTGCAGCTAGGGCAATCGCCACTTCTTCCGCAATCAGTGTGTCTTGGCAATATTAGTCCATCCAATGTTTGATTTTGGTGCACTACCGCAACGGCGGACATTCCCTGTTCAGGACCCGCAGCATCGACATAGAACACGCCCTCGCGCCCGCCGTAGTGCCTTTCTTCCGCTCGTGCTTGTCGTCTTGGCTGGGGAAAATTGGGGTGCATATTCCTGGGCAATGGAGTTCCCTTGAATTGTCCTCTCTATGAGGCTGGCATGTCGCTTTTAGGGTCTAGCAGTCGGGGGCAATTGATGTTCAAGCCAGAGTCGAGGAGGTTCGTACCACCTGCGCCGTGAGGTGTGCCTCTATCAGCTCGTCTACCGTGTTGTGGACGCCCAGTCGTAAAAGCCGACCAGTAGATGTCGTAACAGGGAGGCCCAGGGCCTTCTTGTAGGCTGTTCTGATTATGACGTCGAGGTTCTTGATGTCAAACTTCTTGAGACGGAGGTAAGGTGCTGCATAGACGATGCGGCTCACGACGAAGGCATGCACAAGTCGGAGAGTATCTTCTTCGCGCATCCCTGATTTCCGCGTCGTTATTCTGGCGATCATCTTGGCAACTTGCTCGCTCACGATGGGGAGTTTCTGGATGGCGAGGTGATTGTTGCCCATGTTATTGATGCACAGACCCAGTATCTTGACGGTCTGAACTTCCTTTATCAGTGAGTTGTCAACGTGGATGTTGACCGTGGCCTGAGATTTATGCTGGCGGAAGACTAGGAGTTCACAGTTTTCGGGAGAGCAGGTTAGTCCACATGATCGTGCATAATTCTGAACTGTTGCTGCCGCTGTTTGTAGTTTCTTCAATCATTTCCATACTATCCGTGGTTGTCCAGATGGTTACACCGTCAGCGTACAGGGCATGTCGTATGCCCTGTATCTAATTTAGAAGAGGTGGAAGATTTCAGAGTGCAATATTGAACAGTAGTGGGGATAATACTGCCCCAATCCAAAGTCTCACTCCTGACAATATTGGAAAGTAAATTCAAAAATAAAGCGGAGAAAGAGCCTGCACCAGCTAAGCTATATCAGGTTTAAACCAATCAAAAATAAATGTAAAGGGCCGTGTCGGCTAAAGTGTTTAATTTGGTAGAAAAGCCAATTGAATTCATAAAAAGTGGGCATGGTAACACATCTGCATCCTAAGGGCTCAACGATCACAGAGGGTCGGTTTACCTCACAGAGCTGGTTTATTTCGTTTTCATAATTCATACAGGGCTAATTCATACAGGGCTGCCAAGCCCATACAGGGCTTGGCAGCAGTGACAGCGCTGGCTACGGACGCCTAATTTCTGTTCTTCAATTTGTGCAGGCCTCGTGTGGTCGACATTGTGCAACAGCGGCTACCACATCTGCACTATCGCCCATCGACTATCTTCGGATTCAAAAGTAACGTTGAGCATCCGCCCCTTCTGCAGACCAATCAGTCCACCAGGATCTACGTGACGTCATCACAAGAGGACTTCATATACCCGCAACAAGCCCTGGAGCCTTTCTTGGCAGCAGTGCAGCGCTGGCTACGGACGCCTAATTTCTGTTCTTCAATTTGTGCAGGCCTCGTGTGGTCGACATTGTGCAACAGCGGCTACCACATCTGCACTATCGCCCATCGACTATCTTCGGATCCAAAAGTAACGTTGAGCATCCGCCCCTTCTGCAGACCAATCAGTCCACCAGGATCTACGTGACGTCATCACAAGAGGACTTCATATACCCGCAACAAGCCCTGGAGCCTTTCTTGGCAGCAGTGACAGCGCTGGCTACGGACGCCTAATTTCTGTTCTTCAATTTGTGCAGGTTGGTTACGTATTCATACCGAAGTTTGATATTGTCATTTCTACTTAGCGCTTCTGTTGCTGCTGCCCAGCAAGTTTTCTGTTTTGAAATTTGCCTGTTCTGTTTTTATTTTTTTTTGAGTAGTGCTGTGTTTTTTTTTCTCGCTTTGTAGAAGCACTATTATGCCAAGGGGTCCCAGAAACGATGACAGGGAAAATAGGGCTGAAAACCGTGATAATCGCTCCGAAATGGCCGAAATGAGAGAAAGTTTAAATTTCATCAACGAACAATTCGAGACGTTCAAGAAGCAGCTTAGCGCAGTTTTGACAGAAAATCAGGAAATAAAGAAAGAAAATGAGTGTCTTCGAAGCAGATGCACTGAGAACGAAAGGCGAATAACAGCACTTGAATGTAAACTGGTTCAGTGTGAGCAGTATTCGCGACGATGCAACTTGGAGATTAAAGGAGTGACTGAAACCGATCAAGAAGATCTTGAGTCTATTGTCGGGAAAATGGGTGATGCTGTGGGAGTGGCTATATCTCCTGCGGATGTCGAGACTTGTCATCGCGTGCCGACACGGAATGCAGAAGTGAGGAACATTATTGTCCAGTTTAGGAGCCGCAGGCTGCGGGACGATGTGCTTGAAAGGGCCAGGAAACAACGTCTGACGACCGCTTCGCTGGACTTGCCGCCTCCTAAGGCCCGTGTTAAAGACAATGCTAACGACACTGCTGACGACAGTGCTGCTGACGCCAACAGGGCTACTCCGATATATGTAAACGAGCACTTATGCCCCCGTTTGAAAGAACTTCTCTCCTTGGCTGTTGCTAGAAAGCGCCAGTTTCACTGGAAATTCGTTTGGACACGAAATGGACGGATCTTCGCAAGTCAGGTGGAGGGCAGTACAGTAGTTGAGATCAACTCTGCTGAAAGTCTTAATATGATTGCGTAGAACTAGTGTAATAAAGATATGCAATCTTTCTTCATGGCTACGCACGAGGATTATCAGGAGTTTGTTTTACCCGAATCGCTGAAACTATGTCCTGGTAACCAACACCTAGAAACTGTTCTTCATATCAACGCTTGTTCTCTCGTAAAAAAAAATGATCAATTCACGCTGTTTCTCGAACAATTTGCCTTCAGATTTACAATTATAATGATAACCGAAACATGGTTTTCTGCACAGGATAGTGCACCTTATCTGAGTGGCTATAAGTTTTTTTCTACGCATCGAACTGACAAACGTGGTGGCGGTGTAGCGATTTATGTTTCGGACACAATATCTTGCGATGAAGTGCCCAATTTTACGGTTGTAAGCCCAAATTATGAGGCTCTATGTTTGCAAAACAGCAACACCCTTTTCTGTGTTATGTATCGCCCCCCTTCTGCTAATACTAGTGCTTTTTTAGATTTTGTTGACTCTGTTCTCGATTTTGCCTCCACTAATGGCTTAAGGCTGGTTTTAGGTGGTGATATGAACATCAATCTTTCTATTCAAAGCGTTGCAAAAAAAGAACTAGTGAACAGAATAACATCCACTGGTTTTCGGAACGTAATCGTTACCCCTACTCGTGTAACTCCAACGACTTCTACAGTTTTGGATCTGTTCATAACTAATGTTTGTACTCCCGTGGTGGCAGCTGGCACTATAAGCTCTGGCATGAGTGATCATTGTCCCATATTCATGGCTTATTTGCACTCCACTCCTCGAGCAAAGGCACGTGTCCCCATAATTAAATATCAAAGCATCAGTAATTCTAGCTTGGAGTTATTTCGGAACAGAATCCACAACAACGACTGGTCTGCGGTTCTGAAAGAAAGCACGGCAGACAACGCCTACAATACCTTTATGTCTATGTTTCTGAACATTTACACATCTTGTTTTCCTCTAAAAAACCTTAAGCTTCATAGGCGTGCGCGAAAACCGTGGATCCATCCGGAGCACATTCATTTAATTCGTCAAAGGAACAAACTCTACAGTGCATTTTTAAAAACCAAGGACCCAACAGCGTTTGAAGCATTCAAAAAACTTCGCAATAAAATTACGGCCGAACTGAAAAAAGCAAGGGCACACTATTACCAACACCTGTTCAGTGAAGTGTCTATTGGTCGACCAGACCGAACTTGGCAAATTATCAATGACGCGCTTGGAACGTGCCCTAACCGCCCTGATATGCTCGAGATCATAGTTGACGGTGAACCAGTTTCCGGATCTGCATTATCTGACCGCTTTAACGCCCACTTCGCCGCCAGACCAAAGAAAGGCTCATCACTTAGTAAAGTTTCGTGCTGCCTACAGGCAAATTCCACAAAGACCATGTTCTTAAAACCCACAGATGAATCTGAAGTGTTCAACACGTTTCTTTCCCTGAAGAATAGTAAAGCCCTTGACATTGACAGCATCCAGATTAAACCTATCAAACATGTCCTTGATCTCTTATGTCCGTACTTAGTGCATATATTTAATCTTTCGCTAGCATCTGGCACATTTCCTAACGACATGAAACGTGCAAAAGTCTCTGTTATATTCAAAGGAGGAAACCGGAACGATGTAAGCAACTACAGACCAATATCTATAATTCCAATCTTTTCTAAGGGTCTTGAGAAGATTATGCTCACCCGACTAGACGGTTTTTTTACTAAGCACAATATTTTATCTGACTGTCAGCATGGTTTTCGGAAGGGTAGGTCAACAGAATCTGCTCTTCTGCTGCAAAAAGAAATCATCATTAAAAACATTGAAGCTAATAAGTTAACACTGGGAATTTATATAGACTTCAGTAAAGCCTTTGATTCAATATGTCACACAACCCTCCTTAACAAGTTAGATTATTATGGTGTCCGTGGGCTAACAAATACTCTTCTGCAGTCATACCTAGCCGGCCGATCCCAGTGTGTTCACATTAATGGCTACTATTCCGCTTTCCAACCGATTTCATCTGGTGTCCCACAAGGCAGTATTCTTGGGCCATTTTTATTTAATGTCTACGTTAATGATCTTATGCGTACTGATGATAATGCCGTATTTGTATTATATGCGGATGATTCAAGTTTGTTCTTTAGCTCAACTAATGAAGCCGAATTGTTTGAAATGGCGAATAGGGCGTTGTCAAAGGTACTGAAATGGTCCGAAGTAAACAGCTTAGAAATAAATGGGAAAAAAACAAAAGCAATTTTATTTGCTCCTAAAAACAAACGTCTGGCCTGTAGTCGGGAGCTAAAATTAGGTCTCCGTAAAATAGATATCGTTAAACAGCATAAAATCCTAGGTGTGACATTTTCCAATCAGATGACATGGGACAGTCATGTTGAACAAGTGGCTAAAAAACTTTCGTCTGCTGCAGGTGCCTTATTTAGAACGCGCGACCTCTTTCCTATGTCTGTCAGACTACAAGTGTACCATGCCCTCTTCCGCTCACACCTTAACTACTGCACGCTAGTATGGGGGACGACCACCAAACAAAACATCAGTACACTTCTGCGTCTAGAAAAAAAAGCCATACGTTGCATAAACAAAGTACCATTTTTGCATCCTTCAGCCGAGCTATTCCGTCAGCATCATATAATCAATATTCAGTCTCTTTATAGTTACCATCTTCTCCACCACCTCCATTTTGCTAATGAAAAGTATAAAGAATTTCTAATTACGCTCTCGGGTGCAACATTACGCTGCAATATTTCTAAAACACGTGCACCTGAAAAATGGACAATTCCGCACCACCGAACAAATTACCTTCTGCAGTCATTAAGTTATACAGTGCCAATGTTGCTAAATAAGTTCAATTTATCCACTCTTAGTAACGCTGTACTAACACGCAAAGTTTTACGTTCAATGTTTATAGGCTGACCTGTGTTTTGCTGTTTCCAGTGTAAAATGGTACCGCGTGTAATATACATAGTAGATTGAGTTTTGTGTCCGTCATGTTGTAATTATCGGTTTGTTGTAATATTTTGTGTATGTAAACGCTAGTCTTTATATAACACCCTGATATAACTTATATTTTCACTTCATACGTCTCATTTGTATGTCTTGATAAAATATCAGTTTTGTTTTTTTGTTTTTTTTTCCCAAGTAGCAACTGATCTCTTGTACTCATTTTTTGTACTGCTGTCACTGTTGCCTGCCGCCGGTTTCCAGGCCCCGTCAAGCTGTCCCTACAGCTTTTTGCCTGGGAGACCGTCAACATTGTAAAATGTTGAAAATAAAAGTGACTTGATATATTGTCAAAAGAAGTGCCCAGAAAGGGGCAAACAAAGAATAAAACACACACACACTCAAAAACTAAAAAAAACACCAAAATAACATTTTATTGGTGCTTAAATGATGAATAAATTATGCAAAGAATAAAAAAGGACAATGAAACAGGAAATGTTGAAATGAAGATGAAAGAGGAAAGAAGGAATTTATGGAGGACTGTCAATAAGAAGCGAAGTAAGATGAAAATAGATAAGATGTAAAGATGAGAAGTAGACAGGTAGGTGAGAGAAATGTTAGTTTAGGTCGAGAAGAAGAGAGAATGAGGCATGTGGAAAATCAGAGAGAAGTAGGAAAGACAAAGCAAGCTGGGAGAGATATAGTATGAAGAAATGCAAATAAAGAGGAAACGACGTGACAGATTTAAAGAGTAATATGCAGGTGATGAAGAGAAGGTGGGGTTTAGGTTAGGAAGAAATGAGGGGCCATCTGGAAATCCTGTTGGAAGTCTAGGAAGAGGTAGGAGGATAGACAGAGAAATCCCAGAAAGATGTGATAGGGATGTAAAGGGGGAGTGAAAGTATATGAAATATTTAGAAATATGAAGTAAGCAAAAAGGTATGTTTTAGGTAAAGGAGAGATGAGAGATAATATGGAGGTGCAAAATATATAGGAGGAAAAACAGAGAATACAGAGGAAGATGTAATAGGAAGAAATGTGAGTAGGGTTCAAAGTGGTAATGAAGGTATAAAATTATGAGTAGGCCGGAGACGCGGAGAAAGTATGTTGTAGGTCGAAAAATGATGAGGAGCCATCTGGAAATCAAAAACGTATTAAGAGAGGGCGAGATAGCACAATGAGATACAGTAAGAAGAAGTCCAAGAGGGATAACAAGAATGAAATGTTTATAAAATTATTTAGACTACTGTGTGTGGTAAACGCTGTGATTGTGACCCTAGCGCCAATTATATTTTGAAAATTGATATAAAGCGTTTTATATTTGGTGGTGTATGCATGTGTTAGACAGATGATATGTGGGTGCACTATGTAAAGAATTTGTGAATATGTACATATTTACAAACAAATTCGCAAAGCTATCCCTCCACTACCTCAGATTTGAGAGGGCGGACCAATTTTGGTCCACCTCTGTGGCCTGACAGGCCCTCTCCAAGTCCAGGTGAATGGCAGAAGTTGTGTCCAGTGTAAATAAATAAAATAAAACTACTTTCTGCCATAATTCGGTAAATGGTTACTTATAATTGAGACAATTCGTAAAAGTAATGCACACGATTTTTTATTTCCAAGCCAATGTATGTAATATAAATTTTAAATATCTCCCAATTTAGGCAATTTATCAACGACAGATTTTCTTAATGGACAGGTAGTTAAGTAATGAGTGACGTTGCCCTCAGGATATCCACAAGGGCACAAAGATGAATTGCTTAAACGGTCAACAACGTGACCAGTGGCCTCGGCGGAGGGAAATGATTTAGAATGTCTAGTACACTAGGTAACCAGGAATAAATTCCAGTGCCCTTGTTCTGCCACCAAACAGCCCAGTTGCTAAGGACCACCCTGCGCATTAGAGCGCGAATTGCAAATTTTTATTGCACCGAGGCTCTCACACGCGGTGATAGGCTGGCTCTAGAGAAAACTGTATCAGCCAATTCGTTGCCCAATATTCCCTGATGAGCGGGAACATGAAACAACCGAACTCGCCTACGGGAGGAGACCGCTGCTAAAATTTGCTTGATCAAGGCAATTCTGGGGTCAGTCGTGGTAAAAACGGAGAGCGCAGTGAGGAGCAAAAGCAAATCCGCATAAAAATACACAGGATGCGACTCCCGTGCACTCTCCACACTCCGGACCGCCTCCTCGAATGCAATTAATTCTGTGCTGTACGCACCTGATACGCCCTCAACACGGAAGCGGCCGACCGATGTTATGCGGCCGCGGGGCGAAAAGATGACGTACGCTGCGCCAGCAAATGCAGAAGTATACGAACCGTCTGTATAGACGTGCGACACAGGTGACGACGCCAAAGCCACCGCGGTCGCAACATCTAGACGAACATGCTCGAAATAATAAACTTCTGCAGGATCCTGGAAACTGTCGTCAAACGGCCGCTCCACCTCTGAAGCCCTGAACGAATGTGTTCCGAATGAGGTGTCCAATCTGAGTGCAAATAATGCAAACTCGGCGTTTAGCCGATCCAGCTCAAACTGGATAGGCGGAGCGCGGAGTAAAATTTGAAGCGCCCTCGTGCTAGTTGTGCCGTAGGCTCCCGTCAACGCCAATAACGGGGCCCTCTGCACAGTTGTCAACCCAGCACGGAGTCCCGAATGGGGACACTCAGTCCACCAAACAGGAGACGCGTATGTAATTGCGGGCAGTACAACCTAATTGTAAAGTGCCCTAACCTGCTTAGGTGCCGGTGTACCGCTTAGCCGCAAGAAAGCGCTAAGGCGTGCGGAAATCAACTCAGCGCGCTCATTGAGATGGTCGCCGTGGGCTATAAACGAGAGAGTGCGATCAAAGAAAACGCCGAGGACCCTGACGGCAGGCTTGAATTGCAAGCGCACACCGTCAAGGCGAACGGTCGGAGGTGGGCGACCCATACCTCCCCGAACAGGAGAGACCAGGACGCACACCGTTTTCTCCGCGCTGATGGTAACTCTCGCCTTCCTCGCCCACGTCGCCACTCGGCTGAGCGCATCCTCCGCCAAGCTCTGCAGCTCACCTCTCTTGGGGCCAGGCACAAGGACGATAACATCGTCCGCATAAACCTGGAGCGACACCCCCTCTGGCATCGGAAGGTTAAGCAATCCACGCACCACAATATTGCAAAGAAGCGGTGACAGCGGAGAACCCTGCGGGCTGCCCAAGGTGGGACGCGCGACCGCGTCCCCCACTTTGCAGCGGTAAACCACCTCGCGGTCCGATAAAAATGACCGCAGCAGCGCGCAGAGATTTCTCGGGCATCCCCACTCACGGAGCGAGCCGATAACCAGCGGGTGCCAGACGCTGTCAAAGGCGCCTCTGAAATCTATTGTATCAGTAGTGCGTGGAGGCCAACTGCCCGCAATTCTGGAATTTTCGTTACCAGGGCATGCAGAGCGTGCACTGCGCCACGCTGTCTTGTAAAGCCGAATTGATTCTGATGTAATAATTTATGTTTTGCTAGAAAGTGGTATATGCGGCCGTAGAGCAGTCGCTGCAACACTTTGCCTAGCGTTAAGTTCATGACAATTGGCCTATAAGACGCGGCCACCTCCGACGGGCGACCCGGCTTGGGCAGAAAGATTATGCGGCCCTTGCGCCAGACCATCGGAAAATGGATCAGTTTCAGAGCCGCAGAAAAAAATGAATACAAAGAAATTTGGATGAGTGCGCCACAGCGAACGGAGAACCCGCGGAGTCAGACCGTCGAGGCCAGACGCCGTGCCATTCTTGACTCGAGACACCGCCATGTCAATCTCGCCAAAACTGAATGGCACATCATCAGGACCCCCTAAACTATTGTCCGCAGCAACTGCGTGGAGTTCGGCATGGCACGGTTGGTCGTCCGCTTCGCTGTCACACGCTACCTATGAATTTAGGAGCAACTGGGCCGTTTCTAACGTTGACTTTGTCATCGAATCGCCCGGATTTTGTATTGGTGACAGAATTATGGGTCCTTTCGTTCGGTTGAATGCAATTTTGAATGTTTTTCCATAGATGGACGTTTTAATAGCAGCTCTGGCCATTTCTCTAATATGAGAATCACGCGCCGAAGAAACCTCGGCGCGTAACGAGGCCAGAGCTGTGTAATATTGGCTGCCCAATTCTTTGCGCAATAAATAATCGTTGGTTTGTTGGTAACGTCTGCGCATTTCATGGACTTCTTTTTCGTTGGAGTGCCAATTGATCTGTCCACCATGGTGTGGAATCGAATCGTGGTGCGTTTGCATCCCGACGCGAGGACGAGTACTTTTTTCTTAATGCATCATAAATTTCGTAGAATTTGGATAGAATCAATTCAAGTCCGTCCGCCGACACCAATTGCGCGCCGACCACAGAATCAAAGAAATCGCTTTTCTTTGCGACCACCCTGGACACCAATTTTGACTGTGATGTGTTTGTGTTCAGAAAATGTGCTGGTGTCCGACACCCCCCAAGCAATCCCCGCCCGCACCAATGACGGTGAAGCGAGGGTGATGTCAATCCAACTATCTGTATATGGTGTAGATTAAATAGGAGGGGATGCTGGATCATTTAAAATAAGGAGCGGTCCCCACACGATGTGCTTGGCGTTAAAATCGCCTGCTACAACCGCGGGCGTCCCCTCTGTTAAAATAAGCGAATTAGTGATGTCGTCCAGGGTGGGTGACATAGGGAAATGGGGCGGCGCGTAGGCCACCACCAGAAAGAAAGATTGTGTGGTAGACGCGCAAAGAACGGAAATTACACGCTGCGACAATTTAACCCTGAAAAAATCAAAATTTGTGGTTCGCGCAAATATGGCGCAGCGCGGCTGCGACGGTGCACGGAAGACCACCCAATCGGGAGGCACTCCTGGAATCGTATCCGCCCTGGTGTACGGGTCAAGCACCACAGCGAAATCAAAATTTCCCAAATTCATCTGATCCACCAAAACAGGTGTCGGCGCCCTGCAGTGGTCCAAATTAGCCTGTATGAACTTAATAAGAGATTGTCATTTTAATTTAGTTTGTGAAAGAAAAAAATGCAATGAAATGATGGATGTAACCAATTGTTGGACCACCGAACTGAGACGAACCCTTTGGACAATATATGGAAGGGAAAATGCTCTGGTGGAACAGAGAGCGCCGTCCGCAAAAAAAAAAGAAAAAAAATGTACCAATTGGTAAATAGCCAAGAGAACAGTCCCAATCCCCGCATCTCAAATAAAAGTGGCCTTCTAATTTAAAGCGCCTTATTTTTGGAGAAGAAATAAATGAATAGCGGACGGCGCTCTTTGGGAAACGATTGAGGAAAGATGCGTCGCAACCGCCGTGAACCGAAGATGATGGCTTGGAAAGCGCGTCGGCAGAAAAATTATGGACAGCGATGTTGAAAAATTTCCGATTAAGAAGCGAGCGTGAAATTTCTTAGAAAAAAGAAGAAAAGCGGTGAAAAAGTGCCCCTTAAGCGGTCTCCAAAGACGTTTGAAAATAGAAAAAGTGTTTGGAAAGAAAATTTCGAGAATAAGTTTTAAATAATAAGTAAAGAAGGAACAGAGGATTTATAGGAAGACCCGCAGGGTGCGCGTGATGAAATGTTATTATGGTTAAAATAAAAGAGGGAGAAGAAGAATTGAGAAAGTATGTATCGAAAACGAATGGATGTGAAAGGAGATGATACGAAGGAGTGTTTACGCGTGTTATTTGAAAAGAAATAAGAAGATAGGAAAATTTTGAGGTGCTCGCTTCTGTAATAGGAGGTATGAAAAGAAGAAGAATAACTGTATTGCACATGTTTGTGGTATTTGTTTTGAACTTTTGAAAGACTAAAAGAAACATGACTCTCCATTGCCGCGATAGCGCTGGGCCGGTAGGTGGAAAATGCATGTCGAAGGAGCCAGAGAACCGTGTCGGAAAAATGCGAAATATAGAGCGAGGTTTGAATTTTTTCGAAGAGAGTAGAAGACGTGAAAGAGCGCTCCCATTGTTTCGTGGAAGAAGACGAAGGTTAGAATTGTTATTTTTACTCGCTCGTAGAATAAGTTCGATTGAAAGAAGAAGAATGAATACAGGCCACTTGGGGCCGTTTATACTTATAGATAGAAGAAAAAGAAGCACGGCTATCAGCTCCTCCGACCGCGACGGCCCTTTCTTATCGCGTGCCATAATCCGTTCTTGGGCGCAATCGCGCCAATCGTGTGGGTACTCGCTCTTGCCGGCGCTATGTGGCGGACCCTCGCGACCAGCGCGGCGGCACACAGCGCACGCAACCGAGGCGCTGCCCTCAGCGACGGCGCATTCGGTCGCCGCGTGCGGCCCCGCGCAGCGCGTACAGGTCGCCCTGCTTGTATCTGAAGCGGCGCGGCAGTTTCGAAGCGAATGACCGTATGTGGCGCAAAACGTACACATCGGCACATGTAAGTCCTGTGCAACTTGTGCAGATGACCAGCCGATGTTTAGTTTGTCTTTTGTCATGATCTTATTGTAGGCGCTAGCGTCAACCGTTAAGACGTATTTTTGTTCATTACGTGCGCGAAAAGTGTACTTGCGCGTAATGTGTTCTGCGTCTAGGTTTATGTCTCTGTTTTTAGAGACTATGTTAGAGATCAAATCGTCGTCGGCCACGTCAGGGTCCACACCCCAGACCCTGACATGTGGCCGACGGCGCTCCGCTACTCTAATCGCGATGACCGTGCGAGTGGTCTCGTTTCTCTCAACGGCCGTTCTTAGGTTGTCTATTGTTACGCGGTCGGTCGCGAGAACTGTTACTCCCACGTTCGTTGGTCTTAGGGTGACGGAGCCTATGCCCTCTTCTTCTGGCGAGATGTTACTCTTTAAAGTCTGAATGACTTGAGCCGCGGTGACCGTAGGCGACGTGGGCGTGAGAAACGCTACGTGATTCGGGACTTGCCGCTCGATGACTTGAGGGCGCTGGCCGTTCGCAGATGGTTGGATGACCGAGGACGACGCCGGGAGTCATCCGGGCGACGTTCTCAGGACCTCCGCGAAGGTGGGCGGCGGAGGCGGTCGGGACGTCGTAGCGGTGCGAAGGCGCTCCTCCGACCTGGAGAGGCGGTCGCGGAGTTCGGATGACTGCCTCCTTTCAGCCGTCCACATCTGGCGGAGCACCTCGCCCGCGGGCGTCAGACGCCAGCGCGTGATATTCGGCGCAGCGTGCGACGACGCCGCCGAAGAGTCTCACAATTGACGAGCGGATAGCAAGCGCCAGCTTGCTCTCCGGCGCGTTGACGAGGCGCATGAGCTCGTCCTGGAATTTTGCCACATCATCGAATGCGGGCATTGCCGCAAATCAGAGTTCGAGCCGCTCAGTGAGCGGCGGCTCGTCCGCAGGTCGTTGGTCGCTGAGCGCCTCGGGATGAGAAGGCGGCTCCTGCGAAGCGGCAGCCTGGACGGGCGATTGCTCGACTGCAGTCTCCGACGCGACATCGGGCCGCTCACCCTGATCGCGGGTCTCGGTGTCGCGCCGCGGTGAAGCGGCCGGCTGATGTTCCGCGACGGCGGCGATAACGGCATCACCACCGTCCGAAAACGCCGAGCCCGCACTGCGGGCAGGTGAAGCGGGCGCCTGCGACGAAGGAGAAGTTGAGGGCGATACAGGATGCATCGCCCCCGCGTCAGCAGATGGTTGGGAAGCGGACGTGGTAGGCTTCCGTGCAGGCATCGCCGCTCCAGGAACGAGGTAAGACCAGAAGCTGCGCACGGCTGAGCCCGAAAAGGCCTAGCGGCAGCCGGCGCAGCACAAGTGAAGTCGTCGGTTGATGCGGCGAAAAATCCGCCAGCGGACCGCAAGGGCCGCAGGCGAAGGCCGCCGCCGCAACCGGGAAAAGGTACTAGTGAGTCGCACGGAAAGCGCGACCGACCGGCGATGGTGTCTGGCAGCTGCGCCCGCTCGCTGGTAAGCGACAGTGAGAGCCACCGCAGTCGAAGTCCGGAGGATGGAAATAGCGGCTACAAAAACGCCGGGCGACCTTGCGGGGCGCCGGCGGGAACCGCCACCGGGACTGGAACCGCAGCAGGAAGCCGGGCAGGGAGCTTGTTTCTGCAGGAGAATGAAAAGAGCTATGCCTCGCAGCCTGGAGATAGGCTGCGGGCAAGCGCCGATCGAACGGCGGCACGAGCTGCTTCGCGTGGCTCGGAAGCGCCGGCCAAACACGTCCGATCGCTTCGAGAAGCTCGAAGCGAAGCTGATTTAGATGAGGTGGAAGATTTCGAAGTGCAATATTTAACAGTAGTGGGGATAATACTGCCCTTTGCGGAGTGCCTCTCGTGCCCATCTTCACTTGCGTTGTTTGTTTAGTGCCGATGCTGATGTTGACCGTTCTGTCTTTAAGGAAATCATAGATGTATGAGTAGACTCGCTGGCTACAGTTCGTGGTCTGGAGATTCTGGAGGATTGTGGAGTGCTTAACATTGTCAAACGCTCCTTTGAGGTCGAGGGATAGAAGTGCTTGGTCACTGTTTCTGCGTGGTGGATGAATGACTTCGCGTTTGAGTTGCAGAAGCACATCATGGGTGCACAGATGTGCTTTGAATCCAAACATCATGTGTTGCAGTAGCTCGTTTTTCTCTAGATAGTTGGAGAGACGCGCGGGGACTGCCTTTTCCATGAGTTTGCCTACGCATGACGTGAGGGATATGGGGCATAGATTTTCAATGCTGACTTTCTTGATGGGTTTGGGGATAAAGTGTACATTGCCTATTTTTATGCCTGTGGAATGATGCCGATGCGTCAGCGTTCGTTAACGTAATCCGTAAGTTGCTGCATCGCCTCCGTACCGAGGTTGGTTAGAAGTCGGACCGTAATTTTGTGTTGTCCCGGGGCTGTACCTCGGCGAATATCGGCTAGTGCTGCTATGATTTCTTCTACAGTGAAGTGTTTATCTAGATCTTCGTTTGGTTACCCCCGGTATTCTGGATTTGAGGGTTCTGCATCTCTCGAAGTGCAGATATAGCGACGCGTGAGTTCATCCTCGAGTTCTACAACCATGCCTTGAAAGTTGTGTAAGGCTCGATGCCAATTTTTACGTTGTTCACTCTTCGAAACACTGTGCACACGAACAGCACTGTCCAAGTGGTTAAGGAATTTCCCGAGTTGTTCACGGCATATCGGCTACCTAGCAGGACCTTACCACATGATTCTGCGCGAGGATCCCACACCGGTAGTCCAGCGGTGCGACGGGTGCCCTTGGCGTTCAGGGCATATCGGCTGCCTAGCACGCCCTTACCACATGGTTCTGCGCGAGGATGCAACACCGGCAGTCCGGCCGGTGCGACGGGTGCCATTGGCGTTGCTCGAGCCCCTGCGAGAAGAGCTTGATCGGATGGAGCGGGCTGGCATCGTCGCCAAAGTCAGCGAACCCGCTGATTGGGTGAGTCCGTTTGTTGCAGCACGAAAAAAGGATGGGAAACAGCTCATATATATTGACCGCAGGCGAATTTACGAGTGCCTAAAGCGAGAACATTATCAAATGCCCAAACGAGATGACATTGAAGCTGATCTTCCCGGGGCCACCTTTTTCTCTCGCATCGACGCACATTCGGGGTTCGACCAAATCGCCTTAGACGAAGCTACATCAAAGGTATGCACAATATGAACACCCTTTGGGTGCTATCAATTCTTGCGACATCCCTTCGGCATCGCTTCGGCGCCTGAGGTTTTCCAAAGAACTATGAGTTAAATATTCGACCAGGCTCCAGGGGTTCGAATCTATGTTGATGACATATTGATATGGGGGAGCACAAGAGAAGAGTGCGGTATTCGCCTACGCACAGCCTTGCAACTAGCCGAAAAGGCTGGCCTGACACTCAATGCGGCGAAATGCAAATTCGGTTTTAGAGAAATTGGCGTTTTGGATGACGTCATAAAGAAAGACTGAATAAGACCTAACCCCGCACTGACAGCACCATTAGGCGAAATGCCTCAGCCAAAGGACAAAGCCGGCGTTCAAATAATTCTCGGGGTAGAGAACTACTTCGGGAAATATATGCCACATCTAGCGGAAAGGACGACGCTTCTACGAAGCCTCATCAAAAAGACACCATTTTTGATAGATCTGCAAACCACTGTAAAGAATGGCAAGCTGTCTCTGACGCACTGAGCGGTCCGCCTTTCCTAGCCGTTTTCGATCCTGCTAAAGAGACCAAAGTCGTTGCTGATGCTTTGAAAAATGTGATTGGTTCTGCCCTTCTTCAGAACTACGCTGGTAGTTGGCGGCCGGTCGCCTATGCATCAAGCACAATGACGGCGGCAGAACAAAGATACACGCAAATCGAGAAAGAAGCAATGGCCATTATTTTGGCTGTGAAAGATATTTTCATTTCGTTTACGGCCGCAAGTTCACCATCGAAACAGACCACAGACCGTTGATAGCAATTGCTTCGAAAGCCATTGGTGACATGCCACCAAGACTGCAACGAGTTTTCCTGCGCTTGTGAAGATATATATTTACTATTACGTTCTTCACTTTGTTCCAGGCAAACAGCTGGTCCTGGCCGATATGCTTTCAAGATCGTCGCCAGCCGTTCCAGGCGAACGTGATGACTTCACTGATGACGTCGACGTTAATGCAGTAAGCGTAACTTCAGAGCTGGTAAGCAAGAAAATGTTTGATCGACTGGCAGAAGCGACAGTGTGACCAAGACTTGCAGACATTGTTGCGGCAACTAAGGAAGGAAGAAATTGGAGGCTGGATGCAACCTTTTGGTTCTGAGTTATCAGAAGTTAAGGGTATTATTATGGAGGGGACAAAGGTCGTCATTCCGAAGAATATGAGAGCTGAAATACAGGGTCGCATTCATGAAGGTCACTTAGGCCTAAAGAAGTGCTAAGCGAGAGCACGTCGCTTGGTATTCTAGCCGAGACTGAATACAGAAATTGAAACCATGGTGAAGACCTGTTCTGTTTGTCGAAAATACGCATACAAACAAAAACGAAACCAGTGGTGCTTAGGCCGATCCCAGACCATGCCTGGTACAGGGTGGGTGTTATCTTTATGTATGGCGGAAACTCCTACCTGTTCGTGCTCGATGCGTTTTCACACTTCCCTGAAGTCGAAACGCTTACCGACACAGCGACATGCACTGTCATTGCTAAGCTTAGCTCAATTTTGGCACGGTATAGAATTCTGTTGGAAGTCTGCACCGATAATGGTCCTCAGTTTTCATCACATGAATTTGCTTTGTTCGCGTCTAGATAAGACTTCAATCATGTGACGTTAAGTCCGCGATTCCCACGGTTCAGTGGTCTCGCCGAGAAGGGAGTCCAAATTATCAAAAGAAAAATGAAGAAGACTGCCGAACTCAAAGAGGACTTTTGGTTGGGCCTTCTAAGTTATCGCTCGACCACACTAGCGGAAGGCCGGACCCTAAAGTGCTTCTTCAAGGCAGAAAGTTACGCACTCAGCTACCAGATTTCGTGTCTTGCTCCAGTCAACAGATGTCCCGGCGCCAACCACGCCAGTAAAGGCCCTCCAAAGGAAAACATCTGCCCGAACCAAAAAAAGATGCAGTTGTAAGAGTACGAGGGAATGCATGAGACTGCAAGGCTCGAGTCGTGGGCCTGGTGGCCCCAAGGTCCTACCACGTCCTTACAGAGGACAACAATGTGCTTTGACGCAACCTACAACATCTTGTAGGCGCACGTGAGATATTCCGAAGCGGAAGGTGACTCTAGCAGCGAAGACATTTCCCAGGAAAACGTGGATGTATTGTATCAGTCGCGCATGGGCTCTGGCCGTTATCATGCAGCCGCTGGTAGGCTATATATACCAGCAAACAATCTCTAATAAACTATCTTCTTGTTGTTGCTTCCACGCTGCGTGTTCCTTGTTGGACGCAGGAACACCCCCTGTACACGAAATGGTTCAATTTTTCGCAGCTGGAAACGATAGCCATTGCTTCCTTTTCAATTTGAGAATAGCGTTGCTGGTTCTCTAAGCATTCTGGAGGCGAAAGCAACCGCCTTCTATGCACCGCTGTGATACTGAAGCAAAACAGCACCGATTTTATTTTGTAGTGCATCGCAAGATACCCTTATCTCATTTTGAAGATCAAACACTGATATCAAGGGCCGTTTTCTAAGGTTGTCGCGCAGCGCTCTCCACTTTTTTTTTAGTTATTTGGCAATTCGAACACTTCGTCCTTTTTTAGCAAGCTTCTGAGAAGCGTTGTACTTTCCGCCAGTGCTGGCCAAAACTTTCCGAAATTGTTCACGAAACCCAGCACGCGTTGAACGGCTAGTTTATAACAAGAGGTTGCCATCTGCAGCATGCACTCGACAACAGATGAACTTGGACGGATTCCTTCTTTGTTTATCACGTCACCAAGGAATTCAATTTGTTGAACGCCAAACGCACACCTTGCTGGATTGAGCCTTAGGGCCGCACGTTCTGCCGCTTGTAGCACTGATCTGAGAAGTTGGTCATGCTCATGCCGTGATTTATCCCACACGAGTATGTCTTCGACATACTCTCACGCCAGGAAACGCGTCAAAACGTCACTTAGTGTGTGTGAAATATTTCGGACCCTGATGACATTCCAAAAGGCAGTCGAAAAAATCGATAGCGGCCGAAGAGTGTTGCAAAGTGCATATCCTAGACGTTTCCTCATCGAAGAGAACTTGGTGAAACCCTGCGTTTGCGTCTAGGCGAGTGAATACATTTGCGCCCGCCACCTCGGCATCGCGTAGCGCTCCCGCTTGAGGGACTCATTTTCCTGGGGTCCACGCAAACTCGCAGCTTCCCGTCTTTCTTTCGCTGGAAACCAAGAGTACTCACCCAGACTGTTAGCTCAGTGACATTTGCTATAATGTCGGCTTGCTCTATGCGTACCAACTCGCCCCAAAGTGGCTCTACTAAGGCCAGTGATACCCGACGGGGTCTCTGAACCACTGGCGTGGCGTCCTTGCTAAGTACCATGTGGTAGACTCGTTTGGGGCAGCCGGTACCCGTGAAAAGAAGACGAAAGCTGGCAAATACTTCTTCAGAGCTTTTTTGCGACACGCTGTTCACGCGTGAAATCAATCCCAGGTATTCACTCACCTCAGATGGCTTGGCGCCGGTTTCGTGCCACGAAAAAGCTCAGCATGGCAACGTGACCATTTAAAGACACGTACGCATGATTACATCTTGGCAGTAGGAGCATAAAATCGCACTGCTATGGTGCAGGGGCAGCTGTGGGTTCATTTTGGTTTATATTCCATAAGGCAAAACATTTGAATGGGATCCAGTGCCAATTTTTAACTGAACTGCCACGTCCTTGATTTGGACTTCCACCGTCCAGTCATGCTTGCTTGACACGATCCTTGCGGATACGTCGAGTATCTCGAAATCGTCGTGGCCACCTTGTAACTCTCCAACTGCCGTCGCTTTACAACATCTGATAAAGTGGTTTTTCCGCTACACATCTCAAGCACGTTCTTCCAAACGCAGGGCACCTTATTGGGGCGTGTTTTCAGCTGCAGTTTCGGCACTCATAACGTGTCGGTTGTTCTAGGCTTTTGAGGCTTGCGCTAGCCCTGCTGATCAGATGCACTTGGTGTTCTTGGTTCCACTTTTTTTTGTTATGAGTTGCTGATGCTTGAGCTGTTTTACAGGCTTGTTCTGCTTTCTGCATGGTCAAGTTTGACTCTGAGGAGCTTTTCACGGACCGTGTCGTCAATTAACTCGAATAAATTTGGTCACTCACCATCGATTCCTTCAAAGCACCAATGTTGCTAGCACGTGCTTGATTCTTCAGGTCCTGTAAAAAATACTACACTGGTTCCCATTGCAAAAACCAGCGTCTCCAGTGCGAAACCAGTAAGATTTTCGCGCTGGTTTCGCACTGGATCTGCTGGGCACGCTGGAGGTCTACGATATTCACTGGAGCAGTAACGGGAAGACACTGGCTGCACTGGTGCGATGGGAGAAAAACGCTGGGATTAGACTTTTGACGCTGGGTGTGTCGCTGGCATCCGCGATGCACTGGGAGAAGCGCTGGTATGTGCGCTGGGGCCTCACTGGTTCCAGTGCCCCAATATAGCTATTGCGGCCTGCGGCGTCAGCCGGAGTAGCATCCCTCAGGGGCCAACAGGGCAACAGCGTACTTTCAATCGACCATCGGTGGGCATATGAAAAATATGGTTCAAGCAAGCGCTTTTTGCTGCGAAGTCGTTGCGCATTTGTAAGAAAACAGAGGCAGTATCCTTTTTCTAGAGTTTCCATGTTTCGATAGGTTGTTTCGAGCGTTTCGAGAGAGACAACAATCGCCGCGCCTTGATCTCATGACACACTGACGATTAACGCACAACTAAAGCTGGAATTGAATAATGTGGGCTACCATGCATAACCAACTTCACAGCTGATCTTAAGGGCACTCTAACACAATGATTACTGCCAAAATGTTCAATACGGGCTCAATCGCAGGCGAGCGTAGCCTGCACCACGGCCAAGTATAAACAGCAGAAAGAAAAACTAAAACCAGGAAGAGAGTAGTTTACCGAGCGATGGTCCCATGAGAGAAAAAGCAACAACATACAGCGCTTGTAATACATAATATTTGGCGTGTTTCTCAAGCTTTTGGGCTCCTTCTTACTCTGCGTATCAAGCAGCCGAGCCCTCGGTCATCGCAACGCTTCCCGCAATGTTTACATACAAATCAGGTTTAGTTACACGGAATTATTGTCATCGCTGCTGCTCTTGCCGGTATTGAAGCTTGGTCGCACTTTTTTCCTTGAAGGCTTCTACTAAAGCTCCGTGTTCAGCGAAAATTACGCCCATGGTAGCAGAGCACCACCCAAGAGCCGGCGTTGATAAATTTGCCAGCGATGTCAAACTCCACATGTTAAAATGATTCCAATGCACAAAATAGCGCGCATAGGCACCCAGAACATTAGTTGCAAGTCGTGAGAGCAGACAGCAAGCTAAAATGATCAAGACGTAGCAATTGTTAGAGCGTTAGCAATGGCTCGTAGACTGCGAAACATGAAGTCCCAACCTTATAAATGCGGGCCATGACATAAAATGCAGGAATGTTTCAAGCTAATCCAGTTCTCGGTGTGGCCGAGTGGTTAGCGTTCTGAGCTAGTGATTGATATGTGCCTAGGAACTTGGTTCTAATTTTTTTTTCTTTTTTTAGGTTTTTTTATGTACTTGACTTGTTTCGTTATTTTTTTACTTTTTAATTTTTCTCCAGGCGAACAGTGCCGCCAGTGTGGAGCGTCCCAGTATGCCGCGTCCCAGTGCGCCCCGGTTCCAGCGTCTTACTGGGACGATAATCAGGTATGGCGCTGGGGCGCTGGCACCCAGTGGCACTGGCTTTTGCAATAGGGATGTACCGCTCGTGAACCTCATTGGTCTACTGCAATACTTATCAAATTGTTTCACCACTGTGGCATAGTCGTAGTTCTCCTCGCCTTCCGGAAACGTCGAGCTGTTAAACACTTCAATGGCCATTGCGCCCGCGACGCTTAAATGCTGTGCTGGTTTCTTATACTCAGGTCGAGGCTTCTCTGCAACCTCTGATGCCATCAGGAGAATATCAAATCTTTGTTTGAAGAGCAGCCAGTTCTTGCGCAGGTCGCCTGTAGTAAGAAGCGTCGTCTGTGGCTTGAGAAAATCCATTTCCCTCCACAGGGTAGGTCTTCACGCATCGTGCAGGAAGGGCATTGTCATGCTAACCACTTGACACCGTGTATGGTGCGGATCAATCGACGACTCATCGTGTGTCACTTGTTGGAAGAAGGTAAACACCAACGTTTATTCAGCACTGGTTTTATACACGATATAAATAGGAGGGTAATGCCCTTTCCACACGGGGGCATATCTTGCCATGAACACAGAGCGCGCTACATGCGGCGCCGATTACAACAGAGATTACGATACAACTGCGATGTCATCCTGACCTCGCCGCAGCCATTTTGCTGTTATCCTGCAATGTTGTGTATACCAGAGAGTCCAAAACTCTGAATACCTCTCCTCGGTTTGTCCTTTAGGTGATGCTCAATCCTATATCTGCGCTGTTGTCTGGTCCAAGTGTCCCCTTGTGCACCTTTTCATTCAGCGGATAGCAGAAGTGATGATCAGAACAATTGCTGACAGATGCAGAGAGATGCATTCACAGTTGTCTAAATGCAAATGCTAAAATTTTAATCCTATACAAGTACGTTCACCGTTTGCAGGTTTCTATGCATTAAACTTTCCTTCGACTGTCTTCCCATTTTCTTCCAATGGAAGGTGTATACAATCTTGCACACTTCAGCTTGTCTGTTCTATCATTAGGGTAATGTTTTAGGTTATTTAATGTACACGTGTTTGTAGACTAGCAGTCTTGTGTCTTAGTTTTCAAGCTATTCGTATAAACCATTTTATCGAGAGCAAGCAGGAGATGGGGAAAGCACTCTCTAAGCAGATTCCTTGTGCCGGCCCATTGTTGCCAGTGCCGGGTGGGCTGTGCACGCATGCTTCATGCATTGCAGAGCGGCCGGTACCTCGGCATATTGTCATTTGAGAGATCTAAATACATTTATTAGCTCCCCTTTTTGTGGTAATGTCATCGAGACAGCCATGCGCGCTCATAGAGTGCACAAACACTCAAAGAAATCGCAAGATGATTGCCGAGAGCGTATGCGGGAAGCACGCAGCGATAGTCCGAGTGCGGCTGTGATATGTTTCTCCTTCACCATTTTTGAGTCCATCTTGATTTATTCCGCCTATGAACGTTTTGTGTAAGCCAGACAGACTTAGTACTAATGACGGACTCACGAATATGATGCCCATTTTACTTCGTCCGCCGAAGTAAACACGCACACCGGGCAGGCAGTGCCTCCCGCAAGCCCTTCGCGCCAACGATACGGTGGATCTCTTCCACCAGCGCCATAAGAGCGTGCTAATATCTTTTCTTCACTTAAACAATAAGCCGATAGCAAAAAAAAATTTAGCCGTGGTTTGGCTTGTGGATAAACCTACAGTAACGGGAGAGCAATTTACATGTCTTCGCTTAGATTCGGCTTGAAAGTAAATACATGGCTTTTGCACACTGTAGTAATTGCTCTGTGGTTTAAGCTTTATTTATGCCCCAGGGAGCACTTCTGGAAACTAAAGTGCGATGAGGCGAAAGCCTCCATCGCTTAGTGGTCGAAAGCCCTCCACTACGGGCCCTTTTTTCTCTCTGTTTCCACTACCACCTTCACGATGACGCGATATCGTAAGCTACCGGCCAACATATAAAGCTGTGCTTTAACCCAGCCGTATGAACGTGCCTAGGTGGCCTAGGGATAACGTGCATACAAGGGTTTTGGTAGGCTGATTGTCACGCAATTTTCCCATATGAAAAGAGAGGCCCGAGTTGGCAGCTTCTGCCATAAGTAATGTCAGAAAGGCCTATGTCCAGTAAGTGCTTGGCCATGTCAGATGCCAGCTACCGCCACCCACGGCCTGTTCTTATCGTTCTTTTTGTCTTCGCTCTTCGGACAGGCACGGACAGGCACTGCGAAAAGGTGAGACTGTGGCCAATGAAGCTTTCGCTACAAACTCTTTCTTTCGGATTTCTAACAATGCCGTGTTGTTAATTGCAATACAAATAAGTTTCTCAACGCAGTCAGTTGCTGCTGGTGCGGCACGCCGCTCATCGTCTGCACGCTGGCTTCGCTGCTAAGGCGTCGCCGAAATTTACATCTTTCTTTTACTGACAGCTTCACAAGAGACCATTTACTCTAGCGCTGGGCAATTACAAAGCGCCGTTGGATGTGCCTTCGATGCGAAAGAATTTAGGCGTATAGCGACGACTAGGGAGTAGCTCACGGCGAGAATGCCGTCGTCCACCGCGTCAGTGGTCGGCGCCGTTTTCGTAATCGCTGCTCTATGTGAAGCGGATTTGTCTGTTTCGTTCATGGTGCAGCTGAGAGCGCATGTTTTTCGACGTTTTGCTCAAGAATACGTCGTGCAAACGATGCTGCTACGACGGGACGGGAATGTTGCTGCGCCGCAGGACGTGCACCAAGGATGCATAAAACCGTCGACGGATGGTACTTTAGACACTTCTTCTTTTACGCGCTGTTCTTGAACCGTGGTTTAACTCGAAAGTATACACTGTTGAAACAGGGCAGCTCGATCGCATACTTTTCGCACTAGTCGCCAGCGCACCACAGACACGTATACATTCGCCAAGCTCGGTACACGCGATAACAGCGGTTAGCGGCGTAATCACGGTGAACGCTGCCATTGCCGTTAATGCGAAATCAAAGCAGCACGACAACGAATATAAATGCGCACTTTCGAGATGAAATACACGAGATGAAATGGGTCGCACTTCATGGTAAACCAATGCGACGATGAGTGGAAAGCATCTTTTGTAGTATCTGTATTACGCGTTCGGTAGCTGCCTGTACAGTTCACTCGCTGTGTCTGTGTGTACAGTCACCATTACGATTATGAATATAACTAAACATACATGTATCGCGAAAGATAGAACAGATAGATCCTCACAGTTAACTCTCAGTACGGCCTGTGGAAACGGACCGTAGCATTTCGCAGTCACCCCGGCCGATAGTGGAGTTTCCAACAGCTGCCGGTTTGCTGGCGCGCTCAAACAAAACACAAAATAGCACCAGAGTGTCGTATATAGCTTTTACGAGCACCGCCAAACAGCAAGAACACGCACAGCGCAGCCCAATATGGCATCAAGAGGAGCCGGAGAGGAATTTCCCAAATTGGCTCTTACGGGACGCCACTATTAAACTAAGATGGCTGCGTCCAGGCATTGAAACTAAAATAGCCAAGTACATAAACACCTGTACTTTATAATACATCTCTTTCGCCATCATGATGAAATGTCTTACCAGAACTTCAAAACCAAGTTGACACAACATGTGAAACGCTGGCCCACCAAAGTTCAGCTATGCCTCATCAATATGAACACTTCTGATCACAAAAACATTCTTCAGTATGAAGAGAGGATTTATTGACTTGATGCGAAGCTAACGTTTCCAGTACTTCAGATTAAGTAGAGTAGAATAACTAACCGACGGCCACAGCTTCCACGCGAGAGAGAAGGGAGCCAGAGACCAGCGATGACAACCGAGATGTCTCGGCGCTGAATGGTCTTGTCTTCCTTGCAATGAATAATATTTTGTTGTTTATTCAATATCTATTACCACGGATTCCATCACCAGGTCACTAGGCATAATAATTTATTCTTATTGCTACGCCTAGAGATCTGGTTATGGAACGTATAACATATATTGCGTTATAGATATGATTGCTCCTTAACTATTCGCTCATATCTCATTTGGCTAAAACCTGCTGAGTATGTCTCTACTTATGAAGAACTGCCGAAAAAGGTATCTAACAGCTAATTAGCTGAATATGATTAATAACAAGGGCCGTCGATTAAGCATCTTTGTACGGTGACGCATGGAACCACTAAATCAATGGGGCAGCATTTACACATTTGCATTTATCATCGCATTTCTTTCATAGCCTGCACTGAATAGTTGTTGTTGTGGCTGTAGGAAGAAGGAAAAGAAAATGCACGGGTCTGCTTCTGGCTCTGTAGCTGAGCCACCTCCGCTGCCTCGTGCGGACAGAAGAGAAAATACAGAAGAAAAGAAAAAGAAGAGGGAGAGAAACACGCGCGCCGCAACAACAGCCGTCGCCCACCACCGAAGCAGTTGCGGGAGCAAGCACGGCCTACAACAGATAAAATTCAATGGCAGGCTAGGCCCAGCGGCAACCGGCAGTGACCTACCAGTCCCAGCCGCGTAGGGCCAGGAGCAGCTACCCTCCCCTTCCCAAACTATAGTTGGTTGGTTGGTTTGTGGGGTTTAACGTCCCAAAGCGCCTCAGGCTATGAGAGACGCTGTAGTGGAGGACTCCAGAAATTTAAACCACCTGGGGTTCTTTAACTTGCACTGACATCGCACAGTGCACGGGCACCTTGCTTTTCGCCTCTACTGAAAAGCGGCCGCCGAGGCCGGGAAAAGTGCGATGAGGCAAAACCCATTAAGCGCGGTGGATCGGAGCCCTCCACTACGGCATTTCTAACTCCCTCTCTTCTTTCACTCTGACCTGAACCAAGCGTCCCAAATCGACAATGGGCTACGTGCGAAGACGGAAGCTGAGCTCACGCCTCGGCAGCGAGGACGCTTACTTGCCAAAAAATCTGTTGCATCGAACCAGCCTCGCTTACCCAGCCTCGCTTACTTAGCAACGCTCTCAAGCTAATTGTGCGCCCACGGGGCGGACTGCTACTCTCCAAGATTACAACCTACCAACTACTGGAAGCGAATTGCACTGCTGCTCACTTCACTAGGGACGCTGTTCGTCACGAAGACCTAATACAAGCCAACCTGACCCAGAATACTTTCGCTACTGCACCCTAGGCGTTGAAAGAGCTGAGCGGGTGATGCAAGTCAAAGAGATCGCCATTGACAACAAGGCGTATGAGATATCCGTCTACTGCGCTCCAGATGATATGTTCGAGCCGTGGTGTGATTCGCGGCGTCGACCTCCGACTGGATCGAAATACAATCCAAGCAGAGTTACAAGACAACCGTAACCCACCCATTGTGGACTTTCGGCGACTCGGGAACACCACCACAGTACTCATCACATTCGCACAGTGCCAAGTGCCTACCTGGGTCTACTTTTGCAATAGTCGCCACAGATGCAACTTATTCAAGAAGATGTACGAGGTGTGCTATCGCTGTGGCGAGCTCGGTCATCGAGGCGATGTTTGTGCAAGCACAACTACCAACTGCAGAGGTTGCGGACTATCCAATCCTACCAACGACCACACGTGCAAACCAATCTGCCGCCTGTGCGGCAAAGAACATCTCACGGGCGATAGTCGCTGCAGGGAAATCTTCAGGATTCCTTACGAAGTCAAGCGCAGGAAGTGGGAGTAAATTCGAAATGCTGAGGACGAGAAACTCAAGACCCAAGAGACCGCCAAGCGGATGACACTCCAGCGCTCCAGCCGATGGGACCGGCAACGCTCCGATAGCCAGCAGCGGCAGCTCCGAGGCCGCTCGAGCTCTTTTCCACCGCTCAAGTCTCCCGCTCCACGGGTGGGTTCTCAGGGGACCTCCCGGACTAATCCCGGGCCACCTGCAGTCGTTCAGCAGACAGTGGACTCTCCTCATCCTTCGCAGCAGCCACCTGGGCTACCACCATCTCTTCCAGATCCACGAGAACGTCAAGAACCGGTGAGTACGCAGGAAGGGACTCCCACTACTCTAGACACACACAAAGCGATTATGGAACTGACAGCAGTCATCCAACAACTTATACTCAGAGTAGAGGCTCTCGAAAAGCCAACGGCCACACTCACTCCGTCTCCCTCGCATCCGCAGGGATCATGTGAATCAGTACCTATGCATATTGCTCCTACCAACCGATCAGCACAAAAACGCAAAGCAACGTCCGACACCGACTCACCCGCGGAGGGTTGGCAGGCGCGTTTTGCCAAAGTTGAGGAAAGCTGCAATCTAAGTCAAACACGCGTCAAGGCTTTAGAAGTACACATCGAACGCTCACTCCGCACAGTCGGCTCACAAGTCACGCAACAATTTGAGATGCTGAGCAAAGCTATCGAAGCACAGGGCAAACTCCTCGCTGCCGTGGTACCCGCGGCCCCTGCGCCGACACCCGTTCAAACCCCACAACTATCCCAGCCTAATCATGGCGAGCAGCTCGGGTAACACCACCATCTGGCAGTGGAACTGTCGTGGGTTCGCGCGTAAGCGTCCGGTCCTCCAGCAGTTCCTTGCCGCGAGAGGTCGCCCCTAACTAATAGCTCTCCAGGAATGCGACAAGAACACGAAACTTACCGGTTGCAGTACATACCTATCGGAACGAGTAAAACCTCGAATAGCTACTCTCGTCAAACGTAATCTCACTGTCCTCCAGCACAATTTAGATCCAACTTTCTCCGAATACGTCTTCTTAGAAATATTACCTCGACCCTCGCGTAAACGTTGCACTAGTCTGTTTATAATTAATGTCTACAGCTCTCCCCGAGCTCATAAGGATATTTTCGGTCCCCTTTTCCTCAAAGCCCAGCAGCTGGCGCAGGGGCAACCTCTCCTCATTCTCGGTGACTTTAATGCGCATCACCGCGCTTGGGGCTACCACTATGACTCTGCTAAAGATCGACGCCTTTGGAATGACTGGCATACGCACCAGCTGACCCTTATCACGGACGTGTCCTACCCCACTAGACACGGTACGGGCCTACAGCGTGATACAACGCCGGATCTTGCCTTTACGACCTCCGGAGGTAAAGCGACGTGGTGTCACACTCACGAAAACTTTGGAAGTGATCACTTCGCACTCGAAATCGTAATACACGAGCCCACCAGGCAATGTACGCGGCCGGCTGAGGTGATTGACTGGGACTCCTTCCGGACGCACAGGAAACAGCAGGACAAACCTCCCGCTATTACTGATATCAAGGCGTGGACAACCGAAATTGTCAAACAAGTGGCCGACGCCACTCAAACCGTCGAGTTAGAGGACATTATCCCACACTGCGACCGCTACTACGTCCATCTGTGGGTGCGCAAGAAGTCGCTCGAAGCTGTACTTGCCACTCGGAAATGGGACCGCAATATCCGGCGTAGACTGGCGCGCGCACAAACGAATATCGAGAACTATGCAATAGAACTCACTCGACAGAGCTGGTACAACATATGTGACCAGACGAACAAGACTCCAAACGCTCGTAAGACCTGGAACCTCCTTCAACATTTACTCGACCCAGCAGGAGGCAAGCTCCAGACACGCCAACAGCTCGAGCGATCTTCCACCAGCATCCTGGCCCGTCTGACGAGCTCCAACAAGAGCTTTTAAATACTTACATCCGCCCTGAACCAACAACCAACCTCCCCTTCTATCAGGGCGTGGACAATCTCTGTCTAGACGCTCCAATCACTTTTGCGGAGGTCCGAGCAGAACTCAATCGCCTCAAGACGACTTCGGCGGCCGGCCCTGACCGCATTTCAAATAAAATTCAATTCAATTCAACTTTATTTTTCAGAAAGCTTCTGAAGGGTCACCTGGGCTAAAAGCTGTCATGTCAGCTTGACAAGGCCCAGGTGCCCGAACGTACAAGGCAGGGCATGGTGGCCTACCATGCATAGGACAGTACAATGAAAAATAGAATACACAAAATTCATGGTACAGATTTGTACATGTGAAAGTATCAACTATGATAGGACAAAATAGATACATGTTTGCAGCAAAACAGCAATGACGTCATTCAAGGAATAGATGCGAGAGAGAAAAAAAAACATCTAAAGATGCAATACAAATAGTGCTTCTAAAGGGAAACATACAGAAACAAGTGCATTTTCATATTAACGGCTTCTGAAAATCAGGATAGCAGGAAATATTACCCACTGAAATCTAATGGGATAAAAAATACTGCCGTAATCGATTGAGGTTGGGGCTGCTAAATTCATTATACTTATTGAGAATTTGTGGAAGATTATGTTTCAAAGACTGTAGTTTGTAATTGGTGCGGAAGCGTGGAATCAGCCACACATCAGTGCTGCGTGTAGAGGCATTGCTTTGATAATGTTGTAAGGATGCGATAGACGTAATGAACTGCCTGAAAGCGGGTGATGATAAATAAAATGAGCGCAGCATACGAAATTCATAAATGTTTTGTATCGGGACTATATTGTATTGAGGAAAATACTGTTCAGTTGAAGAGAAGTAGTCAATGTTAGCTATAATGCGCACAATCTTCTTTTGCAACATGTAAACCTTCTTAGTGTTGCCTTTAGTTGTTGTCAACCACACCAAATTGCAATAGTTATTGTATGAGAAGAACAGCGCCTGATATATTTGAAGTTTAGTGTGCACTGGAAGTAATGAGCGGCAGCGAGATAAGGCCCCAGTTGTTTTACTGAGTTTTGCGCAGATATTGCTGATGTGCGAGTCCCATGTTAATGAATCGGAAAACGTCACTCCTAGAATCTTATGTTCTTTTACAACTGAAATTTCTTCACCATCACAGTGAAGAGTGGTAGCCAAGTTTACTACTTTATTTCTCGGCCGAAAAATAATTACTTTTGTTTTTGCCGGATTAATTTTCAATCGGTTATTCTTTGACCAGAAAACCAATCGTTCGAGCAAGTCGTTACATTGTGTTGCAAGACTGTTTTCTTCTGGGGCAGATAAAAGAATGCTACTATCATCAGCATAAATAATAAATTTTCCCTCTGACCTAGTCGTCACAATGTCATTAATATATACATTAAAAAGGAACGGCCCTAAAATACTACCCTGTGGAACTCCAGTTGCAATGGGTAAAAAAGAGGACTGTCTGTTACCTAAGTGTACGCACTGACTTCTGTCTCGAAGGCAAGATCTGATAAGGTTTAAAGGTGTTCCTCGAATTCCATTCAAAAATAATTTATCTAAAAGGATATCATGACATGAATCAAATGCCTTGGAAAAGTCAATAAATAGACCAAGAGTAAGCAACTTATTTTCAATATTCTCTAAGATCTTCTCTTTGAGAATCAGCAGAGCATGCTCTGTCGAGCGCCCCTTTCTAAAACCAAACTGGGCATCAGAAAAAAGCTTCATCTGGTCAAAAAATTCTGTCAACCTTACGGATAAAATTTTTTCGAACCCTTTTGAGAATATTGGTATAACAGATATTGGTCTGTAATTTTTAGTGTCATTTTTGTCGCCGCCTTTGTGTATGACACTTACTCTAGACTTTTTCATTTCGTAAGGAAACTCGCCATCCTCAATGATCAAATTGAAAATGTGCGTGAGAACAGGAGCAATGGACGGTAATACATACTTTACAGGCTTGATTTGCAAATTATTTATGTCAAGAGCTTGGCTATTCTTAAGCTGCATGAATTTTCTTGAGACTTCTGCCTCTGTGACAGGGAGACAAACAAAACTGTTTATAGGGTTATTAATGTGAGGGGGTGAAAATGGGAGGCTATGATCCGTCGTTATGCTGCCGATAAATACTTGATTGAAGTGATCAGCTAGAGCTTGACCAGAAAGTTCACGATTATTAACTAATATCTTCTCAGGTGCGGTGTTCTTATTCCGAAGGCCGAGGACCTTATTTATGGCTTTCCAAGTGGCTTCTGGTTGACAATTGGTAATATCAGCGAAAATATGTTCAAAATATGCCGTCTTTGCACGCCGAAGCTCAGAATTCAATTTATTTCGAGAAGCCTTGAAATTTTCGAGCGCCATCTGCCTACGCGCATTTAGAAATGCATGAAAGAGCTTATTTTTCTTATCATGCGTAGGTGAACTGTGCTAACCCACGGCTTTTTTATCTTTTTTGATGGACGGAAAGTTCTGAAGGAAAAGTGCGCAGCATATATTTTTACGAAAATTTCAAGGAAACTCGAGTAGGCGTCGTTTGCATTTCTTTTCAGAAATACAAAGGACCAGTCATATGTGCCAATGTCTTGCTCAAAAGATAACAGAGCTTCGTTTGAAATATATTGCATTGTAATGAAATCAGGGCGACTTTTGTTTGAGCTCGTAGGGGAACGATAAAACATAAAAACAGGGCAATGGTCACTGATATCTGCAGTGATCGTACCGGCAAGGGACACGGCTGTTTCAGTGTTTGTGATAAGTAAATCAAGGGTGGAAGATGAGGACACTGTAAGACGGGTGGGCGTTGTTATAACATTTGTGAAACCATTTGCACAAAGTCTTGTCTCAAAATCATGGACACTGGTATTGTCATCCTGCATATTCAAATTGAAATCTCCACCACAAATCAAGTGAAAGTTGTTCGTGGGCAGGTATTCTAGGAATTGGTCAAAAAATTCTATAAACACTCCGTACCTGCCATTGGGGGGACGATAAACAACAGCCAAAATCTCAAGATTATGTCGAAGAGTTACAATTTCATAATCGTTGGTGACACGGCAATAATCAGGTACAGTTTCGTAATTCAAATCATCTTCAATGTAGATGGCTACTCCACCACCACGTCGGCTTTTGCGATTAATGGTGAAGTTTTTGTAACCGTCAATGCGAACCATATTACAACCATCATAATACCAAGTTTCTGTAACCATTATAATGTTATATTTGAAAGAGAACTGGGTCAGCAGATAGCTAATGTTATCTTCTTTATTTATTGCGGAGCGTGCAATAAACTGTAATACAGAGTTATCAGAGGAGCAAGGCGGTTTTATAGTGTGGAAGAACAAGTTCTTTGTAATCCATTAGGAAAGGAGCCGAGCGCTATGTGTGCTTAGTGCGCGCAGATGTGCTTAGGTATCGGGAGACGGTGGTTTGTCTTCCTCGTGCGAGGAAGAAGAGTCGAGGGGCTGTGTAGAGACTATCTTGACAAGATCTTGCTCATGGGCTATATGAATGCTTTTTGAGGTGTCACTTTCTCGAGCGAATATTTTCCCATTTTGTGTCCAAACTGGCTTCCAGTGCTGTTCTTTCTTACATTTTATTGTTATTCCAAGGAGTCGTTTCAGATAGGGGCAAAGGTGCTCATTAACGTAAATGGCAGCTTTGCTGTTGATTCCAATGTCTTCGTTGTTGATTCTAGGCTTTCTTGCTTTTTGAAGAGTAGTGTCACGTTTCGCACGAGACTTCAACTTAACTACAATGTTTGGTGTGTCATGTTTACGGTTTGGTACTCGATGACAGGCTTCAATATCTCAAACATTGATTGGCTCTTTGATGAGTTCACCGATTTTGGTTAGAATTTCTGACACGTCCTCATTGTCAGTTTTTGCCACTCCTTGAATCTCCAGATTGGCGGATCTGGAATATTGCTCCAAATGTACTAACTGCTTTCCTAACTAGACAGCCTTGGTTTCCACCGTAGAGCATTTAGCTTGCATCGCCTCATTCCCTGCTCTGAGCGTTACGTTTCTTGCTATTTCAGCATTTAGCTTCTGTCTTAACTCTTCAATATCTTTATGTGCATATTCAAGACTGTCTGTCAAGTTTCTCTGTTCTGCTCTTAATTCCCGGATTTCGTTTCGGAGATCTCTTTCAAGTGCTTCCCGCGCTATTTTCAATTCCAGCTTTATTTCCTCTTTTAGCTTCAATAAATCATTTCTTAGCTCTTCTTTACATTTCGCAAAGTCCTTTGTCATTATATGTCTCTGGTACGTAGAAACACGTCACTTAAAAACACAGCTTGGCAGCAGCGACGATAAATATAACACGAGGATAACAAAAAGTTGCTGAGCACCAACCTGTAGCAAAAATCCAGAGCAATGCTTAATCCCTGTTCACAGCGGCCGTCGCCACTGCCAAGTGATGCTCCAGGAGCCTCGGCAGGCCTTTTTGTAGCTGGCGCGGTGACGTAGATGCTGACGTACAGATAGCCAATGTCGCTCTATCGTCGCTAACCGCCACGCTGCTGATGTAGATTGGTGCAGCTGATCCTTGTCCGAGCAGGCGCACACGGCTGGTCCTTGTTGTAGCTTTACGGTGACAATCTGTAGCAAAAATCCAGAGCAATGCTTAATCCCTGTTCACAGCGGCCGTCGCCACTGCCAAGTCATGCTCCGGGAGCCTCGGCAGGCCTCTTTGTAGCTGGTGCGGTGACGTAGATGCTGACGTACAGATAGCCAATGTCGCTCTATCGTCGCTAACCGCCATGCTGCTGATGTAGATTGGTGCAGCTGATTCTTGTCCGAGCAGGCGCACACGGCTGGTCCTTGTCGTAGCTTTACGGTGACAATTTGTAGCAAAAATCCATAATAATGCTTAATCTCTGTTCACAGCGGCCGTCGCCACTGCCGTCGCCAATGCTTAGGAATCTAGACGACGCGTCCATTCATGCTCTTACCGACTATTTTCAAGAATGTTGGGCCAGCGGTAGCATCCCTCAGGAGTGGAAATGTGCCAATATAGTCCTCATCCCCAAGCCGGGCAAACCAACAACCTTGGCCAACCTCCGTCCCATCTCTCTCACGTCCTGCGTTGGGAAGCTGATGGAACACGTTATCCAGACCAGACTCTCACGATACCTTGAAGACAACCATCTTCTACCGGACACAATGCTCGGCTTCCGCCCTCATTTAGCGGCCCCGGACATTATGCGTCTTCTTCATCATTAGGTAGTCATGAGACATACTCTAGACACGAAAGTCATCGTCGGCCTCGATGTTGCCAAGGCATTTGACAACGTCCTCCATGAAGCGATTCTTCAACAACTTCAAGCTCTCGGTGTTGGACATCGCATGTATGCGTACATCCGAAACTTTCTCCCCGATCGCACAGTGCAACTTAAAGCCGGCACTGGAGATCCTTCCATCATCTCTCCGGGAAACCGTGGCACGCCGCAAGGCGCCGTACTTTCGCCGATGCTTTTTAACGTCGCCCTGATAGGCCTCCCGAAGCTACTGGCCGACATCCCCCACCTGCATCACAGCATTTATGCTGACGACCTCCCACTTTGGATCACGCGCGGCAGTGACGGCCAGATTGAAGAGACTTTACAGACCGCGATCGAACGGATTGGAGATTATCTAAGTACAGTTGGCCTCACTTGCTCGGCGACAAAGTCCGAGTATATCATCATCCCTTCCCCGGGACGACGCCCTTCAAATATACTTCCTGACATCAACCTCCAGGTGCAAGGAAACCCGATTCCTCGAACAGCATCAGGATCTTGGGCTTGCATCTACAGGCCAACGGCAGCAACCACATCACGATCCAACGCGTCGACCAGTCGGGTGTACAGATCGGACGCCTCCTTAAGCGAATATCCAACAAGCATCATGGCATGCGGGAGTCCAACCTCCTGCGCCTCGTTCAAGCTTTCATCTGCTCCCGCATCACCTACTCTGGGCCCTACTTACGTCTCACTCGTGCCGAAAGCGAACGGCTAGAGGCGTCACTTCGAAAAGCATACAAGACGGCCCTAGGTCTTCCCATGTCCACAGCTACCCATAAGCTCATGGCTCTCGGAATCTCTAATAGCGTGAGCGAACTGATCGAGGCAACCCTCACCGCCCAGTATGAGCGGCTCTCACTCACACACGCTGGCCGAGCGGTACTGCAGCAAGTTGGGATCTCCCCACCGAGATCGGGCCCAGTTTACGCTGAACTTACACCGGAATATCGCCTAAATCTCCGCATTCCTCCCATTCCCAAACGGATGCACCCGGAACACCACGCCGAGAGACGGGCTAATCGGGCTCGTCAATTCGAGAAACGCTTCAGTGGACGTCCGGACGTCACGTATACGGACGCCTCTTACCATCAATCGAGGCCAGCGATGGTGGCGGTAGCTTTCGCCCCTCACCGCAGCTGGTATACAGCCTGCAGCATTCGCAATGCAGAAACAGTCACCGCAGCTGAGGAGGTTGCCATTGCGCTAGCGCTAACCGACTCTAATACCAAAGTCGTCATCAGTGACTCTCAACAGGCTATTCGCAATTGCGATGCTGGCCGTATCTCTTGCCTGGCGTTACACATTCTACATTCTACAGCACCCTCTTCCACATCTCGCTTACTTCTTTGGGCTCCAGCCCACGAGTCGCTCAGCGGAAACGCCCAGGCACACACTTTCGCTCGAGATCTCAGCTGCCGAGCCGAGAGTATGATAAGCCACCCTGCTTCCGCTGACACTAATATATCACGCGCTTTTTTACTCACTACTTACACGGGCATACTCCAGCACTACCGACTCCAAAGGTGCACATATCCTCCCGCACACCGCGATCTAACAAGACGCGAGGCCGTCCAATGGCTCAAATTACAAACTGGCAGCTTCCCACACCCCCTCTTATACAGCAGGACCTTTGCTGATCAGATAGCCCCCATGTGTAAACACTGCTCAACTCCAGCAACACTCATACACATGGTGTGGACTTGTACACATCACAACACAGACAACACAAACACCCCAGAGACGTGGGAGCCTCTCCTGTGTACTTCCAAGCCAGCAGACCAACGCTGGCTTATCCAGCGCGCGGTGGAGGCCGCGGCATCGCAAAGGATCCCCGCCGACCTCCTCTAAATCAGCGCAACCGGCCCTTTGACTTGTCCCCTGCTTTTGGGCGAAATAAAAGAGTTCACCACCACCATCTTCAGTGTAAGGAATTTGATCTATTAAAAAAGTTGTTAGGTAGGCCTTGACTTTGAATTGGCTTTAAATTTTCTTCATCTTCTTCCCAATTTCCTACCATTCCACCGGCTGGGTTGTGCGCGTGCTTTTCGAAAGGAGTCTTCGTTGTTTTCTTCTGATCAATAAACATTCAGTTGTTAGTCCAGCCTTGTCCTGTCCTCTTCTATCCTGTGTCTCGTCCTTTGGCTGGTTAAGTATGAACCCTTACCAACGTGTCCAGTCATCAACCTTGCTGCAGGAGACGCTTGTTTCGGTTAAGCCCCGTAACTATACTACTTACGAGCCCTCCACCTAGCCTCAATCCAGGATAGCGTCGTTGGTGCACCGCAACTTTACCGCGGTCGAACAATCTCTTGAGGTGGATGACGTGGATGGTCTCTTGCTGGAACTGCTACACCGCACACGAAAAGCACGCATCCGTTTTGTTTTTAACCTGTATAGCTCTCCCAAGCGCCCTCCTGCCCCCCTGATTGGCGCAATCAAGAAAGCCCTCACAGTTAGCGCGGGAGGATCCCTACTTGTGGTTGGCGGCTTCAATGCTCGCCATACCAGCTTGGGTTATTGAAAGAACTGTCATAAAGGTACGGCAATTTTGTCCTTCGTTTAGGACGAGGGGCTTTCTATTCTCAACGACACCACCTATCCCACCCGAATCAGATCGAGCATTGAGCACGACACAAGCCCAAACTTGACTATCTCAAAATGCGTTCGGAGAAGCCGCTGGACTAATACCGCTCACTCAATAGGCAGTGATCATTACATTTTATGCACCGAGCTCTCCATCGTTTCCCTCACCCCACCCAAACGCAGTCAGGCCTGCGTTGTCGGTTGGGATCGATTTCGCCGCATCCGGCAAAACGCCTCGGACACCATTCTGGATCTGGAGGCCTGGGTGGCTTCTCTCACACAGGATGTGGAGTCGGCGACATCCACTATCTCGGAACCAGAGGACACTTCGGCTGCGGATAGTCGCCTTCTCCATATGTGGGAGGCACACGCCAGCCTTCAGAAACGCTAGCTGTCCAAAAGCATAATCGCACCTTCAAACGGCGACCTTCCCGCCTTGTGAAAGAAATTGAAGCTCATACAAGAGAGCTCACTCACCAGCAGTGGGGGCAGGTCTGTGACCGCATGAGCGGTAATCTAGGCCTTGAAGACACCTGGTAGCTTTTACGCTAATTCCTTGATCCTGGGCACACCAAAGCCACGCAGCCTAAGAATATTACCCGCATTATTCATCAGCTTCCTCTAGAAGATGACGCCCTCCTTCAGACCTTCAAAGATCAGTACATCACTACAACCCCTTTTACCCCCCTCCCTTCCTACAGTGGTTCTCCCAACACTGCCCTTGATGAGGAAATCTCTTCAGCTGAAGTCAGGGTGGCGATGCACTTCAGCACCGGGGACGGATCGAGTCACAAATAAGATGCTTCGTAACTTGGATGACCCGTCTGTCGATGCGGTCACGGACCTCTTCAACCAATGCTGGCGCACGGGAACCCTTCCGGCCCAGTGAACACACGCCCGTATAAAATTTATCCCTAAACCCGGCAAACCACTCGACATCAAGAATCTCCAACCTACATCTCTCACTTCCTGTCTTGGCAAACTCTGAACATTTTGTGCTCGCGCACCTCCAGAACCACATAGACGACCACAACCTCTTCCCTGACACAATGGTCGGCTTCCGGCCACATCTGTCTACACAGGACTTTATGCTGCAGCTGTCAGACGATGTCGTTCACCCCCGCCACGCAAAGCGCACCCGAGAAATCCTTGCCCTAGATCTCACAAAGGCCTTTGATAATGTCCGTCACGCAGCCATATTAGATGCTCTCTCATCGCTTCAAGTTGGCTCGAGTGTCCACCAGTACATATGCGCTATTCTTAGTCACGGCACAGCAGAAATCACAATCGACTCACTCTCATCCCCATCTTTCAAACTCGGTATCATTGGCACCCTACAGGGTTTTGTCCTCTCTCCACTGCTTTTTATTATTACCCTTATCTCCATGGCACACGCCCTCAACCCAATCCCTGCCCTGTTCCACTATTTATACGCCGATGATATTACACTATGGACCACCACAGGTATCATTGGCGCCATGGAAGATACATTGCCGTATCTTACATTACATTGTAGTACCTTTTGCCGCAAATTTTGGCTTGCCTTGTTCCCCTACCAAATCGGAGCTTCTCATACTCCGACGTCCTAGATGTCGTACAGACAAAGGCCCTCCTCCCCCCATCGTCTTGACAATTGACAACACCCGGGCACCAGAAGTGGACAACATCAGGATTCTTGGTATTCTAATACAAAACAATGGCAAGAATACTGCAACCATCACTAAGCTTACGGTGATGGTTCGTCAAACAATCCGCCTCATTCGCCGCATAGCCAATCGCCATGGTGGCATGCGCGAGCACGACCTCAGATGCCTGGTACAGGCATTTGTCCTGAGCAGTGTTGTGTACTCGCTCACCTACCTCTCCCTCACGCGGGTAGAGGAAGACAAGTGTAACGCCCTTATCCGAAAGGCGTGCAAGGCCGCCCTCAGCTTACCCCGCTACCCCTCCAATGAATGCTTTATTCACATGGGCATCCATCACTCCCTAGCTGAGCTCACGGAAGCCCACCGCTCAGCCCAGTTGGAGCGATTATCATCTACCCTCACCGGCCGGAACATCCTTGCTCGTATCCATCTCTCACCTCCCGGTCACTGCTCTACACAACATACACTACCTCATGCGATACACTGCGTTCTTAAGGTGCATCCCCTGCCAAAGAATATGCACCCAGAGAACCATGTCGCTCGCCGCAAGGCACGCGCAGAAGCTTTTCACAACGGCTATGGATTCCAGCCAGAGACCGTTTACGTAGACGCTGCCTCATACCCTCCCGCCCTGCGTTCGCCCTCAGCGCTGTTTCCGACTCTGCATCTGGTCGCGGCGAGTACAATTTTTACCTCCATTTCCCTGGAGGTACAGAAGACGGCGATTGCCCTCGCCATAGCTACTACCTGAGCCGCAACCATCTTTAACGACTCTAAATCCCCCGTCTGGAACTTCGGTTGCGGTCGGATCTCTAGTCCAGCCTTCCGGTTCCTCGCCTGCCTCCCCCCAACCGAACACCATATTCAATTATTATGGGTGCCCGCTCACACGGGTCATTCAGGCAACGAAGTAGCTCACAATTTTTGCTCAAGAATATGTCAGCCCAGCAGGGAGTGCCGCTGCCCGGGGAGATGCTCGCGAGCGCATGGTATCCTATCACGAAATCTCTCACCATTACCGTGATCAACGAACCATCTACCCTCCTACTCATAAATGTAGGACTAAGCTACAACAGGTTACGTGGCGCCAGCTTCAGTCCCGTACATTCCCATCCCCTGCTTTCTTAGCTTTGATCCATCCAGGACTGTTCTCGCCGTAGTGCACCCTGTGTGGGGCACCTATAAAGGTGACTTTTAACACATCATGGTCAAATGCTGCGAATTTCACCCTCCGGCCACTTGGCAACTCTCCGACCTCGAGCGATGGGAGGCTGCGGTGTCGAGCTCTGACTCGGCCGTTCAAAAGCGGCTGACAGACTGGGCTTTGGGTGTCACCGGGAAGCACCAGCTTCCGGCCACAACACACAGCCAAGACCTGACTCGTCATTAGAATGTAATCGCTTAAGGCTACAAAATATAAATTGTTTCACCACCATCACCGCAGCGTTAACTGCAGGGAATAGCGCGCGTACGCTAGCGCTGCGTATCCGTTAGCATTCTGCGCATGCGCAACATAGACCCATTACATCGCTGAGCATGCAATCGCGCAAAGGCCGCTATACTAAAGCTAACGTCAAGGTTGAGCCTCCCTGATAGCCGGTGTCCTCCTGGGACGTCGAGCTGTAATGCCATAAAACACAACTGACTCTGCATAATAATAATAATAATAATAATAATAATAATAATAATAATAATAATAATAATAATAATAATAATAATAATAATAATAATAATAATAATAATAATAATAATAATAATAATAATAATAATAATAAATTGGTTCGCAGGAAAGGAAAGGCGCAGTCTGTCACACGTGTTCTGTGGACGCCTGAACCGCGCCGTAAGTGAAGGGAGGGAGGTGTGACTGAAAGCGGAAAGTGAGAAAGGGGGACCGTATTGAAGGGCTTCTGCGTAGTGTTGACGATCTTTAACGTCCACTGATATGGCACAACAGACGGGCGCCACTTCGTTTCGCCTCCATCGAAATGCAGCCGCCGGCGATCGCGAATGAACCCGGGAACTCCGGCACAGTATTCGAGCGTCTGACCACTGCACCACCGCGGCGGGGCAACAGACACTTACACAATACAAAAAATACAATTTTGAACATAATGTGAACAACCACTTGGCAACTTATGCAGGTCGTAAAGAACTACAATGAGAGAAAGTGGTAACAGATGATGGTGCCAGTGAATGCAACCTGCATTTTTAGATCGCACTCAACATATCTCCCCGCCGCGCTGGCTAAATTATTAGGCCGCTCGGTTATTGAACCCCAGAACGCCGGGTCGAATCCCGGCCGCGGCGGCCGCTTTTCGACGGAGGCGGAAAGCGAAGCGCTCGTGTGTGCGATGTCATTGCATACGTTAGGAACCCCAGTTGGGGGAAATTTCCAGAGTCCTCCCCTACGGCACATCCCCCAGCCTGAGTCGCTTCGGGGCGTTTAAACCGACAAGCCAAACCAGATTCCCGAGGTCATATTTCTGGCCAGCTCACCAGGCCAAAAATGTGGGCGCACATGTAATCTGGTCAGAAATGTGGGCACACATCAAAATGTATGATCAGCACTCAAGTGCTCCAACTATACGCATTGTAGTGAGGCCACTTGAGCCAAGCTCTTGCGCAGCGAAAGTTGTGAATCAACCTATTAGGGAGAAATATTTCTCGAAATTTTCATAGTTTTCGAGATCATAATATTGTAGCATGCGCTGACGACGAAGACGCGCACAGGTGAGAGAGAACGAAGAAGTGTGCTAGCTCCAAGACTCAGCTCTAACGCTATTTCTGAACTCTGAGCCTGCCCCGGCGCAACTGAGAGGGGCCTCGTTTACGCGACATTTGGTGGAGGTTCTGGGTTCCACTTTCTATGCACCGGACACCCCCTACAAGCCTGATGTACAGCAGGCATCAGCGGCATTTCAAAGTGATTCACAGGATAAAAATGGCTCAGTATCTGTCACAATTCTCCGCGGAAACAAGTACCACGCCGTAAATGATGCGAGGAAGGTGGGAGTGAATGAACAGAGGGATATAGATGTGCCGCAGTGGAGAGCTGTGTTCCACCGCGCTATAATGGCTTTCGCCGCATCGCACTTTAGTGGTTCAATGTTGCCTCTAGAATATGTTTTACCCCTCCCTACAATAGCCCTTAAGGCCTTACGGTATTGTAAATAAATGGAACAGCTACGCGTGTATTACAAGGAAGTTGGGAAATTAGCGAGCACACTGAAGGACAATCCCTGAAAGGATTACATGCGCATGCATTCTAGCTATGCGGAGGTTCCACTCTACTTAACCAGGTTATAACAAAGTCTAATGTACTGCGTTTGGCAATGTCTCTTCTATCTTGGCCTGCTTCCACGCGTGGTAAGCCTTGCGCATGGATTGTGAGAGCAGCAGAACGTATTCATTAAAAGATAGCAAAAGGGAGCATTTTGGCATCCTTGTCCATACTATCTCCATTCCTGAATCATTGAGACTAGGGCGGCGGAAATAAAAACACAGTGAAGTGAAATAGAGAATGAAAGGGGTCAGCGGCAGGAAGGAAGGACAGATTAGAATGAATTATGGTGTATGTTGGTTAACGTCCTAAAGCAACTCAGACTATGAGAGACGGCTTAGTTGTGTACAACAGAAAGTTTGACCGAAAACCATATTAAACTATCTTACAGTCAGTTCTCATGCACGGAGCTTTTGGTCATGTAGCGCGCTATCTGGAGAGATGGAACAGACGGGACTCCAAGCACGCCTGCGCGAAGGATTCGCACAGGCGGAGGAGGAGGACAAACATTTATTACGCGATAGCGGTAAGGGCCCCGTGTCGCAGAAAAGTCGGTGTGGTCGTCGGCGGCCGCCGTTCCGCGTCGTCTGGCGTTGGCCGTGAGCGAAAAATCGACCGTGGGTTTCCGGGGTGCAAGACGAGCACGCTAACCACTCTGCCATGCAAATTTTGTTTTCTGACATGGTATTTATTATGCAGAAAGGGTTATGTACACAGACTATTTACAATTCCTTCAGCCATTGCTGAGATGCACAACAGAAGACACAACTTTTTAAAAGGCAGGCAAAAATAAGCACCTTGTCACCAGCGGAAACCAATCAGGTTGAAAGTCATTTTCATCATAAGTGTCCTTCAGTTGCAGCATCGTTCTGCTAAAATGGAGTCTAGGCGGAACAACAGGTTCAGCGTTGCGATCCGACATGCGTGTCTTCCACAAGCTATAAAGTCGAATAAGGAAAAACATGTCATATGGTTCGTAATCAGATTGAGTAACAGCAGGATACCGCACACTGTACGAATTTAGAACAAAGTATTTCTTCAGAGTTCTTTGCAGCACATCCAAAAAACGAATTGCGACTTTGCAATTAATGAAACAGTGCTCAATTGTTTCGGGCACATCACACAGACGGCAGTTTACAGAAGATACAAAAATATTTTTTCTATTTAGCCATGTGTTAACAGGTAGAGCTCCGGTGTGTAATTTAAAGAAAAATGTTCTCGAGCAAGGAGAAATCTGCATTTTGCGCACCCTTTTTAACACATCATGACCCTTAAAGCCAAAGTATACAGAACGATACAGTGGTGGCGGAAAAAGCATTGCTACCAAATCCTTGTATAGTATCTCGCGCGAAACAGAATATAAGTACTCATTCGAGAATCGTACTGTCAAAAAACTCACCGAAGCATAAATTTCCTGCATAAATCCTAGTAACTGCGGGCGATCAGTAAAATCTGAAGAAACCACTAAGTCGGGAAGCAGATTCATGAAATTAACTTGTAGGAATGCTCTAATAATCGGATGTGAACAGTCACGAAAAAAGATGAAACGGGCAACTAACTACCTTACATACAGATGCACTAAGCCGAGCAACCCATCACAAACAGGTCTGAATAGGTTATCACGCCGAATCGGTTCAAAATTGGATGACCAAATAAACGTTGCAAATATTCGGTGAAAATGCTGGATGTAATGCCTAGCACAGTGGAGGACCTGAAGCACATATTAAAGTTTTGTCGCCAAAAACATGTTGCAGGCCTGAGCCCGACCGAATATTGAAAGCCGATAGGGGACAAATGTATTAGCATAACGCTGGACTACTGGAACGCGCTCTTTCCAGTGATTTGAACTTGACTTAAATGCATGCAGTGGAACGCCTAGATATTTAGGGGGCACACATGACCATTTAATTCCTGCATATAGGGGTGGTGTTGAGCCCCACGAACCAGACCAAAGGCCGGAACTTTGGAGTGATTCATCTGAGCACCAGAAACAAAGCCAAATTCTTCTATGCTGGATATAACTTTTTCAATGCTTGGTTTGTCAGCGCAGAAAAACGCAAGATCATCCGTATATGAAAGCACTTTAACCTCATTTCCAAGGAGAGGGAAGCCATGGATACCACTGTTATGTAAAACACTCTGACAAATCCAAGTAAAGAGCAAAAAGCAGTGGAGACATCGGACAGCCTTGCTTCAAAGAAGAGTTGATTGGTATGGGGCTTGATAGGGGGCCATTTACAATTAGGCGAGTCGAACAATTTCTATAGCAAAATTGCACCCCCTTCAGTACTACAGAACCAACGTTCGCTCGTTCCAGAAGAGAAGACATGAAAGAATGACGAACTCGATCAAATGCTTTTGCGAGGTGGACCTGACCTGAAGTAAAGCAACCTGATCATGAGAGCAGAAGCACGATTCGAGGACTGTGCGCGCAATATGTACATTACTTTGTATGGCTCGGCCCCTCAAGCCGCCCGTCTGGTGAGGGCCAATGAGAACCGACATTGCGAACTGCAGGCACTCTCTCTGCCATGCGAACTAGATGGTTTAAAACGGACAAAGGTGCGTCCATTGATTGCGGTGTTGTATAAGAAATGTCCCTTAGAGAAGTGTATTGTGGCGTATAATACTAATTTTGAGCATGTAAATTACACAATTACAGAACATGCAGTTATGTGAGTGGCAAATTACTTTACTGCTGTACTTCCTCTTCGATTGACGTGCACGTAGCGCCATCATGCGTGTGGTGCAGGGAATAAGATAGACAGGGCATGGCCTCCGAGATCTTCGCGCCGGCTCGGATAAGAAACGATGTTGCCTACGAACTACGACTGCAACTTGAGGCCCGCGCGTTTCGGCAAGGTGGCTGGCAGCACTTCTACGTCCCTGAACAATTAATAAATAAAAATGAGTAACGTTTGACAAGTTAACGAGTGTTGTATCATATGAACTACGTCTTTGTGTCAGTTCAGTTCAGGCGTTCAGTCGTGTCCGACTCTTCGTGACCCTATGGACCATGTCACGCCACGCTTTCCGGTCTCTCACTATCTTCTTAACATCACATAGCTTCATCTGCAATGCCTCGAGAATGCCATCTAACCATCGCGTTCGCTGCCTACCCCTTCTCCGGCGACCCTCAACCTTTCCCAACATCAAATCTTTCTCCAGCGACTCCTCTCTTCTCATCAGATGACCAAAGTAGCTGAGCTTTAACTTTAGAATTTGACCCTCCAATGAACAGTCAGGGTTTATGGTCGACAATATCGACTGATTTGATCTTCTGGCAGTCCAAGGAACTCTTAAGAGTCTTCGCCAGCCTTTAAGAGTCTTTGTGTCACTCACAAGCAAATGAGTGGACGGCGCGAGCTGGGCGCGATAACGCTATCGCGTTTCATTCCTAAAGGCGAAGATTAAGCGTCCTCCAAATTATTTGAAGTCAGGCAGGCAGGAGCTTCCGCGCTAAATGGCCAGGAGCCTTTGAGCTCTGGCGACCTGGGTTGCACGCTCGATGTCCCGCAGTTGGATTAGTGGGTCCGAGTTGAGCATAGCGGCCTCCCACTGCTTGCAGTTGGTGAGCTCCAAATCCCGTTGAGGGGAGTCTCTTGCGCCTGCCTATACGTGGTGTACGTTGGCCTTCTGGTGCATAAGTTACAGTACGGTGTGTGTAATGCAGGGTATGCATAAGCGTAGGCGACGGGATTTGGGAAGGAATGCGTCTGTAATTTTCGCCAGGTGACCATGTGCCTTCGTAAGATATTGGTGTCCCGGAGGGTATAGGGTACGTGGTTTACGGAAGTGCAGTGTATTTTCTTGATAGGAAACCATACGGTCCCTGGCAGACCTTTTGAGGGATTGTCCCGTCGCCCGGCTGACGAGTCCTGGGGCGAACGTATGGGAAGCCTCATTACCAGGAAGGGAGGAATGTGCAGGTGTCTGTATTGCTGTATTGAACAGCGAGTTGTTTGAGAGGCAAGCATCAATTTGAATGCTATAGATGATATCCTGCCATTGCTGTAATTTCTTGTTCCGGTTTTCGAGTCGCTAATTGCATGAAGGGCTGAGGTTGAGCTTATTGCGAGGGCGATTGCAGTTTCCTCCGCTTCCAACGGGTCGCTGATAACGACCGAACCAGCCGTGAGTTGTTAACCCTGATAACTTAGTCACAATCGTGAACGCATTACGGTCCGCATGTTCGGCTGCATAGACATAGACTACGTCTTGACTAGACTGGTACTGCTTGTGTAGGGCTTTTGCTGTCTGAATGAAATTCAGGGTGCATATTCTTCGGGAGAGGTAGGATTTTCGAGCTAGTTCTCAGGCTTAATGGAAGTGACACTTTGACCTGTCTTGTTGCTGGGTAACAGATAGAGAGAGCAAGGATAAAGCGTGCGGTTGGTGTGGGTTAGCCGTTCGTATTGAGAGTTGAGGTGGGCCTCTGCCAGCTCGCTAAGAGTGTTGTGTACTCCGAGGGCATAGTAGCGCTCCGTGGCCTCGCCGGGATGGTGCAGTGGTAAGACGCCCGACTGCTGTGCCGGAGTACCCGGGTTCGAACCCGACCTCGGCGGCTGCGTTTCAATGGAGGCGAAACGAAGAGGCGTCCGTGTGCTGTGCGATGTCAGCGCACGTTATTGATCCCGAGGAGGTCGCAATTACTCCGTAGCCCTCCACTACTGCGCCCTCTTTCTCTCTTTCCACCTTCATTCCCACCTTCCTCCCTTCCCTTACGGCGCGGTTACGGTGTCCACAGAAAACAAGTGAGACAGTTACCACGCCTTTCTCTCCCTATAAATAAATCAGTGCCGAATGCATAGAGAGGGCAGGTCTATCGTGCTCCAAAACAAAATTAGAACTTCTGCTCATGCATGGTAAACCAGGCACAGGGGGCCATACTCAAATCCGGGTGCACATTAAGGGACAACTCATACCAGGGGTGTCCGTCATACAGGTTCTTGGAATTTAAATCGAGAACAACGGCCGAAACACGGAGTCCCTCAATCGGTTAAGAAATCGCAGAGGCTCACATTAGTTCTCGCTCCTGGCGTGCACACTATCTGGGGCTCCCAGGAGCATATTACAGTGGTAGGAGACTACTTCCTGCGTCCTGCAGGCCGCGAGCATCTCCCGGTGCGACTCGACTGGCGTGGCACAGTGAATGCCTAAGATACTCTAAAGTTTCCACTGCACCGCAGCCGTTGCACGAATCGCTTGAGTCTGTGGAGAATACCCGTCGTTTTCTGAGCGGCGCATACAGGAAGGATCATCGCTCGCTGCAGCCGTGCCAGCCAGTGGCAGCTGACGCTGTGTATTCGCTGACTTCGTGCGATGCGCAGGTCGGGGTGGCCTCCGGAGGTGGTCATCGATCACCGCTCGCACGTCCTCCAGGGCTGGGTGCTTTTCGCTGGAAGGAAGATGATGTGCTGCCGTCGAGAGCACGTCAGCGCGTTCGTTGTCCTCGATGCTGCTGTAGCCGAGAATTCACAGAGATCGCAGCCGTTCTCCGCCAGATGCTCGAGACGAACACGGATCTGGCGTAACAAGAGGTATTCCACGGCCGGTTCGAAATCGGCTGAAGGGTGGTGCGGAAATCGAACAGCAAGGCTCACCTGGGTGGATGCAGAGCAACCCTGAAGAGTAAATCCAGGTCTATGGGCGCCGCAGCTCCGCCGTGGTGGAAGAACTCACGAACGGCACACGCCGCTTGCGTAGTTGCAGGGCAGGAATGGTGGTCGCAGCTCAATTACTCGTTGTGTGATATATGCTCAATTTATGTCACGCGATTCGTGCTACTGACAGTTACTTCCCTTATTTGTAATTGCATGAACACCATCAGCCAGCGAGAATGCTGCTGGCACCATATTGTCACAGAAGCCAGTGAAACTGGTTCAGCAGGTTCACTTAAGACTAGGTAAAAGCACCGGCAAGATCAGGCACGGAACCGACTGGCGGGCGAGCACTGAGAGCGAAGAAGACGAGCGCGTGCCAGTCTCTCGAGCTCGCCACATGGCGGCGCCAGTACGGTAACATTGCGGCAATATCAATGCAAAACTGTCGCTTATGCTAGGCACGAGCTATCAAGCGAATATAATTTTCACCGGTATTTCACGGCTGAACGTATCAACACGTAGCATTGATCGACGATAAGCTTAAGCATGTGCGCCTGTGCAAGCTGACATCTGATTGCTGAGGACCATTGTGAGGAACCGGGTTAAGTGGAGAGATATGGGAGAGGCCTTCGCCCTGCAGTGGGTATAATCAGGCTGATGATGATGATGATGATGATTGTATTCACAAACCTGGCTGTAAGAGAAATGCTGTATGCGTTTTGCCGCTCTGTTGATTTCAGTTGCATCTAGTTCGCTTCGATATCACAGCGCTGCGCCACCCCAACAATACATTTATAGGGCACACTACTTTGTCAGTTTAGCTGCTTCAGAGTCCCCTTATAAGTTGAAGCTCCCACTGCAAAGCTTGTGAAGACTAAATAGATGACAGCATCGGCCACTGTACCACCTATGTCTGACTAGCTGGTAAAATCTATTTATGAGAGCGGTTTAAGACCTGTTTCTTTCAGGAGAATTTTCCTCTGATATCTCGAACAACTGCGGAACATATAAACTCAAGTGCACATCTCAGAATTAAAGGTTAACGGGGTAAAAAACAATGGCGACAACACGCCCAGTGGAGGAAATTCCTTCCCTCTGCTGCGTAACCTGCAAAGACGCCACCAAAAACACCACCTGCCAGCATTCTGAAAACGTTCTTTGTAAGTGTACCGCATTTGGAAGGTCCCGGAGTCGCCATAACATAGTCACAAAAGAAAGGAGGTGTTTTTGTAAGCATTCTTTATTTTCATGCTATTTCAAATTCGCAAAGCTTGTACGAAGCTTCTTAAAACATGTACTGCACGCGAACAAAGATCCTTTTTCGAAGCGATAGATGTGACCTCAACGTTACGTGAAACTCGAACGTACAACCAATCGCTAACGGATAAAAAGTGAATGTCCAAACCTTTTTTGTCTTTGAAGTGAAAACCAAAGAAAGAGTAGACTATTCATTATTTTAAGTAACTCTGGAATCGCCAATTTCTTGTCAGTATTTCATATTACGATAACTTGAACATGTGGGGGTCCGCTACTCGAATTTCTTTAACGCTTAACTTTTGATTGCCGATGAATGTTTACGCTTTTCTCTTGTTTCATACGCGCAGGACTGCAGTCTCTCTTCGCCTTCATGTACAGCAAGCGGGGCTGGACACCGCGATACTATGCTATTATGTACGTGTGCGGCGGACGCCTTCACCTCCACCGTCATTGCCCTTTAACTTGCACTTTACGTCTGGACATGGCTTCCTGGTTTGAAGCTCATGAACGCAAGATGCCACCACGCCAGCCGGCTTGGCCCTCTTATTTTTCTCAGTTGCACCCAGAGGGCATGCCACAAGTACATGGCTGCCACTGAATCTCATCTCAATTGGCCGCGAGAACTACGCGTGAATTATATGTAATGGTGAATTGAATACTTGTACAATAAGAGAAAAAAATGCACCGCAGGTAGCGCTCAAGAAAGGTACTTTGTATCTTTTCTGCTGCTTTAAATAGCTTCTATCGATATATTACATTGAAATAATAAATGCTTACGAGAGAGAAAGATAGAGAGAGGGAAATACGTTTACTTTTGCACCCGTCAAAAGGTTGGACATGTTCTCACCTCAGCTGTCGACCCGATCCCTTGGATCTGAGCAGCGGCCAGGACGAGACGGACGAGTTCACGTTGTCCTTTTTCGCCCTGTTTGAGTAGCAGTTCATCCCAGGTCTCATCTGTTCTGTCGGGTTTGCCAAATCTAGGACACTTCCATTTTATGTGCATCATGTCCGCTATTCCCTCGCAATGGTGATGTTAACATTTCACATGGTGGCAAGTCCGGCATAAAGATCCACATCGCTTCGAAAAAGCACCAAGGATACGTGCTAGCCGCGTACAGCCAGCCGAGCCTTACAAGTTTTGTTCGCAGTGACAGCGACCTCGGTGTGATTCGTGCAGAATGCCATTTCACGGCGTATTTAGTTGAACACAACATGCCGCTCAGTGTCAGAGATCACGCTGGATCACTTGTCCGGAAAATGTTCCCTAAGTGCGAGGAAGCCAAACGCTACGCCTGTGGACGAACGAAGATGACTGCAATTGTTCGTAAAATGGCCGCGAACGCAGAGACTCCTTTGCTGGATGCCCTAAAAAAGCAGGCATTTTCGATTGCTGGGGTCGGAAGTAACAATAGGGATACGCAGCATTACCCTATTGTTCCGACATACTTCGTTAAAGAGAACAGTAGAGTTGAAAGCCGCCTCCTTTGCCTCGGTACAATCCCAGGGGAAGGGACAGATCAGAAAATTGGAAATCTGATTCTGGATGAAATGAAGTCCCGAAGTTTGCCTCTTGAAAACCTTTTGGCATTGTCTTCGGACAATGCCCATGATTGGCAAAAAAAAAAAAAACAGCGTTTCGACTGTATTCAGGGAGGTCCAACCAGCTTTGATCGGTATTGGTTGCCCAAGCCACCTCCTCAACTTGGCCGCCCAAAAAGAGCTGCATGTCTTCTTGTAAAAGTTGATGAGGCCTTGGTTGACATTTTTTTTTTTACTTAGAGAAAAGCTCAAAGCGGAAAGCTCGTCTGAAAGACTTTCAAAGCTTGCACGACGTCGACGTCAGGAAGATACTGAAGCATTCGCCGACACGTTGGCTGTCTTTGGGGAAGTGTGCTGCTGCTAGACCAGTGGAAACCACAACTTAGCTTTTTCTTAAATGAAAGAAAACAGCGCAATAAGCAGAGCTTGTTTTTGGAGTCTTACCAGATTCCTAAGACTTCTCTACAAATCGCCAAGAACCCTGCGCCGGCCTCAAATACTGCTGCGCACCTTCCCAAGGCTGCGGAAGGTGTTAGGAAAAAAAGCACCGACTGTGATGGACCTCCACTAAAAAGAAAAGGAGTTCATTCTGCACCACAGCCAAAGAAACTGAAACTTCAATGCGAGGCATCTGCAGAAGCTAGCCACGTGACCCGTGAAGAGCGCCTATTTCTTTTTTTTGTCATTGGAGCTAAGCAGGGCATGCTGTCTTTTTCTCCAAAATGTTATACCTCTTTTTGAGAAGACAAACTGCCAACTGCAGTCTTACCAGATTCATGCGCTTAGGGACCTCTTGAACCGCCTTCTCGAGGATCTCTTGACTCGATTTGTGCGGCCAAGTGTTCTCAAGGGATGCCATTCATTGCCTGAAGTTGCCTATGAAGCTGTAGAGAATCAAAAAGATGATAAAGACATCATCATTGGCTAGACAACCTCCTCTGTAGTTGAGACGCTGACCTCAAATGAGAAAGAGCAGTTCTCGGCTGTATGTCTCTACTTTACTGCAGCATGTGATTATATTCGCCACAAGTTCTCGCTGGAAGACGTCAACCTGAAGATGGCTAAGTTGGCCAAGTGCAGGCTCTAGAAACTGCTTCATTCAGCAGTGTACTTCATTTCATTATGGCGTTTCCTGCTATTCTGCCCACAGAGTGGGGAAACAAGAGAAGAAAGAATTGATGCACTCGAAGGGGAGTTTGCCAACACACAAGCTTACCAGATTCCAGCAGACATACTTAATGAGCCAAGGTGCGATATGCAGTGGTCGCATTCGGGAAGCATTCGAGATGTCGGCGGATCGCCCAGATTCCGCAGAATATCAATGGTTATGCTGGGCATACTCTCCATTCCCCACAGCAACGCTGAATGTGAGCGAATATTCAACTCTGTCAACGAAACTCGAACGGAGTTTCGCTCATCTTTTTCCGAGAAAACTTTAGAAAGTCTGCTGATGGTGAAAAGACACCAGAGTGGCACCTGCTTTGAGCAAGCCTACACAGAGAAGTTTTTGAAGCAGGTGAAGTCAGCAACAGCAAAAGCGTTGCAAAACTAAATCATGACACAGTGGAGTTTTCGCTCATTACTCTACAGGACACGGATTTTGCTTGTGGGTGAGTGAGCAAGGGTGTCGCTAAAGATAAATTCTTGGAAAGTAAAAAAACAAAAACAAACATGCAGAGTGGGTCATAGAAATAACTCAAGTTACGGACATTCTAGCGGAAGTTAAGAAGAAGAAATGGGCATGGGCAGAACATGTAGTGCGAAGAGAGGATAACCGATGGTCGCTTAGGGTAACAAACTGGATTCCAAGGGAAGGAAAGCGTAGCAGGGGGCGGCAGAGAGTTAGGTGGGCGAATCAGGTTGAGAAGTTCACGAGGGTCAAGTGGATGGGAGAGGCCTTCGCCCTGCAGTGGGTATAGTCAGGCTGATGATGAAACACAGAAGCCATAACTGACGCACCTCCTACACTATCTGATGATGGGAAAGTGAGTCTATCGACAAGACAGCATAAAAATAACCTTGCTGTACATGAATGGACCAACAGGATATCGAAAACTTCCAGGAGCCGCATAAAAAACTAAGATACATCCATTAAAAGCTTAAAATACAGCACTTAAAATACATTGTTGAAGTATTGCTCCAAAATCACAAGTACCACCACGGCCCACCACGAAAGCAATACTAGCAGTGGTGCGTTGTCACAAACAGCCCATTTGCGTTATGGGGTTCCTTCAGCGCACAGACTGTGACCGAACTGGAAAGCGCAGAAAGCACATGGATGCAGAGAAAAATATGAGTAGGCATTAGAATGCCACGATGCCATCTCAAAATCTCAAAATAAAATTAAAATGCCGGTGACGCATGCTACAGTCTCTGAAGCATTGCGATTGGTTGATATCACGGCCGCAGAAAGTTGTCACTGAGTATGGCAAACTTTTGCGTATAGTCGGGGCATTTTGGCCCAGCGTGGCTCAAATTTCACGCTTAATACACAGCTTTGTGCAGAAATATGTAGCCGTATCAAAATATGCAATTGGTGTAGCTGTTGCACCCCTGTGCGCTGTCAGCTCATCATTCTTAGATATTCAGGCACCAAGCCGTTTCTGCTCTGTGACGCCTGGGAGAGGACTGTTGTCTTTGCCTTTTTAACTGCTTGGAGCGCGACAGATTTTATTAATCCTATTCAGTATGCCAACTCTTTTCAGCCTTCCATTAATAGCCTGGTACGCAGATTTAGGGTGTCTTTGGCAGGCGCGCCTCCTGCATATCCTCCAAAACCTTTAGCATTCTCTCCACTGCTTTGAAGCTCCGTTCGATCAATAACCTTCGTCCTGCGAAGCTCCCTAGAAACCAAATACTGAGATTGTTGCACTAAGACTTGCGCTATGTTGCACTATGTGTGGGAAGTCACGTCACTCATACGAAAGAAGAAGTAAGGGGAACAAAGGACTCCTTCGCGGCGCGACGGAGTTCTATTTTTCTTCATTGTGCATGATTATCCTTTATAGAAGTGGTATCGCTGTCATACCTGCTTAAGTGCTTCCGCACTAACTGGAGACCAACATGGCGGCCCACCAAGCCTGACTGCCGTTTTTAGCCAAAATAGGCAACCCTAGCATGAGATGTCACCACCCTAAGCCGGGCGCCGCGGTACAACATTTAGGCTCCCTATCCCCTGAATTCGGCGCCATCTACTAGCGTTGTGAGAAAGCGTCTGCTGTCCAACATTGCCGCCGAGATTATCCCCACGCTTGCGGGGGTGATCTCTGAGGCCATGCTTCCCGCCCTTCCTCGCAAACATCTCCTCGCCTTCGACTGTTTTTTGAGCCGCTTTTTCAAAAGAGCGAGAAGGATTGGCGGCTCGCTGAGCGGCCACTCTTTTGGAGAGCCGCTTGTTCAGTGAGCCATCGGGAACCGTGAGCAGCATTTCTTTTGGAGTGCTGTTAGGAACCGTTCTGCCAGAGTTAGGTCTTCGGTTTGCTGCGACTTCAGTGTCATCTATTAGCAGTACGAGAAAGCACTCCAGTAAGCAGCCATAGGTGGATTGGGCCGGCATATAAATAAAATAAAAAGGTGTGCTGACTGCACAATGCTTCGCACGTCGTCGGTCGGCTGCTTCGGCGCCGTGTTGAGGCTCCGCGCCGGCGACCTGGCAGCTGCAATGTGCGTATGCTTCGGGTGGTCGCCGCTGTTTTTGCGCGTCTTTTGTTTTGCTTTCAATAATTGCTATGCATAGTTTTCTCAAGCTGCATTACAACAGGGCGAATGTGAAATGCATAGCCCCTTCCGCAGCGAGCCCAGCAGAAAAAAATATCTGGTTCAGTCACGAACAGCACCGACTGCAGCGCGTCGTGAGCTCTAAACGGGAACAAATGCTTTGAGAAAATTAAAACCACACTTCACAGCATGAATGGCGAGCGATTCGGCTTGAAGTAGATACAAAATGAATGAATGAATTAAATACGGCCGGCGTATGTATGTGGCGGCAAAAACAGGAAGGTTGAACAAGTTTGGGTTACGGTACTTGGCCAGAAACCTGTTGCCGGGAATAAAGGAAGCAATGGGAGAAGCCGGGGCGCTGAGAGCTGTGGCCATTGAGAAAAACTGTCGCAGAGTTGAACAGGGTTATAAGAATATACGAAAAACAAATCAGGTAGAGAAAGCATGTGGGTGGAGGGGGGATTTATAAAGTGAAAAAGGGCTAACGCGGACTCGAGCTACAAAGCGCACACTGCATAAAAAAAATGATGCATTTAGATTATACTTCAATTCGCTGTCTCTGGGAATATAAGAGGGCTCGAATCAGGTAATCTGCTTTCTCTATATTTATAATCACTATGTATATCTGTCGACATTCTCACTATCAATATTTATTTACAGTCAGTCCACACGAGATTTTGGGCTAGAGATTGATGGCCCGGAGTATTTATTAAGGATAAATCTCAGTGTGTTGAATGATGGCCAATGTTATTCAGATAATTTTGAAATGATAGAGTACCAAAAAAACGAAATCCTCTCTTGGGGAATGGGTGCACCTTCAGTAAATATAGTGTACTTAAAGAGAAAGAATCGCATCTAAAAAATATGCAGTTTGCTGTTTACTGGGATTTTGTAGTCATCATGAGGGGAGATAGGATGGACACACAAATATTTCCACGCTTTCGTTTAGTTTTGGGAGGTCGATCGGGTGCGGATCACTGAACGAGAGAGAGGCAGAGTTGTCTTTCTCTCTCTCCAATAGACCACTGTTCGCTCCTGAGCGCCCCAGGCTTAAGAAAGCCAGTGAACCGTTCAAATGAGCCGGCTCACTAAAGTGAGCGACTTTGCCTATCTCTAGGTCGTCGTCTCTTCCGCTCACTGTTCCCGAGTCTGCGTCGCTTGGATGGTAGCCATTGAAAGGTACTCTTGAGAAGATAAAGATGGCAAAACTGCCACACGGCGGCTGCGACGAGGTACTGGCGAATCCAGGATGTTTTCATCCAGCACCTCCACCAAATGTAGCGGATGAAATGGGTTTAATAGAGGGGAACGTTTGAATAATGAACGCTGTTTGCAAACGGCCCAAAGCCCAGATCAGTCTGCACGCATCTCTCTCGGCCTCGAACTCCTCAGTAAGCACTTCCTCATTTGAAAGTAAAAAAGGGGTATTTTACATATAAACCTCTCTGGCACCCATTGCATTGACTTATGCTTTTGTCCACTTCAGCAGTCCGTAATAGTTGCGGAGCACTGCAAGTTTCATTTTCAACCTTGTCAAAATGTAGAGCACATGCAGTCGAACCTCGCAATAAAGAACCTACTGCAAAATATTTGTTTGTTCCCGCGAGAATTTCCCTCTTGCAAAAGTTGACAAATAAGTAAATATTAGCAACTTGCAAAAAGCTATAAGTTGTGATGGCCCAAAAAGTGAGCATGGAAACGGCGAATACGCACTTGTCGGAATTCACAACCAGGCCGTGCTGTTGGAGGCGCTGTAAACTGCACGCAGGTAGTTCTTGTTATCTATAGACATATTGCTGACTGTGTTTGTATACATCAATGATCGATGTATGCGAATACAGCTGGGAGGCCTCTTGTGACCTTAGCAATGAACTGCTACTGCTGAAAGGTTTGAGCTGGGTTCTGATGTCCAAAAGGCGTTCACACATACTCTAACAGCCCAAACACAGTTGTGATGGCTGTTTTACGTATGCTGGCAGCCCTTCTGCTTGGTCGTTGACCGCTAGCAAAGATCTGTTCATGCCAGGGGAGTGTGGTGTAAAGGTGCATAAACATCTGTATAGAGAATTCAGGCACTTTTGTGTGGAAAGGATGGTGCGCAACACTGCTGCATTGTGACGCCTAGCACAACACAACCATATTCGTGCCTTTAAAGAGGTTGCGAATACTCGGGATTGGTGTGTCCAGCCGGCCCCGCCCTAGCTTGAGGCACAGGGCTTCTGAGCAGCCAGAATACGAGCTTTTGGGCCAAACCGAGCCCTCGCATACCTCTAGCGGTGAGGGCCGAATTGTGCCTCAGTCTGGAGGAACCACACTTGCGGGTTCTGGGGTCAGAAGGGTGAAAGGCAAAGTTGAAACGATGAAACACTGTGAGAGTAAGGGCGGCTCTGTAGAGCAGGTGCCGGCTTCAGTTATCCTCCAGTCCTAGGTAATCAGTTGCAGATGCAGTGCTCTAGGCCGCTGGGAAAAATAAGCTTCCCACACATTTTAAGGCATAACCAAACTACTGAGCTGTGGCAGCACGTGCATCCGGCCCGGTGCATTCTTTGTTGCCCTCCTCTAATGCAGGTGCGCTTAAGGCACAGCCAAAGAAGGATGCTGCAAGGGTAGTTTTTCTAACCAATTGTTCCAATTTATTTTTTCTGATATTTTTTGTTGAGCTTCTGTACTCTGTGAAATTTCTGGAACTCAGCGGAAAGTACTGTAACTGTCGCATCATTAAACAAATTCTTTTATTGCAGTTCTGTATTCTCTGCATGAACGAGACAAATTTATATATAAAAAATGAAATGAATACATAACTCCTCAGGGCTGTTTTTGGACTAGTTAGGGGGGTTTACTCATTTTGGTGAGGCCTGAAGTGCAAAACAGACAGTGACGTGAAAGAGACACAGGGCAAAGCGCTAACTTGCAAATGAATTTTATTTGGAGCGAATAAACATATATATAGAGGAAATCACTAAAAAATAATACGAGACACGTTTCATTCTCAAGAATGCAGCTGTGTGCGTCAATTGGTGCTTCATCAGTGAATCAATTAGAAAAGGAAATTGCATTCCTCGATGGTCATGGCATGAGCGTCCGATGAGTCTCATCTTATTTTTATTTTTGTAGTGCTTTCCTCTCTATACGCTTCTGGGCTCCAAATAATTCATTTGCAAGTTAGCGCTGTGTCCTGTGTCTCTCTCACATCACTGTCTTTTTTGCGTTTCAGGCTTCGCCAAAATGAGCATAACTCCTGTTGGCAGCTGCACAGTTCAGCAGCCGTTCGAATTTTTTTCCAGACTTGTGCTTTTGAGAACATCCACCATTGTGTGTTATTTATGTCTACTGCCAAGTTCCTGCTGATATGGATTCCTTGAGTGGGGAACCATGTAGCATGAGCCATGTTATCTTTTTAATGTCAGAAAGGGTGCTGCCATGCTTCTTTAACAAACTTTAATGCTAATGAAATTCTTTAACATTAAACAAATCTGCAAAATACTGAGCTCACTAAATATTGTGGGAAGGGGGGGCGGGAAGCTTAAACTCTGCCTTTATGGTCACGACATGACAGCGTTAATGGTGCCAGTTGCCGTTTTTCCTTGTGGACCTTCGTGTAGACGCACTTTGCCACTCAATTATTCGGAAGCTTTTAACTTGCGGCTGCATTGTCCCATACAAAGCTGCAAGATACCACATTATAAAACCACCGCACAAAGATCTAAAGCACTATTTTAACCAGCCACACAAAGGTATCATCGTGGCCTAGGGGTCCTGAAGGACTGGATTCCGATTTCACCCTTCCATGTCACAGGGGAAGCCTGTGTTGGGAGCGCCTACCAATACGGCCATGCCACGTCTCATGCCATCACACAGGTCACTGACTAGTCATGCATGACCATGTCTGCCAGCTACCACTTGCCAGAGCCATATTTTTTCTCACAATGCGGGCAATGGCTTTTCTGGGGGACGAGGCCTTTAATGGTGCTGGATGGGAGAACTAGGGTTAGAGCACTTTCATCCAGCGGTAGAACTAGTGCAGTTTCTTAGCGGTTCTGGAAGGTGCTGTTAAGAGGTATTTCGCGCCCTCCATTTATGGGAGAAGAGGGATAAATTGGACAAGAAAGATGCAGCAAAGTTGAACCAAAAGCCACGACGAATAGAAATAGAATATAATCAGGGTTTGAATATTTGGAGAGTGAAAAAAAAACGATGGAATTAAAATTGGATTGCTTGAAACATTCCAAAGCGACTCGGGCTATGATGGACGCTGTAGTGGAGAGCTTCAGATAATTATGACTAAGTGAGGTTCTTGAATGTATGTACTCTGATATCGCACAGCACGTGGGCACCATGCATTTTGTCTCCATTTTAACATGGCAAAGATGGAATCCGGGTTTCCAGGCTCTATTGTCAAGCACCCAATGACCAAGCCACCACAGTGCACAATGAGAATAGTAATACATTGGTGAGTGAATTTCTTCTGTAGTCAGTCGAACTAACCGTCCTTAAATTTGGTTTTCCTACAACAAAACTTCCTATAAAAATGCTCTTTATGAACTGTTCCCAACACTCAGGGGTGTCAGGCATTGCCCCTAGTCTGAGGGCCATTCACTTCTGATCTCTTCAGTAGCCACTCCAATCCTGAGTGATCCTAGTGCATTGCTGCAGAAGTGGTGGCTGCACAGGATATTGGTGGCTGCAGGAGACAGGATAAAATGGAAAAAGGTCCAATTGACTTATTTTCAGTAATGGTACTGCACATGTACAAAGCCTCCTTCTCTATTCTGGGTCATTGACTTCTGGGTCATTGACGCGACAAACTGTTGCGACATAATTACATGCATTGCTAGCATGTACTCTGCCCTCAGGACCGCATGCCTTGTCCCTGCCTGCTATTGCAATAAACGAAAAGACGCTGCCAGGTTTGCCATCTAAGAGATCAAGTGCCGCTTGGAAAATAAACCCACCCTGCTATTGTGAAAGAATTTCTGCAGAAAATACGTGGAGACCCGGTAACTCGCCCTGTCAAACATACTTTGCCTGGTGTCTGCAAGAGGAGGCGTGACTGGAAAAAGGTCCATAGCAGAGATACATTGCATGTGCTTAACAAAGTTGTTTGCTGGGTTAACTAGTATAGCATCCTAAAATTTGAAAGTGCTTGGAAAGACAAGGACAAGAGAAGTGGACGAGACAAAAGCATTTGTCCTTGTCTTTCTGAGCACTTTCAAATTTTAAGACTGCAAGTGCTGTTGTGTATAGCAATAAATTTGGTTATTCATAATTTGTCTGTTTTTTATTCTTTTGTTGGCTATTCATGACAAGCTTACAGAGGGGTATTCACATGACCTCACACGTGCCGTTTTATTGCCCCGAAGATAGCTTTTGCGAAGAAATCCGGAGTAAATTGTGGTGAGCCAATGAGACATGCCTAGCAGTTTTTTGCAACGCTCCATGAACAGCAAATTGGTGGCCACTGTGATGTTGGTGGATAGAACAAACACGCGCACGCACAGTTTTATGTAATGTGAACGAAGGATTAAAAAAAAGGCGGAGCACTGCAGCTGACTGAAACCGACATATTATTCGTCTTCGTGTTGTTCTGTTTGGAGTATTCCTTATATTTTATCTAATTGGTTAATTAGCTGAGATTAATTATTTTATTTTTTATATTCAGTTTAGTCCCAAGTGTAAGAATGGGGGGTTTATTCAGCAGATCAACAGGACGTGATCAGCAGGACTGAGCCGATCAGCGGCGAATACAGCGGCAGCGAACACAGTCAGCTCCAGCACGCGCAGCGATCACGATGCCACTGACTGGCATGTTCATTGTGCACTTCTTCCTCTTCACACCAAGTACCTTTTATTAAGTTTTAGAGGGGGTTCAAGTACAAATTACCCAGTTTTTTCTACTAATGTACTTCCTGCATGATTCTTTTTTCCAGTATTTAAACGAAGTGCGCAAATATGAAAGGAAAAGAAAATCCACATGACTGCGGTCTTGCTCTGCTAAAGTTTGAATTATCCGAATTCAGGTTTGATCTTGCATGAAAGATGACAGAATCCACTTCATGAGTATGCAGCTTCCGCCTACACTGAAAATTCGAAAGCCTGTCTTTTTTCTTTTTATTTCGAATCAATGAAGCATACACGCCCGCCGTTTCAAAGTGAGCAGCCAACGCCACTGTCAGCCAACTCGGACAAAGCTTTTATCGGGCTGTCCCACTGATAAAATTTGCTTATGGCAAACATGATGATGATCCCCCAATTTGGACTAAACCACCCTAGCCTCATAGTTCTACATAAAGAAAGCATGGCAGCGGTGGCGTAGCGGTAGAACATCCGCCTCGCATGCAAGAGTACCGGGGTTCAAATCCCGGTGCCGCGCAATTCTCCACCGGATGACAAAAAAAAAAAAAAAAAAAAATCCGCGTGTCGATGGAATTGCATATACAGGTTTGGGGTGCGACCTGATGCCGGTGAACACCTCCGGCAACGCACTCCCTCACCAGAACAGGAGTTGGCCACCCTGGTGCAGTAATTGGCCACAACCTCCTATGATAAGCTCCATAAAACCCCGGCCCTCAGTCACCAGCGGCTGCGGAACAACTGACCACGGCGGCGGTCAGACCTGTGACGCAGCAGGGGGTGCTAAGAAAGCCTGGCTCCGCTGGACAGGCCGCCATTGGAAACTGACCCTGGCAACGTTTAATGCTAGAACCCTTGCTAGTGAAGCTAGTTTAGCAGTGCTGTTAGAGGAACTAGAGGGCATGAAATGGGATGTCATAGGGCTTAGTGAGGTTAGGAGGCCGAATGAGGCATATACTGTATTGAAGGATGGGCATGTACTGTGTTATCGAGGTTTACCAGAAAGGCGACAACTCGGGGTAGGTTTTCTTGTCAATAAGTATATAGCGGGTAATATAGATGAATTCTATAGCATTAATGAGAGGGTTGCAGGCATCGTAATTAGGCCTAATAAGCGGTATAAACTGAAGGTTGTACAGGCCTATGCACCTACATGTAGTTATGATGACCAGGCAGTTGAAAGCTTCTATGAAGATGTAGAATCGGCAATGCGAAAAGTAAAGACGCAGTATACTGTACTAATGGGCGACTTCAATGCCAAGGTAGGGAAAAAACAGGCAGGAGACAAGGCAGTAGGTGACTATGGCATTGGTTCTAGGAATAGCAGGGGGGAGTTACTAGTTGAGTTTGCAGAGCGCAATAACTTACGAATCATGAATACCTTCTTCAGCAAACGGAAGAACCGGAAATGGACATGGAAAAGTCCTAACGGAGAGACCAAAAATGAAATCGACTTCATAATGTGTTCAACCCCCGCCATTGTGCAGGATGTAGAGGTAATCGGGAAAGTTCGATGTAGTGACCATAGGATGGTGAGGTCCCGAATTAGCCTAAATCTGAAGAAGGAACGCAATAGATTAGTAAGAAAGAAACCCATCAACGAATTAGCGGTGAGGGGGAGGGCAGAAGAGTTCAGAATCTCGCTACAGAATAGGTTTTCAGCTCTAACTGAGGATGGCGACATTACCCTAGAGGCAATGAACAATAATTTCAGAGATATCATTACTGAGTGCGCAGTAGAAGTAGGCGGTAGGATAGTTAAAGAGGATACCGGTAAGCTGTCTAAGGAGACGAAAGATTTGATTAGGAAACGGCAGAGTATGAAAGCTTCCAATCCAACAGACCAGATCGAATTGGCCGAGATATCAAAGCTAATCAATAAGCGCAAGGTGGCCGATATAAGGAAGTATAACATGGAGAAAATTGAGCATGCTGTAAAGATAGGGGGAAGCCTTAAAGCGGTAAAGAAGAAATTGGGCATAGGCAAAAACCAGATGTATGCGATAAGGGACAAGGCGGGCAACGTCATCACTAATATGGACAAGATAGTCAAAGTAGCCGAGGAGTTCTATACAGATCTCTACAGCAGCCAAAGTAGTCAGGACCGTAGCGAGATTGGCGGTAGGGAAAAACAGTCAGACGTTCCACCAGTGACGAAGGACGAGGTCAAGAAAGCACTAGAAACTATGAAAAGGGGGAAATCAGCTGGAGAGGATCAGATAACTACAGATTTGATGAAGGACGGGGGGGATATCGTGCTAGAAAAACTGGCCACCATGTATACGCAGTGCCTGATGTCATCGACGGTACCGGAAGCATGGAAGAATGCAAACATTATCCTCATTCACAAGAAAGGGGACTCTAAGGACCTTAAAAATTACAGACCAATCAGCTTACTGTCTGTTACGTATAAGGTATTTACTAAGGTAATCGCCAATAGAATCAGGACAACCTTAGACTGCAATCAAGCAAAGGATCAAGCAGGGTTTCGGAAACGGTACTCTACTATCGATCATATCCATACCATCAATCAGGTGATAGAAAAATGCTCGGAATATAACCAGCCCTTATACATAGCATTCATTGATTACAAAAAGCATTTGACTCAGTTGAAACCTCGGCGGTGATGCAGGCATTGCGAAATCAGGGGGTAGACGAGCCGTACGTGAAAGTGCTGGAAGATATATATAGTGGCTGCACAGCAACCATAGTTCTACATAAAGAAAGCAATAAAATTCCCATAAAGAAAGGTGTTAGGCAAGGAGACACAATCTCCCCAGTACTATTCACAGCTTGTTTAGAGGAAGTATTTAGAGACTTGGAATGGGAGCAGTTAGGGATAAGGGTAGATGGAGAATACCTCAGTAATCTGCGATTTGCTGATGACATTGCCTTGCTAAGCAACTCGGGGGATGAACTGCAAATAATGATTGATGACCTAGACAGAAAAAGTAGAATGGTAGGCTTGAAAATCAATATGCAGAAGACTAAGGTAATGTTCAACAGCCTCGGGAAGGAACAGCAGTTTACATTAGGTAGCGAAATACTGGAAATAGTAGGCGAATATGTCTACCTAGGACAGGTAGTAACCGCAGATCCAGACCATGAAAAGGAAATATCAAGAAGAATAAGATTGGGATGGAGCGCATTTGGCAAGCACTCGCAGATTATGACTAGCAGCTTACCGGTATCGCTCAAGAGGAAAGTGTACAACAGTTGCATCTTGCCTGTACTCACCTATGGGGCTGAAACGTGGAGGCTAACCAAGAGAGTTCTACTTAAGTTGAGGACAACCCAGAGGGCTATGGAACGAAAAATGGTAGGGGTAACATTAAGAGATAGAAAGCGTGCAGAGTGGGTCAGAGAAATAACTCAAGTTAATGACATTCTAGTGAAAATTAAGAAGAAGAAATGGACATGGGCAGGACATGTAGTGCGAAGAGAGGATAACCGATGGTCGCTGAGGGTAACAAACTGGATTCCAAGGGAAGGAAAGCGTAGCAGGGGGAGGCAGAAAGTTAGGTGGGCGGATGAGATTAAGAAGTTCGCAGGGGTCAAGTGGATGCAGCTAGCACAGAACCGGGTTAAGTGGAGAAATATGGGAGAGGCCTTCGCCCTGCAGTGGGTATAATCAGGCTGATGATGATGATGATGACCCTCAAAATTTGACTTCGTCCGATTTGGACCAAAACCGACGTTCAGGCTAATTCAGCTATGTCAAGCATGCTGGTGACTGAAATTTAGTCCAGGCCACTCTCTGCTGAAGCTGAATTCAATTTACTGACAGGCACACTGGACAGCACTCAAAATATTGTTATGTCGCTAGTTAGATAATGGACGTACCAATACAATAAAACAAGGTGAGCACTTGTCAAACAGAGAGCACGTGCAATTAAAAGCATCGACATTTTCCGGAGACGTGGTTACGTGGTTACAGGGATGATGATAGCGTTTCACCGCTAGAGATTCTTTGACGAAAAATAAAGACTCGTTCAGTCGTTTTTATGCAATTTCAGTGCCAAATTAAAATAAATCCTCAATTCTTGAATATTGTAGTGCTCAATTTGAACTAAATGAGACATCATTTTTATATTTACACCATAATATAATTTAGTACATATTGTTACATTTTGGTCCATGTTTTGTCCCTTTACAGGTCCGACGGGCACATTCAAGTGCAAGGCCCTTAGTAACAATAGCGCAGCACTAGTGCCATGTAGCTGTGCACTGTGCACCGTCAGGCATAAAGCGCCAGTTCTAGAAGGCCTTTTTGGTGTCCATGGGATCGAAGCATAAGTTATAGTCCTGTGCATTGTTGATAAATTCAGCCTAGCCCCACCATCCACTGGTTGTCCTGGTTAGATGAGTTGGTAGACAAACTGCCCCACATGAGTAACAGTCCAGGGTTCACTTTTGGACCACGTCAAATTTTTCACTACTGATGCTTCTGGAAAACTTATATAGCTTTTCTTTTTACCTGTATGGCTGGACTTATGTGGGTGCTAATGAGTAATTAGCGTCTATTTGAAGTCTACTTTATCTTAAGTGTTTCCACTAAGCATACATTTGACTGATCCAGCAGCCAATGCATGGTAGTGCTTTCTTTGATACACGTCGCATAATTCAGCACTCTGCCTGAGATGACCAATTCACCTGCTGCTAACCATATTGCTGTAACGCATGTAGCTCAGCCAGAATGTTCTCCTCAGTTGAGCAAACCAACCGTTTTCTGGTCGGAGCATTTCATCGATAAAAAAAAATTATCTTTATTATTTCGATCAGTAAGCTACTATCATTTGCATACCATGCATGAAACATTTTGTAGATTTTGAACTGTGTACTCACAAGATGAGTTGTAACGGTTTCAACTGATAACAGCTACAAGTGAATGGCAGCCATCCTTCCACCAGTGTTCTTGTGATCTGCAAAGAGCAAGGCTCCTGAAGTGAAAGCTGCATGGGCCACAATCTCCACACGAAGTCTTGTATCAAGGCATTTCTAGAACAAACGAGTTTATTCTAGTAATGTTGATAGGCAGTTCATTGGAAGGTTTTGCAGACACAGCTGCTTCTAGCCAGAAAGGAGCTTCAGTTCCTTGGGGTGTATTACCATTTTGTTTTTGTTCATGAACTTGCCACAGAATCCATATCTTTATCTGCCAACAGAACTTTTTTTATGTACTTTGTTCTTTTCAAGGCTGAAGTAGTACAGGAAAGATAAGGGCTGCAAAATAGATTGATTCTTGTGGTAAAGTATGTGAAGTAAATGAAATAGGCTTTTGCCGCAGCAAAAACCCTCCGCCGAGTAAACAATCTATTTCACTCAGGCAATGTAGTTATATGAGAAAGCAATTGGGACCGGCTTTAGCGGCAGTAATATGTGTGGGTCTCGGAACGGTCATGCGTACAGTACTACAGTTTGCAGCAGTTTGGAGTTTTATGGAGCAAACTTTTTGAACCCGCAGAACCGAAATAAAAATTTGCCTCAAGCAACCTGGTGCGCTGTTCCCTTTCAAGTCAGCTGAACAGTGCAAAGAAAGATTGTTGGTAAGAGCGTGACATGGGCACCATATGACTACCGAAGAAATTCCTTTTTTTTTGCAGTTTTTCGAAGTACATAGGCGAAAATCAAGAGCTAAAAGTACGAATTAAAAACGAATACAACCCACAAAAATATCCGTGCTTCAGGTTGGGCACAGATGCAAAAAGCGACGTGTCAAAGAACGCGAACTAAAAAAACTAAGCGCTGTTAAAGCTGATCACACCATCGATCACTTCAAATCTTGCGTGCACGTTTCTGTACGGTCCTGTCGTTTTTCAGAGAATAACTGGCACTTTTTACATCAAAAACAATAAATTACTTTCTTCCTGCCGATAAGGTGGTCAAATATTTAGGGGAATCCCCCAAGGTGCAGTAAATTTGTAATAAGGGAGTAACTACTCATTGCATCCACCCAAGCGCAGCCATACGGCTACGAAGGAAAGCTATACAGCTTTCTCAGAAACTTCGTAGTTAAAGAAAAATTCGTCCTGATCCGGGAACCGAGCTTGGCACCACCGCCTTTCCGGGGCAGTCGCTCTACCAACTGAGCTAACCAGGACGGTCAGCAGATCAGATGGTAGGGCGAGAGCGGGAATGGTGTTGGTCAAATATTTAGGGGAATCCCCCAAGGTGGAGTATATTTGTAATAAGGGAGTAATTACTCATTGCATCCACCCAAGCGTAGCCATACGGCTACAAAGGAAAGCTATACAACTTTCTCAGAAACTTCGTAATTAAAGAAGAATTCGTCCTGATCAGGGAATCGAACCCGCCACCACCGCCTTACCGGGGCAGTCGCTCTACCGACTGAGCTAACCAAGACGGTCAGCAGATCAGATGGTAGGGCGAGAGCAAATTGATCTATAACTCGAAGTGGGAATGATGTTGGTCAAATATTTAGGGGAATTCCACAAGGTAGAGTAGATTTGTAATAAATGAGTAATTACTCATTGCATCCACCCATGCGCAGCCAATGCAATGAGTAATTACTCCCGTATTAAATATATACTCCACCTTGAAGGATTCCCCTAAATATTTGACCAACATCATTCCCACTTCGAGTTATAGATCAATGTATTATAGAGTTATAGATCAATGACGAATCCGACTGGATTGACATGTTGGAAAACATGTGGCTGATTTGAGCCTGGCAGATTTGTTGATGTGCTCAACTGACAGCAAGCAGCCTAACTACTGGCATCAACTAGAGCACAACTCACCCGTGATGATTTTTTTTTACTTTTTACAGTGACTCATGCTATACAGATATTTTAAAAGTGGACTAAACAATGCGGCCCAAGCATAGAAACAAGCGATATTTTGTTTTGTCTTGCACTGTTATTTTTTCCTTCATGCATAAGCGCCCACACACCAGGAGGATGAAAATCCTGCAGGTTATGCACCTGTATGGATATGAACGAGGAATGACGAATGATGCAGCATTGTCCAAATAAAGGCACATAATGCTCTTGAAGAGCCTATAGAAACTCTCAAATTGAAATAATCTTATACTACAATCCTTCTTTTTTTCTGGATGAACACAATGCTTATAAAATATATTCGCAAAATATGGTGTGTAATGCAAGCAGCTTTCCTGTCATCAGCAGGACATCCGCAGCTATGCATCTAAAACTTGCCGCCACTGTGGGGAAGCAATATGAAATGCAACAGTAAGATGCCCTGCTTTGATCTCGCAATCCTTTTGCGCCTCAAATGAGAATTCAGTGTACTCGCCACGTTTACAAGTATCACAAGGTCCTTATACTACACATCCGGTTAGCCCCTGAACTTGCATCTCCAAAATGAGAGGGCATGTGCTGCACTTACCATATTTGCTAAATACGCACTCGGGCACAACAGAACACAGCGCCTTTCAGGTCTTGCAGGCATGCGTTATGTTCACCAGTCAAGAAATGTCTAAAACCTTGCGTGCCTAGTTAGAAACAAACCCCTATTTCACAAAAACTGGGGCGACCAAAATATGTTAGGAACTCGCACAAGCCGCACAGTTTCATGCTCGCAGAATAGCAGCTATGTTCTTCTACCAAGCACATATATGACCAACTGCTTATTTCTGTTATCTGAAACTGCCTCCCCAACAAAATCTTGGCTCTTCAGTAAAACTTCCCATCATGTCAGAAAAGAAAGAAATCAAGCACCATACAACACTTCCAAGCTGCACCATTGAACTGAGCAGTGTCCATTTTTTTGGTAAAGTTGTTTTTCCTTTTTAGATACGAAATGACTGCACTATTCCAAGTTTGACATTGTGTCCACTCCTATCTTTGTTCAGGTTGGATCGATAGGATCTATAATTAAAGAGATAATTAAAAAATGAAGCTAGAGTGACTTGATGAAAATAATGCTCAGCACTTTCTGCACATTGGCAATTACAAAACACTAGCCATGCAATAATGACTAGCCTCTCACAACAAGTATGTTTCCATGGATATTTTGTACATTTTATGTAGGGGTGTCTTGCACTTTTTTTAGGTAGTAGAGGATGCAATAGTGTGCAACAGGAAAGAAAAAGAAATGGCAAGAGCATAGCCCAACAGGTTCCTCATCATCATCATAACCAGCCTGACTCCGCCCACTGCAGGATAAAAGTCTCCTTTAATTCTCTTCTAAGGAGGTAGATGAGCATGCTGGGAGCTCAATGTCGGCAGCCACAGCCAGTTTGCTCAAAGTGGGAGACAAATCATCAAACTGCATGGGAGAAGTTGTAATTAGGCATTAACGCAGATGATGATGATGGTGCCATTGTCAGAGAGAAAGTCAAAATCTGAAATGGTGCCACAGGAGCACGACGAGAGAACAAATTATATGGTACATAATGAGCTATGAATGGTGACCCTGGCCGTGCAGGCAGTCAAAGGCGAAAGACACTGCGCATTACAGTGTGAGAAGCGAAAGATCAGATAATGATGTCCGCACTTTTATTAGCTTGTGCAGTTTCCTACATATCACACATACAATAGCACCAGTGTCAACAAGGAACGGTCCTCCACTGCTTCAAGTACAATACGTGGCCCTACATTTGTTAACATATTCGCAGTTCTTGCCTCAGGCAGTAACTAGTTTTCCTGGGGCAAAGATGCAGCAAAGAAACCGAGTGGCATTATGAGGATGGAGGCGAGCCGGCAGGTGGTGAGTGGAGGTGTCAAGTTGTCTGCACTACAGACGTGGCCGGGGCGGCGCTTAAAGACAGGCACATCTGCAGGTAGCGACAATGACGCACAATGTGACCAGAAACTCTGCACACATAATAAATAAGAAGGTTGTCATATATGCGCCAGGAGTCCACTCAAAGAGGGGACGGTTACGTAGGAATGAAGGCGGCAGGCTACAGTGGAAGGCGGAACGGGATAGTCATGTCTGACCAGATCTGACGTTGCCATACATGAGCGATATTGCAGCAGGAACCTGCAGATGAATGAATGGCAGCACTTCAGACACTTGCTCGCAAATCAGCCTGAAAGGTCATGGCCAGGCTAGATGGAGGTCCCCAAATGTCCTTAATTAGGAGTAGCTGTTATGTCACCTCCCCAATCGCAGTATTTAAACTGGTCCAACAGCAAGCTGCTGACAGAACTGAGCTGGAAAGTGATTCAAAGTGCACAGAAGGTAGCTGAACCAGAATGCGCTGCTTTGCTCCTGGCAAAGCATGAATATATTGGCAACAGTGATAGGGTTTCGGACAACATCTAGACTGCGTCAGCCTCGATGTTTTTGAGAATGTGCTTTATCCGATCCATCTCTGGCTGGAGACTTCTAGATGTGTACACAGGTTCACAATGTCTTCAGTATAACTGGTGGAGGATCCTTGCAGCTGGGTTTAGGCTCCCAAGTACTGTTTGGAACACAGCTTTTGTATGCAAGGGCTGTCAAAAATCTAACAAAAGGCGCGTTTAAAAGCAGACTAGGTGGTGAAGTTTGCTTTGCGGTTTCTGCTCTACTAAATGGCAATGCCTGTCACGTAAAACACCATATCGTTCAGCTTCACAGCGTCGTCTCCCTGGTTGTGGACGCTTAACCGCTGGTAAGAGGTAAGCCAATCCTATGTATCTTGGTCACTGAACAAATTGAAAATGGCCAGGTCCCACTATCGACATCAAGGTCCCTACATGCCTATCTTAATGTTTAGCCAGCTGTGGCGACCTAATCCTTGAAAACTTCATCTCATTCGCACACTTCATTGTCTGCTGCTCCTTGCTACACGAAGTCAAGAATGTAGCGCAAAAATAAAGAACAATGGACGAAGAAGAACGCATAAGGCGATTGACTAGTGCTAGTCAATCATTTTCTATATCTTTCCTCGTCCGCTCTTTATTTTTGCGCTAAATTCTTGACTTCGTGAATCATCAATTACTCGGCAGCAAGCTACACTTGGGAGAGAACGAATAAGGTTTGCCACACGAGGGACGGTGTACGAATTCAGGATCTCTGAACAGAACAGATATTCAGCTTTAAGCGACGAAGGTGATGTTAGTCTAGAAGCAATGAGCGATAATTTCAGAGCCATTGATAACGAGTGCATGGCAGAGGTAGGCAGTAGGATAATTAGACAAGCTGCCAGTAAACTACCTAAGCCGACGAAATATCTGATTATGAAATGGTAAGGCATGAAAACCTCCATCTCATTGGTCAGGATAGAACTGGCAGAGATGTTAAAGGTACTCAGTGATTGTAATTTGTTCAACGCAAGTGAGTATATTACGGAGAGAATCGAGCATGCTCTAAAAAACAATGCTAGCCTGAAAGAAGTGAAGGGGAAATTAAGTAGGTGAAAACCCGATGTATGCATGCCAAGGTAGCCGAGGAGTTCTACACTGATCTGTGCAGTAGCCTAGTAACCAGGCTGATAATGAGATTAACAATAGTGAAGAGCAATCAGACGTTCCGTCAGTGACAAAGGAAGAGGTTAAGAGAGTTTTAAAAGCTATGAAAAGGGGGAAAGCAGCTGGGGAGGCTCAGGTAACTGCAGATTTGTTGAAGGACGGTGAAGATATTGTGCTTGAAAAATGGCCACCCTGCACATGCAATGTCTGGACATCGTCACCGGGGTTTTGGAAGAATGCTGACATTATTTTAATCCTTGAGAAAGGAGATGCTAAGGACTGGAAAAATTACAGACCAATCAACATACTACCTGTTGCGTATACGGAATTTACTCATGTCATTGGAACTACAGTTATATATACTGAACTCGAAGGGGATCACGAAATAGTCAGATACATAGGCAATTTCATATATAAGGCAAACCAACAGATGAGGCTCTCTATAACCCAGAAGCATGAATATGGTGCATGTATGGCAGCGGTACGTTGCCTGCCGGCAACACACTGCTCACCAAGCGTGCGGCGATGCCCCGCAAGGCATACACACGCACTGAATATCACCTGCCACCTAGTGTCGAAAAGGAGAGTACATTGGGCACAATTTCAAATGTCGCTTCGCAGGCGCCGGAAATCTTGGCAGGCAGCAGCTGCCATGGCTGCACAACCCGGCTCTATGCATGAAAAATGGTCGTCGGTGAGATGGTAAAACAATCCTTTGCAGGGCACGACTCGCAATTCGATGGACATGAACAACGCTGCTAAATTTAATGTGGGATTTCCAGGGGGATATTTTGAGAGTTATGACGCAGTAGGTTAAAGCGCTTGTCAGGGGATTCGAGGGATGGAGGTTCGATCCCCGGTGGAGATCGGATTTTCATTTTTTTTTTACATTTAAGGAGAAAGTTTTCAGCGCAAAGGCATGCGGTCAAAGAAAAGATAAAGAAGGAAGACTATAGCGACCGGACAGCTGAATGGGTGGCTACGCCTCTCGGTGCATCGCTCAATCGCTGGAATGCGCCGGCTGGGGCCGGTGCATTGCCAGCGCATTGGAGCGTGCTGTTTGTCGTTGGTTTGTGTGGAAATTGGAACTCCCAAGGTTTAGATGACGTTGTGCGTGAATATATCCTCAAGAGAACAGAAAGTTGGGCTAGTTGTGTGAATATGTCCAGTGAAATGAAGTCTGGCCAAACAAGGCTGGCGAAACGTGGTGCATTGTTGGCTCCACTGGCAGCTACGCAAACTCGTCAGACGCTTTTAAGCCGATTCATTTCTACGGGTTTCCACTGAAGCATGAGTGGCGGCGTGACCTAAGCATGGTTCTTTGAGAGGCAAAGGCACGAATCTATGCACGAATTTTTAAAATTCTGCTTGCTACCGGATGCTCTGTGCCTTCTGTTCCCCAGGAGTGACGGCACAAGAGTCTCGGAATCGAAGCCGCACTCCTTCATCTGTAGTCACTTTATTGACAATTGGAAATCGAAGTAACCCAATAGCGTAAGTTAAAACGCTAGCATTTCCCCGCCTGTGTACAAGAAAACCCCAGCATGGAAAAAGAAAGGGCAGCTCCACCATCGTCGTTCGGGCGGCGTTACGATCTTCAGTGATGGGTAGAGACAATGTTTTTGCAGCTACTTTCGCTGACATAGTCAAAGATAATTTACTTTTTTCTCTTAACAGAAAGAGCAGATAAGATACATGAACAATTCCTATTACCATGATGTCATTTTTCTTAATTTCGTATGTCTCTGCGTTGATACTCTTACAATTTGTTAACATTTGATTGTGGCATGTCCATTTCGCCTAATAAAATAACTAATTTCACAGCTTAATCAGTACCGCACGGTCACAGAATCTGTTATCGGCTTCATATAAAAGTTGAACAAGAAAAAAATACAATTTAATTTGTGGAAATGAGCTTAAACGTAGCATTTTTTTTTATTTCGAAGGCCGTGTAGAAATTTTTTTTTCGCATTTACGTTGCACCTTACACGGCTTTACGTATTTTCTCAGCAGCGCCCATTCCCTGGCCCACCAAAATACATGTGTTTCTCATCGGCGTTTAAGTAAGAAAATACCGTTTTACCTCTCTCAGAAATTGCTTCTATGGCCAATGTAAACAGATTTCGCAGCAGTCCGGCAAGGTGCTGTGACAAAGTTGTAAAAGGAATGGCTTTCAGTTATCCGGATTCCTTTACGTGCAAATAGAAAGCTACCTGGTCGTGTCGTTATGGTTTTGTCTCCTCAAACTCATCAGGTATCGAGGTCAGCTAGGTATCTTCCCCGCAAGTTCGTGCTACGCTGAGAAAGTAGAACACCTTAGCGAGCGAACCATCAGAGGGATTACTTTAACGGTAGAATGCTGTCTTTGTTGTCGGTGGCTATCTTACAACACATCACACTGTGCGTGTGTTTTTTTTTTTCGATTGTATTTAACAGTTTGACAGTATTGGACTATTGCCTTCAGATGTTCAAAGCAGCTGCGGTCAATCGCATTGAACTTCCTGTTTGAGAGAACACCTAAATAAGCAAAAGCCAACTACTACTGAGATCTCTCTATCATAACAGGCGTCCGAAAAAAGTAGGGCTACTGATAGCGGGAAATTAAATTTTTTTCTTTTCACAACCTCCGCAGCATGTCGACAGAAAGGTATGTATAGTATAATATTTTCTAAGTCAATTATATGTAGCAGCTCCGACACGTGTTCAACGAGAGCATTGTCGTTTATGTAAAAATGATGCTGAGGTGGTATTAATCATTTGGCTTATATTATGATTAAGTTTGATAGTCTCACGGCCGGGTTCAGTGAGGTGCTGGAAGTATACGTGTTCGTGCTATTCCAACCATAAGTAGCATTATACTTTTGTCTTGCTTGTTTATTTTTCTCCTTTTACAGCTCTCGTGGCAAGGTTGAAACTGGAATGTCAATTTCTATTCTACTCTGAATCCTTTGAGCCTAGCTATTACCAAAAAAGACATGTGCAGCATCTCTTTCATTTTACATGAACGCCGACCATTACAACTACCACTACTACGGCGCCACGGCTACACGGCTCGGCGGTATTTTATCTTCAGGCAGGTTTCGACTAGACCTAATATAACAGGACAGGCGGTGGTGTTGGTGTTCCTTCCTTGTCCTCGTCCCTTTCGCGCCGTTTTCATAATCCACTTCAACCATGAACCAACTAGCCCAAAGCAAAGTACTTCCTAATATAAGATGGACGCGCAGTGCAGGCGCAATTCCCGTCTTCGAAGTCGTCTTAACAACAAGTGCCTAACGAAGGTGTCTTCTTCTTCTTCTTCCGCGTTGTAATGGCACATACCCACAGTGGGGGATTGGCCAGAATTCGTTGTTGGCGACATAATATTTTTGATAATGTCGATTTGACTGTATGATATAGATAACCTCATAATTAGGAGCTAGTGTTGTTGAAATAACTTGAAATTTTGAGGCGATGTAATAGAAAGCAATGAAAAAGAAAGGAATAAAATTGTAAATTACTAAACAATAATAATAAGAAAAAATACAATTCAGACAGATAATAATAAGAAAAAATACGTATTCCTAGCGCATGGTGAAATCACGCGCGCGGCATTTTCGAGTATATAACAGAAATACCATGTGCCGGGCGGTTTCAGAAAAAAAGTACGCACGACCTGCCGAGGACGGCCCTTTTCTTTTTCAAGATTTCCCGGTCAAAAAATACTCCTTGCGATTACTCAAAGCAGCTCAAAGCAGCTCAAAGCTCTCAAAGCCACACCGCAAAACGACGGGTAGGGACATGCTCAAAAACGCCTCGCAGAACGGAAACGACTGCGCCGCTCAGCTGCCTCGGCGCTCCGCTGTTTCGGCACTCCGCCGCGGGCGGCGCTGTTCCGCCGAGGCGACGTTGGCGCCATACAACGGGCGCCCGGTTCCTATAGGGACGATAACAGCGCTGTGTTCGTCCCAATAGTCTCTCTTTTTTTTTTCCTTTGGACGCGTGCCTTTGCGCTGAAAACTAGTTCCCTAAATCTAGAATACCAACCAGCCCAACAACTTCCTTTACTGAAGTTCGTTTTCCTAACAACGTTACTTTCGGTTTTGGGTGATGACGTTATTGGATTGACAGCTATGTGTTACCGAACAAACAAACAGCAACAGTATGAGCCATTGAAGGCTTTCGCCCCAATAGGAACACGGGTGGAAGCAGGCTCGAGCATTTTGGAACAGCTCAGGGAGCAGTGGAGCAGTAAAACGAGTGTTTTGGAGCACTCAAATTATGTTTTGGAACATGTTTCTAGGGTCAAACACTTTTAATAACTGCAATTTTTTTCTAATATACAAAAAATCCAATTTGATTATTTTTTATTCAATATTCAATGCTGTACTACCTATGCACGCATATCTCAACATGTAAAGATGTGTAAAGTAACACAGCTGACTAAAAGCTTTTGCCTATTCTGGCTTGACAGCTTTAGACATCTCCATGCTCAAGCACCACCCCTACCTTACAATTAAAATAAACGAACTGCACATCGCCACTCGCTATCTTCACATCCTTTTTGATCCCGCAGCTGTGCTGATAAATTCCTGGGCTCTGCTCAGTAGTACCTTCGGGAAGGATACATGGCACTGAAGGGTAGCCTTTTCTTCCTTAAGCATCTTTACTTTATGGTTGTCTCCCAGTGACTCATGTTTTCTTTTCAATAATACTGGGGCTACACATTGGCAACCGGCTTTCTATGCCCTTTCAACACTCTTGAAAGCATTTCTTCCAATTGACACCGTCCTGGCATCACACCCATAATGCTTCATGTATGCTTTTGTCTGATGTAGACTTGACAGGTTTGTTATTAACAACGATTATATAGTAAAGTACACATTCGTTTTCACAGCAGAACTGTTGGAACAACTCGTGTAGTTCTTTGTAACCAGAAATATTTCCTCAACAGCTCGTGGGAGTCTGTGGCGATTGCTTCGATCCTTGCCCTCACTTCTCTCACCACCGGCGATTCAAAAGGGTGGGAGAAGTTGCTGTCGTGTGCACAAAACAATTTTCTCGCAATTAATTCCTCCCAGTCGTTTGTGACTCGTTTTAGAATAACTTGAGATCAAAATATTTCTTATGCTCGCTTTTCTAGTTTATTAAAATTTTATATGTGTTAGCTAGGCCAAGCCAAGGTGCATTGTACCTCCACCACCGGTGTGCTGCCATCGTTTAGACTATGACGACCCTTATAGACCAGAATACGGAGGGTAAATTGATCGCCGCCATATTGAGGGCGCTGTAAGGCTACCTAGAGGTGCTGCAGCGAAATGACTGCTCTGCACTACCAAACGAGGTGGCCACGGGTATTCATAGCGCTTACGCCTTCACGTTTCTTTGAAGTTTTCACAACTTGCTGCTCACAAAATCGTCAAAAGTGCATTTCTGTCTCATGGCAAGGCTGTTCTGCACATCTCGCAATGGCAGAGGCAAGCACAGCGTCCACAAGTGGAGCGAGTGGTTCGGTTAAGTGCATGGTACCTTTCTATGCGAAAAATACTGCGGTTGTGACTTTCCACTTTGATTTGCATGCCCAATGATATGCCACATAGTACCGAAACCCTTGGAGTACGCAATATATCCTACCCACGCGTGGTGTCTGCAAACATTTGTTGCAGTCCGCACCGCACGAACAGGTGGCATGCCGCAAGTGCGAGTAAACATGTCTCATTTGCTTCGATTCCCTGATGTCTAGGTTTTCATTTCAGAAAGGAATTGCGTTTTTTTTTTTAACAGCCAGGATAAGCAATGCCAACCAGTCACAAAAATAAGACCTTGATATCTCCTGTTTATTTGATGTGCTGCTGATTTATTCTTCAACCCTGCTGGAAAGGAAAAAAAGAACAAAAGAGATACCGGGAAATCAGCCTATGAGAAGCATTCACTCGCAGTAGCGGCATGCGGTCTGTTTTGTGAAGTGTGGGCTGTGGCAGATTTTTTGCAGTCACCACACAAAGGTAAAACAAATTGCGGACCGCAAAGGTTTTGCTGGTACATGGGACATTACTTGGGGGTGCAAATCAAATCAGAAAAGTCACAGCCATAGCAAACCTGCATACAACGGTATCATGTGCTTATAGGAACCACTCGCTTCACTTGTGGACACTGTACTTGCCTCTGCCCTCGCAAGATGTAAAGAATAGTCTTGCTGTGAGGCAGAAATTACCTTCTGACAATTTTATCAGCAACCAGTTGTGAAAACTTCAAAGAAACATAAAAGCGCAAGAGCTATACACCCACGGCTGCCTCGTTTGACAATCCAAAGCCATAGTTTCGCTGCGGCACCTATAAATGGTGCTAGAAAGCTTTCAAAATTGGAAGCTCTTGCTCTATAGACCTTTTAAAAAGTAGTCGTGGGCGCTGCCATATTGAATACTGGGCTGTGCTGCTAGCACAGGAAAAGTTGAGAATTATCTCTCCCAAAGCCGCCCGACAGCCTAGTCAAATCGGTTTCGCCGAGGCTCGTGAAAAGGTCTATAGCACAACATGCCACGGCCCTGCTGCACTTCTCACAGTCACCTAATCAAATTGCATCGAACCGCATTTCTTGTACCTGGCGAAATTAATGGCCCAATACAATTAATGTCAAGCAAAAATTATGTTTCGCTAAATGTTATGGCAAAATACCAAGGCATCAAAACATGATGGCCAAACATCAAGTTTTTGGGAGTTTTGAGGCAATATCGCGTTTTGGGGCAGGATGGCGCAGCAAAGCAGTTTGGAGCAGAATATAGCAAACAGAGTGAATGAAGCAGTACTTCCACCCTGCAGGTAACAAAGCACTGGATGCTTTTGGCGAATGTGTCTGCTCAGGACAGGTAGCAACCGTAGATCCGGACCATGAAAGGGCGATAACTACAGGTTTTCCCCCGAATTTAATCCTAGTGCTAGTGCAAATAATCTGAGCACTGACTGATATAATCTGCGTGCCATGTAATTTAATTCCAGTGCCAAGCATTTAGTTAAAGCGCCAGCATATCTATTTCGAGCGCGAGCTTAAATAATACCAGCGCCAACTAATTTAATCCGAGTGCCAAAGCAATTAATACAAGCGCCGGCAAATTTAATCCGTGTGCCAACCAATTTAATCCATATGTGGAAAATGAATGCATAGAGGGCTCCAATGCACGAAACATGAATTCCAGAAATAAATCAAAATTGAGATCATCTTTCAGACAATGCGCCGAATCAGCGAAGCGTCAACTTATAGGATAGCCTTCATCAGTATTATGACAAACAGTGCCTTGACGCAAGTGTTTTAGACCTAATGACTCCCAGAAAATAAAATTGAATTTTAAAGACGGCCGCTTCACTGCTTTTACAAGCCTGTAGTTTGTTATCCACCTAGGCCGCTACGATTGCCGCCCAGGCAAATTAAGCACTGCTGTTTGGAGTGTAAGCTCTGCTGTACATAGTTTCAGCCACTTTGCGATGTCACAGCCAGACTGAATGCAACGGCGCGCGCTCTCTCTTTCCATGGTAGTGGCCGTGTAAAATTGAGAAAGCGGTAAAATGAGATATGTTTTTCTGGCTCCATGTCTTCTCACCTGAACCAACTCTGCTTTACGCTAATCCTTCTTTTCTGTTAGTGGTGTTGAATCATTATTAGAAACACAAATACATTTTTTCACCGGTTGCCATTTCATAAAAACAGCAGGCTGTTGTGTGAAGGCCGAAATACCATCAGCATGCAGATTCAGTGCATATGACAACCCATAATAAGCAGTGCTTAACCAGCCAATTAGAAGATGACAGTCATATTTATGCACTTGTCATGCGTCTAAACTAAAAGCTGAAAGAGGCTTGTCATAAACTGCAGTTTTTCAGTTGCGCGTGGTTCTTGGTTTTCGCAAGATACAAGAACAAAGCGAAATAGTGCGTGCAGATGTGACGCTTAAGCATCGCATGGTCTGCGAAGTGATCTCAATTTTGATTTATTTCTGGAATTCATGCTTCGTGCTTTAGAGCCCTCCAAAGCATTCATTTTCCACATGTGAATTAAATCCGCTAGCAATTGTATTAATTGCGTTGGCACTCTAATTAAATTGTTTGGCACTGTCATCATTCGAGTTGGCGTTCGGATTAAATACACTGCCACTTTTATTAAATGCTTGGCACTAAAATTAAATTACACGGTGCGCAGATTGTATCAGTTGGCGCTCAGATTATTTCCGCTGGCACTAGGATTAAATTCAGAACGAAAACTTGCAAAACAAGTCTAGGATGGAGCGCATTTGGCAAGTTCTTGCAGGTCATGACTAGCAGCTTACCGGTATAACTCAGGAGAAAAGTAAATAACAGTTGCATCTTACTAGTACTGATCTATGGGGCTCAAATGTGAAGGTTAATTAAAGGGGTTATACTTAAGTCGAAGTAGATGCACAGAGCTAAAGAATGGAAAATGGTAAGTGTAGTCTAGAGGTAGGAAGCATGCAGAGTGGGTCCAAAAAAACAACTCTAAATAATGACATTCTGGTGGAAATCAAGAAGAAATGATTACAAGCAGGACATGTGTTGCAAAGAGAGAATAACCGATGGTCACTAAGAGTAACAAATTGAATTCCAAACGAAGGCAAGTGTCGCAAATGGCGGCAGAAAGTCAGGTGGGTGGACGAGGTTAGTAAGTTTTCAGGTTTCAATAAGGTGCAGCTAGCACAAGACCAGGTTAACTGAAGGATTATGAGCTAAGCCTTCGTTCTGCAGTGGGTATAGTCCAGCTAATGATGATAATGATGATGAGCTATGGACAAAGAAAAACCGTATGGCAACAAAGGGCTCCTTTGTCAAAGAAAAAACTGAATTAAAAAAACTCTTCCCACCAGTTGAACCAAACTTGCAATGACCTCATTAAAATGGCCAGTTTGCTGCCACTCTGAAATTAATGGCCGTGCAGCATACCTTTTGGGATCTGCACTCGCAAAATCAATACTGAAATGGACATTTTACTTGAGAAATCTGTCGCCAACGGTGGCACCAGCATTTCATCTATCTTCTTGAGTATACTCGTAACTCCCTGCCACTAAAATGAAATATGGCTGACATGTCGTATTGTCTACAAAGAGGCTTCACAAATTCATAAAACATTTAGCGTAAATATATGCGCAGCTCCAACGCCTCAATTCGTCTTTTAATTAAACTGCACATGCTCTTTTCTCTCTGTCTGAGCACGTGGAGGGGCAGCTGAACTGTGCATGTGCAAAGGTTATCGCGGCGCGCGACCTGCGCTTGACGCGGCAGAAAGTGTAGATAAAGGGACAGAATGGAAGAATCGGGGTGTCTGGCGGGAGCCCTGCTTGGGGAGCGATCATGTTGTTAGCTGTTGGCGAGCGGCACGAAGCATCCTGATGTAATGCACTGTGGAGCAGAGCAATACCAGGATGAAGAAGGAAGCGATGCCTCCTGAGTTGGTTTTTTTGCTTGAGGTGCAGCCACGCGAGGAGTAATGTATTTTGTACTGCTCGGAGCCCCTTTTGCCATGTCACATAGGCCATCTTTACACCCCACCATGTTTTGTCTTGCCATGTGAAAGCACTGGCCCCTTACTATTGTAGCAAAGCATAGTCTTGTCACGAGCCTCGACCACATGCTTCGCATTGCAGCGGCGTGCAGTGTTGTATCTTTGCAAAGTGCTTATCTGCTGACCATAAAATAAACTGGCATTTTTATCATCATCATCAGCCAGACTATACCCACTGCAGGGTGAAGGCATCTCTGATATTTACCAATTGGTATTTTGGAGCAGACTGAAATTCATGTGAATTTGTGACTAGTACTCGGGCGAGGCCCTGACTCGCGGACCCATGCTTTAGAAGGCGGGGCCTTCATATTAAACTACAAATAGATTAGGTATTTTTAGATCTGCATCATTATCATCACCACGTCGCTTTGTTGCTTGAGCAGCGAGTCATGACGAGTCAGTGTGCCAGGTTCATCCACGCTATGATAGATGAAAGAATTCAGAAGATGTTGATGAATTCTGAATCAACAGTTCCTGAATTCCTGACCAAACCAAACCGAATTCCGAATCGGATGAAAGTAACACAGATGAAAAAGGAACCTGGAAGGAAGTGAGGAGCAGTCACAAAAAAAAAACTTGGCAGTGAAAGGGGTAATAACAGTGCGCGCTTTGTGATTAGGTTGTTGCAGTCTATCGATAGAGGCCAACTTCACATTGCCACAGTAGCCCTTTTAGGGTCATTTGCAAGTGTCTGCATGTACGGGCTTCATGTGGTCTGCCAATGCAACATGCGTCACTGCAAGAACGCTGCTACTGATGCCTTTGCAATGCAAATTCGGTACCCATCTTTCTCAAGAGCTTCCAGGCATCTTTGTGGATCTGAAAAGGATGCTTTTATATATTTGCAAAGCTTAGTTGTACAGCCTGTCTGTAACTTCAAACCAACAAGCATCAATGCAAGTCCACATTTCACAACTACATATTCGAATCAGTTCACATATATTCGAATGACAGTGTAGCATGATACTAAATGAGACAAGGATCCACCAAGCGTCATATGCTCACTTGCATCCCTGTCGAAAATGTCCCTGCCGAAGCACCAGAAATGGATGACCTGCTGCTTGCATTTTTGCAATTTCAGCCAATCAGATCCACTCAAAAGAAACATATGAAGCTTAAGTGGTGCCGAAGGCCCAGTCAGGTGACTTGTACGTCACCTTTAGCCTCGGTCCCACGGCAAAAATTGTATTTTTGCTACAAACTGCAATAAACGAGTAAGTTGGATATGGGCCTGCATAGCTGGAAAAAAACTTTGTGGGACACCTCAGCATTGCAGTTAAGGGTTATGGTGCGATCACGTTACACACTCACGGACAATGTTTCTCAACTTTTAAATCTTGCTTTGTAAGGTGTTTATTGGGGTACCAAGACCGTAAGCAACGTCCGCAAACAAAAGCGACGGGGGTAGCGTTCGAATCAACAGTGCAGTGCCAACAAGGCTCCGGGTTATAATGTCGGATACGGAAGTAGGGTCCCTGGCCGACATCATATAGTACGCATCATCAGTGAGACCTTTTAGAACATGGGTGACTCTTTCGGGCTCGGGCATAGACGGATTGACCCGCTTGCAGAGGTCAACCACGTCCTCAATGTAGCTGGTAAATGTTTCCTCGGGAAGTTGAAGCCGTGCATGGAGGCGTTGTTCGGCGCAGAGTTTACGTACCGCAGGACGGCCGAAGACATCCGCGAAGTTCGTCTTGAAGATAGACCACGTCGGAAGATCGGCTTCGTGGTTTCGAAACCACAGATTCGCCACGTCCGTGAGGTAGAAGAGGATGTTGCTCAGTTTTATGGAATCGTCCCAGCGGTTGTAAGTGCTGACGCGCTCGAAAGAGGCCAGCCAGTCGTCAACGTCATGGTCGTCGGTACCACTGAAGAAAGGTGGGTCACGGGGGCGTTGTGCCCCGGGACAGATGATGGTGGCAGGAGTGGCAGGGATGGGCGCCGATAGTTGGCTGGGAGCGTCCTGCGTGGTTGTGACCGAAGGCGTTAGCGTGCGGTTCCTAAGTTCTAGGGTGAAATTTGCGAGGAGGACTGGGGCGACGACCGAGATACCTCCACCAAGTGTAAGGTGTTTATTGGGGTACCAAGACCATAACCAACGTCCGCAAACCAAAGCGATGGGGGTAGCGTTCGAATCAACAGTTGTTGTTGTTGCTCTCCTCTAATGTGATGGCACATACACACACAGGGGGATCGGCCAAGAATTGGGGTGCACAGATATTAGATTTTGAGATGTATAACTACATCGGAAAAATAAAAAAATAAATGCTAGGGAATAGAAAAGGAAATGTAATTATGATAAACCAAAATATATAAGGGTAAATACTAACGCACGCAGTAGGAGAATAGTAAGATTTATATGTACAGATTAAAACTTCAAAGCATATTAATCTTACTATTCTCCTAATGCGTGCGAGAGTAAATACTAACGCACGCAGTAGGAGAATAGTAAGGTTTATATGTACAGATTAAAACTTCAAAGCATATTGGTTGGCAACCAGGGGCTGAGGAGTGCGGACGCGTTTTGCGTCGGCTGGTCGGAGCTGGACTCATGGTGTGTCAACGGAAAGCAAGGTACGGTGCTCTTTCATTCCTTGGACTTTAGTCGAGGCGTGAAGGTAGCCGCAATCCGTTGCTTTAAACTCGATGACAAGGAGCATGAAGTGGTGGCCAATCTGATCGCACCGGAGGATTGCGGCCGAGGAGTCGTCCATGGGATCTGTGATACATTCACGGAAGAACAGTTGTTCAGAGCATTGAGGAAGGATCCACAGAACCCAACGGTCGCTGGGGTGCGGCGGATGGGGAAGACTTCCACTAATATTATCACCTTTTTGGAACCTGAAGTCCCAAGATTTGTCAGGATTGAAGGCATGCTTATGCCATGTCGATTGTTCAAAAAAAGATATGAAGTTTGCTTCAGATGTGGGGAACTTGGTCATCGCTCAGATGTGTGCGATAGTGAAAAACCTAAGTGCCGTGGTTGTGGGGTGGTATCGCCGCCCGAAGATCACCAGTGCACTCCCCAATGTCGCCTATGTGGAAAGGGCCACCTAACGGGAGACAGACGCTGCAAAGAACTCTTCCGTACACCCTACCTTATCAAGAAGAGAAAGTGGGAAGTAAAATTAGCCGCCGAGGAGGCAGCCAAACAGAAGCTAGCCGCCGAGGAGGAGGCCAAGAAGCTGCAACAGGTCCGCTTTAGTCGTCGCGATGGGCGTAGTGAGTCCCACAACCGGTCCCAGAGCCGTACAAGAACCCGTTCCTCTTCGTTCCCGCGACTGCAGCCGCCGTCGTCCAAGACGATAATGGAGGGCTCTCGACGAAAGCAACAGCCGCAGCAGCAGCAGCAGCAGCAGAAACCGCCGCAGACACCATCAAAAGGAGTGAGTAGTGACCCTCAGGACTCAGCTGAGGTTCAGGCTCTAAAAAAACAGAATCAGTTGTTACAGGCGCAAGTTAAGGCACTGCAGGAACAAATCATTGCGATAGGCAAAATTTCACAACCAATGGAGACCGAAATGCCGGTAGCGGAGGCACCGCAGGAGGAACAGGAAAAGACCCCTAGGGACAGTCCTCCTGCAGCAAAAAAGAAAAGGATCTCGAAACCCGCGTCCAAGGATTGGAAAAACGATTCGCTAAAAAAGAAGACGACGACAAAATTTTCCAACAACAAGTTATGACCGCGTTAGAACGCCTGAACATTGCTATGGCAGAGATGCGGGTCGAAATGGCTAGGAGAGATGAGAGAATTCAGTTGGTTTACCAAGAGATTCATAACATTAAAAATGGCTCTGCATCACCGTAGAAATACCATTTGGCAGTGGAACTGTAGGGGCTTCAGTCGCAAACGCGCGGTACTGGAAACTTTTTTGACGAACATTGACAAACCCGAAGTAATCGCATTGCAGGAGTGCAGTAAGCACGCTAAGCTAGCGAGTTACAAATCATACGCGGGACGAGATGACAACACGCGAGTGGTCACCCTTGTCAAAAGGAATATAATGGTGCTGCAGCATAATACCGGGACAACAAATGTTGACCATATACTAATCGAGATAATCCCACAAAAAAGAAAATTCAAAAGTCTATTCATCCTCAATGCATATAGCCCGCCTCGACAAAAACGTCAATGCAACTTCAATGAGCTATTCGCCAAAGCGCGAGTGATCGCGAAAGGAGGACCCCTGTTGATAGTAGGGGACTTTAACGCGCATCACACGGCATGGGGGTATAGATACACGCAGGTAAAAGGACGCGAACTATGGAACAGCATTCAGCAGAATGGCTTATTGCTTCTGACGGATCCCCTGAAACCAACCCGCCAGGGTAACAGCGTTTCGATAGACACATCTCCGGACTTAACTCTAACCAGAGGCTGCATTTACGCCACGTGGTGCAACACAGGTGAAAACTTAGGCAGCGACCATAAAATTATAGAAATCGTAGTAGATAACGGCCCACCGGTCGTCCGCACCAAAAAGGCAACGTTGGTGAACTGGGAGGCTTTCCGAAATGGCCGCACAGGTGACGAGGAAGGCATAAGTAACATTGACGATTGGAATAAAAAGGTCATTCAGTCGGTCAACGAAGCAACGGAGGAGGTGGAGGTTGACGAGGACATTGAAGGAGTAGACCGTCACATGGTCAGGCTCTGGCGTAAGAAGAAGGATCTAAAAACGAGACTTACACAGAAAAGAGGGAATAGGAACTTGCGCAGAGAATTGGCAGTGCTTAACAAAGAAATTGAAGAATATGCGCTTGTTTTAACGAGGCAAAACTGGGGCAGCATTTGTGAAAAACTGGACAGGAATATCGGGAACGCAAGTACGTAGCACTTACTTCGGCATCTTCTAGATCCCGACAAATCTAAACTGGAGGCCAGGCAGCAAATTCACAGGCTAATACATACCTTTGATGGGACCGCGGCTACTCTCATAGCCCAAGTCCGAGACCGGTATTTGAACTGTGCAGAGGGCATAGGCCAACAAATGCCTGATTATAAGGGCCAGGAAAACCCGGAGCTAGATAGCCCGATAACGGTTGCCGAAGTCCGGGCAGAAATAAATAGACTGAGAACAAAGACTGCTGCAGGTCCGGACAGAGTCAACAATCGAATGCTAAGAAACTTGGACGACGCGTCGATCCGACACCTCGCAGCATTCATGCAGGAGTGTTGGGAGGCCGGTCGGCTGCCGGCGACATGGAAGGCCGCACACCTCGTATTCCTCCCGAAGCCGGGGAAGCGGCCGGGTTTCGAACACTTGCGTCCGATCTCGCTCACGTCATGCGTGGGGAAACTAATGGAGCATGTTGTTCAGGCCCGGCTGAACCGGTTTTTGGAGGACAACGATATCTATCCGAACACCATGATAGGATTTAGACCGCATTTGGCCGCATGCGATGTCATGCTGCAGCTAAAAGAACAGATCATACACAATTCAACAGTAGACACCAGGGTGATCGTTGGTCTAGACGTGTCAAAAGCTTTTGACAACGTGAAGCACTCGGCTATTCTGCAGAATCTCAGTGCATTAGATGTTGGAGTTCGCACGTACAACTACATACGCGACTTCCTCAGCGATAGAACGGCAACTATCAGTATGGGGGGACACACAGTAGAAGGTATTCGACTGGGAAATAAAGCCACACCACAGGGATCGGTGTTGTCCCCGACGCTGTTTAATATCGCCATGATTGGTCTCCCCCCAAAACTAGACGAAATCCAAGGGCTACACCATACATTATATGCAGATGACCTGACTCTGTGGATGTGCAGAGGCAGTGACGGTGAAATTGAACAGACACTCCAGCGGGCAATCGAAGTTATAGAAAGATACTTAGAACCGATCGGGCTCAGATGTTCGGCCGAGAAATCGGAAGCGCTCGTTCTCACGTCAATGCGATCGCCCCATCGTCGGCGTATAAAGCAGGATAACCCGAAAATAACACTCAGGGTCAACGGTAGCGTTATACCAACGGTGGAAACCATTAGAGTTCTGGGATTACGAATTCAGGCCAACGGCAGGAACTCGGAAACGATACAGAGGCTAGACGCTAGCACCAGTCAAACCTGTAGACTCCTGAAGCGGATCGCAAACAAACATGCGGGAATGAAAGAAGCTAACCTCCTTAGGCTAGTCCAGTCTTTTATAATCAGTAGGATAGTCTACGTGGCGCCGTATTTACGGCTTCACAAGGCAGAAAAGGAGAAACTTGACGTTCTCATTCGTAAAGGGATAAAAACGGCACTAGGTTTACCACCCAATACATCGACAAACATGATTATGAGACTAGGGGTCTCCAATACCCTCGAAGAGCTCATTGAAGCTGCAAGGACTTCACAATACCAGAGACTGCTGCGCAGTCGTACTGGTCGGAGCATTTTGGAAAAACTGGGGTATGAGCCGCAAGCATGCTCCAGACGTACAGAAAAAGTACCTAGACAGGTTAGAGACAAATTAAAAATACCTCCGCTCCCCAAAAACATGCACCCCGTTTACCATGAGAGCCGGAGGAGTGATAGAGCAACAGCGCTGCAAGCCCGTTTTGAGGGAAGACAGGACGTCTTATATACAGATGCCGCACAATGCGCGAACGGTAGGGGACGTGTTTCAGTAGCAACTAGAGAAGACGGGGGCTCGGTAGTATGCTGCAGCACCAGAAATTCGACCACAACGGAGGCGGAAGAGGTGGCCATCGCGCTAACTCTAACACAACAACAGGTCAAAATTATAGTTACAGACTCGAAATCAGCGATTAGAAACTTTGACGCGGGCCGCATTTCTGCCATAGCAGCAAGAGTGTTGGCCAGTGGTTCACCACCGGCAGAGCAGGTCGCGCTCATTTGGACACCGGCGCACCAGGGGTTGAGGGGGAACGAGAAAGCGCACGTACTGGCCCGAGGATTAGCTACATTCCGGGATCCCAGTGACGACTTATGCGCAACCCCGTACCCCTTGCGCGATGAGGAGCCCCTGCAGTTCGACGATGACCTTAACACCTACCAAGATATATTAAATCATTACAAATTAGGCAGATCAGTACTACCAAAAGCGTGTATGCAACTCACCAAAAGCGAGGAGGTTATGTGGCGTAAGCTACAGACTGGAGTATTCCCGAACCCCCAGCTTTACAGCAAGTGGCACCCGGAAATTTTTAGCCCCAGGTGCAAACGTTGCGATGGCATAGCGGACATGATCCATATGATATGGACATGTCCTAGATTTGGAGAACCTGACCGAACAGATGAGTCCTGGGAGGCACTACTTCTCAAGCAGGACGAAAAAGGGCAACGAGAAGTCATCCGTCTTGCCCTGGCCGCTGCTAAGATCCAAGGGATCCAGGTCGACGGCTGAGGGGGAGGACATGGTTGGGACAGAGCTTCGCCTCGGATCCTCACCAACCTTTTGACGGGTGCAATAAATGTTATTTCTCTCTCTCTCTCTCTCTCAAAGCATATTAGCCAGGTAGACGTTTTGTTGTTTCTATTAAGAAGTTTTGAATGGCGTTAAAAACATACCTGTGGCTGTACCCAAGCATGGTGGCACCGAACGATAATAAAATTTGGCTGCTCAAACTAAGACCCAGCTGTTGTAACGGCTTCTCTAAGTACCGTTTTCTCATCATGGTAAAACGGCGGCAAAATATCAAGAAATGATCTATTGTTTCCGGTTCCCCGCAGAATGCGCAGACAGGAGAAAGCGCCAAACCAGACCTGTGCATATAGAAATTTAGGGGCGGAATACGACAGCGTAGCCTGGTTAGAGAGACCTCAGTCTGCCTTGATTGACATGATTTCCTATTCCAGGAATACTTGAGGTGCAGGTAGTCATCCGAGGATAAAATAGATCCAGACTGCGTGCTTAATAAGGCACGCCGCCGAAATCGTGCTGCTATTATGTACGCTGTTGCCGGGAGGATGGGCAATACAGGGCCGTTCAGAGAATCTTTGGCTAGTCTGTCTGCAACCTCATTGGCTGTCACATTGCTGTGTCCTGGTACCCACACTATATGTATGAGGCTCAAATGTGAGGGAAGCAATGAAAGAAAGGTGTTTAAAATTGGCGAGTCCTTATTCGAAGAAAGCGACAAGCACAAAGAATAACAGTCTGTAATTACAGCCACTGTTGAGTATGTTGGGTCTAGTTTGCGCAGAGCAAGCACCACCGCCAGCAACTCCGCCTGGAAAATTGGACTAAAATCCGGAAGACGGACTGAAAAAGCCCAGCCTAAAAGCGGACAGTATATTCCAACGCCGGCTTTTTCATGAAATTGAGAAGCATCCGTTGCTATCGTTATGCTAACGGGAAGACTTTGTAAATGATCTTCTAAAAATCCATTTAAAATGTGAGGTGATAAGTGTTTTGCATTATTTGGGAAAATGTCATCATAGACAATGTGAACCGACGATGCACTTACTTTTGTTGGAAGGATGTTAGAAAGGACTACGTGCAAAGGTTGTAACAGATTTTGCACTAGAATTACCTGCGGGGTATGAAACCGAGGCCATCTGACTCCAAAAAAGGAGTCTGGCTCGCAACAAAAAATTGATATGGAGCGGTGGAATTGTGATTCATATATTTCCAGATACGTCTGGACGGTCAAGAATTGTAATCTAGTTAACAACGGTGGTATTCGGGCTTCAAGGTATAATACATTATTAGCCACAAATGTGGGGAGCCCAAGGCATAATCTAAGCGTTTCCCGCTCTAAAAGAACAAGCGGACGAATTTTGTAAGCAGGTGCACCAGAAAATAACACAGATCCAAATTCTATAATTGGGCGGACATACATAACATAAATCATTAAAAGTGTGTCTCACCGCATCCCAGACCTTGGATTGCTTAACCTACGCAACCTACCCACAGCACATGCCCCCTTCACTGCAACATGTTCAATGTGATCCCTCCATGCCAGATGGTCATCGTAAATCACTCCTAGATATTTCAAAGACTTAACTTGAGGAATCATTTCCTGCTTAAATGTTAGAGCAAGAGTTACCGGATCCTGAATTTGGAAAACAATGAACTGCACTTTTTAACATTTAATTTAAGTCTTAAGTCACCTAACCAATTTTGAAGGGAGCTTAGGTACGATTGCAGGCGCCTGTTGAGGGATTGAATGTCAGGTGCAGCCGTAAAGAACGCGATGCCATCCGCATAGGCATACGTGCGAACGTCTTGATGAGCGGGAATTGAACTCATTAAAATGTTAAAGAGCATTGGCGAGAGAACTGCCCCTTGAGGGACACCTCTGGTTTGTTGATATTTGCCAGAATAAACTCCATTCAATGAACAGTAAAATTGTCTGTTTTGTAGGAATGTAGATATTCAATCAATTAAGTATTGTGGAAAACATAGCGATTCTAATCTGTGCAATAAAATTCGGGGCTCTACACTATCATAAGCCTTCTTTATATCTAGAGTCACCAATGCAGCATGTATTTTTTTGCGCCGCGCAAGAAGAATTCGACTCTCAAGGTCGGTATGTGCATTCCATATTGAAAATTTTGCTCGGAATTCGATTTGACAGGGGCTAAGAATATGTTTTTGTTCGACAAACTCGGTAACCCGTTTGAGTACGACCCTTTCAATTAATTTTACCAAGTTTGATGTTAAAGATATTGGTCTGATATTTTCCAAAGTATAGCCACCACCATTGTGTTTCCGTAAAGGAATCACTTTGGCTAGTTTCCAGTCACCAGGTATCCAAGAATGAATAATTAAGTAATTTACCAATTCTAACAAGGAATTTGGAGACACTTCAAAGAGGATTTTTAACATTTTTGACGTTACTCCATCAGGGCCAGGCGCAGCAGTTGGCAACGTCATTACAATCGAAGAAAGCTGAAAAAAGGCAATTTTAGGGACATCCTTAACCGTATATACTGGGCCTACAAACATAGGGTATTTGAGAAGTGTTGACAAAAAGCGCTTTTCTAAACCTTTAGAGATGTTTTCTACTGTTTAAAGAGCTTCTTTAGGAGTCGAAACACATGAGGGTAAATTTTCTGAGACAGGAATCTTTTTCCGCGATTTTAAAAACCTGAAAAGTGCACGTCGGTTATTAGATTGTGAAAGGTAGTTGAAATACTCAGTATCATAATTATCTTTCGCTTGTGTGACTGTGCGTTTAAATGCAGCTGCAAACAATTTATAACCATGCCAATTTTTGGGGCACTGGTTGTGAAGGAGCTTCTTTCATGCAGCCTTTCTTCTTCTATAATCGGGCGAACAATCTGCATTCCACCATTTTGTTGATGTATTGCCTTTAGATGCACGTACTAAGAATTCACACTTCTTACGACAGGATGCAATAGCCTGGCATAATGTTTGCGATTTTAACTCTTCCGTAGCCTCAACCACTGACTCAAGAGACGAAATCAAAAATGAGTGAAACTGGTTATAATTTACGTATGATCTCAACTGAGATGTCGGCAGAGTTAAGCGGCAGTTAACCTCAAAAACAATAGGTATATGGTCGCTAGAGGTGCCAACATCAATTGTCGACCAATTTAGTATAGAAACACTAGTGCTGGAAAAAGTTAAATCTATCACAGATTGACTGTGAGCACGTACAAAAGTTGGTAAGCCAGAATTCATGCAGTGAAGGTTATTGTCTGAAAGCCAATCCCACAGACGTTTGCCGCAGGGATCCGTCTTGTAACCCCACGATACATGGTGCGAATTAAAATCACCAGCCAAAATAACCGAATTTTGACAATTAACTAGGAGGTGGTCTAGAGATCTGGTGTCCTGAACACCATGAGGGAAATAAACATTCGCTAATATAAACGGCCTTAACCCTGGAATTTCAAAATCTAGAGCCAATAATTCAGAATCTAAACTAGAATATTAAAAAGAAATCTTAGCCCTTTGACAAAATTTTGAAAAAACTAGAATTAGTAACCCACCCCCTCTTGACTGGCGATCTTGTCGGAATGATCGATAATTTTGTAACTGAAAATGTTTTTCAGTTGTAAGCCAAGTAAAACGATTATAACTGGATTATGTTTTAAAGAAAGGTAAACTAAATCTGTAGTAGCTGAAAGAAGAGATCTACAGTTCCACTGAAGAACTTTTAACTTTCCTATGGTTATATAATCCGGGCAGCAGCAACAGCCTGCCCCAAAATGTTTTCCTTTGGTTTAGAGCCTAGCTGTTGCTTTTTTGATTTTGCTTGTGGGCGAGGTGATGACGGGTTTGACAACGGGGATCCACTGCGTTTTAGAATTCGCGTATCTGTCTCTCCCATATCGGCATCATGAGCCTCGTCTGACTTGTTGGAATTTTGCGTAGGTGATGCGGAGACTCATTTTGCGAACAAGACATTGCAGCTAATGAGTGCTGCACTGATAGTGAATGTCCAGGTGCCATAGGAGAAACCATAGCAGTTTGCACAGTCTGAGAATTTTGAGGTGCTAGAACATTTAATATGCATTCTGTGACTGTTGTCACAATCCTATCCACCATTTTGGTCATGGTTGCTTCCACAGCAGTTATTATGGTTTTAGACATCGTGGAATCTAATGGTGCTCCTGAACGGGCCGACACACCTGCATACCCATGAGCTCTGTCTTTAATTTCCTGAATTGCCTCACGCCTCGAGCAACGTTTGCGGTCAATAATCTCCAGAATTTTCATTTCATGCGCTCTAGAGGGACATTCCAAAGAATTTGCTGAGTGAAGTCTGCCGCAAAGGCAACATTTGACAATCTGATCAGAGCATAATTGTGCTTTGTGTGCTTCACCGCATTTGCACCACCGCAAAGTGGATTTGCAACCGCCTGCAGTATGGCCATAACGCCAACAGTTGTTGCACTGCAGAGGTTTTGATGGTAGGTGATCTACTCTGAATATTAAAGGCCACGCTTTAATCTCCGATGGACAGACTGTGCTTGCAAATGTAGCAATAACCAATTCTGTCGGCACACGAACATTATTTACCTCCCGGCCACAGCGATAGACCGCAACAACGCCTGCCGCGGAAAGAAGGTCAAGGGTTTCTTGTGGACTTAATGAGGAATCTACTCCTCGGACTAGACCTTTTGTGCAGGCCAGGTGGGAAGGGATAAAACTGCTTACCTGATGAGAGGCAAAAGTGGAGCATTTTAGCAAGTCCTTTATGCATGATAGTTCTGGCGAACGGCAAAGAATCCCGCCGCGACCAAATTGGCGCACCTCGGCTATTCCTTCGTAGAAGGAAGTGATTTCCTGAAGGGCAGCTCGAACAGCTCCTGGGTTGTTCATTTTAATGGTGCCCCCATTCTTAGGTACGAGTGCCACAGGGATGTTGCGGACACCGGAGCTCTGAAAAGCTTCCAAGGGCAGATCATCGGTCAGGAGGGAAGCCGACCAAGGGGAGCGCCCTTGGCCGGGGGACTGCGTCGACATTACCTTAAATTGACAATGTCACCGCGTGCGTTGGTCAAAAGAGAACAAAAGAAGCACAGGGGAAAGACAAGACCGGGACCAGCAACCCAATACTTAGCCGATCGTCAAGGAGCGGAGGCGCTTCCTCACAGCCGTCCTCGTATGGTCCTCGTATGCCGAGACTCGCGGCAGGCTCCGGCTCCACTTCGTCTACCTCTTCGGGTTGGCGCGCGAGCTGATGGCGTTCGGGATTACTACAGCTTTTTAATTTTTTTTACACACCGATGCTTAGAGTCAGCACACATACACTTCCCATTCTGAGCAGTCTGACACCTTTGAGTGGATTTCTCATTTTCTCAATTAACTGATGAATTACAATCTCAACTTAATTTGCCTCATCAAGCAATAGTTTTTCATTCTGATTATTTGACCCCTTTGATCTCGCTTTTCCAATTTTTTTATTTTAATTATGTCAATTCATCAATTACCAGGCTCTTCATTATGAGCATTTTGCCACATTAACACCCCTTTTTTCAATTATTTCAGATAAATAATGATCAGTTACGCACTAAACATTTTTTTATTAGCATCACGAAGCAGTTGCCTTTAATTCTGAGCATTTTGACAAGTTTAAACCTTCTTTTCTACACTTTTTCATATCTTAATTCTTAAAATTATCAATTAAATACATTGATTTCATTATCTCGTGATTGCCTATCACACTCCAATCATTCAATAGAACCAAAATTACCATGATACAATTTTTTTTGTACCCAGCCCCAGTTCTTCCAGACACGTGGTGCTGACAACTACTATGATGACGCCGATGGCGTTTCAACCAAACTAGCTTTATAAGCTATCACTTAAAAGCTAGCTGCACTTGAATACCTTCCCAGATCATACTTGTCAACAGATCCAGGCTGTGTAATTTCAATTTCAATTTACATAAATCATGGCACATTGGGCTACTGACAAACTTTATCCCTTGCTTTCGTGAAAAAGATATTTTTCCACCTGTGGCTACCATTTTGAATTCGCAGGAGGTAGCATAACCTAGTCCCACAGAAATATTTGCAAACAACAATTTTTTTGATGCATAAATATCAAAATTTTTTCTACATATAAAATACTTTTGAATGCAGCAAATTAAACAAAGTTGGCTTTTTTTATGTATAAGTCACAGAAGAAAGGTACAAAAAGATCAAAGTTCTAAATTTTTAACAACATAACAAAGGCCCTGTGCTTCAAGCCCTGCGTGACCACCCCTGTGCCCTCCGTCTGCAGCTCGTGCCTCATCCGCTTGTGACCGAATTGCTCTGGTGCGACTTGTCATCGGCTCTACCTCGCTCGTCTCTTGCTTGCCAGTCCGTCAAAATGACTCACTATACAAAGACTCCGCCCCAGTCCTCCCTGCCACCTGGTTGTTGCTTTAACCACGTTCACCTTGACTTGGTTAAACCACCACCTCCATCTAATGGCTGCCGGTACATTCTGATGATGATTGACCGCTTCACTCGTTGGCTCGGAGCAGTGCGCCTTATGGACATTACTGCGCCAACAGTTGCTAAAGCCTTCGTTTCAGCATGGATTTTCCACTTTGGCTGTTACCAAGGATCGTGGCCGCCAGTTTGAATGCACCCTCTTCACTTCCCTTACCAATCTGCTCGGCACTAAACATTGCCGCACCACAGCATACCATCCTTGTGCCAACGGCATGGTTGAGCGGCTCCATCGTCAGCTCAAGACTGCCCTCATTGCTCGCCTAGGTCGCGAGCACTGGCTGGTCACCCTCCTGTGGTGTTTCTTGGCCTACGCACCGTTTTCGTCGCGACCTTAGCTGTTCGGTAGCCGAAGTCATCTCGGAGACTTGTTCGTTCCTTCGGCTTCCTCATCCCAGTCCCTGCAGTACCTTTAAGGCCTTTGGGACTGCATTCAACCCCTAAACCCAGTCCCACCTCGATCATCTCGCCGTCAGATCTTTGTGCATCCAGATCTTGCGTCCTCGACGCATGTTTTTCTAAGGCGAGACACTGTAAAGACGCCTCTTAGCCCCCCCCTATGATGGCCCGTACCGCGTCCTCAACAAGACCACAAAGTCGGCGACTGTCCTGCTGGATGGTGGTGAAGATTTAGTCTCCATGGATCACTTTAAACCCCAAAACATGGAGACACCTCCCCAGGAGCTCCCCTCGGATGTTGCTGGCTGATCTGTCGACATGCCTGCTGCTGAAGCACCCTCATCCCTGCCCCGTTAGCGCGTACATTTCGCCGCTCCGTTTGGTCGGGGAGCCCTGTAAAGCGGAGGCGCTAAGACCGGCGCTCACAGATAGCAAAAGAAGAAAATAAGGTTGAACGACGCGTGCTCAGTGAGCAAGCACCGCACGGGCTGTTCGGTTCGAGAAACCTGCCACGCTGGTCCTCTTGTTTTGGTGCTCCGCTGCAACGCCGTAAATTCCTTATATGCTCTTCACTGCAGCACACTTCCTGCCGGCTCTACATATACAGAGAACCAGCACTCCACTGCTTCAATACAATGCTGCTTTAGGCTTGGGCATTGCCAGCTTCGACAATAGAGGAATCAGCTGAAGGCCACGGACACAAAGAAAAATATAAATGAAGCTGTAGTACGGCACAAGGATCAGAAATCCCCGAAAAGTAATTTGAGATGTGTATCAAAAAGATGCAGAGAATACTGTTCTTTGCCCGAAGCTGCGAGGAGGGCTATCAAATGCAGGTGCCATATTCGGTTTGTGGTCGAGCACAGAGACTGGCATTCAACAAAAACAGTATGGAGCTCCTATCGGGATGGAGTCTGATGCCGATTTACGACCTGCGGGAAGTCGGCGCAGCCGTGGGCGAGCCGCGCACCACGGGCGTACTGGCAGCCCATGAACAGTAGGCGAGCCATGATAATTCGCCCCCTTGTGTTTCCTCGTGACTGCGGCGACGGGGATTTCAACAGAACGAGTCGGATGTACGGCCTGCATGCGGGGCCCGCTCGGCATAGGGGGTGGTCTTCCTCTCTTTGGCAGCGGCACCAGGAGCAGAGCCCAATAACCCAAGTCCCGACCCCTGCCCTGATTCCTGTATTACATGGGACTGCTGAAGGACCAGCCGTGCGACTCCAAAGGGGAAAACGGCACCCAGGTGGAAGTCACGATTAAGGGAGGAGGGTTAAGAAGTGGTTGAGATTAGGCTAGTTGGAACATCTTCTCACAAATGCTGCGCTGCTTAGTTGCACATGGACAAAGGAACTGGACAAACGCTGAGGTTAAGCGCAATCTATCAATTGAAGTTTTATTTCTTAGAAAAGGAAAAAGGAAACACAAGCACGCGACATAATCTGAGGATCGTGAATACACATAAATCATAACAGTGCACTGTAACAGCAAGAACAACTAAGGAACGAAACCATGAAAATTTAAAAAATAAACACCTTATCTAAGCCCGGGATGAAATCGCACTCGACCCCCCCACCCCCGAGCATATAACAGACACGCGGGTGATCCTCATGCAAGTCTTTTGTCTCTTCTCAAAATATCTATTTCCCGGCGGGAAAGAGCTACGGAAGAAGCGCTAACGTAATCGCCTTCTTTGCCAGAAACCATCCGAAAGGCCTCAATTACCTCACGCTTTTTCTTTTCGGTTGCCCGCGCCAAAATAACCGTGTTTTGGAAATATGGGCTGCACTCTTGTTTCAGGCAATGGTTCGCCAAGGTTTCTGCACCCTGCGGGGAACGACATTTCCTCCTGTGCTCTCAAAGTCTTTCATTCAGGCCTCGCCCAGTTTGCCCCACGTAGCACTTGCCGCAAGAGAGGGGAATTTTCTAAACCACCCCCTTAAAGCATGGAACAAAAGGCGAAACATGCTTGACGCCGCACGCACTTTTCTCATCTGCAGATTCGTCCTGGTTAACTTTTTTGCAGATCCCTTTAAAATTTAAATGAGCTGAAAAAACAACCTTCACATCAAACCTCGGCCCAATCTTCTTCAGCCGGTGCGAAATGCCGTGCACATAAGGAAGGACCGCGAAAGGCTTGTTTTAATCACTTTGCTTCGGAGGCGAAAGCTCTTGGTGTATTCTTGAGTTCCTTAGGCAAGTTTCAGCGACGCCAATTAGAAGCCTTAAGGGGTATCCAGAAGACCCAAGCCGGCCCATTTGGATTAACAAGCGCATCTTCCATTTTATGGTCACATGACTTAGTGAGGGCCGGCCTCACGCAGGACAGCGCGATGCCTCTTTTTACAAGCTTGGTGTGCCCGGATGCAAAAGGAAGTATGCCCTTATCTCCTCTCGTTTTATAAAACCAACACGTGTTGTCGCTTGAGAACACCAGACTGATATCGAGAAATTGGGGCTGGGAATCTGAGGGGCATTCAAAGCTCCTTTCAGTCCTTTCATTCAAAGCTTGTAAAAGGTAGTATTGTTACGGGATGCTTAGGCATGGCAGTGAAGAAATTTTGTCATCATAAAATGATGACCAGTCTCTTAACTCAGGCGGACAACTGCAGGGAAGCTGGTTTCCTGAACTCAGTTCTCTTCTCGAGTGCAGACAAAGTCCTCCGCGCGCTAAAATCACCTTCAAGCATTTGAGGGCGGGAAAGGGGTTTGGAGGAAGGAAGAAGAAAGGTAGTAGTCATGCGATATGTACACACGCTATTGCACCGAATTAAAAGAGTAGGAAGCAAGCATAGGGTAAAAGTTCTGTTTTCTTCTAAGAAACTAGAAAGAGTGAGAGCCGCGGTTCAAAGAATGTACGAGGGGCACAGAAGAGATATGTGCAACATAAATCATGAAAATAGATATGTTCCTTGTAAGACTGGCATAGTATATCAAATCCCTCGGTCCTGTGGCCTTACCTACATAGGCCAGACTGTACAATGCATTAAAGTGCGGCTCATGGAGCACGCTAATTCGCTGAAAAAGAAACTAACCTAACGAAGCATTGATCCACGTGCGAATGCACGTCATGTTTTGATGACAGTGATGTTTTGTTCGTTCATTCTTACCAGTGCACTAGAGAAGTAGCCAAAGCTTTTCACGTCATAAAAAGTAAAGGGTGCGTGAGTACGCCCTTTGTCACATTATCTCCTCGGGAAATGAATATGCTGCACAGTCGGCAGCATTTTTGCGGATGCACTCGTGCTTTTAAATGCTTTTTTTCCTTTTTACCAAAACTTCAGGTCGTTGACATTGCACATGAGCGCTGTTTCTTCGTGTGCAACACAAACGCATTGCACATCGCTTCAATCGGCTCCTCAACACTGCCCCTAGCTCCACGTGTGAGGATCTGCCGAATCTAAGGCAACCTTCCAACACTGAAAATGTGACCCGCATCGTGCGTCTTGAACTGGAAGCGCTCGCACCTGCTGCATCCAACCCGCCCTCCTCGGACAGCAACCTAGCGACGATATCCCTCCTTCAAGCCGTCGTTCGTCAAGAGGTTGCCAACTTGGGCCTCCCCTATAGCCACACCGTGGAACACCACAGTTCGAGCCCCGTCTCTCCCATGGTCGCCACCACTACGCCCCGCAACACCTACACGCCACGCTACCGATACCACGATCCTGATGAATTGCCCACCCCTGACGACAGGTCGATCTGTTTCACGTGCTCGCGTATTGGCCACATCTCTCGCCACTGCCGCAGCCGCTGGACATCACCACCTCGACGTTTTCCTTACGTTGACCGCTACTCCGATTACGGTCACCGCCGTTTCACGCCTCGTTATGAGCCGCCCCGCCCCGATGCCACTCCGCCTCCTCCTGTGTCCCGTCGCTCTCCTTCCCCGCCAGCCCGCCGTTCCCATTAACCTCTTCCTAGCCGCAGTTCCTCGCCGTCCTCTGACGGCCGCTTCACGGGAAACTAGCCACTGTAGCTCCCGGAGGTGACGCTGCATTGGTACCCTTACCTGGAAATCCTCTACTGCCCATTTCTTCGCCCTGTGACCTCCTCTCCCTGTTCGTGGATGGTGTTCCCGTCTCTGCCCTCATTGACACTGGTGCCCAAGTCTCGATCATTAGCTCATCGTTTTGCCGCCGCCTCAAGCAAGTACAGACCCCCGTTCGTGTTGCCGTCACTGGTCTGCGCACTGCCCAAGTCACCCTTGCCGGTCATCACATCCATGTTTTGTTCACCGTTTTAAACCAGTGTCCTCACAATGCAATCCTCGGTTTTAACTTTTTAACGGCCCACTCTGCCCTTATCGACTGCTCCAGTGGCCTTCTTCATATGGACCTACCTGTCTGCTCAGAACATCCTCCATCCACACCCCGCCTTCGCTCTACCGAGTTCGCTCGCCTGCCCCCTCACTCTGCTGTTTACCTACCTCTGTCACCTTTCCCGTCTGTGCCTGACGGTGACTATCTTGCTTGTCCTATCGTCGAGGTGTTTCTTTACCGCAACGTCGTTCTTCCTCATCTCATCGTACGCGTTGCACAGAAAAGCACCTACCTTATTATCCTGAACTTCATTCAGTCTGTCACCCCAAGTTCTCCGCGAAGGAATATCCCTTGCTACCTTGTCCCCTCTCACAGACTGCACCATTCGTGCACTCACTCCTGGCCCACATTCAAGCGTCCTTCCAGTACCCACACTCCCCACCACAATTACCGACCCTATTTCCGCAATGATTGCCTCTGACCTCAGCCCCGAACACGCTCAGGACCTGCAGAATCTTTTATTATCCTTCTCCGACATTTTTGACTTCGCTGCCGGCTCTCTGGGCCAAACATCAGTTGTGACTAACCGCATTGACACCGGCGATGCAAAACCTGTACATCGGAGGCCTTATCGTGTGTCCCTTTCTGAGCGCCAAGTCATCCAGCAGAAGGTCGACAAGATGTTGGGTAACGATATCATCGAACCTTCGAACAGCCACTGGGCATTTCCTGTCGTGCTCGTTAGAAAGAAACACAACAGTTGGCGCTTTTGCATCGACTATCGACATCTGAACAAAATACAAGGAAAGATGTTTACCCGCTGACGCGAATAGACGATGCCTTGGACTGTTTACATGGAGCCCGCTACTTTTTCTCCATCGACCTTCGTAGCGGCTACTGGCAGATCTCTGCCGACGAACAAGACCGCGAGAAGACAGCTTTTGTCACACCCGATGGACTTTACCAATTTAAGGTTCTGCGTTTTGGACTTTGCAACGCCCCTGCTACGTTTGAACGAATGTTGGACTCCTTACGCCGCGGCTTCAAATGGACGACTTGTCTATGTTACTTGGATGATGTGATTGTATTCTCGCCCTTGTTCGAAAGCCATCTTCGTCGCCTTTCTTCCATCTTGGCACTTTTCCGCCGTGCCGGACTTCAACTGAACTCAAAGAAGTGCAGTTCTGGTCGCCGCGAACTTAGTGCTTAGCCACATGGTGAATGCCACAGCGTGCAACCCGATCGCGACAAAGTTCGCGCTGTCAGGGCTTTTCAATCTCCCCGTTCACCCCGTGGTGTCCGCAGCTTTATCGGACTGTGCTCTTATTTTCGCCGTTTCGTCCCAAACTTTGCCGCTTTTGCTCGTCCTCTCACCAATCTGCTGAAGAAAGACGTTCCTTTCTCACGGGGACCAGAGCAGGCTAACGCATTCTCCACCCTCATCGCTGTTCTCACCAATCCTCCTGCTTTGACCCATTTCAACCCGTCTGCCCTGACGGAACTTCGCACCGACGCCAGTGGCTACGGGATTGGTGCCATTCTTGCACAGCGACAACGCGGCCAACACTGCGTGATTGCCTACGCCAGTCATCTCCTGTCATCAGCGGAACAGAACTATTCCATTACGGAACGAGAGTGCCTGGCTCTTGTTTGGGCCGTTGGAAAATTCAGACCCTACTTGTTTGGCCGACCCGTCACTGTAATTACCGATCACCCCGCCTTATGCTGGCTCTCTTCCCTCAAGGATCCTGCTGGCCGCCTCGGCCGCTGGGCACTGCGCTTGCAGCAGTATACCTTTTTCGTTGTATACAAATTCGGTTGGCTCCACCAGGATGCAGACTGTCCCGTTATCCCGTCGATCCCACTTCCTCTACTGACCATGAGTCGGACCCCTGTGTCTTCTCTATATCGGACGTTTCCCACATAGCCGACGAACAGCGCTTAGACCCAACCCTGAGTTCCCTTATCGACCGCCTCCGTACACACAGCCGTGACTCTTCCCTCGCCCTGTTCTTCCTTCATGGGAATACGCTATACCGCCGCAACATGCGACCTGATGGCGCTGAGCACTTGCTGGTCGTTCCCCAACACCTACGCTCTGCCGTTCTCAAATAAATGCATGACGCCGCTACAGCTGGTCATCTTGGCCTCTCGCGCACATACGACCGCGTGCGTCGGCGTTTCTTCTGGCCTGGACTCTACCGCTCTGTCCAACGTTATGTAGCCGCTTGCGACCTCTGTCAATGCCGGAAGAAACCCCCTGTACTACCATCTGCATGCCTGCAGCCGATCGCTATCCCGACTGAGCCATTTTCTCGTGTTGGCCTTGATCTCCTAGGGCCCATCCCCGATTCCTTGTCAGGAAACAAATGGATCACTGTGGCCACCGATTATGACACGCGGTACGTGATCACTCGCGCCATTCCAACCAGCTGCGTCACAGACGTTGCTGACTTCCTTTTGTACGACGTCATACTTCACCATGGTGCTCCCCGTCAACTACGTACCGATCGTGGCCGCTGTTTTCTTTCCCGAGTTGTTGAGGAAATGCTTCGTTCTTGCTCCGTTCGGCACAAGTTCACCACTGCGTATCACCATCAGACGAACGGCCTTACGGAGCGTATTACCCGCACACTCACCGACATGCTCGCAATGTACGTATCCGACAGTCATCGTGACTGGGATATTAGTCTGCCATTTGTCACCTTTGCATATAACTCTTCGCGTCATGACACTGCTGGGTATTCTCCATTCTATCTTCTCTTTGGAAGAGACCCCTTACTGCCCTTCGACACTTTGCTTCCCGCCTATGGCCCCGTCACAACCTATGCCCGCGATGCCATCGCCCGAGCCGACGCTGCTCGCCAGATTGCTCGTCACAATCTCACCATCTCTCAAGAAGCTCAAAAACGCCGCTACGACGCTCACCACCGCGATGTGCACTATCCTCCCGGATCTCTGGTGTTATTCTGGCTTCCGTGCTGTCGTGTGGGGTTGTGTCAAAAACTTCTGCCCCACTACACAGGTCCTTACCGTGTACTACGCCCAGTGACCGACGTGACCTATGAGATTGCGCCGCTCCACCCAAAGTCACCGACTGCTACACCCACTTCCGAAATCGTACATGTCGCCCGCCTCAAATCATATTACTCCCCCTTCACATCGCACGCCTAATACGCACCGGGACGTTGCCTTTTGCCGAGGGGGGTAGTGTTACCGGGCAACGCAGGACCAAAGTGATGTGCTCACTAACAAAGACGACGACGGAGGAACGCGGGCTCGACGAAGCGTTGAGAAAGAGGACGACGCTGACAGAGTGAATACTGCACGGCTACTGAAGTCTTTGCGTCGAGTTCAGCCCATCGCAGTGCCGTTACATTAAGTACATCCCCGTAACAATATGATGTGATTCTTCCCAATAAAAAAATGAGCTGTAAGTTCACCGCTGTTCGCGTGTCTCGTTTCGTTTCTTTCTTGGTCTGTGTATGTTTTGCGCTGTTGGGCCACTATTAATTTCGTTTCTCCCCCGCTTTTTATTGCTTTGGCTGTAGCGGTGCTGATCGATATTCATGCCCTGGCCACATCAAAGTCATGCTGTGGACTATCTTCATAAATAAAGTCAGTTTGATTCCATATGTCAGCACCCTTGTGGAGCAACTGGTTTTTGCCAGCACATATTTTTACAAGCGGGTGCACTCAAGTAAGTGCTACTCACCTTTTCATGAGGCACACAGCATACCATCGGGAGAGGCCATGAGCAGAAGCTGCGACACAGCCAAGATCTCACAATCGCCGTGCATCAAGATTATTTTGGTACACTCTGAAAGGAAACAGAAATGGTTGCTCTTGCTGGGACAGGGCTAGCCGGGACCAAGCGGAGGCGTATTCGAAAATGAACTACAAAAGGAAAGCCCTTTCGTGCGAGCCGCCGGGACTGCTTTTAAGCGCGCGAAAAAGGGCTCCCTAGTTCCTCTACACTTCACTTGAAGTCACTGACAAATAGATTCACAGCAAGATTACGAAAAAATATTTGAGATCGCTGAACAATAGCGCGTCGATGCAGAAAAAAAAATTCCAAACATTCTGTAACGAGGGGGCAGCGGTGCAATGAGTTGGCGAGGCAAGTACGGAATGTACGCTGTGTTTCGCAGTACTCACGAAAGTTTGGAGAAAACTGCAAGGATGCGTGCCACCCAATTTATTTTGCAGAATCCATTTCAGTCCGGTCGGTATGAAACAATGCGATGCCAACGAACCTTTCGCCATCGCCGCTGTGCGCCAAAGTTGAAAAAAAAAACACAAAAAAGCACCTGCGGCTTCGGAGTCGGCGAAAGAAAAGCTCCTAGGTCCGAGAGTAAGCGCAAGCAAAAAAACAAAAATTAACAGTTTATTACGTCATATCCGCCAGATTACAAGCAATTGCTCCTCGCCTACCTTCTTACTTCTCGCGCATGCGCAGCTTGCTAAGATTGCGCGGTGGCGACCGGCAGGTCCTAACTTTATCCCCAAAAGTGCTTTTATTTTGCTATATGGCACTGTAAAATATTTGTATAGATATACTCGGTATTGTATGCTGCCTAAAAATGTGCTGATGACAATGTTAAATGCACTGCCCTTCTCGTTTCCCTTTGTATATTTCATGTACCTATGAAGTCCATGCCTCTATATTATTTTTCGTTTTCATTTTACTATCATCGACAAATTATGTGTCGGTGTGTCTGCAAACGTTGGTTTGTACAAGGGAGTGCAGTCCATTTCAAGCCACTAAGGCTTTTTGACTGTGCTCTCCGGAATCAATGATGCTAAATAAATTTTGATTTGATTTGATTTGGTCGTTGCGTCATAGTAAAAGTCGTGCTTTGAAATTAGATAATATCGTGCTTTTGCGATGAGGGTAAATTCTCTCCTAACTAGGCGCGCAGCTATATCGTTCCTTGTAATGTCTGCCCCAATGGGATAAGCGGGCAAAACATTGCTATATAAATGCATATACGCATAAGTGTTATCTTTTTAAGCTGCGTAGTTTGAGGACAGCAAATCAGACACCTGCTTAGAATTGCGGTTTAAATGATAAAGAACAAAACCTACCATCACCCTGTTGGAAATGAGAACTTTCTTATATGAAGGAGGTTTGGCAGATACACATTTATAAATAAAAACAACATATCGAGAGAGAAAGAAGGTTATACAGGTAAAATGGCAAAGTATGAACAACGAACTGCTTTCAGAGAATTCGGCATTAGGGAAGACAGAGCATTGGCACAGACTCATAAACACGCGAACATGCACATTGCAGCTTATATTGAAAGATGTTCACTGCTAACGCCATAAAGAATGGAGAAAGAAAAAGTATGATTTGAAACCGTCCTAGCGGAATTTGGGTTGCTGCCCACGTGCCCACATACAGAGTTCCATGTAATAAATTTTATGGCGCAAATGGTGAACTCTTTTTGGCTCACAAAACAATTCTCAAAAAATACGGCTGGATGGCAAGATAGCACATACAAAATTCTCAAACTTTTCTTTCGTTTTGATGTGAACAGAAAGTCTGGACAGCTTTATATATCCTAATAATGAAATTGAAGGGATCAGATAGCCTTCATAGAGAATGTTTTCTTGTTATGTAGGAGACCAGAGGTGGAGTGGTGGAAGAAATTGATGGATATGTGTCCAACCCTGACCGTAACAAACGTTGCTTAGGAGCATAGACTGATGGCGAGATATGTACGTATTATGCTTAAGTTTTATTATCTTACTCGTGAAAGTGCAATAAAAGGCAAGGATTGACAGACAAACAACCGCTTAAACAAATCACCTCATTTCTTGCGAAAAACAGTATTTTAGATTCTTGAAACGCCATGCGAATCTTTAAAATGTTATTACAAGAGATGGACGATGATAATCTTTAACGAGAAGATGACGTGACAAAGTAGGATGTGACAAAACAGGTGAGAACTTAAGAAATCAATGCGAGTTCTGGCTCTCTGCAAGGCGTGAAACCTTTCTCGCCGTACTTCACATTTCTGAAGAAAGACAGAGCCAGTTGCCTTCTAGCTTCTTCCCTTGGGACATACAGCGCTCATTTGGCCCCTTTTGTAGTGTCGACAGTGTAGTTACTGTATCGTTAAATGAAGCAGCAAAACGCAGCAAGTCGACTGCTCTTTAGTCGTTCTGCATTCTTTCAGAACCTTGTTCTGTCTGCGTGCGTACAATCGCACTTCGTCTTTATTACATTTTTCGCAGAATTAAAAAAATAAGAGTGCTGGTGAATGTTTAATGTACCCCTAATCATTGTTGCAGATTCAGGCAAGAATCTGCAGACAGAACGACGGGAAGAAGAAAGACGAGGTGTGTGGACTGAGGGTGCGCGAAAGGCTGAGCGCCATGTTGACGCATTGAGAATCGATGGGACAACCGCGAATTAAATGCCGTGTTACAGGTGTCCTGGTGCCTGCTCTGCTTCTTGTATAATTTATGGGGCCAAAATTCGGGAAGTTATTGCGAGCTCCTCCAACGATATTTCCTGGAGTTAGCAAGAAGAACGCCAACGACCCTCAAGGAAGATAGCAGGAGGTTCGCTATCGAACCCCACCGGACAGATACAGGGCTGCATCAAAACACCATGGACTGTATCAAAAGAAAACGCGATATTCAACAATTATTTCTGACAAGGCAGTTACTTCAGGCAAGAGAACTTTTCAATTCTAACGAATTAAATAATCTTGCGCTAAAGTTCTTTCAGGCGAGACTAAAAGTATGCAACGACGGATTGCGCGTACTGAACGACAAGCGGCAGGCATTTAGAGGCGACAATTGTGCAGAATACGCCGCAGCTGCACTACAGTATGAGAAAACTACCTTACAGACATTGACACTCCTGTGCCACCACATTGAGGGCGTTAAAGGGCCTACTATTGTTGCCGACAGCCTTTGTTTCATGAAGACAATAGTAGAGCTCTTGCTGACATGCCATAAATCATACATAGTGATTCCAGCTGACATGCCGTCATCTGTAGATCGCACGAAAGATGCCAAGGTGAAAACAGAACAGATGGTCTACGATGTTATTACACAAGAGCGAGAACATAGTCTTGCAATGTTGCAAGCACTTCTGCAGCGCGCAGAGTGCGTGAAGACATTCAACGATCTTCGAGCAGCCTGAGAAATTGGCGGCCACTCTTTCACAAGCTTGAAAAAGAAATATGAAAAAGAAATGGCAGTGCTCAGAAAAAGCACACGGTGGAGATACATGTGTTTTGTTTGATATTGCTCTCGACTCAGAAACACCAGGGCGGTAGGGAAGAAGCGTGTTCATTTTGCAGGTAGGCCGGACACTTCCAGAGAAAAACAGGTTCAATTATGCAGGCACTTCAAACAAACGCTCGGCTGATCCATGACGACACGTCTCTTCAGTAATTAGGCGTTGTAGTTACGAGCACTTAGCTCTGACTAAAAATGAATTTGAATACAAAAGAGCGAAAAAGATAACACCGCCGGACAAGCGCTGACTTACGACTGAAGATTTATTTTCTGAAAACGTCACAAATAGGAAATAAGTGACCAAGCTATCAATAAGCTGGCAAAAGCGCAGATGTTACTGCGTGGAAATAAACTATGCACCTCACCGTCATATAGGAATATAATTTAGCTGCTCACGTACAACAACTCTTTCTTCATGAGGTATGCTTTCATACTGTCCCGTGCTAAGCTGATCGAGTCATGCTAAAATACATGTCAACATTGCAAGGAAGGAAAAGATTTGCAGTCAAGTACACCGTCAACAAGAAAAAAAGGTTTCTTGACCCAAGTTATTTACATGTTCATTGCAACAAAGGTATTAATCCACCACTGCGTCTGCCTGATGTACAGGGTATTCCGTATTTTTTGTGCGAGTTGTGAAAAATTTGCCTGCACGAAATACTGAATTATTCGGTCTCAAACGCAGATCACGAGATAACTTGGGATAGTCTATGTTTTTTGGTAAGTTAATTTACGCCTAATGTCTGGACTTCCCTGCATTTTTCGGGAATTTGCGAAAACCTGCAGCTGTCTGGCGGAACTTTCATCTTGACGAAGAGATCAAATGATTCAACACGCCTAAACACTCTGTGCCATCTGCTCCATCTAGCGAAGTGAGAAATGCGGGCAAGTTTAAACATAGACTACAACAAATTACATTTTGTCCGGCGTTTGAGGCTGAATACTCCAGCAGATTGCGCAACATTTTTCTCAACGTGGACAGATTAATACGGAACACGCTGCGCATTAGTCCGCATAGAATTGGGAATTAATGCATTGTCCCTTCAGAACACTGCCCAATATCCCTCCTCGCATATAGTTCGTGCATCCGAGTGTCTCTGTTAAATATGCCTGTAACAATCCGCGAGTCATCATAACAAAATTTTTACTGTTACAATGTTGCGCTCCGCCACTCACCCAAAGACAAGGAGCTTGTAGCACGGTGGACTGCAGCTGGCAGTTGGTAGCCCTAAACGAGCATTAGGAGAGGAGGAGGAGAAGAAAAAATGTATTAAAAAAATGTAAACGCTCCCAGGAGGTTGGTTCGTTGGTTTGTGGGGTTTAACGTCCCAAAGCGACTAAGGATATGAGAGACGCCGTAAGGGAGGACTCCGCAAATTTCGACCACCTGGGGTTCTTTAACGTGCACTGACAGTCAGGGACAAAAACGGGCAAAAACCAGATCAAAGGGACGTGTCAGGAGACGGCTGTTTTGTTCCCCCGATCGCCGGCCGAGCGGCCACTCACGGGTGTGTGTGTTTGTGCGCGCTTTTGTGTGTGCGTGTGTGTGTGTGTGTGTGTGTGTATGTGTACGCGTCGTGGTGCCTTTTCGGAAATTGCACGGCTGCTTCTTGCCACTGCCGGCCAGTCGACCAGCGCCTCGTCGCCCCTGAAAGCGTCCCCCCCCCCCCCCCCGCTCCACTGGCGCCGTCGAAGACACAGCCGGGGGCCACAATTCACGAAACTCGGCGGGCCTGCACCACATGTCGGCAGAAGAGGCTCTTGGAAACCTAGCGGGCACAGCGATGAGCCTAACAAGACACGGACGCCCGCCTGCCCTGAAATTCGAGCTTACGAGGGGGCTGCGGGCCAGCACCGGGGACGCGAGGAGGATTCCTCTATTATCGACACCACCAAACGAACGCCGCGACTTCCAGGCTCCAAGGGTCCCCGCAAGCGGGGGGCCCCTCTAAAGAAAAAGAGGAACAATTGTGAATGCCTGGAGAGGGAACCACGGCCAACCGTCCTCAGACAGTAGCTTGTAAGACGCCGAAGGAAACGGTCGTCAGTTTGAATTCCTGTACAGTTTCTTCCATGTAGCCATTAAATCAGTTTGTTAAGTTTCACCGGAGTTTTATTCTGTGACCAAATTATCTCAACGCAGACACGACGACCACGACGAGTAATACGTCTGACAAAAAGTTTGGTGCCGAAACCCGGGATTCGATCTGCCGTGGATTTGTGAGCTCAACGCTTTCTTTCAACGCTCACCTCAACGCATCCACGCCAGGGAAGTCTCGGCAACGATTGGTCACAACTACCGATGCCATCGATCCGGTGAGCTTAATTATTGGCTATTTGCGAAGAAAATGGAACGCCTTTTAAAGAAACGGAAGGTTTTGCGCGCGCAAGTTACAAGGGTCATCAACGAATTCAACGAGCGGCAAACGTCACTAACAACTACTGAAGCTACATTGCTGCATGCTAGACTCAGCAAGCTGGAGCAACAACTTGATACTGTCAATTCGGAAATTGAACCATTGGTACCGGAAGATGACGCAGAAAACGACTATGAGCAAGTATTTGAATATCAAGACCGGATCATAACCTGCCTCGCTGGACTAAAGCTTCAAGATGATAGTGGTCCGTTATCAACGCAGGCTGCCGTGGAATCGGCGGGTAGTGGCATCATCAGTCAAAAGACCACGCCAGCCCCCCAAACGGCCACATCTGGGAAGACAAGAGTGAAGCTGCCGAAGATCGACCTACTGAAATTCACAGGACGGCGCTCTGACTGGCAACTCTTTTGGGAAGTGTTCGAGCAGGTAGTGGATAAAAACCAAGATTTGGCTGACATCGACAGGTTTCACTACCTGCGAGCATCAGTCATGGGCGACGCGGCAGCGGCACTCGCTGGTTTTCCACTGACCGCAAGGTGCTACAACGATGCCATCCAGCTGCTCAAGAAACGTTTTGGCAACGAGGAGCTTCTTGTTCAGGAACATCTCAAGAGGCTGATCGACTTGAAGCCCGTGCGCTCATCAGACGTATCCGTGGTCTTCGCCGTCTCTACGACACCTTGGCGGCGCACATCAAAGGCCTCGAGACGCTCGGACAAAAGCTGGAGTCCTACAGCTCGATGCTAATTCCGATCGTGCAAAGAGCGATGCCACGTGACATCCTGTTGGATTTTAGCCCCAAAGTGCGCGTCGTCGACACCGACAGCCTCGCCTGCGAACAGAGCCCCCTCTCCGATGCGTCGTCACACGCAACTAACGAAAGCGGCCAAGGTACGGTTTCTTCCCTTTTAAAGCTACTCTCCTTTCTGAGAGTAGAAGTCGAAAGTCGGGAGAATTTAAATGCATTACAAAGCATGGACCTCAAGCAGCAACCTAGAGAAGGCCGGAAAGACAATTTGAAGCTGCATGAGAAAACGCATGACGGGCATGTCCGATCGGCTGCGATGCTACATCAAAACGCTACCCCGTTGACCTGCTTTTTCTGCGGTTCCAAAGAGCACAAAACGCAGAGCTGTGACGCCGCAAAAACTTTGGAAGAGAAGAAACAACTTCTGCGGTCGTCCGGCCGATGTTTCAAGTGCACTAAATCTGGACACCAGTCACGAGCATGCCGCGTAAGCCTGCAGCGCAACAAATGTCGCAAGATGCATGCCAGCACGATGTGCGACCCTTCGTACACCGGAAACAGGCCACCTGAGCCGAACCGCACCGTAACGAACGCGCAAGTAAGCCTCGAAACTACTACGACGGGAAACGGCTCTACTTCCAAAAAAACCGTTTTGCTGCAGACCGCAACTGCATTATGTAGTGGAGAGGCTGGTAAGGCTCAGGTACGAGTTCTGTTCGACGGGGGAAGTCACCACTCCTACATCACAGCTGACACCTCGCGGAAACTGGGATGTACGCTTCCCGGGCATGAGAGGTTGACCGTCGGTGTGTTCGGAGGCCACCAAGCCGAACGCGAGTTTCGAAGAGTAAAGGTTTCACTAAAGACAAACCGCGGAGACGAGCGGGAACTCGAAGTACTGGAAACAGATACCATCTGCGATCAACCTATTCCCTCACCACCAGAGAGAATAATGAAACGACTAAAGTCCCTTGGTTACGAACCGGCCGAATTCTCAAACAACAACGGGACAGAATGTGTTGATCTGCTTATCGGATCTGACCACATATGGGACTTCACCACAGGTAGATCGGTCAAATTATAAAACCGACTGAGAGCAGTGGAAACATCAGCGGGCTGGACTGTTCAAGGGCCCATTGAGGACGATGCCGAGCAGACCCACTGCTTCCAAACCGTGGCACTACGAACATCTGTAATCGAGAGGCAGACGACAGATATTCTGACCAAATTCTGGGATTTGGAATCAATTGGAGTAAAGGAGGTCGAGGAGAACAACAAAATGTGTCAAGCTTTAGAGTTCTTCAAGGACAACATCAAGCGAGTAGGTAACCGCTATGGGGTTGCGTTGCCTTGGAAATCCGAGATTTCACTCGAGGATAACCGAGAAATTGCTCTGAAGCGCCTCAATCAATTGGCGAACCGACTCAAAAGAGCTCCTGACCTTCTCGAAGAATACGACGCGGTGATCAGGCAGTACGCTGTTCTGGACATGGTAGAACGCGTAGAAGAAAAGGCCGACCGCAACCACTGCGTTTACCACATGCCTCATCAAGCAGTGCTCCGTGATTCCAGAAAATTGAGAGTTGTATTTGACGCTTCTTCCCATGCTAAAAGTACAAGGACTCTTAATGACAACCTTGAAACAGGACCCAACTTAACGGCAGACCTCGTCGGTCTTTTGCTCAATTTTCGCAAGTATCGAGTTGCGCTTGTCGCGGACATTGAGCAGGCCTTTCTGCAAATTGGAGTGCGAGAGCAAGACAGAGACGCTCTGTGATTTTCTTGGTTCCGAGAGACTCCTCAGGCCGGTACTTCGTTGCCTCCGATTGAAACGTGGCGCATGAAGCGAGTACCGTTTGGAACCACCGCAAGCCCGTTTCTGCTCTCCGCTACCCTTCAGCACCACTTGAAAGCTTGCGAGGAAGAGTTTCCCCACACTGCCAGCCAGCTGCAGCAAAGCCTTTATGTAGACGACCTACTAACTGGTTCAGATGACGAAGAGGGGGCTCTGAAGCTCTACAACGAAGCCAACGCGATCTTCCACTCCGCCTCGATGAAGTTGCACAAGTGGTCGTCGAATAACGAAGGGCTACGCCGGCTATTTGGGCAAGACGGCAGCGAAACTAAGTCTCTAGGATTCCTCTTAGGGGTGCTGAAAGTGCTGGGACTGACCTGGGACCCCATTACCGACCGCCTGACATTTGCGCCATGTGTCGCAAGCTCCAAAACAATGGAGATAGACACCAAACGTTCCATGCTGCAAACTACCGCACGGATCTATGGCCCACTGGGATGGCTGTCACCCTTTATCGTACGGGCTAAGATCCTGTTTCAGCAGCTGTGGCGCCAGAACGTCGAATGGGACGATGCCCTACCAAACGACATAGCTGAAGGTTGGGAAACCTGGTACTGTGAATTAAAATATCTTCCTGAGATACAGGTACCACGGTACTACGGCGCGGATTTCAGTGGGCCGGCTACAAAAACGCACCTGCACATCTTTGCAGACGCCAGTCCCGCGGCCTATGGGGCGGTCGCCTACCTCACCATTGCTTCGGAAGGCGGTCTAACTTCGACTATTGTAATGAGCAAATCGGGGGTGGCTCCAATTAAAGAACTCACGCTAGCAAGGCTGGAGTTGATGGCATGTTTGCTTGCAGCTCGATTGTGCAGCTACATAGTAAAGACGCTCGGGAAGCACCCTGATTGCGTTACTCTTTGGACCGATTCCGCGATCGCTCTCCATTGGATTCGAGATGACACAGCGCTGGCACCAGTTTGTGCGAAATCGCGTCCGTGAGATACAGCAAAGCACCGGATGCTATGAATGGAGGCACTGCCCGGGGAAAGAGAACCCTGCGGATCTCTTGACGCGTGGCGTCACAGTTTCCCGCCTTACGACTAGTGAGATATGGTGGACGGGACCCAAGTGGCTCTGCGCACATGAAAGCGAGTGGCCAAATTGACTGGTGCAGGCAACCTTCACGGATAAGGAATTAGAGAGCAGGCAGTCAACCAAGGCACTGCCGGCCATGACGTCTCAGATGACCGCGCCTGCATTAATAAACGTTAGCAGTTACAGCTCTTTCACGAGACTGATCAGTTTCATCTTTAAGGCAAGACGACGAAGCGATGAAGCCAATGCCCTCACCCCCGAAGAGCTAGATCGGGCCGAACTATTTTGGACACGGAATGAGCAGAGAGAAGGCTTTTCAAAAGAACTGCACAGCGTTCGAAATCAGAAAGCGGTGCCCAACGACTGTCCGCTCAGAAATGCTTCTCTTGTGGTGGACGAAAATGGAGTTCTGAGGATTGACGGACGGCTACAACGTAGCCACTTGAGCTATGACTCCAAACATCCCGTCGTCATACCAAAGGGAAGCCACCTAGCGAAGCTGCTCGCCCACTACTGCCACCTCAAAGTGTTGCACGCAGGTATACGCCACACGCTTACGCAGCTCAGGGAAAGATATCACGTGATCGGAGCAAGGCAGCTGGTGAAAAGAATTGTAAAAGAATGCGTAATGTGCCAGCCGTTCAACGTACAGCCGGCAAACGAAGTGACAGCACCGCTGCCAACAGACCGCATAACAGAAGCCCAACCCATTCAGTTGACGGGCGTCGACTTTGCCGGACCCCTTGTCGTCAAATGGCTCTCGCCTACGAAGTGCTATGTAGCGCTGTTCACCTGCGCGGTGACTCGAGCCATCCATCTGGAGCTGGTTGCCGACATGTCGGCAGGCTCGTTTCTGCTCGCGTTTCGCCGATTCGCTGCCAGACGAGGACTTCCGAGCACCATCTACAGTGACAATGCCCTCACGTTCAAGAAGGTAAACAGGGATTTGGGCTGCCTCTGGGATGTGATGCGAGGTGACCCGGTACAAGATCACCTTATAAACTCGCGTGTTCAATGGACATTTATTGTGGAACGCGGACCATGGTGGGGCAGCTTCTACGAGCGTCTTGTCGGACTAACGAAGCAAGCCTTAAAGAAGACGCTAGGAACGAGCTACTTGACGTTCGAGGAAATGTCAACTACGCTGGCTGAAGTGGAGCGGTGCTGAACTCCCGAGCACTTACTCATGTTTACACAGAGCCGAACGAACCTGAACCGCTCTGCCCCGCTATGTTTCTTACCGGAAGACGACTGACCTCTCTTCCGGAGCTGCAAAGAAAGGAAATCTCTGCCCTGTCCTGTAACCACCTGCGACAAATGATTTCAACTCCCAACAAATCATTGCAAGGGTTCTGGAGACGCTGGTGCACTGAGTACTTAAAGGAGCTACAGCTGACCCATTCCGAAGGAGCTCAACGGGGAAAGCAAGTTAAAATTGGAGACGTGGTCCTCCTGAAAGAAGCCCTACAGCCGCGGCAAATGTGGAAGCTGGGAATAATCGAAAGGGCATTCACGGGAAGAGACAACCGAAGAAGAGCATTTGAAGTCCGACTGCCAGGGGGGACCAGACTTCGCCGTCCAATTCAGTTGCTCTATCCTCTGGAACTCTCCGACTAACAAATGACTTCGTCATTTAGGGGGGGAATGTGTCGGGGACAAAAACGGGCAAAAACCAGATCAAAGGGACGTGTCAGGAGACGGCTGTTTTGTTCCCCCGATCGCCGGCCCAGCGGCCACTCACGGGTGTGTGTGTTTGTGCGCGCTTGTGTGTGTGTGTGTGTGTGTGTGTGTGTGTGCGTGTGTGTGTGTGTGTGTGTGTGTGTGTGTGTGTGTGTGTGTGTGTGTGTGTGTGTGTGTGTGTGTGTGTGTGTGTGTGTGTGTGTGTGTGTGTGTGTGTGTGTGTGTGTGTGTGTGTGTGTGTGTGTGTGTGTGTGTGTGTGTGTGTGTGTGTGTGTGTGTGTGTGTGTGTGTGTGTGTGTGTGTGTGTGTGTGTGTGTGTGTGTGTGTGTGTGTGTGTGTGTGTGTGTGTGTGTGTGTGTGTACGCGCCGCAGTGCTTTTTTCGGAAATTGCACGGCTGCTTCTTGCCACTGCCGGCCAGTCGACCAGCGCCTCGCCGCCCCTGAAAGCGTCCCCCCCGCTCCACTCGCGCCGTCGAAGACACAGCCGGGGGCCACAATTCACGAAACTCGGCGGGCCTGCACCACATGTCGGCAGAAGAGGCTCTTGGAAACCTAGCGGGCACAGCGATGAGCCTAACAAGACACGGACGCCCGCCTGCCCTGAAATTCGAGCTTACGAGGGGGCTGCGGGCCAGCACCGGGGACGCGAGGAGGATTCCTCTATTATCGACACCACCGAACGAGCACCGCGACTGCCAGGCTTCAAGGATCCCCGCAAGCGGGGGCCCCTCTAAAGAAAAAGAGGAACAATTGTGAATGCCTGGAGAGGGAACCACGGCCAACCGTCCTCAGACAGTAGCTTGTAAGACGCCGAAGGAAACGGTCGTCAGTTTGAATTCCTGTACAGTTTCTTCCACGTAGCCATTAAATCAGTTTGTTAAGTTTCACCGGAGTTTTATTCTGTGACCGAATTATCTCAACGCAGACACGACGACCACAACGAGTAATACGTCTGACACTGACATCGCACAGCACACGGGCGCCTTGCTTTTCGCCTCCATCGAAAAGCTGCCGCCGATGCCGGCATTCGATCCCGCGTCCTTGTAAACGGTAGTCGAGTGCCGTATATCACTGCGCCACCCCGGTTGGGCACTCCCAGGATGATCTTTTAGTCCAGGAGCCCTCTGGCTGTTCCTGCTCGCTTAGCCCGCTCGACCAGCCGCAACTGATCTGCAGGTTGCGTGGCTGGAAGGGTAGCCTCCCAGAAAGAGGGGTGGGGTGTTTGAAGGGAAGAACGCGGATGGGATGTGGGCATTTCCTTAGCATTCCCTCTACCCTAATGGTAGAGGGTGGGTGTGGGGTGCGTTGCACGTGGTGCAGTATGGTGGGTAGTCCGTTGGGTGAAAGATGTGAGCAACTTGAGGAGATGGGAAGGAATCTGTCTGGAGTTATCGCTAGTACGTGCTGTCGATGTGAGAAAGCGTGTGATGTGGTGGCGGGTACGTGGCACGGCAACGATGATAATAGTGAACAACTGTATAATCAAGAGGTTCGATGGGAGTGTATAATGCAGGTTTGGGGAGGCCATCCACCGGCGCCTGGAAGCGTAGTTCTCGGGCAAACGTATGAGCGCGCTCATTTCTGAAGATGTCCTCGTTCCCAGGAACCCATGTGAGGGTGAAGGGATTGGGAGGGGTAGGTAGAGTAGATAATAATTTAGCAGATGAATGTGAGAGGGCTCCTCGCTGGAGATATATGTATGCTGCTTGGGAGTCTGTGCATACTGTGGTGTGCTGAGTCTGCAACTAACTGATGTGTGCAATAGCGATTGCAAGGGCCAAGCATTCGGCCTCGGCGATGCTAGTGCAGTGGATGGAGGCGGCATTAAACGTTGTGCAGCGAATGTCTGTGAATACAGCAGTGCAGATGTGAGGAATGTCCGGATTGTGTGAAACATCCGTGTCGGTGATGTCCTGGCGTGCATAGAACTACTTGGAAAAAATTGGCAAAGGCTTAGTTTGGTAAAGCCTGCTAATTGCGAAAGCAATAGCTATGGCTACACCTAGGTTCAGCTGCTGGTGTAGCTGGTTGTGGTGCTTGTGGTTATGGTTATGGTTCTGCAGTGATTCACTTCGTGGTGCTACCTGGTTATTCTATGTATAACTAGTACCGAAGCAAGGAGTGCCGTGGCTGCAACGATATACTTGGTTGTGGGTGAGGTTAAAGCAGAATGTACAACTGCCGCTCCGGCACCGGCTGCAACGGCATTCTTTACGCCAGCAGAAATTAAAGCAGCCCTGTAGACTGCGTTGGTTCCACCTGCCGCTAAACCACTTCTTATAGTATCCAACGTTGCAACCCCTGCGGTAGCTGCGGCTGCAGCCCCATAAATCTTGTTAGCATGTGGCACAGCTGCAGCTCCGCGGTTGGTAGCTACCGTCTCGCCAGCGGACGGCGCGAGTTGGGGCCCCTGTTTATGCGGCGGATAGGATTATGTCACTCCGGCTGCAGTGCTCCCTCACGGTGGGAGCGGTACTTAGGCCGCGGTTGGTAGCTACCACCTCGCGAGTTGACTGCGCGAGGTCAATGGTAGCTACCGCCTCGCTACGCGAAGGGCTGAAAAGTGAAATAAAATATGAGGCACGACCTGCGCGACAGCCTTCGTCGTGTTTTTAATCCATATTTTTTGGGAGGGGTTTGAACTCGAGGAGGCCCCGCAGATGCGGAGAGATGGCTAAATGAGTGTGAAGTGAGGGATAAGGCATACTGTAGCCCATTGAGCGCCGGAGATGAGTGCCTTTAGATGTTGTGCGGAATCGACGTTGGCTGGAGAGATGCGCCTGTATGATCGGCTCAACGTTATTATGAATGCCTAATTCAAGGAGCCGAATCATACAGGTATACGAGGTAAATGGAGGGCAGCTTTTGCGGCTGAGCCGTGAAGGACGTTAAGTTTATTGAGTTGGGGTTTTGGTGATAGGGTGGTAAGGGAGGTGGTGAGCTAGTCGACTAACGATAATGGCATCCACGAGTCTTAAAGTGTCTTTTTCCTCAAGGCCATAATTGCGGCTAGAAATGTGAAAAATGAGATGTGTGATCTGATTGATTTGGCGCGGCAGGAGGTGTGTGGTGTGGGTGGCTCTAGTGTCCTGTTGAATGTGGAGACCCAGCAGTCGGAACCGTGGTACTGTGGGAATCGGAGCGTTGTCAAGGAGTACGGTGATTGTTGGGGCACCTGGGGAAGGCTTAATGACGAGGAGCTCAGATTTCTGCGGTGCTCACGCAAGACCTATAGCCTGTGTATATGTGTGAATGGCATCTGTAGCGAGTTGCAAACTATGTTCAACTTGACCAGGGCAACCTTTAGTAGTCCATCGTGTGATGTTGTCTGCGTATATTGAGTGCTGAAGGTCAGGTACAGTTTCGTGTATCCGGGCTAAGGGAGTTAGGGCGATGTTAAAGAGGATGGGTGAGAGGACAGAACCCTGCGGTGTGCCTTGGTTGGGTAAATAGATGATCGGAGAGGTGTATTATTCGAGTGGTGATATGAGCAGTTTAAGAGAGTTAACTGCTGAGATAGTTGGTTGTCAGACATAATTACAGTGTATTTAGTGTAATAGAGACACAAACAAGAAAGAGGATACGAAGTCAGGCATCAGACCGTTCGTGAAACTCTAGAAGCCTTCTGTATAAAACCAGCAGGTTGGAATTTTAACAGTGACACATTAGTTTTGCTTTATAACATTGATAAAACATTTCTGTCACGCCTGCTTTAATAAGATTGATGCCTTCTCTTTGATACCTTGTACGCGTGCGCATTAGTCGAGAAGGCTATATATGTGAGTTAGTTTACCTGGATTAAAAGTTGGAGTAAGCGCCCGTGCTGTCCTCTGTTATGTGTGTCTGTGTCGCGCTGAATACCCTGTAATTATGCCCTCAAAAAGTATATACTTTGTTAACATCACTTCCGTGACAAGAATTGGAACCAACGTCTATCATTACACGGGCGGTGGACATCATCGCAAAATCTGCTTGAGTGAAGCGCAGTTTCATTTCCACTGTGTTATGGCATAGAAGAGCGTCGCCATCGCCAAGAACAGCGTTCGTCAAAAGAAAGCTGCAGGCATGGGCTTAAATTCGTATAGCGTTGGTATTAATGTCAGCAACAGCCAGTCGTCCTGAGAAAACAATTCGGGGGACACTTTGGCTAACTAAAGTGCTTCAAGGCGGAAGCCTTCCCCGCCGCGCTGCTTATGCATTGGCTGCTAGACCATTTGTGATTGACTTGAATTGTGACAGATACTGAGCCTTTTCCTTGCTGCCACCCAATTATGAAACCCGCTGATGCCGGTGTTTGAAGAAGCGCCAAATGAAAGGCGCCGCATGGACGCCTGGATCGAACGCCCTTCGGGGTAGCTTTATATATGCGTGAATGTCCTGGCGTCCAGCCATGATGCCATGACCGCATGTGACGCCATAAAAGCTTCCAGTTGCGACATGACTGGATATGAAGTCATGATGCCGTCACATTCGGCCATGACGTCTCTGCCGATGGCGTCATCTGGTGACGGCTATGGACTTCTCGAAACGTCTATCCTATAATATTGCACGGTTAATGATAGTTAATCTTGATTTGTACTTTCTGAGTACTAGTTAATGTCTGGTTTGTGTTAGTTAAACACTCCGTGACTAGTTGGTAACGATTAGTGATAGTTACGATGTCCTCCAAAGCATAGGTTCATATGGGCGTCTGCTTAACTATTTTATTATTAGTCGTAACTTATGAAATTAAACACGTATGAAACAGTACGAGCACGATCCACAAGCAGTGCACGTGGATGAAGCTCAACAAATAAAAAACGGAGCATACGTGGCATGTATGGCCACTCCAAAGTCAACCTTCATTAACGCCAAACACATTTCATGCTAGCTCCATATGCGAGGCAGAGGAAGTAGCTATCGCACTGGCCATCGCGGATCCGCGCACCAAACTATTTTAGCTGACTCAAAAAGTGCTGTTCAAAATTTCGCCAAAAATTCTGTAAGTGGACTCGCGGCGCGAATTCTGCGCAACCGATCTCTCAACCACAACATCAATCTCGTATGGGTTCCAGCTCTCGCGGGTAACTCCGGAAATAAAGGGGTCGACCGTCTATCCCGAGGCTTAACCAACCGGGAGACGGGAGATCTATCGGGAACGGACGCGCCTGTCGAGGCGCCGCGCACATACGCGGAGATAAACTTTTACCGCGAGCTAAGATGCACGTACCCCGCCCCTCACTCCGACCCGACCGGGCGCAAGCCACGACACTCAGTTCAGTTCAGTTCAGTTCAGGCGTTCAGTCGTGTCCGACTCTTCGTGACCCTATGGACCATGTCACGCCACGCTTTCCGGTCTCTCACTATCTTCTTAACATCACATAGCTTCATCTGCAATGCCTCGAGAATGCCATCTAACCATCGCGTTCGCTGCCTACCCCTTCTCCGGCGACCCTCAACCTTTCCCAACATCAAATCTTTCTCCAGCGACTCCTCTCTTCTCATCAGATGACCAAAGTAGCTGAGCTTTAACTTTAGAATTTGACCCTCCAATGAGCAGTCAGGGTTTATGGTCGACAATATCGACTGATTTGATCGTCTGGCAGTCCAAGGAACTCTTAAGAGTCTTCGCCAGCACCACAATTCAAACGCGTCGATTCTTCGGCGGTCAGCCTTTTTCACAGTCCAACTCTCGCATCCATACATTACAACTGGAAAGACCATAGCACGGGTTATACGGATCTTGGTTGGCAGACTAATGTCTCTGCTCTTTACTAGGCGGTCAAGGCTAACCATTGCTCTCTTTCCCAGAAGCAGGCGTCTCCTACTTCGGCTTCGGCGACACTCAGACGCCTACAAACAAAGGCCATTCTTAGCCCCTACAGATTATCGTTAATTACGAACGGAGAATTCAACCCTGCATGCCGGCACTGCGGTGACGGGACGCAGGCCACTCAAGGCAACATACTGTGGCAATGCGCCAGCAATTCCCTCCAAAGACTCTCATGCCAGCTCCTTCAACGGAGGAATGGGACAAGCTGTTGGCCAACCCAAGAAAAACTACTCAACTGGCCCTCGTCACGCGAGCTCAAGAGGTCGCTCCCGACTGGAAGCCACCCTAGACTCGCCCCAGCCCGAAATAATTTTTTTCATTTAGGGGCAATAAAAGTTGTTACGACCACAATATAAGCGTGAATGTCCTGGCGACCAGCAATGATGTCATGACCGTATGTGACGCCATAATAGCTTCCGATTACGACATGACCGGATATGAAGTCATGATGTCGTCACATCCGGCCATGATGTCACTACCAATGACGTCACCATGTGACGGCTATGGACTTGTCGAAACGGCTAACCACTAATATTGCACGGCTAGTGATTGTTTATCCTGATTTCCACTTTCTGAGTACTAGTTAATGTCTGGCTAGTGTTAGTTAAACACTCCTTGACTAGCAGGTTACGGTTAGTGATATTTACGATGACCTCCAAAGCATAGGTTCCTATGGGCATCTGCTAACCTATTTTATTATTAGTCGTAACTTATCATGAAATTATCTCTAAGATGCCTTAAATCATGGTCTGATAACATCCGATTGCTATTGATTAGGTATCGATTCAATGGTGATTGGCATATGCCCATATAAGACATGCATCCTAAACACGGATACATTTTCTAACGACAGTATGAGGCTATTCTTTCGGTTTAAAATGTGTTTTTAAGAGAGCGCGAGCAAGAAGGTAATGCGCCGAACGCGCGGCCGCTGCCGTCAGTGCGGTAACCACCTGTCTATCTTAGCTGTCGTTTTGAAGCATTCGGTGCTTCTGCGTAGAAGGTCCAGACCCGTTAATGTATGTACATAAAATCGTAAAACTCTTTCGCAGAGCAGACAAATTCCATAATCGCGAGTTTCTGTCGAGAACTATGGCATGCAGCTGTCAAAAAAAAAATTATTTTCCTAGCAAGTACCTAGCAATTGCAGCAGCTAAGATGCCACAGATGATGTCATGATACCCTCGGCCAACCATGGTCGGTACCTACACGCTCTGAACAGCCTTCCGGTATTGCTGCTTATTTCTTCAAAACGAAGGTACCGTCTTTGCCAAAAATAACCAGGCTGTGAGTTCCGCTTCTATCAGGTAGTAGGGAATTCGTACCACTAATGAAAACGTAATTATTTGCAAAGTAAAGGCTAACTCCTGTCCTCACTTAATGAGTTATAATCCTCTAAGAACCCATGTTTGCTTTAGAATGCAAGCGAGAAACAAAACATACAGCCCAGTTGGCAAAGACGGTACATATACCTGTCTTGAGGCGATTCGAAAATAACAGTCGAACTCAGAAGGCCTATAAAATCTTCAAAGTTCTGCCCGAAATTTTTTTTCAAACCCACTTCAACTTCGTTTTGTCGTGTACTGAATCACCTTACGTTTGGCCTTCAGCGAAAAGCAGGCGCCATTGCCTAGATTCGTTCTTCTATTTTGGGTTCGCAGTCAAGCGCTGTAAGCACTGACGTACCGGCGGTGTAAAGGAAACTAACGCTCAAGTCTTTATGACACGTTATTGTCATGGCTCGTATCTCAAAGAGACAAGCTGATAGAGATGCTGTAGTAGAGGGCAACTGTAATTTCAATCAACTGCAGGATTTTCTGGCAGCACCGACATCGCACAGTAGACGAGAGGCCTTGCTTTTCACCAGAGCTAAAAGAGCGCAGCGCGTGACAATATATATCCATGCCTAGCTGGAACAGGTAATGCAGACAATTAAGAGAGTTGTATATAACGTTATCGTTGTAGTGCAATTAACCGGAACTCCGAAAGTAACGTATCTCTAGAGAGATTCTTAGTATAGTGTTTTGAAACTGTTACTCGTCTATTTTGCATGGAAGCGAAGGGAGCATTGAACATGCTTGCTGCAGTTAGCAACTCTGCAAATTGCTGTATATCACAGTCAGCCAAATAATGTAACCAAACTAATTTCTGCCCTTGAGACCCCCGTAATGCATCGCCGACTATAATGTGTAATACCAGATGTAAACATAGCGGCGCCATCCATTTCAAAAAATATAATGTACAGACTGCTTGTCAACTATTAATGTCCCGAAATAGGTTCGTAAATTTATTATATATATAACGTTTAGTTATTCAAACACATTAAAACATAGCCACAAACCTCGAAACCGTTTTCTGCGATCTCCTGATCCGTAGTGCTGCTTTCTGAGTTGTTTCAAATGGTAGCATAGCAGATGGAGACTCCATTATGCTTCAGCGTTCCAAAATGAGGAGTGTACCTCCAAACCTATGTAGAATTGTAAGTTAGAATTACAGAAGTACAAGAAGCAAGGTTAACCATACTGAAAGCCTGCGTATCATTTCGTGTTGGTAAAACTGTCAAACAGGATCGCAAAGACTTATTTTATTGAAGCGGCCATCTCTATCCTGACAGGTGGGCGCCGTGCTTCCCCGCTATGCATGCAGAAACCTCAGCGTTGGCCTCTTTTCTTGGCGTTCGGAGCCCAACCTGAAGCAAGCCTCGGACAGCGGCGCGTCCGCGTCTGCTGGAGCCTCGACATGTGTTATTCACGGTGTACTCTGTATGCTTTCCCTGCTGCCTTGGAACACTATGCCTGCTATTTATACTTTTTTTTCCACTCCTGTCAGAGCCTGAGAAAGGCTCACAGTATTGTAAAATAAATAAATAATAATAAAAACCTTGCTTCCGCGCCGAAAGGCAAAACTTTCACTCACAAGCTGAAGAGGCATGCTCCTCTTCCCCGGTTGCCGACATCGGACTACAAGGTTGTTTTCCGACCGAGCTGGGGCTTGGATCCTCGCCTAATCAATGGAGGTGCACTCCTGCATCTGATCAGTGCTGATGCAGTAGTCGACTACCACGAAGCCAGAATCAACGACACGTTGCGCATCAACCTGCACAACAACTCTTTCACGGTGAGCACCACTTCTGAAACTCGAACAAAACAGTTTGTACGCATGCAAGGGCTTTGCCTCAACGACCCAGAAAGCTTATGTCGCGGCCCACGACAAACCGTAAGAGGCATTATTTACAAAGCCGTCTACAATCAGACGCAAGAGGATGTCTTCCAAGACCTTGTGGCCTTTCATCAGAGCAAGTCCTTCACCATCGCCGGCGCCCGGAGGTGGTGGTTAAAACATATAAAAATAACAATTAAATCGTTACCGGGGTGTTTGGTTTAGAGACGTATCGGTCTCCTCTCCTCACAATACTAGGAGGAGCCCCTATTCTGGGGCCCCATTGGCAAGCAACGCCGCCCGCGTCCGTTCAACTAAGACCTTTGGAGCCTTGAGGTCTTGACAGCGGAGCAGGGCCGCCTCCCAGTCCCCTCTATCTGGATTCCGGTTGGGGGAATGGATGGGTTTGACTGGCACGCCCAGACCATGTGGAAGGTGTCAGCCGCCTTCCCACAGTACTGGCACGCACCATCAAAGGATGGGTTGAAATGTTTAAGCACCGCCGGGCACAGTACTGTAATGGTAAAATATTGATGAGGAGGCGCTCGTAAGCGCGATCCCGTCCCTTACAAGGGGCTGGGTAGCGCCTGTGCTCCTCCTTGTAGTAATCGGTGATGTCTGAATGTAAGGGCCAGATTGCCTGATTGGGAGTAGGCTTCCAAGGACAGGGAGATAGCCCGGGGAGAGAGTGCGTGGGCGGCCTGATCGGCCTTTTCGTTTCCCCTGAGTGCCTGGTGACCGGGTGCGCAAATGAGATTATGCGGAGTTGGGTGTATGTATCGGCAGCTAGATTGCAGTATACGCCGGGCAAGCGGGGGAGCCCATCCCAGCTAATAATTCCGACAGGCCCCTCGCGAGTCGGTGATGACGTGTTTCGAATTGGGAATAGTGAGAGCCAGAGCGATAGCAATCACCTCCGCGTGAGTTGTGCTGTAGGCTTTGAAAGTTAGCCCGTTAACCGTGTTTGTGTTGTGTACGACTGCAGCCGTATACCACCTCCCGTGGTAAGGGCCCGCAACATCCACACAATACACGTGTTGCTGGTGACTATACTATCGCTCCAACGCTGCCGCGCGCGCCTGGTGACGACCGTTATGGTCTTCTTTGGACATGTTGCGGGGAGGGGTCGGACCCGGATGGCGCGTCTCCAGACTTCTGGCACTCTCACCCTTTCCTCAATGGGGTAATCGTGTTTGATGTGTAGCCGGTCCAAGAGGCGGCGACCGGACGTGGTCCGTGTACGACGCGTGTATTGGCTTATTAAGTGGGCTCCTCGTAGCTCCCGGAAGGTGTTCACCACGCACAGAGCCAGAAGTCTCTGGTTGGACGTGCTGACCGAAAGGTCGAGAGCCCGCTTGATGACTTTCCGGTGGATAGCCCGCAATTGATCCTCATCGTGTTTACGCAGGTACAAGTAGGGTGTCGAGTAGAGGAATCTGCTCGTTACAAAAGCATGGGCAAGCCGCAGTGCATCCTTGCTTCGTAATCCACCCCGTTTGTTGGAGACCCGGCGGACCATACGGCCCCCCTGGTCTCCCAACATGTGAAGTTTGGCCAGAGTGGTGTCAACTATGTGTTGATGGTGTATGAAGAGGCCAAGGACGCGGATCTTTTTGGCCTCCCAGATCGGTCCCGAGGGGAGACTGATGCGAAGCTGAGTTGTGCCTTGAGGGGATGGACGTACGTGCACAAATCCAGATTTACATGGGGCGCACTGGATTCCGCAGTAGGTCGCGTAGTCGACTACGGTCGCCGCTGCCTGCAGGCAGGACTCCATGTGGCCCAGGTTACCTTGCGTGGCCCAGATTGTGATATCATCCGCGTAAAGTGCGTGATGTATCCCGGGAAGAGAAGCCAATTTGGAGGGAAGATGAAGCATGGCTAAAGTGAAGAGGACTGGAGACAAGACAGCGCCTTGAGGTGTTCCTCTCGAGCCGATGGTGTATGGCCCGTGTTCCGCATCTTGTATGTGTATGTAGGCTTGGCGGTCTGTAAGAAATTGTTTCATGTAATTGAATGTTTTGTTACCACAGTTGGTGTGACTGAGGTGATCGAGGATTACTTCGTGCTTCACATTGTCAAATCTGCCTTTAAGGTCCAAGGCCAGGACCACCTTGTCATTATGGGGGTATTCGACAAGATCTAATATGTCGTGGTGGAGCTCAAGGATTATATCCTGTGCTGATTTTTGAGGGTGGAAACCGAACATGGTGTCCGCGAAAATGTGCTGTGTTTCGAGAAATTCGGGGAGTCTGTCGCGCACCATTGTCTCCATCAGCTTGCCGACACAAGACGTGAGAGAGATGGGGCGAAGGTTCTCCACATCAATAGGTTTGCCGGTTTTCGGGATAAAAGTGACGAGAGCCGACTTCCAATCGAGAGGGAGAGGAGTGTATCCGTCCCAAATACTATTGATGTATTTGAGAAGCACGACATATGCTGCATCGAGAAGGTTGGCCGAAAGCTTGACCGTAACCTTATCGCGCCCGGGTGCAGTGCCACGTTTCATCTTGCTTAAAGCCGCCCGGAGGTCGTGGAGCTGGAACGGAGTGTCCAGCTCCGTATTCTCTTTGCCTGCATACGAGTAAGCGACCGCCCGGGGGTCCTTGGTGGTGCACAGGTATCGGTCTCTGAGTGTGTGCGCTAGCTGTGTTGTCATTCCTGTAAAGTTGTGCATAACTTTATGTAATTGGCATTGGGTTTCCGTGCGTGTTTGTGTTGGATCGATGAGCGCTCGGAATAGGCGATACGTATTACGACCAGACATCTGGCGCGCAGCCGTGTTGCACTTTTCTACCCAGTTAGTGTCGGCTAGTCACCAGCGGCTGCGGAACAACTGACCACGGCGGCGGTCAGACCTGTGACGCAGCAGGGGGTGCTAAGAAAGTCTGGCTCCGCTGGACAGGCCGCCATTGGAAACTGACCCTGGCAACGTTTAATGCTAGAACCCTAGCTAGTGAAGCTAGTTTAGCAGTTCTGTTAGAGGAAGTAGAGGGCGTGAAATGGGATGTCATAGGGCTTAGTGAGGTTAGGAGGCCGAATGAGGCATATACTGTACTGAAAGATGGGCATGTACTGTGTTATCGAGACTTACCAGAGAGGCGACAACTAGGAGTAGGTTTCCTTGTCAATGAGTATATAGCGGGTAATATAGATGAATTCTATAGTATTAATGAGAGGGTTGCAGGCATCGTAATTCGGCTAAATAAGCGGTATAAACTGAAGGTTGTACAGGCCTATGCACCTACATGTAGTTATGATGACCAGGCAGTTGAAAGCTTCTACGAAGATGTAGAATCGGCAATGCGAAAAGTAAAGACGCAGTATACTGTACTAATGGGCGATTTCAATGCCAAGGTAGGGAAAAAACAGGCAGGAGACAAGGTATTAGGTGACTATGGCATTGGTTCTAGGAATAGCAGGGGGGAGTTACTAGTTGAGTTTGCAGAGCGCAATAACTTACGAATCATGAATACCTTCTTCAGCAAACGGAAGAACCGGAAATGGACATGGAAAAGTCCTAACGGAGAGACTAAAAATGAAATCGACTTCATAATGTGTTCAACCCCCGCCATTATGCAAGATGTAGAGGTAATCGGAAAAGTGCGATGCAGTGACCACAGGATGGTGAGGTCCCGAATTAGCCTAAATCTGAAGAAGGAACGCAACAGATTAGTAAGAAAGAAACCCATCAACGAATTAGCGGTGAGGGGGAGGGCAGAATAGTTCAGGATCTCGCTACAGAATAGGTTTTCAGCTCTAACTGAGGATGGTGACATTACCCTTGAGGCAAGGAACAATAATTTCAGAGATATCATTACTGAGTGCGCGGTAGAAGTAGGCGGTAGGATAGTTAAAGAGGATACCGGTAAGCTGTCTAAGGAGACGAAAGATTTGATTAAGAAACGCCAGAGTATGAAAGCTTCCAATCCAACAGACCAGATCGAATTGGCCGAGATATCAAAGCTAATCAATAAGCGCAAGGTGGCCGATATTAGGAAGTATAACATGGAGAAAATTGAGCATGCTGTAAAGAACGGGGGAAGCCTTAAAGCGGTAAAGAAGAAATTGGGCATAGGCAAAAACCAGATGTATGCGATAAGGGACAAGGCGGGCAACGTCATCACTAATATGGAAAAGATAGTCAAAGTAGCCGAGGAGTTCTATACAGATCTCTACAGTAGCCAAAGTAGTCAGGACCGTAATGAGATTGGCGTTAGGGAAAAACAGTCAGACGTTCCACCAGTGACGAAGGACGAGGTCAAGAAAGCACTAGAAACTATGAAAAGGGGGAAATCAGCTGGAGAGGATCAGATAACTACAGATTTGCTGAAGGACGGGGGAGATATCGTGCTAGAAAACCTGGCCACCCTGTATACGCAGTGCCTGGTGTCATCGACGGTACCGGAACCATGGAAGAATGCAAACATTATCCTCATTCACAAGAAAGGGGACTCTAAGGACCTTAAAAATTACAGACCAATCAGCTTACTGTCTGTTACGTATAAGGTATTTACTAAGGTAATCGCTAATAGAATCAGGAGAACCTTAGACTGCAATCAAGCAAAGGATCAAGCAGGGTTTCGGAAACGGTACTCTACTATCGATCATATCCATACCATCAATCAGGTGATAGAAAAATGCTCGGAATATAACCAGCCCTTATACATAGCATTCATTGATTACGAAAAAGCATTTGACTCAGTTGAAACCTCGGCGGTGATGCAGGCATTGCGAAATCAGGGGGTAGACGAGCCATACGTGAAAGTGCTGGAAGATATATATAGCGGCTGCACAGCAACAATAGTTCTGCATAAAGAAAGTAACAAAATTCCCATAAAGAGAGGTGTTAGGCAAGGAGACACAATCTCCCCAGTACTATTCACAGCTTGTTTAGAGGAAGTGTTCAGAGACTTGGAATGGGAGCAGTTAGGGATAAGGGTAGATGGAGAATACCTCACTAATCTGCGATTTGCTGATGACATTGCCTTGCTAAGCAACTCAGGGGATGAACTGCAAATAATGATTGATGACCTAGACAGGAAAAGTAGAAAGGTAGGCTTGAAAATCAATATGCAGAAGACTAAGGCAATGTTCAACAGCCTCGGGAAGGAACAGCAGTTTACATTAGGTAGCGAAATACTGGAAGTAGTAGGCGAATATGTCTACTTGGGACAGGTAGTAACCGCAGACCCGGACCACGAAAAGGAAATAACAAGAAGAATACGATTGGGATGGAGCGCATTTGGCAAGCACTCGCAGATTATGACTAGCAGCTTACCGGTATCGCTCAAGAGGAAAGTATACAACAGTTGCATCTTGCCTGTACTCACCTATGGGGCTGAAACGTGGAGGCTAACCAAGAAAGTTCTACTTAAGTTGAGGACAACCCAGAGGGCTATGGAACGAAAAATGGTAGGGGTAACATTAAGAGATAGAAAGCGTGCAGAGTGGGTCAGAGAAATAACTCAAGTTACCGACATTCTAGTAGAAATTAAGAAGAAGAAATGGACATGGGCAGGACATGTAGTGCGAAGAGAGGATAACCGATGGTCGCTGAGGGTAACAAACTGGATTCCAAGGGAAGGAAAGCGTAGCAGGGGGCGGCAGAAAGTTAGGTGGGCGGATGAGATTAAGAAGTTCGCAGGGGTCAAGTGGATGCAGCTAGCACAGAACCGGGTTAAATGGAGAAATATGGGAGAAGCCTTCGCCCTGCAGTGGGTATAATCAGGCTGATGATGATGATGATGATGATGAGCTGAGCAGCATATTCCGCGGCTTGATGTGTGAGTTTGAGGATGCGTTTTTTGAGGCGTTTGTTATGTTTCTGTTTTTTTCCATCTTTTGGTGAGGCTGCGGAGGGCCTCTCAAAGATTTAGGAGGTGGCTGTCTATGTCAGTTTGCGTTTCCGTGAGCTGCATCTGCCTTTCGTGTTGTTTCAGTGCAGACGTGAGTGATTTGTACCAGGTGTCATATTGTCACGTAGTGGTGACGAGGTCGACGACACAAATGAAGGGTCGATGATTGCACTAAAGAAACTCTTTATTTGGGCTGACTTGCGCCCGCACAAGAACTAAGCAACTCGGCGGCGGCGATAGCAACAAACGCGCTCGTCGGTCGTCGGACAAATAATGCTCGTCACACTCGGCAACGCTCAATTTAAAGGCTGCACAGAACAATCTAGATAACGTCGCAAACAGCTACCAGCACGGGCTGGAACATTGTGGAAAGATACCCAAGTGGCCGGAACCTTCGAGACAGATCTCGGTGCATCTTGCGCTACAACAAAACTGATAAAGGTGTGACTCGCGACATCGAGCATTAACAAAGATTACGGAACTGATACGCGGTCCAGAATCAGAGTGATAAGCCTGTATGCCGGCGGCTGTTAAAAAACAACAAATACTGTTTTGAAGGTTTCGCGGCATTACTCCCCCCTTAAAAAAACATCGCCTCGATGTTCCAGAACAAAGAAACTTAAACATAAACACTGCAGAGTTTAAACACCACAGATTCTTTAACGCGCGTAATATGGCTTCAGTCGCACAACATGTACAATTTCTGGGCGTGCGCGTCGCCGTTGTGATGCTGACGTTCCGTCGGGAATGACTTCATAGTCCAGTGGTCCGACGCGGCGAAGGATTTTGTAGGGCCCAAAGTATCAACGCAACAACTTTTCACTTAATCCGCGACGGCGAATTGGTGTCCAAACCCACACTTGGTCTCCTGGATTGTACTCTGCGTGGCGTCGTCTTAAATTGTATCGTCGGCTGTCGGTGCGCTGTTGGTCCTTAATACGCAGCTTGCGAGTCGTCGGGCTTCCTCTGCACGCTGCAGGTAGGCGGCGACGTGAAGGTTGTCCTCGTTGGCTACGTGCGGCAGCATTGCGTCGAGCGTCGTCGTGGGCTCCCTGCCGTACACAAGCTTAAACGGGGTCGCTCTGGTCGTCTGCTGGATTGCCGTGTTATACGCGAAGATCACGTACGGCAAGATGGCGTCCCAGGTCTTGTGTTCAGCGTCGACGTACATAGCGATCATGTCCGTGATCGTTTTGTTCAGGCGCTCCGTAAGGCCATTGGTCTGGGGATGGTACGCAGTTGTTCGTCAATGGCTTGTGTGACTGTATTCCAGGATGGCTTGCGTCAACTCTGCCGTAAACGCCGTTCCCCTGTCCGTGATGAGTACTTCTGGGGCGCCGTGTCGCAAGAGAATTTGTTCGACAAAAAATTTGGCGACTTCTGCCGCGGTACCATTTGGTAGTGCTCTTGCTTCGGCGTAACGGGTAAGGTAGTCAGTGGCCACGATGGTCCACTTGTTACCCATAGACGAAGATGGAAAGGGGCCGAGGAGATCCATCCCAATTTGTTGAAAGGGCAGGATTGGGGCGGAATCGGGTTTAGTAGTCCTGCTGGTCTGATCGGCGGCGTCTTGCGTCGTTGGCACTCACGACACGTCTTCACGTAGTGGGAAACTTCGGCAGGCAGTCGCGGCCAGTAATACTTCTCCTGGATTCGACGCAACGTGCGCGCAAATCCGAGGTGGCCTGCTGTGGGCTCGTCGTGCAACGCCTGCATAATTTCTTGCCGAAGGGTTTTAGGCACTACGAGAAGCTGCGCGGTCTTGTTGGGTGCAAAGTTCTTCACGAGGAGGCCATTGCTTAACGTGAAGGATGATAAATGTCGCCTGAACACACCAGGAGGGGAAGCGGTCTTTCCTTCTAAGTAATCGGCTAGCGCTTTCAGCTCAGGGTCTGATCGCTGTTGTTCTGCGAAACTGCTGGCGCTTACCGGTCCCAAAAAGGCGTCATCGTCATCGTCCTTCGGGGGAGAATCGACGGGAGCGCGGGATAAGCAGTCTGCGTCGGAATGCTTCCGGCCCGCCTTATAGACTACAGTCATGTCAAATTCTTGAAGTCGTAGGCTCCATCTGGCAAGGCGGCCGGAAGGATCTTTCAAATTAGCCAGCCAGCAGAGCGCGTGATGGTCGCTTACCACCTTGAATGGTCGGCCATATAGGTATGGACGAAACTTAGAAGTAGCCCAGATGATCGCAAGGCACTCCTTCTCGGTCGTCGAGTAATTTACTTCGGCTTCTGTGAGAGACCTGCTAGCGTAGACGATTACTTTTTCCTGTCCGGCAGTCTTCTGGACGAGAATGGCTCCTAGGCCTACACTGCTCGCGGCGGCGTTTTCATCAAAGTGGCCAAAGTACAGGAGGGCATTGCAGGCGGCACTTAAGTTCATCGAAGGCTTCTCCTTGCGGCGCTTCCCATTTAAAAGGTACGTCAGCCTTTGTAAGCTGCGTCAACGGTTCGGCGATCCGCAAAAAGTTTCGGACAAATCGTCGATAATAAGCACACAGCCCAAGGAATCGGCGCACAGCTTTCTTGTCGGCAGGCGGTGGGAATTGTGCGATTGCAGCTGTTTTCTCCGGGTCTGGGCGAATACCGTCCTTGCTAACGATGTTCTTCGTAGGCGAAATGACACTTCTCTGTTTTTAGCGTTAGCCCCGATGACCTGATTGCTTCCAGCACTGTCTGTAGTCGTTTTAGGTGGTCTTCAAAGTTTGACGAGAAGACAACAACGTCGTCCAAATATACCAAACAAATTTGCCACTTCAAGCCTGCCAGGACTGTGTCCATTACTCGTTGAAACGTGGCTGGTGCGGAGCAGAGGCCAAATGGCATCACCTTGAACTCATAAAGGCCGTCCGGTGTGATGAATGCATTCTTCTCGCGATCTCTTTCGTCGACCTCAATTTGCCAATATCCGCTCTTCAGGTCTATCGATGAGAAGTACCTTGCATTGCAGAGCCGGTCGAGAGTGTCGTCGATTCGAGGAAGCGGGTAGACATCCTTCTTCGTTATGCTATTCAAGCGGCGGTAATCAACGCAGAAGCGAAGTGTGCTGTCTTTCTTCTTGACCAAAACGACTGGTGCCGCCCAGGGGCTGTTCGACGGCTGGATTACGTCATCACGCAGCATTTCCTCAACTTGATCGCGAATGGCCTGGCGTTCTCGCGGCGATACACGATAAGGGCTTTGGCGCAGAGGTCGGGCGTGTTCGTCCGTTATTATGCGATGCTTGGCCAGTGGCGTTTGTCGTACCTTCGATGACTATGAGGAGCACTCCCCGTAGCTTCGAAGCAGACTGAGAATCTGGTCTTTCCTGTTGTGGGTCAATGCGGGGTTGATGTCAAATGTGGGCTGACGGAATAGGTCCGGTGCGTCGTCCAGCGTTTGGTCGTGGAGGGAGAATACATCTTCGAGGTCCGCTAATTCGTCGAGAAAGGCGATCGTCGTGCCCTTGTTGAGATGCCGGTATTCTTCAGTGAAGTTTGTTACCAGAATCTGAGCTTGACCTCTCCGGAATTTCGTGATGCCTCTTGCGATGCCGAAACCTCGTTCTAAGAGCAATTGGATATTTCCTTCGATGATGCCTTCAGCGGTTTCGATGTTGGCGCTACCTCCGCAGACTGCGATACTTGATCGGGGCGGGCCGTTCAATTCTTCGTCGAGGACATTTAGAGGGATGTGTTGCATCGACGTCGTCGTAGCATAAATGACTTTGTCTGCAGAGAGCTTGATGAGCTTGGATCGCAGGTCGATGATAGCCCTATGTTCATTTAGGAAGTCCATGCCTAAAATCACGACGCGGGAGCACTGCTGCAAGACCACAAAGCTGGTGGGGTAAGTACGCCCATTTACGGTTATTCTTGCTGTGCATCGTCCCGATGGAGTAATCAGGTTGCCACCTGCTGCGCGATTCAGCGGGCCATCCCAAGCGGTGGTAACTTTTCTTAGCTGAGAGGCTAACGATCCACTAACGACTGAATAGTCAGCTCCGGTGTCTACTAGGGCAGTGACTCTGCGACCGTCGATATCAACTTCAAGGTCACTTGTTCGCGTCCTCGCATTGCACGTGGGCCTTAGTGTCCGATCTCGGCTCCGTCGTATCTTCAGGTCATGGCCGGGGCATACCGTTGTTACTTCGCTGGGCGGCGGTGTCTGCTTGCACTCTGGTCGCGTTGTCGTCGATGTCGTCGTGTGGAGCGGCGATGAAATGGTTGCGTCGTCGTTAGTGGCCGTCGGCGGCGGAGGATGTTCGTCTTTTCGCCGTTGAGCAACCTCACCTCCAAAGGTTGCTCTGTTTAGTTTCCCCTGCGCGGGCTTGGGGACCTTCCGCGCATACTCTCATCGTAGGTACGGCCTGGCGACGCAAAGCGGGCCCTGTACGGCGATGGAGATCTGAACCGACGGCTTGGTGGCGCAATCTCACCGCTACGCAGATAGTTGTCAATTTCTTGTGGTCGTTCACCTAGGCGTGGTCGTGGAGCGTCGACTGCAAATCCGCGGAGGCCGATTCGTCGGTACGAGCAGTGGCGCAGAATGTGGCCGGCCTCACCGCAGTGGAAGCATAATGGCCGGTTGTTTGCAGTCCTCCAGGCGTCGCATTTCCTGGGGTTTGGGGGTCGTTGGTAGGCTTGGCGGGCGGGGCCAATGGACGGTTTTCAGGAACAGCCCGGTAGCGGCGAGGGCTCGGAAAGTCATCACGTCGGGGCGGAGGGCGACGTAATGCACCAGCGTAGTTCATCGCTGTTGCCTCTTCTGCTGGAACAGTCGCAGCCGTCGCTTCAGGAACGCCCAGCGCCTGCTTGACTTCTTCACGGACGACGTCCGCGAGCGTCGCCACCTGGGGTTGTTGCGATGATGGCTGCATTCGGCGGAGCTCCTCTCGCACGATCTCCCGGATGAGGTCACGAAGGTTCTCTCCACTTGCAGATGCGCTGGGGTAGTGGCTTGAGTAGTCTGGCTGAAGTGGCCGCTCGTAGTGGCGCATCCGGGTGTACAAGGTCTTCTCGATGGCAGACGCTTCCGTTTCAAATTCCGCCCCTGTTTTTGGCGGATTTCCGACAAGATTTTCGAAAAGCGATTCTTTGACGCCTCGCATTAAAAGTTTGACTCTCTCACCTTCAGTCATGTTAGGGTCGGCGCGGCGAAAGAGGAGCTTCATCTCCTCAACGTACGCCAGGACAGACTCGTTAGAAAGTTGCAGTCTTGACTGAAGAAGGGCCTGGGCTTTTTCCTTTCGGACGATGCTTGAAAAGGCAGTCAGAAACGCTTCCTTGAAAGTCTCCCAATCCTTCATAGTTGCCTCATGATTTTCGAACCAAACTCGGGCATGTCCTTGAAGAACAAAGTAGACTTGCCTAAGTTTCGCGGCGTCATTCCAGCCGCTGAAATCTGCCACACGGTCGAAAAGGTCCATCCAATCTCCCGCATCTTCATCCGGTAGTCCATGGAAGCAGGGGGGCTCCCGGGGTTGGACGAAAATAACCGGTGCTGTAGGCTGGGCCATTGTCAGCGTCTATGCCTTCCGAGATCGACTGGGGTCAAGCAGCAGACCGTGTTCGGGTCGTAGGCCTTGAAGTCGGCGGCTGGTTCGGTGACCTGTAGGCTGGTCTTCCAGGGCGACAGGAACACGGCTTGGGTCTTCGCTTGAAGGATCAAAGGCATCACCTCCACCAGATGTCACGTAGTGGTGACGAGGTCGACGACACAAATGAAGGTGTCGATGATTGCACTAAAGGAACTCTTTATTTGGGCTGACTTGCGCCCGCACAAGAACTAAGCAACTCGGCGGCGGCGATAGCAACAAACGCGCTCGTCGGTCGTCGGACAAAGAATGCTCGTCACACTCGGCAACGCTCAATTTAAAGGCTGCACAGAACAATCTAGCTAACGTCGCAAACAGCTACCAGCACGGGCTGGAACATTGTGGAAAGACACCCAAGTGGCCGGAACCTTCGAGACAGATCTCGGTGCATCTTGCGCTACAGCAAAACTGATAAAGGTGTGACTCGCGACATCGAGCATTAACAAACAAAGATTACGGAACTAATACGCGGTCCAGAATCAGAGTGATAATCCTGTATGCCGGCGGCTGTTAAAAAACAACAAATACTGTTTCGAAGGTTTCGCGGCAATATCCCGACTGGAGGGGGTCTACGATAGACAGAGAGGTGCGGAATTTTATCCAGTCCGGGAAAAAAAGCTCGTGTTTTTGGGCGTTTCAGTGGACGCGTGTAGATAGATGGTTGTGTAGATTATCCAGTGATCACTACCAAGAGTTTCCTCTGTGCTCAGCCAATTGGCATGGTGTATGTTGCGTGTAAATGTGAGGTCTGGGCAAGTGTCGCGTTGAATCGAATTTCCTACACGTGTTGGGTTTGTGGGGTCGGTGTGGAGGGTGAGTCTGAGTGTAGAGAGAAGTTCCGCAAGCTTCCTCCCACGTGTGTTCTCCCGGGGATACCCCCAGAGCCTGCTCTGAGCATTAAAATCACCGACAATCAGAAGGGGGTCCTTTCCCGCTACCTGCACAGATTGCGTGAAAATTTCGCTTAACTTAACCTTTTTAAATTTCAGGGAACAATAAACGTTTAGAATGTGTGTAGGTGGGTCATACCGCCTTAGGAGCAGTACTGACACCATCGTGAACGCGAACGGTGGTGTTGTGGGGAGTGTGACTTCCTGTGCAGTATATTGCCTGTGAACAAGTATACATGTCTGCGGGTTGTGTTGAAATGTAGTGTAGTTTGTGAGCTTGACGCCTGCGTCGGATTCCTGAAGGGCAACCGCGGCAACGAGGAATGCACAGGTCTCAGGTAGAGGCGGAGTTCATCCCGCTTCTTGCTTATCTTGAGACCTCCGCAATTCCACTGCGTTAGTGTAAGCGGCTGAGTTGTTCTGGCTATCGATTTAGGGCTGGGGGCCATGATCGGATACGGAGTGCGGGATTACGTTGCTAAGACCTCCCAGTCCGCTAGTGCCCAGCGCAGACATGCAGGAGTCTTCAGAAAGGTCAGACTCATCGGAAATGACTCTTAAATTTTGAAGGGCGGTTAAAGTCCCTCTAACTTGTATTACAGCGCGAACCACAAGAAGGGACGACGACAGACAGAGTGAAAAGAGCTCTGACTTCCAACTGTTTATTATTCTGATATGCCACGCATTTATACACATTTGAAGCTTCAGCAGGAATGATCAGGCAAAGTTGTCAGCATGAAAGGCATACGCGATAGGACAAGGCCCTAATCACATCGATCCAGAAATTTCAGCTCTTTCTTGGTTAGTGCGACTGATGGCATGCTTACACACCTTTCCTCTGCATGAGCAATGTTCACCGCCTCAATTATCTCCTTGACACACTGATCATTGTGTCGAGCAACGATTGTGCTTTTTTGGAACTCGGGCACGCAAGGTTTTCTGCGGCGACGTGTAGACTCATCGCCACAATTACGACAGTGCATGCTAAGATGGCCCTGGTCACCATCATTTACATTCCTGTTGTGTTCTTTCAATCTGGTATTAATACACCTGCCGGTTTGTCAATGTATTTGCGTCCGCAGGACAACGGAACGCGATATACAACACTTTCGTCGCAAGTGACAAACTGACTCTGGTGTCTAATCATGCATGATTTTTTCTTTTTGCTATAGCACGGGTTCGTTTTCTTCCATAGAACGGATAGTTCGAGTGGGGCCGAAAACACAACGTCAACGCCTGCGCGCTTTCCAATCTTCTTCAGGTTGTGAGAAGTCTGGTGGATATACGGAATGACTGCTACCCTTTTGCGTGCATCCGGGCCTGTCACGGCATTCTTTTCAGATTGCGGGACTTGTTTCCTTTTCTGGAGCAGGCCCTCGGCCACAGAAACTACAAGGGCCTCCGGGAACCCCGCGTCAGACATGCGTCTAATTTGCAGGGCTTGACTTTCTTTAAGCACATGGTCCCAGGATTTAGTCAGGGCATTTACAAAACAATATTTGACAACGCTGCGTTTTACAAGCTTCGAGTGAGCAGATACAGCGGGTAATAAACCTTTTTTCCCCCGTGGTTCATACCCCCAACAAACATGGTTATTATAAAACTTTAGTCTTAGCTCCAAAAATCTAATGGAATGGTTGTTAGGCATTTCATGCGTCAAAACTAAAGGTGATAAGTTCCGCTTGAATATGTCAAGCACGTCTTCAGTTGTTACATGAAGATCCGCATTGGCATTGTCAATTATGATTAAAAGGTCATCTACAAAGCTAAAGACTTGGACAACACTTGTACCTTCGAGACGTCTTTCAATTATTCTGTCGTGCATGGCTAAAAACAAGTCGCTAAGGACCGGGGAAATACATGAATCAATGCATACTCCGCGTTTTTGCAGGTAAAAACCTTTGTCCCAGGTGGCAAACGTAGATCGCAGGTACACATCAAGCAATTCTAGAAAGCCACTAACATTTAAACCACAACTCTTCTGGAACGAAACGGCACCCATCCTATCAATGGCCTGTTCAACACATGATAGCAAGGCATCATGCGGCAAAGAGTAAAAAAGGTCCTTTATGTCTATGGAAAAGGCCGATACATTTGCAGTCTCATGCTGCCGCAAGTATTCAACAACCTGTTCAGAGTTCCTAACAAGGGATGGGTCCTCAATTGTTAGCATGGCCAACTTATCCTGCAGAAAAAGAGCTAAACATTTCTGCCACGTTTCCCTTTCTGAAATAATCACACGAAGTGGACAGCCATCTTTATGAGTTTTTACGGAAAAGAACATGTCTAAACAAGGTTTTTCCTCGTCCTGAAATTGCTTGACGAGTGTTTGTAATCCTAACCGCTTGCACAGTTTTTTTTACCACGGCCTTAGCTTTCATTAGTTTTACTTCGCTCATTCTATTAAAATTGCTCTCGATAGCTTCGGAGGCTTTCTTCCGGAAGAGGTCATGCGGACAAACGACGAAACCAACCTCCTTATCAGCCGTAAGAACACAAAGTTGGTTATTGCACAAAAAGTCAGACACAGTTTTCAACGGCACAGTGCGTCGTGACCTCACTGTGCGCTCGAGAACATCCACTCCCTGGGATATACAGTTGCTTTTTTGATCTTCCGCTGCGAATCTTGCAACTTGTCTGACCATCGCCAACATTTCCGGCGCTTTCTTCCTAGGTTCGACAGCACACTTTGGCCCGAGCTGTAGGGTCCGTAGAATATCCCCCGGAATATCCGCGTCACCTTCGATGTGAACAGGGTTGCAGCGCCTCACCTCTTTCTTGACGGGCTGGAGAGCTCGAAGCAAAGGCAGCAAGCCATGCCAGCGGACCTCCGTTAACTGATCGATGTTCCTACGGCAGTGCTGCCAAATACGTGCAGCCGTACAATAGGAGGCAGTCCTGTTCACTTGCACAAACAGGTACTCCCTGTAGAGCAGGGCCTGTCTTCGCCATTCGCACCGTAGAATCTTGAGGATCCGGATTCCGTGACCGACAGAAGGATTGATGATCCCGAAGTTCATGCGAATGGGAGGCGGCAAAAACTTCCCTCGTATGCAGAAAGACAGTGCGCGAGCCTGGCACGTTGCGTCGGCAACCAAGAACGAGAGAACACATGGATGAAGAGAACACAGAAGAGAGCCCGATGTACTAGAAATGTATTCCAGAACGGTTGCTTGCCGGGCTAGTTGGTTCATATCTAACTTGTATTACAGCACGAACCACAATAAGGGACGACGACAGACAGAGTGAAAAGAGCGCTGACTTCCAACTGTTTATTATTCTGATATGCCACGCATTTATACACATTTGAAGCTTCAACAGGAAAGATCAGGAAAAGCAATCAGCATGAAAGGCATACGCGATAGGACAAGGCCCTAATCACCATCGATCCAGAAATTTCAGCTCTTTCTTGGTTAGTGCGACTGATGGCATGCTTACACACCTTTCCTCTGCACGAGCAATGTTCACCGCCTCAATTATCTCCCTGATACACTGATCATTGTGTCGAGCAACGATTGTGCTTTTTTGGAACTCGAGCACGCAAGGTTTTCTGTGGCGACGTGTAGGCTCACCGCCACAATTACGACAGTGCATGCTAAGATGGCCCTGGTCACCATCATTTACATTCCTGTTGTGTTCTTTCAATCTGGTATTAATACACCTGCCGGTTTGTCCAATGTATTCGCGTCCGCAGGACAACGGAACGCGATATACAACACTTTCGTCTCAAGTGACAAACTGATTCTGGTGTCTAATCATGCACGATTTTTTCTTTTTGCTATAGCACGGGTTCGTTTTCTTGCATAGAACGGATAGTTTGAGTGGAGCCGAAAACACAACGTCAACGCCTGCGCGCAAATGGTGGATTGGCTGTCCTCTGGCTGGCTTATAGGGAAAGACGACCACGACAGACTCGTGGGTCGTAGCCGCGTTTTTCGTGCTGAGCCATGTTGATTGGGTCGCCAGCGGGCGTCTCCGCAACCAGCGGCGGGGGAGCCGCAGCCGTTAGGCTTACCTCATCCGCTACGTGGTTATGCGCAGATTTACTCTAAATGGCCGACAATTGAGCGTATCTGGATGTGATCGGTGTCTCCAAGATCGCGCTGCCTTCACAGGTGCAGATACGCAAGTTTCGCAGGAGTCAGATCAAGATTTCTGCGGTTCCAGCCGAAAATCGACGAGCCAGTACGCCACGCGTCTGATCGCTCCGCGCAGCGCTCCTTCTTTCCCCGACGCCCGGCAGCTCGGCAGGACCAAGTAAATTTTAGTCACGTTCATCGACACTGCGGAGGTAGCGCGTCAACTGAACTTCTACGGCACTATTTATTCTTGCTACCCATTCAAGGCAAAAGTTGAAGCTTGATTCAACTGTCGGAAGCCTGTACACCGTGCAGACGTCCGTCCCAAGGAGAAGACTGACCTGTGTTTCCGCTGGGGCGTTGCCCATCCACCCAAGCAAACGCCGGACTGCACGGCCCGGTGCATCTTATGCGGTGAAGCCCACTTCACGGGGACCAGACGCTGCAAAGTGCGCTTCGAACGCTCCGGAAGCTCATTTAAAACATCCACACCGCCGCCGATAACGCTTTCGGACGCTCGACCTCCTGAGACAGCTCTCAAGCCATCTAGACAATCAAGAAGCTGGTTTCGATCCCCTTCGAAGACGCGCAGCCACTACAGGACGGGATCCCGCCATGGCCACAGCAGAAGCCGCTCGAGGTCTTTCCCCCACTCCCGAGCCAAACAGTCCAGGAATCGACGAAACAAGTGAGCTGGAGGCCGCAGTCTTCCGCGCTCGAGCGAGAGAACGCGGAACTTAATGCTCAGTTAAAAATACAGCGCAAGAAATTGTCGAGCTTAAACGGCAGCTACAACTCCTTTTAAGGCGAGAGCAGTCCTCTGTAGTATTGCAGACCCAAGCACCTCCAATCATTTCCAAAACTCCTTCAAACTCTTCCCCCTCCGCCTCCTCTTCGCTCGCTACGTCACCTGCTCGTGGCGTTTCCGCAAAATGCGAGATAGCCGAAGGGGTAGTTCCGGGCCATCAATGCCAGAGCAAATTGCCCTCCTTATTACGGCAATGCAGTCCCTGGAACGCTCGGTACAATCTTTCCGCGCCGATACCCAGAACTGGATGACGAACGCCGCAAAACGACTAGAGGCTATTGAGAAGCGTCAAAGTGCTCAAGAAGCCTCGTTTTCTCAAATCCAAACCCAAGTTTGGGAGCTTCTACCCAGAGGTTGCACTGTACTACACGTCCCTTTAGCTGTTACTGATAGCACCCAATATGGCTTCACACCCCAACAGAATAAGCGTGTAGCAGTGGAACTATAGCCTCTGTTGTGGAACTGTAGAGATTTCTGCACAAAGCGGAATAATCTGCAGCTTCACTTATCTACCTATCCCCTAACGAGGTACCGGCAGTGATAGCGCTGCAGGAGACGCTTGTTTCGGTTAAGCCCCGCAACTATACTACTTACGAGCCCTCCACCCAGCCCCAATCCAGGGTAGCATTATTGGTGCACCACAACAATAACACGGTCGTACGCCCTGTTGAGGTGGATGACGTGGATGGTTCCTTGCTGGAGCTCCTACCCCGCACACGAAGAGCACACACCCTTTTATTGCGAAAGCAATACTTAAATCACTTTTCCTCCGTTCGCGTAGCGCGGCGGTGCCCACGAAATGACCTTTTGCGTCACCCCGTGTGACATCACGCCGAAGAGCTGGGCGACCAACTTGAGCCCTTCGCGAGGGGCGGCGGTGCACATGAAGCGGCGGCCTAACTCCCGTTCTCTTCACGAGGAGTGCCAAAGGTGTTGTGACGTCACGCCGAAGAGCTGGGCGACCAACTTGAGCCCTTCGCGAGGGGCGGCGGTGCACATGAAGCGGCGGCCTAACTCCCGTTCTATTCACGAGGAGTGCCAAAGGTGTGACGTCACGCCGAAGAGCTGGGCGACCAACTTGAGCCGTTCGCGAGGGGCGGCGGTGCACATGAAGCGGCGGCTTAATTCCCGGTTTCGAGACGAGGAGCGCCACAGGTGTTGTTACGTCACGCCGAAGAGCAGGGCGGCCAACTTGAGCTGTTCACGAGGGGCGGCGGCGCACATGAAGCGGCGGTCTAACTCCCGGTTTCTCCACGAGAAGCGCCACAGGAGTTGTGACGTCATATAGTTGTAAAAGTAGCGACCGACCCATTAGGCCAATAAGTTAATTAGGTAATTAATTAGAATAACTATAGTTCACAGGAAAGGGAAGGCGCAGTACCTGCTACATGTTCTGTGGACACCTGAACCGCGCGAAAAGAAGGGAGGAAGATGAGAGTGAAAGCGGAAAGAGAGGAAGGGGTGCCGTAGTGGATATTACGTCAAGGATGTGACGTGACGTAACCGGAAGTAGAGCCGAAAAAAGGGCATAAGAAGGGATTGGCGCGCAATTTAAACGTACCAAAGACTAAATTGGGCAAACAAGAAGTGAACTAAACCACTGGAAGCAACCAAAAGGAACCAACAGCAGCGTCCGTGCTTTCGCATTACTCCAATGCAGACTCTAAGTGCTCTTAAATTTTTTTCTTCTGAACCTCGATAGCCCTCCCAAGAGCCCTCCAGCCCACCTCATTGGCGCAATCGAGCTTAGCGCGGAAGCATCTCTACTAGTGGTTGGCGACTTCAAGGCTAGCCATACCAGCTGGGGTTACCGAAAGAACTGCAGTAAAGGTACGGCAATTTTGTCCTTTGTTCAAGACGAAGGGCTTTCTATTCTCAACGACACCTCCTATCCCACCCGAATCGGATCTAGCGTTCAGCACGACAAACGCCCAGACTTGACTCTCTCAAAATGCGTTCGAGAAAGCCGCTGGACTAATATCACTCACTCATTAGGCAATGATCATTAGAATTCATGCACCGAGCTCTCCAACTCTTCCCTCACCCCACCCAAACGCAGTCAGGCCTGCGTGGTCAATTGGTATCGATTTCGCCGCATCCGGCAAAACGCCGCGGACATCAGTAGAGCGTTGTTGGGCCAGTTGGCATTCTAGATTTAAGGACATAGTTTTCAGTGCAAAGATACGCGGCCAAAGGAAAGAAGAAGGTGGGCTAGTTGGCATTCTAGATTTAAGGACATAGTTTTCAGGGCAAAGCCACGCGGCCAAAGGAAAGAAGAAGGAAGACTATAGGGACGTCCCTATAGTCTTCCTTCTTCTTCTTTCCTTTGGCCGCGTACCTTTGCGCTGAAAACTATGTCCTTAAAGCCCCGGACATCATTGTGGATCTGGAGGCCTGGGTGGCTTCTCTCACACAGGATGTGGAGTCGACGACATCCACTATCCCGGAACAAGAGGACACTTCGGCTGCGGATAGTCGCCTTCTCCACATGTGGGAGGCACAAGCCAGCCTTCAGAAATGCTGGCTGTCCCAAAAGCATAATCGCACCCTTAAACGGCGAATATCCCGCCTTGTGAAAGGAATTGAAGCTCATACAAGGGAACTCGCTCACCAGCAGTGGGGGCAGGTCTGTGATAGCAGGAGCGGTAATCTAGGCCTTAAAGACACCTGGTCGCTTTTACGCTACCTCCTTGATCCTGGGCACAACGAAGACACGTAGCGTAAGAATATTACCCGATATATTCTTCAGCTTCCCCGAGACGATGACGCCCTCCTTCAGACCTTAAAAGATCAGTACATCACTACAACCCCTTCTACAACCCTCTTTCCTACACCGGTTCTCCCAACCCTGCCCTTGATGAGGAAATCTCTTCAGCTTAAGTCAGGGCGGCGATGCATCGCCTCAGGACGACATCAGCACCGGGGTCGGACCGAGTCACAAATAAAATGCTTTGTAGCTCGGAAGACCCGTCTGTCGATGCGTTCACGGACCTCTTCAACCAATGCTGGCGCACGGAAACTCTTCCGGCAAAGTGAACACACGCCCGTATCACATTTATCCCAAACCCCGGTAAACCACTCGACGTCAAGAATCTCTGACCCATATCTCTCACTTCCTGTCTTGGCAAACACTTTGAACATATTGTGCTCGCACGCCTCCAGAACCACATAGATGACCAAAACCTCTTCCCTGACACAATGGACGGCTTCCGGCCACATCTGTCTACACAGGAGGTTATGCTGCAGCTGTCAGAAGATGACCTTCACCCCCGATACGCAAAGAGCACCCGAGCAATTCTTGCCCTAGATCTCACAAAGGTATTTGATAATGTCCGTCACGCAACCATTTTAGATGCTTTCTCATCGCTTCAAGTCGGCTCGCGCGTCCACCAGTACATTTCCGCCTTTCTTGGTCACCGCGCAGCAGAAATCAACATCAGCTAGTTCACATCTCCAACTTTTAAACTCGGTAGCATTGGCACCCAACAGGGTTCTGTCCTCTCTCCACTGCTTTTTAATATTACCCTTATCCCCATGGCACACGCCCTCAACAAATCCCTGCCCTGTCCCACTCCTTATACGCGATGACATTACACTATGGTCCACCAAACGTAACATTGGCGCCATGGAAGATACATTACAGGCCGGAGCAGACATTGTAGTATCTTTTGCCGCAAATGTCGGCTTGGTTTGTTCCCCTACCAATTCAGAGCTCCGACCTTCTAGGTGTCGTACAGACAAAGGCACCCCCCCCCCCATCTTCTTGACGATTGACAACACCCGCATACCAGAAGAGGACAACATCAGGATTCTTGGTATCCTGATACAAAACAATCGCAAGAATACCGCAACCATCACTAAGCTGACAATGATTGTTCATCAAACAATCCGCCTCATTCGCCGCATAGCCAATCGCCATCGTGGCATGCGCGAGTTGACCTCGGATGCCTGGTACAGGCATTTGTCCTGAGCCGTGTTATGTACTCGCTCCCCTACCTCTTTCTCATGCGGGTGAAGGAGGACAAGGTTAACGCCCTTCTCCGACAGACGTACAAGGACGCCCTCAACGTACCCCGCTACACCTCCAATGAATGCTTTCTTCAGATGGGCATCCATAACTCCATAGCTGAGCTCACGGAAGCCCACCGCTCAGCCCAGTTGGAGCGATTATCACCTACCCCCGCTGGCCGGAACATCCTTGCTCGCATCCATCTCTCACCTCCCGGTCACTGCTCTACACAACATACACTAGCCCCAGCGATACACCGCGTTCTTAAGGTGCATCCCCGTCAAAGAATATGCACCCTGAGCACCATGTCGCTCGCCGCAAGACACACGGAGAAGCTCTTCACAAACACTACAGCTTCCAGCCTGAGACCGTAACGTAGATGCTGCCTCATACCCCTCCCGCTCTGATTTCGCCCTCAGCGCTGTTTCCAACTCTTTCCACCTGGTCGCGGCTGGTACAACTTTTGCCTCCTCTTCCCTGGAGGCGGAGGAGGAGGCGGTTGCTCTCGCCAAAAAAGCTACTACCCGAGTCATAACCATCTTTAGCGACTATAAATCCGCCGTACGGAACGCCGCTCACAGTCGGATCACTAGCCGAGCCTTCCAGTTCCTCGCCTCCCTCTCCCCACCCGAACACCATATTCAATTATTATGGGTGCCCGCTCACATTGGTCGCCCAGGCAACGAAGCAGCTCACTCTTTTGCTCGAGGATACGTCAGCCGAGCAGGGACTGCCACTGCCTGGGGAGATGCTCGCGAGCGCATGGCCTCCTATGCGAAATCTCTATCCATTACCGTGATCAACGAACCATCTACCCTCCTCCTCATAAATCTGTGACTAAGCTACAACCGGTGCCGTGGCATCCACTTCAGTCCCGTACATTCCCATCCCCTGCTTTCTTAGCTTTGATCCATCCAGGGCTGTTCTCGCAGCATTGTACCCTGTGTGGGGCACCTAAAGCTGATGTTGAACACATCATGATCAAATGCTTTGAATTCCACCCTCCAGCCACTTGGCAACTCTCCGACTTCGAGCGAATGGAGGCTGCGGTGTCCAGCTCTGACCCGCCGTTCAAAAACGGCTGACGGACTGGGCTTTTTGTGTCGCTGGGAAGCACCAGCTTCCGGCTACAACAAGCAGCCAAGAGCCGACCCACCATTAGAATGTAATCACTTAAGGTTCCCAAATATAAGGTTTTTCACCACCACCACCACCACAGCGCTCAGAGAATAGCGCGCGTGCGCTAGCGCTGCGTATCCGTTAGCATTCTGCGCATGCGCAACATGGACTCGTTACATCGCTGAGCATGCAATCAAGCAAAGCCCGCTATACTAAAGCTAACGTCAAGGTTGAGTCTCCCTGATAGCTGGTGTCCTTTTGGGACGTCGAATTCTAATATAAAAATTAACAACTGACACCGCATAATATTAATAATAATAATAATAATAATAATATTAATAATTGGTTCGCCTGTAAAGAAAGGCGCTGTCTGTCACACTTGTTCTGTGGACACCTGAACCGCGCAAAGGAAGGGAGGGAAGTGGGAGTGAAAGCCGAAAGTGAGTAAGGAGGACCGTATTGCAGGGCTCCTGCGTCGTTTTGGGGATCGTTCACGTCCACTGATATGGCACAATAGACGGGCGCCACTTCGTTTCGCCTCCATCGAAAAGCAGCCGCCGGCAATCGCGGTTGAACCCGGGAACTCCAGCACAGTAGTCCGGCGTCTTACCACTGCAGTCCCGCGGCGGGGCAACTAACTATTAACCATAACATGAGCCACCACGTCGGCACTAATGCAGGTTGTAAAGGACTACAATAAGAGAAAGTGGTGACCGCAGTGCAATTCACTGAAGCACATGCTCTCATCAGAGCTTAAATTTAGTGACCACGAAAGAAATAAAAAGCAGCTGTTTCTAGCGCACATATACAAAAACAAATTGTCCCAACGTTTTTCTGGCAGGGAAAGGCCTAAACAAATTTATATTATTTGTTTGTCTAGTAATAGAATTCTTAGGCTGCCAAGCTGTGCTCTGTAAAAGACTCGACAATAATGCAGCATGCGCTGACAATTTTTGGATTGGATTGGAAAACATTTATTTCGTTGCTCAAGCAGGTCTATGGAGACGTACTAGATAGCCGCTAGTCCATGGCTGGCGGCGACCTTATTAGCCCGCTGGATGGCCCGTAGTTGAATATGCGGGTCCGAGCTGACCAGAACGGCTTCCCACTGCTCGGGAGAAGGGAGCTGTATTAATTCCACCGCAGGTGGATCATTTGCGCAGTTCCAGAGAATGTGATCGTATGTCGCTCTTCCGCCGCATTTACTGCAGGTTGGATTGTACTGGCCTGGGTACATCAGGGCAAGCACCGCCAGATTTAGGAGAGAGCGTGTTTGTAGTTGGCGCCAGGTAACTTCCTGTGCCTTTGTTAAAGATTTGTGGGGGGGGGGGCGGATATGTGCGCCTTTCCAGCCTGAAGTGATGGGTAATGTCATGAAAAGAAATTAACCCGTCCTTCGTGAAATTCGGGTCGGAGGGCGCGCTCACTTCCCGGTCGACGAAACCTCGGGCTTGCGCGTGAGCCGCCTCGTTCTCCGGATTAGACGAGTGGGCCGGGACCCAGATCAGTTCAATTTCCCTAACCGGAGTAGGGGTGCTTTGGAGGATGCGGAGGGAGGTAGACGTGATGCGACCCCTCGCGAAATTGCGAATGGCTGTTTTAGAATCGCTGAATATAATATCGGCGGGCGTGTTTGCAATAGCTAAGACTATGGCCGCTTCCTCCGCCGTCTCGGAGGAGGTGGATGCGACTGATGCGGCCGCCAACGGGGAACCGTTCCCACTCACAGCGGCCAGTGCGAACGCTTGTATTTGGGTGTGCCGATATTCCGCCGCGTCCACGTATGCTGCATTGACGTGTCGGCCGTACTTGGCATGTAGGGCGCGAGCCCTCGCCATGCGTCGGCCTTCGTGGTGCGCGGGGTGCATATTCTTGGGCAAGCGTTTAATGAATAGAGCTGTCCTAATGTGTGTAGGTAAGTGTGTTTTCGCGTCCTTCTCTGGAAGTTGTTCGCACATGTGTAGTCTGTACAGGATGGACCTTCCCGCGTTCGTGCTAGTGCGTCGTCCGAGCTGGGAGACAAGGTGTGCCTCGCACAGCTCCGAAAGTGTGTTGTGAACCCCAAGGGCCACTAACCTTTCCGTAGACGTGCTGTGCGGGAGCCCAAGGGCAGCCTTGTAGGCCTGTCGGATTAGGCTCTCGACCTTCATTCTTTCCGCGAATTGCAGTTTCAGGTACGTGAGAGAGTAGACAGTTTTGCTCAGTACGAAAGCCTGGACTAATCGACAGAGATCTTTTTCTTTCGTTCCTTTTCTTTTATAGGCGATTCGTCTGATAAGTCTTACAGTCTGATTCACCGTGGCAGTGAGTCTGTTGATTGTTTCAGTGTTCTTGCGACTGTTTTGCGATTGTTTTGTATGTACATGGCCAGTATGCGCATGGTTTGAACCTCCCTGAGCGGTTGGCCTCTCAAACATACGTTCAGGGCGATCGGGGGGGCCTGGTTCGCATTTTTTCCTCGCGGCTTGGCCCTGAAAACCAGCAGTTCTGATTTTGCTTGCGAGCATTCAAGGCCCGCTCCCGACGCGTATGTTTCGATTATGCCGACGGCCTGCTGCAGCGTATCCTCTATTTGGCCGTCATTCCCTGTGGTTACGCACAGGGTGATGTCGTCCGCGTAGGTGTGCTGCAGCCCCGGCAGGGCAGCGAGCTTGGGGGGAAGTGTAATGAGTGCAAGATTATATAGGAAAGGCGAGAGCACCGAGCCTTGTGGTGTGCGCCGGCTTTCAGAGGAATGGGATCTGATTTAAGGCTACCTAGAGGGAGCTCTGCTGCCCGCTCTGATAGGAATGATCGGACATAATTAAATATCCGTTCACCAGGGTCCAATTGAGAGAGATGCGTGAGGATTGTCTCATGCGAGACGTTGTCGAAGGCTCTGCTCAGGTCTAGCCCGAGTACCGCCTTCGTCCCAGTTCCACATGGAGGGTCCAGCACATCCTTCTTGAGCTGTAGCATCACGTCCTGCGTGGACAAGTTTGCCCTAAAGCCAATCATTGTTGGAGGAAGTAAGTCGCGGTCTTCCGCGTAATTTTGCTGTCGGTTTAGGATGACATGTTCCATTAGCTTTCCGATGCAAGGCGTGAGGGAGATGGGGCGCAAATTTTCGATCGAGAATTTCTTGCCTGGTTTTGGGATGAAGGTGACCCGCGCGTGCCTCCATTCATGAGGGATCTCGCCTTCCCTCCAGTAGGTGTTCATTAGTTCCGTCAGGGCCGCGACAGAGGTGTGGTCTAGGTTTCGGAGCGTTTTGTTTGACACCCCGTCAGGTCCCGCCGCGGTGGTGGTACGGAGCTGGCTGAGAGCAAACCAGACCTCGGCATCTGCTATGTCGGCGTCCAGGGTGTCGTTGGGGAGACCCTCATACGCGGGTCTGTGTGGGATGTACTCGGGTAGCGTGTTCGCAATTCGGCAAGTAGCTCAGCGTCCGTACCCTGGTATTGGTGAATTAATTTCGTGAGTCGGTCTCGCTGTGTGCCGTGTGGGGTCGAGCAAGTGTCGAAGGTAGAACCATGTCTTTTTGTTTCCAAGCTGCCCGTTCACAGATTTGGCCCCATTGTTTTTCCTGCAGCTCTACAGTGTTCGTTTCGATATGGCGCTCGAGTAGCGCTATATGCTTGCGTAGATTACTATTGTGTCTCTGTCTCTTCCAACGTTTTAGTAGGCTGGCATGCGCTTCCCACATGTGGAGGAGTTTGGAGGCAGTCGTCTGGTGCGGCTCCTCCGTCGGCGCTTCGACCGTGGTGGTCTTGACGTCCTCTTTAAGGGCAGCAATCCACTCCGTTAGGTTGTTTATCTGACTGGGGGCAGTTTGCTCTCGTAAGCGTCTGAACCTATCCCAATCGGTGATGCGTGTGCGCATGTGGTACAGTTTGTGAAATGTGTCAAATGTTGTAGCTATTATGTAATGATCGCTCCCTAGTGTGTTTCTGGTGTTGGACCAGCAGGCGTCGCTAATGTTTTTGGTTAGTGTGAGATCGGGCGAGGTATCTGCGCTAATGCTGTTGCCGACCCGCGTGATTTCTTGGGGATCCTTAAGAATTGTGAGGCCCAGGTTCTGGATAGACAGCCACAGCTTTGTACCCTTGGGGTTGTTCTTCCGATAACCCCAAGCCGAATGGTGGGCATTTAAATCGCCCATCACAAGGAGCTGCGTTCCTGCGGCGAGTCGAGTTGCTTTACGCAGTAGGTCGGGAATTCCTGACCCTCTGTCTTTCGGTGGACTGTATAGGTTGAGTATGAAAAGATTTGCCTCACCCTTTTTTCTGGGCACAATTTCAAGTAGCGTGTACTGTTCGCTAGACCTGTCTATGGTCTGTTGTACAGCAGTAATGTTGCGTTGAACAAATGTCGCTGTGAACGGGACTGTCGCCGTCGTCCCTGCGTTAGAGGGGGGAGTAAACGTTTTATAGCCCGATAATTTCGCCGGACCGCTAGCTTCTTGAAGGGCTATTACGTCCGGTTGTTTAGGTAAGCTTTGGATATGAAAGAACAGGTTATTCCGTTTGTTGCGGAATCCCCTGCAGTTCCACTGCCATACCTCAATTTGCTGGCGAGGGGGCATTTTGAGACATGGGAGGAATAATTACGGGCACGGTCGCGGATGCCGACATTACATTACGGCTTGCCTCCAGGGCCGCGAGACGCTGCACTACTTGCTGAAAAAAAAAAAACCAGCGATGTTTGAACCCAGCTCAGTTACTTCGCGCATGAGAACGTTAACTTTTTCCTCGAGACCGCTAAATTTATTCTCGAGTGCGCTCAATTCTGGTATTAGCTTGTCTGCTGACTTAGATTTGGTAGTGGGTTGAGGGTTGTCATCTTTAAACGCTTCTGCAGCGCGTTTCGATCCGGAACCCTCGTCGGAAGGAGCCGGTCTTTTCAGGTTAATGCGGCTGTCCGTCTCCATTGCATTACTGGTGGAGGGTATGGCGCTTAGCGTGGTGGATGAAGGCGCACGGGGTACTGGAGTAGTTTTTACGGGTGGTTGCAAAGATTGAAATAGACTTTTCATTTCTGTTATTTTCCGTTGCATTTGCGCAATGGTTGCGTCTCTGGACTGTATTTTAGCTAAGAGCTCCTTCTCCTGAGCGGTGTAATTCTGGGAAGCCGTATCCGGCCAGCTCACCTGCTTTGAGCAGCTTCTGCTCCTGCTCCTGCTCGAACGCTGCCGTCGGTCCGTGCTTCCCTGCCTCGAACTGGCATCCTGGCTAGATGACAGTGGTGGGAAGGAGGGCGACCTGTGGCACGTCTTGCTTCCTCGATGGTGGCTCGACGAATGGCTACCGGCTTTGTCTCTTGAGCGCGGCGTGTGTTCGCACTGCTGGTCGACTTCATCGTTCAGGTTCTTGTGTTGTTGCTTGTGTTTGGGGCGGCATTCTACAAAGCGATGTTTGCAGTTCTTGCTCCCGGCGTTGTGGGCCCCTTTGCACACAATGCACTTCGGCGTGCAGGCGTGAGCTTCCCCCTCGGCTGGCGGAAGGTGTTCTTCACCGCACCTGCGGCAAATTTGAGTCCTGGGCTTGTAGCAGACATCCGCCCGATGGCCGACTCTTCTGCAGTTGAAACAGGTTTCCACCTGCTCTCTGTACGGGTGTACACGGAAAGGACTCTCCCAATAGTAGATGGTGTCTGGAGCTTTCTTTCCGGCAAACGTCACCAGTATGGACATTGACTGGCCAAGGCGACGAGCATCCACCACCGGAATCCCTTGGTTGCGCTTCAGGAATCCTTGTCGGACCTCATCGGGAGTTCCGCCGTCATACGCATGATAAATGACGCCTCTCGTAGAGTCGTCCGGCGCTGACACGTACGATGTCACTTCGTACTCTTTCTCGCCCAACTTGAGCCGTCGCAGGTTACTGTAAACCGAAGCCCTGAGCTTATGCGGTGTGCTTATCGTGAAAGTGTTGTTAACTGTGTTGACACGAAGGCTGTCTTGTTCCAGCACCTCTTGAAGCGGTAGGGTAACCGCTATGCAGGTAGCTCTGAGAAGGTTGCGTGGCGCGATGGTGCGCAAGTCCATGCCTCTAGGCCTAACGACTACTTTATAGGCGTCTGCTGGTAGTCGTGGGAGCGGTGCCTTTCTACGTCGGGTAGGTGGTTTCCTCCGATTTTAGAGAGGAGAGGGTTTGGACTTGCCTTAGTTATGAGGAACGCGCGCGTCCGTCAGGTCTTGGCTCGCTTGACCGTCTTCCTTCGGGCCACGGCGCCGGTAGCGTTCTTGCAGGTTTAGTACTGTCTGCCATCCTTCTTCGGCAAGCTGCTCCGGAGTAACGTCTTCACCCTCTACGGTGTAGATCATGATGCAAGTATCCCTCGGTGACTCACGAAAGCGAGCGCGGGTCCCGGCGGCTCGACACCGGCCTTTGGGCTAACGTTAGGCCAAACGCGGTTCACCAAGTGCTGGTACTTAAAGTTCCAAACAATGGATTGTCAGTGGTCGTACCAGGCGGCATCCGGTACCGGTTGGCATGGAACACCCTTCCGAATCTTTAACACTGTTCACACTGCCAAAGTCACAGAAATTTGACAAAAAGTGGTCGCGAGGCCAGAGCCTATACGGCGCACGTCCGCACAGCTCGGCGTCTTGATAGGAAGTCCCCATGCGCTGACGGAGAAAACGCGCAGAGGTGAGTGAGAACGAAGAAGTGTGCTAGCTCCAAGACTGAGGTTTCCCCTCTATGACGGTTGAAGTAGGTGGACACGCGTCACTTTGGCTTCGCAAATGTTGACCGATTTCACCGGACCAACGCTTTTTCGCCACCGGATTTCATTCGGAACTGAAAGACATCAAGTGCTGGATCCCGTGGATGCCATATTTCAAGCGGTGGGACCATTTGTTCGGACCTTTACCGGACTTGAAAGTTCCAAAGCGGGCGCCAGCCCGTTGACCCTGACGGGATGCCCAGCACGACATCGGGAGAGCATGGGACGCTAGGCTTATTGACGACGGCGGCGCCTAGCACCGACGCTTCTTCAAAGAGAGACCATATGGCAGGGCCAAGCAAGCCCCAAGTGCGTCGCCACGACCACCAAATGCCCTCCTTGACGAATTGCAAGGGATGGATGAAGACGACTTTGGAGACGCCGAGTCAGGAAGCGAAGACAAAATCCCGTCAGATTCCTCATCGGAGCGCGTCGGGTGCAACAACGATGCCAAGTGGGAGCTTGTTCAATCCAAGCGCCAGAAAAAAAAAACTTCAGAGACAAGGACAACGGAAAGTCACGCGAACCGGCCCGGACGCCCAAGCTCACGACGGAAATTCACTGGGTATTGCGACCGGCTGCAACAAGACTGGACAGGGGGAGCAGAGAAGGCCTAGGCGAAGACTGCCGTCACTCCCTAAAAATGACTTCAAAATAATTTTTCGACCCAAGAAAGGACTCATGGTGAAATCACTCACCACACATCAAGTAGCGCGCGCCGTTATCACGGCTTGCGGCCAACAATGCAAGGACGAGGACATACTTGTAAGGCTTCGTACAGGATCCAACATCATTATCGTTAGCACCCCACCTGAAGAAACGACTCACCTGGTGCGGCGCATTAACCGCCCTAAATTCGCCGGAAAGTCGTACGAGGTAAACGCTTACGTGGCAGCTCTGGAGGACGTCTTTCGCGGCGTAATACACGGTGTTCACACAGGTACGTCTCCCGAAGAGCTCAAAGCACACCTACGAGTCAGAACTCAAGGAGTAACCATTCTCCAGGCAAGGATGCTTGGAAAATCTAACACCGCAGTGATCACGTTCGACGGCTCGATCTTGCCGAAATTCGTAATATACTACGGAGGCGAACTACCGTGCTACCAGTACCGCCCCACGAAGCAAGTGTGCTACGTCTGTTTCCAGCAAGGACAACGCTCCGACGTGTGCCCCACACCGGACATTATTGTGTGCGGACTGTGCGCAGATCAAAATCTGACGATAGACCATGTGTGCGAGCTCAAGTGCCTAATTAGCGGTGAGGCACATCGCACCGGAGCCGATCAAGGTCCAATTCCTTCACACCTCTGTCGCCGGCCGGGTCACAGGAGGGGAACAAACAAGAAAAGCAGAAAAAGAAGCTTTCCCAGAAAGGCGGCAGCAAGGTAAGCTGGGCATCTACCATTGATCCGCACTCGGTAGAAAATAGTAGTAACACAAACAATACAAACAACAAAAATATTCCTGTCAAAGAAGCTAAAGACGCGAGCATTGATGTACTCAGACGCGAGCATGAAGTCGCTCGACTGAAACAAAATGAGCTCGAACGCAAGGTCGAGGAAATAACAAAAACACTAAAGGCATAACAGCGGGAGCTTGAAATCACTAGAGCCCTTCCAAAACAGCCACAAGCATCCAACAATGGAAAACTTGAAACACGAATGCAACAGATGATGCAGCAGATGATGCAGCATATGATGCGGCAACTCCAATCTCAAATGCAACCGATGCAAGCACAATTTCAGGGGCAGATCTCAGAAATCAAAACTGCTTTTCGAAAAAAAAAGACATAACGAAAACATTAGGGAAAGAGCGTACAACCGTCCAGCGTTAACTCGCGTTCGCTTTCGAACAAAGCAACAGCACGAACACGTAAACATGACCAAGACCTGTCAGCAAGACAAAGAAAACTTAGAAATTTGGCAATGAAACTGCAGAGGCTACCGTAAAAAACAGGCCCTACTAAAACAATACATAAACACACAGCTTAAACCCCCCGATGTGATTGCGCTCCAAGAGACTGGAACCAGGCCCTCTTTACAGGGGTACAATGTTTACGAGAGCCAAAACAGAGGTAAAGCAGCCGTTCTAGTCATCAAAGCCATCACCGCGATCAGGCACGATACCATCGCCTACACGGACATCGAGCACGGGCTTGTCGAAATCATTCCGAAAAAGCGAAAGGGAAGGAGCACATTCGTACTGTGAACGTGTACAGCCCGCCAAGACAAAGAAAAGCCAAATTCTTTGAACTCTTCCACAGAGCGCACAAGCTGGCCAAAGAAAATGCACTCATTATCGTAAGAGATTTCAACGCCATGGACACGAGTTGGGGATACCGGAAACAAGATATAAAGGGATGAACATTAGCGGACGTAGCCGAATATTTTGGCTGTAAGCTAATCACAGATCCCGCGACCCCACGAGAATCAGTAATAGTGTGAGCACAGGCACTTGCCCAGACCTCACGTTCGTAGGAAAGAGCAAGGAGTCACAGTGCGGAAACATAATGGAAAACCTAGGCAGCGATCACTTTATCCTCCGAACGCAAATAGCATCGGAAAGGGTAAGATGCCGGATTGGTCAAGGAAACTCACGGACTGGAACGCGTTCCGCGGGGCTTTCAAAAAATCTGAAGGTGGCATCCAATAACTAGAATAATGAAGCGGCATGTTGACAGAAACGCGAGACAAATGCACAAAAAGTGTAAGACGAACAACAACAACGCCCGAAGTAGACGGGAACCTTCTGCGACTATGGGAAGCCAGACGCAGTCTTACCAAAAGATGGCGGAAGCACGAACACAACAGGAAACTAAAACTAAAGATAGCAGAAGTTACGGCAAAAGCTGAAGAATACGCAGCGCAACTCGCGAGACAAAATTGGGAACAATTCAGCGACTCGCTTAAGGGAACCTAAGGTACGGCCAGAACCTGGAATCTCCTAAGAGCACTAATCGATCCGACCAAAACAAGATCAGAAAACTATAAAAGCATCCACAGATTCATCCACTCCTTCGAGGGTTCGGACACCAACCTTTTAGAGAAGGCACGAAAAAAATGTTTCGGTGATCACAACCCCTCACGATACCAAGGAACCTATTGCGGAGCCGAAAACGAGAGACTCGACCGCCCAATAACTGTGGAAGAAGTTTATGCGGCCATACGAAATACGACCAGAAACACGGCAGCAGGAGCCGACAGAATCGACAATGCCCTGATCCGAAACCTGAGTGACGACCTCATACAAGAGCTCGTAAGCTTTCTAAACAAACACTGGGAGGCGGAGACGGTTCCCGAAGACTGGAAACACGCCGAAGTAATTATTTTACCTAAACCTGGCAAACAGCTCCAAACTGAAAATCTCAGGCCCATCTCGCTCACGTCGTGCCTCGGCAAGCTTTACGAGCGGGTGGTGATGCTCAGACTGCAAAATTTCATGGACGATAATGAACATGTACCCCATATCATGTTCGGCTTCAGAGCAAAACTCTCGACGCAGGACGTGCTGCTTTAAATACAAGAAGATGTGCTCCGCAACGTACCCCGAACAGGTGAAAATGTCTCAATGGCCCTTGACATCAAGGGCGCATTTGATAACGTCAGTCGCGAAGCTATCCTTAGAGGCCTAGACGACCTGGACTGCGGACGCAGAATCCACGGGTACGTCAAAGCCTTCCTGTCAGATAGAACTGCTACCATCGGCATGGGAGACCTTCGATCAAACAAAATTCACGCGACAAACAAAGGAACACCACAGGGATCAGTCATCTCACCTATCCTCTTCAATATAGCTATGATAGGTCTAGCACGAAGACTAGAGAAGATCGAAGGCATCAGGCACGCCATGTATGCAGACGACATAACAGTCTGGACGAACACCGGTTCCCTCGGGGAGAAGGAAGAAAAACTACAGGAAGCGGCCTGCTGTGTACAGAAATATCTCGGAGAAAGAGGACTCGCATGCTCGACCGAGAAATCGGAACTGCTTCGAGTGTGGAGACGCAAACAAAACCGGACCGTCCCAACCAGTGAGAACCTGAAACTCAACATCTACCTAGAAGGAATGCCCATCCCGGAAAAGACAACAATAAGAATATTAGGTATGTGGGTTCAATCGAACCAACGCAGTAGTCACTTTTACCATGCTCAAAACAACAACGATACGAGTGACACGCATGAGCGCCCGCATCACCAACAGGCGGCATGGCATGCGCGAAGAGGACACACTAAAATTAGTTAGAAACCTGCTATTGAGCCGAATTATGTACAGCCTGCCCTACCAGTGCCTCAACAAGAGTTTAATACAACAAACGGATGCCCTGCTACGCAAAGCGTACAAGACGGCGCTTCGATTACCACGCAACACGTCTAAGAAAAGCTCATGGCGCTTGGAGTGCAAAACAGATTCGAAGAACTACGCGAGGCGCAACTTGAGTCGCAAAAATTCAGGCTCCTGCAGACAACGACTGGAAAAGCGCTCTTACAGAGACTCGGATACCGTGAGCAGATGCGAGAAATAGCGAGGACGATAACGATCCCCGACGAACTTCGCAAGCCCCTCAAGGTAGCTCCAATCCAGAGAAACATGGACCCTAACCTCCACCAAGGTAGAAGAGAAGCAAGGGCCAATTTTATTCAAAAAACATACGCTCCTCAAGACACCACCGTGTATGCAGACGCGTCCTCGAGAGGAGAACACAACAAAATTGCAGTGGCCACGGTGGTCGATTCGTCTCTACGCGAAGTGACCAGCGCCTCTATCCGACACTGCACAGTAGCAGACGCCGAGGAAGTAGCCGTTGCTGTATCGGTGGCGGAGGGCTATAGAGCTGGGCGGTCGCTAACGATACTAACGGACTTTCAAACAGCCTGTCGAAATTTCATGAATGGTAGGATTGGTCGCCACGCGCTCCTTATACTCCTCGAGGCGAGCGACAGAATTAAACACCACGAAGAAAACAAGACCAGACACAAAATTATGTGAGTACCGGGGCACATGGGGGTGGCAGGGAACCAAGAGGCTGACAGGATAGCTCGAGCATACACTACTTTCCGAGCATCCGACGAGTCCGCGGAAATTTTGCCAGCACCCAAGGCATACTCGGCCATACTAGAAAACTATAAAGGAACAAGAATGCGATATCCCCCACCACACAGTTCTCTCAACAGAGAGGACGCTGTCATATGGAGACAATTACAGACGGGTTCATACTTAAATCTACGCATACTACACAAAATGCACCACACCATATACGCTGACAGATGTCCGTGGTGCGATGAAAAACCAACACTATATCACATCACACGGGCCTGTCAAAACATAGATGTGGTCACCAAAATTCGAAACCCGAGTGCGGAGCAATGGGAGACTGCTGTCCAGCAGACAGCTGTGAAGAACACTAAGGTCTGGTACAGCGAGCCCAACGGGCGGCTGTAGCCAGCGGAGCCCTGGACTGAGGGCAACCGACCATTGTGCAAAAGTGGGTGAAGTCGACGGAGAAGACTTGTGGATTCAACAAGCAGACATCGCTGACCGGCGTTACCAAGCAGGCAGGAGCTTTCGCGCTAGATGGTCAGGAGCCCTTGAGCTCTGGCGACCTGGTTTGCATGGTCGATGGTCCGCAGTTGGATTAGTGGGTCAGAGTTGAGCATAGCAGCCTCCCACTGCACGCAGGTGGAGAGCTGTAAATCCCGTGGAGGGGGTCATGGGCATGCCCATATGTGGTGTAAGGTGGCCTTCTGGTGGCTTAAGTTACAGCACGGTGCGTATAATGCAGGGTATGCATAAGCGTAGGCGACTGGATTTGGGAAGGAATGCGTTTGTAATTTTCGCCAGTTGACCTCCCGTGCCTTCATAAGAGATTAGTGTCCCGGAAGTTATAGGGTACATGTTTCACGGAAGTGTAGTGTATTTTCTTGATAGTAGACCATACTGTCCCTCGCCGACCTCATGAGGGGTTGTCCCGTCCCCGGCTGACGAGTCCTGGGGCCAAATTGTGGGGATGCTCATTACCAGGAAGGGAGTAATGTGCAGGTGTCCAGATAAGCTGTATTGAACGGTGAGTTGTTTCAAAGGCAAGCCGCATTTTGAGTGCTATAGGGGATATCCTGCCGTTGCTGTAATTTCTTATTGCGATTTTCGAGTCGCTAATTATATGAAGGGCTGAGGTTGAGCTTATCGCGAGGGCGACCGCAGTTTCCTCCGCTTCCAACGGGTCGCTGGTAATGACCGAACCAGCCGTGAGTTGTTAACCCTGATAATTTATTTACAATCGTGAACGCATAAAGGTCTGGATGTTCGGCTGCGTCGACATAGATCACGTCTTGATTTGACTGTTGTTGCTTGTGTAGGGCTTTTGCTGTCTGAAAGAATCAGGGTGCATATTCTTCGGGAGAGGTGGGATTTTCAAGCGAGTTCTCAGGCTTATTGGAAGTGACACTTTGACCTGACTTGTTGCGGGGTAACAGATAGGGAGAGCAAGGACAAATAGTCCGGTCGGTGTGGGATAGTCGTTCGTATTGGGAGTTGAGGTGGGCCTCTGCCAACTCGCTAAGAGTGTTGTGGACTCCGAGGGCACTGAGGCGCTCTATGGCCCCACCTGGGTGGTGCAGTGGTAAGACGCCTGACTACTCTACCGGAGTACCCGGGTTCGAACACAATCTCAGCTGCTGCATTTTGATGGAGGCGAAACGAATAGGCGTCCGTATGCTGTGCGATGTCAGCGCAGGTTAAAGATCCCCAGGTGGTCGAAATTACTCCGTAGCCCTCCACTACGGCACTTCTTTCTCTCTTTCCACTTTCACTCCTACCTTCCTCCCTTCCCTTACGGAGGCGTCCACAGGAAGCAAATGAGATAGTTACCGTGCCTTTTCTCTCGCAATAAATCAATCATTCAATCAAGAGCTCCGCGGATGTGTCTATGGGGAGACCAAGTACGGACTTGAACGCCCGTATGATCAGGCAATCAACACATTGTGTTTCTGCTACGTTAAGTTCGAGGTAGAGTAGCGTGTAGGTAATTCTACTAATGACATATGCCTGGACAAGGCGGACGAGACCAATTTCCTTCATACCCAAATACCAGTTAGTGATTCGACGACGTATCAGCCGCGCTGGTTGAACCATATACCCAATATGTCCCATACGCTATATGTCGACGACAGTGTTGTGGGTTACATCAGGAAAAGACGCAGAAATAGAAGAAACCCTTGAACTAGCGATGGCCACTTTTACCGAATGCGTAGAGAGGGCGATTCTATCGTGCTCCCCAACAAAGTTCAGAACTTCTGCTCATGCGTGGTAAACCAGGCACAGGGTGCCATACTAAAATCCGGGTGCACATTAGGAACAACTCATACCGGAGGTGTCCGTCATACGGGTTCTTGGAATTTACATCGAGAACAACCGCCGAAACACGGAGTCCCTCAATCGCTCAAGAAATCGCAGAGGCTCACATTAGTTCTCGCTCCTGGGCGTGCACACTATCCGGTGGCCCCAGGAGAATTGTACCGTGGTAAGAGACTACTTCCTGCGTCCTGCAGGCCTCCAGCATCTCCCGGTGCGACTCAACTGTCGTGGCACAGTGAATGAGTAAGATGCTCTAAGGTTTCCACTGCACAGCAGCCGTCGCACGCATCGCTTGAGTCCGTGTAGTATACCCGTCGTTTTCTGAGCGGCGCATACACAAAGGATCATCGCTCGCTGCAGCCGTGACAGCCAGTGTCCGCTGACGCTGTGTATGCGCTCACTTCGTGCGATGCGCGGGTCGGGATGGCCTCCGGAGGTGGTCATTGATCACCGCTCGCACGTCCTCCAGGGCTGGGTGCTCTTCGCTGGAAGGAAGATGATGTGCTGCCATCGCGAGCACGTCAACGCGTTCGTTGTCCTCGATGCTGCTGTAGCCGAGAATCCACAGAGAGCGCAGCCGTTCTCCGCCAGATGCTCCAGACGAACGCGGATCTGGCGAAACAATGGTGTTCCACGGCCGGTTGTTCGAAATCGGCTGAAGGGTGGTGCGGAAATCGAACAGCAAGGCTCACCTGTGTGGATGCAGAGCGAGCCTGAAGAGTAAATCCAGGTCTATGGGCGCAGCAGCTCCGTCGTGGCGGAAGAACTCACGAACGGTACATGCCGCCTCTGTAGTGGCAGGGCAGGAATGGTGGTCGCAGCTCGATTACTCGTTGTATGATATATGCTCAATTTATGTCACGCGATTCGTGCGACAGACAGTTACTTCCCTTATTTGTAATCGCATGAACAGCATCAGACAGCGAGAATGCTGCAGGCACCATATCAATGCAAAACTGTCGCTTATGCTAGGAACGAGCTATCAAGCGAATATAATTTTTACTGGTATTTCACGGCCGAACATATCAACACGTAGCATTGATCGACGATAAGCTTAATCATATGCGCCTGTGCAAGCTGACATCTGATTGCTGATGACCATTGTCTTTACAAACCTGGTTGTGAGAGAAATGCTGTATGCGTTTTGCTGCTACGTTGATTTCAGTTGTATCTAGTTCGCTTCGTTATCACAGCGCTGCGCCACCCCAACAACACATTTATAGGGCACTTAACTTTGTCAGTTCAGCGGCTTCAGATTCCCCTTATAAGTTGAAGCTCCCACTGCAAAGCTTGCGAAGACTAAATAGATGACAGCATCACTGTACCACTTATATCTGACTAGCTGGTAAATTCTAGTTATGAGAGTGGTTTAAGACCTGTTTCTTTCTGGAGAATTTTCCTCTGATATCTCCAGGAACTGCGGAACATATAACCTCAAGTGCACATCTCAGCATTAAAGGTTAACGGGGTAAAAACAATAGCGACAATACGCCCAGTGGCGGAAATTCCTCCCATCTGCTTCGTAACCTGTAAGGACGCCACCGAAAACACCAACTGCCAGCATTCTCAAAGCGTTCTTTGTAAGTGTACCGCATGTGGAAGGTCCCGGAGTCGCCATAACATAGTCACTGAAGAAAGGAGGTGTTTCTGTAAGCATTCTTCATTTTCATGCTATTTCAAATGCGCAAGGTTTGTGCGAAGCTTTTTAAAACATGTACTGCACGCGAACAAGCATCCTTTCTCGAAGCGATAGATGTGCCCTCAACGTCACGTGAAACTCGAACATAAAACTAATCGCTAATGAATAAAAAGTGCAGGTCTAAACCTTTTTTGTGTTTTATTTAACTCTGGTTTCGCCAATTTCTTGTCAAAATTTCATATTGCGATAACTTGGACATGTGGGGATACGTAACTCGAATTTCTTTAACGCTTAATTCTTAATTGCCGATGAATGTTTAAGCTTTTCTCCTGTTGTATACACACATGATTCTGCAGTCTCTCTTCGCCTTCATGTGACAGCAAGCGCGCCATGACACCGCGATACCAGGCTTTTGTGTACGTGTGCGGCGGGCGCCTTCCCCTCCAGCGTCATTGCCCTTTAACCTGCGCTTTACGTCTGGGCATGGCTTCCTGGTTTGAAGCTCATGAACGCAAGATGCCACCTTGCCAGCCGGCCTGACCCTCTTACTTTTCTCGGTTGCACCCAGAGGGCACGCCACAAGCACATGGCTGCCACCGAATCGCATCTCAATTGGCCGCGAGAACTACGCGTGAATTATATGTAATGGTGAATTGAATACTTGTACAATAAGAGAAAAAAATGTCCCGCAGGTAGCGCTCAATAAAGGTACTTTGTATCTTTTCTGCTGCTCTAAAGGACAGCTTCTATTGATATATTACATTGAAATAATAAATGCTTAAGAGAGAGAGAGAGATAGAGAGAGAGAGAGAGAAATAACGTTTACGTTTGCACCCGTCCAATGGTTAGCGAGGATCCGAGGCGCAGCTCTGTCCTAGCCATGTCCTCATCTCAGCTGTTGATCCGATCTCTTGAATCGGAGCAGCGCCCTGGGCGAGACGGATGAGTTCACGTTGTTCTTTTTCGCCCTGTTTGAGTAGTAGTTCATCCCAGGTCTCATCTGTTCTGTCAGGATTGCCAAATCTTAGACACTTCCATATCATGTGCATCATGTCCGCTATGCCCTCGAAATGTTTCACCTGGGGCTAGAAATTCCTGGGTGCCACATGCTCTAAAGCTGGGGTTTGGGAAGTCTCCAGTTTGTGGCCTACGCCACATAACCTCCTCGCTTTTCGCGAGTTGCTTACACGCTTTTGCAAATGTTGATCTGCCTAATTTGCAATGATTTTGGACAACTTGTTATGCATTAAGGCCATCTTTTAACTCTAGAAACTGTTGCAAAGAAACCTATTCGCGTTTAGCTACGGCACATTTTACTATTCTCTGAAACAATTCTGTTTATTCCGCAACCCTCTGGAGAAGCAACGGGAATTATCCTCTACTCCGAATAGCTTCTTTGTGCTAGAAGGGTGGGATAAGAACCGAACTTAGATCCCAAGTTTGGCATACTGTTTCTACAACAAGCAGGCTCATACGTACAGCCTAGTTAAAGTGGGGCTTAAACACGTTGCGGGGTCTCTCATAATTTTAGAGACAAATGTTTCCTCAACAACGTACATCATGGCTTCAGAAAATAATTTTCTGTTTTTTACTAATGAATTGTTTATTAATGATGATCTGCAACTTGATACCGACTCTATTTTTCTGGACTTCTTGCGAGCTTTCTCTCAGTTTCTCATGATTTACTAATTTTCAAGCTTTTCCTTCTTTAGTGGTGACCCAATGGTCATTGCATGGATTAAGGATGCTGTCGTTAACAGGACCCAGTACGTAACTGCTAATGAATTTACGTCTAAACCCTGATCCGTAACATCCGGTGTACCATAAGGGTCAGCTCTGGGCCCCTTGCTTTTTCTTCCCTACATCAACGCCTTTAATTCCTATCTCTTATTTTAAAATTCGGGTATTCCCGGACAATTGTTATATGTACCACAAAATAACTAGCCCCAGTGATTCCGTGAAACTTCAAGATCATCTTAATAGTGTATCTATCTTGTGTAAGAAATCGCTAATGATGTTTAACGCTAATAAATGCAAACGTACGAGCGTATGTGTGTTTCTTCCCGCTGTATACCCCTTCTGATGCAGTCCCATATTTCATTTTCACATTCCTCTCGGCTGTTAACGCTTATACGTACCTTGTCCTACATATTACTTTCATGAAACATGCATGGTGAATACGTCACTAATAATGCTAACAGAACGTTACGCGACCTAAGAAGCAACTTTGCATCAGGACCTGCCTCACTCGAACTTACATTATACAAAATACGTGTCTCCGTTCCAAGGTGGAATATGCTTGCGTGGTTTGGTACTGTTCTATTACCAATCTTATCTATTTTCTTGAAAGCATTCAGAAACCTGCCACACGTTTTATTTTCTCTAATTATTCACGTCATTCTAGCATCCCATCCATGCCGTTTCCAGACCATTCGCTACGCCGCAAGTAGTCTCGCCTTTCTGTTTTTCATAAAGTATACTATTTCAATGCTTTCCTGAAATAAAATGTTTTACCGCACCCAGTTTTAAGTCATCTCGCATCGACCATCTGCACAAAACGGAAGCGTCAGCTTGTTGTATCATTTCTCCTTTTTACCAAGAAATGCCACTGAATGAAACCGCCTTTCCGCCTCCTCCATAGTCTGCATTTGTGACACAACTAAATTCAAGATCGCCATTCAAAGTACCTTGTAGTTAGCTCTTCATTTTGTTTTGTACCACGAATAACGTCAACCTCACCCCTAAATTCTTTTGCCACTACAGGACTGGAAGTGTGTAAAATAAATATCACGTAGCGTATATTACGGCTGTGCTTAAGGGTATTTGCGACAAATACAGGAAGAAATTGAGGAATTAGGAATTTAGCGAGCAGGGAAGTGCAGGCATATGAACGAGAATCCGCGAAAGGAGCCGTAGAAATAAGCTACTGAAGCCGTCGCGTCACACTCCTGAAAGCAAAGGTCAAGTGTACCGCGTTATTATTTTTGTTTCGCAAGGGCAGGGAAGCGCCGCGCGCAATATGTAACTTATCTGATAGGGTCATATATGACCTGGCGATTAATATACGTTAAACACAAAGGAACCCTTACATTGAGCTTTGTTCACCATTTCCCTCATTTTGTTGGGACTCACTACATCCCCGACTGGCTCGCAGTTTGCTCCATGCAAGCAATCTCACAGAGCCAAGCATCGTCATCGTATGATGTCATGGAGAATATTTTCTTCCTTAGCTAATGTCACCTACTCCAAATGGCGCCGTACTATTTATACGTAGATGCGCATATCTCGAGTTCCTGAATTAAAATTACTTGTAGGTATTGCGCAAGAAATAGGCCTTTTCAACTCTGCAATATGCCCAAACTGCTTGCTCATATAGGACGTCTACGACAGTGCTGCACGAATGAGGTGGAATTGAGCGTACTGAGCCAGTACAGCGGTATCCACCTGGCACAAGCGCTATGACACAAGCGGTTACAGGTACCAACGGCTTAGTAAGAACATATGATGGCAGCCATAACAGGCTGCAGCGGGAAGCGATACAGTCGCTTAACACTTTCATGTAACGCTTCATTGAGAACGGACGCGTACTATTTGTATCGACAGCGCTCACAATCAGGAAATAACAGAAGGCAATAGGACAGAGCGCTGTCATATCGCCTTCTCCTATTTTATGATTGTATCCTCTGCCGTTAGAAATGGATCACAACCAACTAGACCGGCTGTACGCATAGAGGTCATAGGGTATACTATTTGCGGTGTAGTCAGCAATACTGTTATTAGTTTGGGGATTTGCGCGTCAACCTTTCTTCGCGCAGTCATATCGCCTTCTCTTATTTTCTGATTGTACCCTCTGCCGTTACAAATGGATCACGACCAACTAGCCCGGCAATACGCGTACAAGTCGTAGGGTATAGTATCTGCAGTGTAGTCAACAAGAGCGTCATTAGTTTGGTGAATTGCGCGCCAATCTCTGTTCTCCGTACGGGGCGGCATTGACGGGAACATGTGATATTGATATAAGAAGTTGTCTGCTGCGGGTCTTAGTTCAGATGCAGGTACACTGCAAGCAAATTTGTAAGGGCTACAACGGCCCTTATTGAACACCTTCGCTGACCAATGCAATCGCTCCGTTTGCTCAATGTACGTCTTATGTGAGTGTTATGACAGGGAGACTGGGGAATTTTAAACAGGAATGTACTTAGTTCTTGGGTAAGCATTCTTATTATGAACACAGCCGAATTTATTGCGGCTGTCTCGAATGTCCTTATGGAATTTCCATGAACGGAACATAATAGATTGTTAACTGCATGTTGACTGTAGAGCTGTAGAAATCGTTATGGAAGATTCCAAGTACAGAACATAATACATTGTTAATTGCAGCTCGGAAGGGAAGATTTCAAGAAAGGAACATAATGCATTGTTAATTGCATCAATGTCTGCAGATTCTGGTTGCGGATAGACACTGATCTTTTGGCACAAATAGTCTTCGCGAGATTCAACTGAATGGAAAGTAATGAGTGATCGCATATTCTTGTCAGGGTTTGAAGCTAGGACAAGATCTAGGTGGTTGGTAACGTAGTGCTTAGTTTTTGGCTCTGTTATGAGCTGCTGGAGAGAAAATCCGAGCAAAGTTCTAAACGATCTTTGTGTAGCGCGGAATCCATTAACACCATTCTGCACAGTCCGGGATCACGTAACAGGCTCCAATGTTAACTTCCTTGTGGATTGAAACGACGCATTGCCAAAAAATGTTTAATGGGGTATCAATGTGGATGCAATGGGAAACAACCTTTCTTTCAGTAGCAAGCAGACCACACACTGCTTGTTGCCCGACGTGATTAGAGTTGCAGATGGATGTTATTCGCAGAAAGTAACTTTCCGTCTGAAATTTTTAAGCGAAGCCGTTTCCGTTAGTATTAAAATATCAGCACTACACGTTTTCATGGTGGACTCGAGACAGTATCGTTTCTGCGTGAAAATGCGAATATTGGTGCAAAAAAACGGTATCTACTGAAAATAACGTCCACATCCTCTCGCGTGTACTTACGAATCCTCGAGTGCTGGGTTGGTGGGAATACTGTCACTTGAAACTGTTGCTGCGCCTGCTGTTTAAGAGAGTTAGCATCGGGTGATGAACATAGTATGTTTTGATCACTAGAAGTTTGTTGCAAAGACGCTGACATGGTCCGCCATGGAAATTCTTTGTACCAAACTCTAGTATTTTTTTCTAACGTGGGTGGAAGGGTGACAAACCTCCTTTTACTTAACCTTGTGTCATTTTCATCATCACCCAATCGACCTATGATAATGGCTTATAATAGTATTTTTATTTTCAGTGACTGTTGAGAGTGGCTGCTTTCCTATTGGCATATAATTCTCTGTCCGCTATCTTTATTAATGCCCTCAAAAATATAGTATTATCATTCTGTGACGCTTACGCAGTCTAAACATGTTTGCCTTAAATAAAAAATATCACCGATTCTTGTGGCCATCCAAATTATTTAAAATTATTCATTACAGTTCAAAATTTCCAGTGTAGGGCTGAAGTTATTAAGGCAACCAAGATGGATACAGCTGCTCAGGATGAATTCGCAGCGGAGCGTCGACCGTAGTGAATCACGAAAACAGCGACCAACGTCGTTTTCTTCAGGTGCGCCAAAACGCAACGCATGCATGCCAGTGGCTAAAACGACGAAAATTAGCACACTACAGTTTCCCCCAGGTAGACAAGGATGTCACCAACAACGAATTCTAACCAATCCCCCAATGTGGGTATGTGACATTATAACGAGGGAGACGACGAAGAAGGAGGAGCCATCTTGGTGACATACGGAGCCGAAAGGACAGACAGATCGTAGCAGGCTTGACTCCGTTCACATGAACTGTTTCGCGTCCACGGCGACGTTAATCCACAGAAGGCGACACTGATCAACCACGTAGCTGACAGGAGATGTTTTCTTGAAGGACGGGTAGGGACCGTGTTACCAAGAAAGGAGCTTCTTGGAAAGGCCGGGGGTATGGCAGAGACGCAGAGCGACACCAGAGTTAAGGGAATAAGAAGTCTCGCCTGTGGGATGGTGGTGTTTTTGTGGTCGCTAGTTTTGCTTTGTAAGTGAACGGGCAAGCTGACTTCATTCTTCTGCGTACTGAGCGGCGTCCGAGAGTGGCATCGATTCAGAAATATCACGGCGGTAGGGAAAAAGTCTGTCCATTTTCCAGGTTGGCCGAAGTCTTTCAGGGAAAAACAGGGCCCTTAAGCAGGCACTTCAAACAAATGTTTGACATACTGAAGAAGCCTCGCCGGGACACGATAATTTTTTTTAAATGCGTTGCCCTGCCGGCCCTGGTGGTGCGTTGGTAAGACGCCCGGCTGCTGTGCCTGAATACCCGGGTTGGATCCCGACCGTCAACAGCTACCTTTCGATGGAGGCGAAGCGAAGAGGCATCGTGTGATGTGCGATATCAGCGCAAGTTAAAGATACCAGGTGCAGGTGCAGCGGTGGCGTAGCAGTAGAACACCCGCCTCGCATGCAAGAGGACCGGGGTTCAAATGCCGGTGCCACGCAATTCTCCACCGGATGAAAAAAAAAAACTTCGCGTGTCGATGGAATTGCAAAAGACAGGTTTGGGGTGCGACCTGATGCCGGTGAACACCTCCGGCAATGCACTCCCTCACCACAACAGGAGTTGGCCACCCTGGTGCAGTAATTTGCCGCAGCCTCCTATGATAAGCTCCATAAAACCCCGGCCCTCAGTCACCAGCGGCTGCGGAACAACTGACCACGGCGGCGGTCAGACCTGTGACGCAGCAGGGGGTGTCGAGAATGCCTGGCTCCGCTGGACAGGCCGCCATTGGAAACTGACCCTACCAACGTTTGATGCCGGAACTCTAGCTAGAAGCTAGTTTAGCAGTGCTGTTAGAGGAACTAGAGGACATGAAATGGGATGTCATAGGGCTTAGTGCGGCTAGGAGGCCGAATGAGGCATATACTATACTAAATGATGGGTATGTACTGTGTTATCGAGGTTTACCAGAGAGGCGACAACTAGGAGTAGGTTTCCTTGTCATTAATTATATAGCGGGTAATATAGATGAATTCTAGAGTAATAATGAGAGGGTGCAGGCATCGTAATTAGGCCTAATAAGCGCTATAAAATAAAGGTTGTACAGGCCTATGCACCTACATGTAGTTATTATGACCAGGCAGTTGAAAGCTTCTATGAAGATGTAGAATCGGCAATGCGAAAAGTAAGGACGCAGTATACTGTACTAATGGGCGACTTCAATGCCGAGGTAGGGAAAAAGCAGGCAGGAGACAAGGCAGTAGGTGACTATGGCAATGGTTCTAGGAATAGCAGGGGGGAGTTACTAGTTGAGTTTGCAGAGCGCAATAACTTACGAATCATGAATACCTTCTTCAGCAAAAGGAAGAATCGGAAATGGACATGGAAAAGTCCTAACGGAGAGACTAAAATGAAATCGACTTCATAATCTGCTCAACCCCCGCCATTATGCAAGATGTAGAGGTAATCAGGAAAGTGCGATGCAGTGACCACAGGATGGTGAGGTCCCGAATTAGCCTAAATCTGAAGAAAGAACGCAGCAGATTAGTAAGAAAGAAACCCAGCAACGAATTAGCGGTGAGGGGGAGGGCAGAAGAGTTCAGGATCTCGCTACAGAATAGATACTCAGCTCTAACTGAGGATGGCGACATTACCCTAGAGGCAAAGAACAATAATTTCAGAGATATCATTACCGAGTGCGCGGTAAAAGTAGGCGGTAGGATAGTTAGAGAGGATACCGGTAAGCTGTCTAAGGAGACGAAAGATTCGATTAAGAAACGCCAGTGTGAAAGCTTCCAATCGAACAGACCAGATCGAATTGGCCGAGATATTAAAGCTAATCAATAAGCGCAAGGTGGCCGATATAAGGAAGTATAACATGGAGAAAATTGAGCATGCTGTAAAGAACGGGGGAAGCCTTAAAACGGTAAAGAAGAAATTGGGCATAGGCAAAAACCAGATGTATGCGATAAGGGACAAGGCGGGCAACGGCATCACTTATATAGACAAGATAGTCAAAGTAGCCGAGAAGTTCTATACATATCTCTACAGTAGCGAAAGTAGTCAGGACCGCAATGAGATTGGCGGTAGGGAAAAACAGTCAGACTTTCCACCAGTGACGAAGGACGAGGTCAAGAAAGCACTAGAAACTATGTAAAGGGGTAAATCAGCTGGAGACGATCAGACAACTACAGATTTGCTGAAGGACGGGGGCGATATCGTGCCGGAAAAACTGGCCACCCTGTATACGCAGTGCCTGGTGTCATCGACGGTACCAGAACCATGGAAGAATGCAGACATTATCCTCATTCACAAGAAAGGGGACTCTAAGGAACTTAAAAATTACAGACCAATCAGCTTACTGTCTGTTACGTATAAGGTATTTACTAAGGTAATCGCCAATAGAATCAGAACAACCTTAGACTGCAATCAAGCAAAGGATCAAGCAGGGTTTCGGAAACGGTACTCTACTATCGATCATATCCATACCATCAATCAGGTGATTGCAAAATGCTGGGAATATAACCAGCCTTTATACATAGCATTCATTGATTACGAAAAAGCATTTGACTCAGTTGAAACCTCGGCGGTGATGCAGGCATTGCGAAACCATGGGGTAGAAGAGCCGTACGTGAAAGTGCTGGAAGATATATATAGTGGCGGCACAGCAACCATAGTTCTGCTTAAAGAAAGTAACAAAATTTCCATAAAGAAAGGTGTTAGGCAAGGAGACACAATTTCCCCAGTACTATTCACAGCTTGTTTAGAGGAAGTATTCAGAGACTTGGAATGGGAGCAGTTAGGGATAAGGGTAGATGGAGAATACCTCAGCAATCTGCGATTTGCTGATGACATTGCCTTGCTAAGCAACTCGGGTGATGAACTGCAAATAATGATTGATGACCTAGACAGGAAAAGTAGAAAGGTAGGCTTGAAAACAATGTGCAAAAGACTAAGGGAATGTTCAACAGCCTCGGAAAGAAACAGCAGTTTACCTTAGGTAGCGAAATACGTGAAGTAGTATTCGAATATGTCTACTTAGGACAGGTAGTAGCCGCAGATCCGGACCATGAAAAGGAAATGACAAGAAGAATAAGATCGGGATGGAGCGCATTTGGCAAGCACTCGCAGATTATCACTAGCAGCGCACCGGTATCGCTCAAGAGGAAAGTATACAACAGTTGCATCTTGCCTGTACTAACCTATGGGGCTGAAACATGGAGGCTAACCAAGAGAGTTCTACTTAAGTTGAGGACAACCCAGAGGGCTATGGAAACGAAGAATGGAAGGGGTAACATTAAGAGATAGAAAGCGTTCAGAGTGAGTCAGAGAAATAACCCAAGTTACCGACATTCTAGTGGAAATTAAGATGAAATGGACATGGGCAGCGAATGTAGAGCGAAGAGAGGATAACCGATGGTCGCTGAGGGTAACAAACTGATTACAAGGGAAGGAAAGCGTAGCAGGGGGCGGCAGAAAGTTAGGCGGGCGGATGAGATTAAGGAGTTCGCAGGGGTCAAGAGCTAGCACAGAACCGGGTTAAGTGGAGAAATATGGGAGAGGCCTTCGCCCTGCAGTCGGTATAATCTGTCTGATGATGATGATGAAAGATCCCCAGGTGATCGAAATTACTCCGTACCCATTAACTATGGCTCCTCTTTGTCTCTTTCCAATTTCACTCCTACCTTTCGGCTTTTCTTACAGCGGGGTATAGGTGTCAACACAAACATGACAGATACTGCGCCTTTCCTTTCTTCAAAAGCAATTATTGTTATTACTTACTACATACGACCCCAACATTAGGTGACGGCCAACACCATGTATGTGTCTGACATCTACCCTGACACCTGGGATCGATTTGTCGTTTCTAACACAACAGTACGGGCGACCCTTATTACTGCAAATACATAATGTTCTCGAAATTGTACATAGGCAACCAGTCGTTTGGAGAGGCCACAGGTGCGGCTCTAGGCAAATGGAAGGCAGCCAGGTGTTGCCGTTGGTTGTGGAAGTCCAGGTTGCCGTCGCGAGTTTCTAATTCGGAACTCAAGGTAAGGACGACGACGTATTCCGCTGGGAAATGCGCCGGTGTTACCCCCAGAAATGGGTGATGGCCTGACAGTGACACGTTTGGTTAGTGCACCGATTTCATATGCGAATAGTGTAGTACTATCGGAAACCAAATGTCTTTCATGGCATAGGCAGGTAGCTAAGCTCGTGTTTCGTTTGAGGCTATTACGCTTCAGGGTTTGCAGAAGCGCCGATTTCCCATATTAAGTTTTTTCGCTAGCCGACAAAGTTAGGATAGAAAAAAGGAATCTGCCCAAAACGTTTTTTCGCCAGAAAGCTTTTTGCATTTGCGTTTTGAACTAAGTTCGAAGCACATATTTATTACTCCATTCAAAACTATCAAGGCGTGAATTAGGCAGCCAGCCATTTCTAGCAGTGCAGGTTATTCAAAGTATGGGAGTGAAGACATTCATTGAAATTGATTGATATGAACGGAATTGAGATCGGGATCTAGCAAAAAAGTAGTTTAAATATACCATTCCCAAAGAATTTACCGAGATAACAGATGACTACGAGATACTGTTATGCAGTGTGACATGTATGTATTTCCCTCGCTTACAGACCACCTCTTTCCAGAGTACCACAACGCCCAATGATAACTCTGCAACATCGCTGCTCCGCTATATGGTCAATCAGTTGTCCAACCTGACATCTGTGATACTACAGCGCTTGGACTAGCACACAAAAATGGCGAAATCCGGTCGTCCTGGTGTACTACAGTGGAACTGTAGAGGCATTTTCACGAAGGTGGCCGAGCTCAAGACTCGACTGCAATTTAACATGCTTCGGGTGTGGGCTATGTTACTTCAGGAAACGAACGCCTTGCCATCAATTCCGGGCTTCAGCGGCTACGTGTCTTCTTCAATGACCGACCGTCGCGTGCAGACTGCTTCTCCCCCGGGAAAGGCGGCGGTATATATGTTGAAATGCGTATTCCTCATGTACGCCTTTCTTTCGAAAACTGGTGCACATTATACCAAGAGATAGTAGCAGTTGCTGCGAAATTTCTGAAAGGAACCGTTGTTCTTGTTTCATATTACGTTCGACCAGCTGGAGGCGCCTCTTCCCGTATTAATCTTGGCTGGTTATTAAGTGTTCGTCGGCAATACCTCGGGTGTCCAATTTTAGTCGGAGGCGACTTTAACACCCCTCACCCGGATTGGGGGTATCCGACTGCAAGCCCTCGCGGTAGGCGTGTGCGGGACGCCTTCACTGATGCCCTGTTTGTTCTGCTTAATCACCCTGGGACAGCAACACGGCCTGTGCGTCACATACGTAGTGTGCCTATGCTCCAGACTTAACGTTGTGGTTGGGCGCAGGAACTCCCTCATGGCACGGAGCCGGACTGCTGGGGAAGTGATCACCACCCTACCCTCATCGGTCTCCACCCCTCCCGTTTCCGCCCTTTACTCCGCAAATGTTCTGTGATAAACTGGGACAGCCTTCGCTCATGTCTCGACAGTATGTCTTCAGATTCGCCGTCACTCCTTGTTGACGGTATACAGAAAGCACTAAAGAGCGCTACGACTACTACCTGGATTGATGTAGGTCGACCGGCACCAGATCTCGGCCTGCTTAACTTGTTTGCAGGCCTGCTTAACTTGTTTGCAGGTCTGCTTAACTTGTTTGCAGGCCTGCTTGCTTGCTTAGCCCGCCGTGAAGCTGAGCTGGCTGCTACGCGAGATCCTCGGGGCAGGCACGTACACGACTGAATTATCTTACTGCGAAGGCTCGAAGATATGAACGCGATCCCTCGCGACGCCAGTGGCATGCATGGTGTGAACAATTTTCTGATAAATCATCGAATGCCTCAATCTGGCGAACGTTTCTTGCAATGGAACACGGTCGTTGCTCTACTGACGCAGCAGCAAAGCATGCTTTGCGGCTAATCTGTCGCCGGGCGATTTCGCCAAAGAAGCTGCTCGAACATTTTTCGGAAAATACTGCCTCTTTCAGCTTTAAATCTTAATTTGGCAGGCATCCCTGCAGACGCCTGGAAACTACCATCGGCTGCTGACGCAGATATAACTGCGAGCCCCTTTTCGATGTGCGAGCTGCTGGCTGCAATTGACGATGCGAAACAGAAAACAGCGCCCGGCCTGGACAAAATTCAGTAAGAGGTTTACAAGAACCTCAGTACTGCTGCACTTCCTCAACTACTAGACATCATAAACAAAGTGTGGCTTGATGGTGTCGTACCCGAGAGCTGGAAAACCGCTGTCGTGATCCCTATCCCCAAACCTGGGAAGCCTCCAACCAACCTCGCCAACTTACGACCAATCTCCTCAACATCAACGCTTTGCTAGCTCGCAGAGAAAATGCTTGCCACACGACGTTTTTGGTGGCTTGAACAGCACGGGTTTTATCACCCTTCTCAAATTATATTTCGTCCATACATAGGTACAGAGGACGGGTTGGCTGTCTAGGCATCAGCAGTTTTATCATCTACCCGCAGCCGCAATGTACGTACCATATTAGCAATGGACGTTGAAAAGGCATATGACATCAGTCATGCTGCAATCCTGAATGCCATTGACGTGCTTCATCTCCCTCCGAGAGTACGCACTTTTGTCGCATCATTTTTGGACGGAAGAAAATTTGCAATACGCCTCAGCGGTGACACCGTTGGCGAGGACCTTGCCCAATATTACTGTCATCCCATTGGCGTGGCGCTTACATGATATCCCTGAAATCAAGTTGTTGCAATACGCAGATGATATCGCGGTATGGAGCACTCACCATGATCTTCTCACTCAAGAGGCCGCCCTTCAGTCAGCATTAGACGTCACCTCTGATTACGCATCCTCGATTTGACTTCACCTTTATGTGTGTAAACCTTCATACACGTCAGTCGCCAACCGCTGAGGACGCCGTAAACTTACCTCAGATTCAATTCGTCTCACTCTATCAGGCACCCCAATACAAGAAAGTTCGAGCCTGAAAATTCTGGGCTTAACAATTCAGCGACTGCTTGGCTTTCTCAGGCAAAAAAGCAAGCACTTCAAACTATGAGTTTAATAAGAAGATTTCCACCTAAAACGGATGGCGCTGACTCGTCTGTTGCACGCCAGTTAGTGAGGGCGGTTCTGCAGCCACTTATTGTTTATCAGGCCCAGTTTCAGCACCTTACAAGGGCACAATAGGATCGCCTTGAAGCCGTAAATCGAGAAGCTATGAGGACCATAGCATGCCTTCCACAAATCACAACGGTCGTAGCGTTACAGGAGAATGCGCAGCTCAACACCATCGATGAACTGGTGCAGCAGAACCGTGATGCTCGCAGACTCAAGGCCACTTTGTCACATTCCAAGCAAGCACTGAGGGCGTATGCAACGTCACACATTATTCTCCAACCTTCTGCGCCAGTTCTCCCTCCCTGGAAATTTATACAGTTAGGAGACAACAAGCCAACTGACATCTGCAGACCGACGTCTGCCAACTCGGCATCGTTGCTACGCCAGAAATTTGAAGAGCAAGATACTCACCTGCCTCAAGATTCCATAATAGTGTACGTAGATGGAAGCCTGCAAGGCTGTGAAGCCAAAACGATAATCTACTGTCCACGGAGACCTACCCTTAATCAGACAACTACGTTTCAGCTTTCGGAACCACTTACATCTTTCTGCGCTGAGCTTGTGGCAGTTCAGGAGGCACTCTGCTCCGTGACTTCTATAACCATGCTCCCTGCAGCTCACGTTGTCATCCGCACTGACGCACTTCAAGCAGTACGTCTGCTCCGACGTGTCAGCTGCTGCCGTAAAATTTGCCAGGACATCCACCAGCTTGCGGCACGCATCCCACAATCAATACGCATTGAACGGGTCCCACGGGATCTGCTGCCTTCCCAAAGGCAAGCTGATTTTGCAACCCGCCTCGTGAACCAAGGCGCATCAATCTCACGGCTTCTCGAAGTCGACGACGCTACCCTCCTTTTGTCAAGAAAGGAGCACCTCCGGCGCCGCATACGTGCACGTATCCCTCCGTGTGCGACATCCCTTCCCCGCGGTCTCGCCCGTACATAGGAGGTTGCGCTTAGGAGGATCCGGGTCGGTGTTGCTCTTACACCACCTATAACAAGGACGTGGTCATACTTCCAACACTTATATCCTCGCCCAGGATGCCCGATCTGTAAAAACGAAGATGTCGAGGCTGACATCCACTAATTGCTGTGGGACTGCCCAGCACTCAAGTCAACACGAATCCGGCACCTGAGCATAGCTGGCCTTTCAGCAACCAATCCTGCCTCATACGTCACTTGGACGCAGGGACCACATCATCGCTCACTTCTGGACTTCATAAAAGCAGCCAACCTTTTTCCATTCATTTAATCATCTAATAATCCTTCATCTCATACCCTACTGATGCCCTGAAGCAATAAATATCGACTAAAAAAAGTGTTACCACATTTTTGTCATTTGTTTTGAAAATGAGTTTAGCTGTTACAATGACCGGCAGTTTGAAGTTGCTCTTGGTGGGGCCCGCAATTTAAATCTTCTTGATAACTAAGCTGCTACCAGAGTTTGTACAGATTGATGCCTTTTGACAAGTCATTGAGAGCCCTACGCGTAACCAGCGCGATGCAGCAACCCTGCTCAAAGCTTTCATAACAAACATCAGTGATGATCTGCTGACATCATGTGGGCTGGCTGCCGAAATCAGTGCTCACCTCCCCATATACTTCTTCGATGAAAATTCCTTCGCGGTTAGAATCCTCGATCAAAAGCGAATAGAAAGAGACGTCACACTTGTTTGGATGCCAGCCCGCGGAGGCGTGCCCGGAAACGAGGCGACACACAAACTAGTCCAAGATCTCACACACCTGGCTGGTGGTGGTGGTGAAAACATTTAATTTTATATGTACAGAGAGGTATAGACACTAGGTGGGATGCCTAGACAGGCACTTCATTGGCGTTTGCCGCAGCCCGGGCGCGCTTCGTTGGGCGTCTAGGGTGCATGCTGCAGCCTGACAGGGCTGCCTCCCAGTTCTCTCGCGTGGAGCTAGGGATATGGGGCAAAGATGTCTTTTCCTGGCAGGCTCAAACCCTGTGGTAGATGTGACAACCTCCTCACAGTGCGAGCACAGCCCGTCAAATTGTGGATAAAAATGCTTCAGAGAAGTGCCACCGTAGCAAGGCAAACAAGAGGACCTGATTAACTATAGGGAAATAACAACCCACTTCAGACTAAGTAGGAGGGTCCCACCAGCACCAGATCCCACGTTCGGCAAAGAGGAAGCAGTAGCATGGATAAAGTTACAGGCAATTCCATACCCGAACCTAGTTCTAGACAACCATATACGGCCGGAAATACGATCAGACATATATTAATTATGTAAAAAAAAGGGAATCACCAGATCACATAATAATGGAATGTGTGATGGCACCAGGCAGGGCTAAAAATGTAACTAAAAACGCCTGGGGCACAGGTAGGTGAACGCCGCTTATGGCGCGGGCTAGCCTGCCACTAAATGTTTATCTTATGCAGGCCGCCCACCTCTTGGGTGTTCGACCACGGCTGTGGGGGTCGACGTCTTGCTATCCCTCTTCTTTTTATTTATTCTCTACTTTCACTCTTCTGTCCGCAAGAGGCGGCGGAGGTGGCTGAGCTACTCTGAGCCAGTAGCAGGCCCGTGCATTTTCTTCTACTTCCAACAGCCGCAACAACACCACTAAGGGCGGAAGAGGTCGAGGAGACTCTCCCTCTTCAAATATCAGCAAAAGCTTGAAGCCTCCGTTTTCTAGAATACGGGTCCGTGAGCGATGGTCTCGCGGACCCGTATCCGCCGAGCGTGGGTAGCCGTAGTGGTTGGTAGATCAAGTGGTTCTATGTGGCTAATGGACGGCCGCGGTAAGCTCGGAGATCGGCCACGTTGACTGGTCCGGTTTCGCGACCACCCTGCACATGGCGAATAAAGTAAGAAAGCCGAGACACGCGCTTTCTTATCGTGTGAGGGCCAGTCAGTCCATCGTGGAGCGAGAGAAGCAGCAAACCCTTTTGCTGCATCACTTAGTGGGTGCCTTCGCCGACTTTGAACTCGAAAGGTCGCCTTTCCTTGTTGTACTGGTTACAGTGTTCCAGGCGGGCAAGGTCCAAGTTTTCCCAAGCATCCTTCAGAGTCTCGGCCAAGCGGCTGGAAAGATCAAAGCGCGAATTTAGAATGGCTAAGACCCGGTAAATCAGAGCCATTCAGAGCATGCTCAATAAGGAACCTGAGCTCACGACCAAGGAGAATGGCCGCTGGCGCAAAACCTGCAAGGGTGGAAGAACGGGCTAGTTGGTAAATCATCTTGGAAAGCAAAATAGCGCACTTCAAAACACAGACACAGGAAGGGAACGACAACACAGCGCTGACTTCAACTGGTTTTTTATTAGAGAGTGACACAATATATAAGTAGGGAAAGTGGGCGCGAAAGAATTGATAACAACTGCTGAGTTTGCACGTGGCTTAAAACACCGAACGTAAAGTTAAAAGGCGCACGATAACAGTATAGGTCAAAGCAAGGCAGAACGGCAGGGCTATGAAAAATAAAGAAGCGAAAAGGGGGGGGGGGGGGGGGGCAATAGGTAAAAACAGTTAAAGATGGCACGATCTGAAGATACGTAAATTAAAATCGAAAAAAAAAAAAACAAATGTGGCATTAAGAGCGATAAAAGCCAAAGGGGGCATTAAGAGCGATAAAAAACACAAAAGGGGCATTAAGAGCGATAAAGAACACAAAAGGGGTATTAAAAGCGATAAAAGAACCAAAAGGACAATTAAGAGCATTACAAGACCAGAAGGGCATTAAAAACAGAATACCTAAAAACAACCAAGGCCAAGACCCTAGAGGCTGAGGAGTGTACCCGGAATCTAAACATCAAAACTACTGTGCGTCTGGTTCAAATATTCTAACTCGCGTTTAGTCAGGGCTATTGAGGGTGTGCTAACCCAATTTTGACCTAGCTTAGAATGTGAGCGGCTTCTATGATTTCGCGTGTGAACTGATGCGCATTTCTCGCAATGACAGTGCATTTATGGAGGAATTGGGCAAAAGGCAGGCGTCCGTGTTGTGTTCTCGGCGCCTGACAAGCTTTCCAAGCTTTGCCACAGAGTCAATGCCCCCTGCTGTGCGAAAGCCAGCCTGCCCTATCAGGCACCAGGCACCTTTCGTTCCCTGCCAAGTTGGTGTCGTCTATAAGATTGCCCTGAGCTGTGGCAAGGTCTACGTGGGGCAAACCGGGCGTTGCCTAAACGAACGACTTATGGAACACTCTAACAGTGTTTATAATACTAAAAAAAGAAACCTAGGCGTTCACTGCCTAAAATGTCCCTCTCAGTCCTGTGAGCCATCCCTTCGTAAATGAACTATCATTGCGAGAAATGCACATCCGTTCACACGCGATATCATAGAAGCCGCTCACATTCTAAAGCTAGGTCAAAATTGTGTTAGCACACCCTCAATAGCCCTGACTAAACGCGAGTTAGAATATTTGAACCAGACGCACAGTAGTTTTAATGTTTAGGTTCCGGGTACACTCCTCAGCCTCTAGCGGCCTGGTACTTGGTTGTTTTTAGGTATCCTGTATTTATAGCCCTTTTGGTTTTGTAATGCTTTCAATTGTCCTTTTGGTTCTTTTATCGCTCTTAATACCCCTTTTGTGGTTTTTATCGCTCTTAATGCCCCTATATTGCTTTTTATCGCTCTTAATGCCCCCTTTGGCTTTTATCGCTCTTAATGGCCCTTTTGTTTTTTGTTTTTTCGATTTTAGTTTACGTATCTTCGGATCGTGCCATCTTTAACTGTTTTTACCTATTGCCCCCCCCCCCTTCTTCGCTTCTTCTTTATTTTTCATAGCCCTGCCGTTTTGCCTTGCTTTGACCTACATTGTTATCGTGCGCCTTTTAACTTTGCGTTCGGTGTTTTACGCCACGCGCAAACTCAGCAGTTGTTATCAATTCTTTCGCACCCACTTTTCGTACATACATATTGTGACACTCTCTAATAAAAAACCAGTTGAAGTCAGCGCCGTGGTGTCGTTCCCTTCGTGTGTCTGTGTTTTGAAGTGCGCTATTTTGCTTTCCAAGGCGTAAAACCTGTTCACCGGTTTACCGTGGTTCTTGTGGTGAAGGCCATCTCCTGAAAACGAGCGTCCCATTCCTTGTGCCGCTCCGTGAAAGCCATCATCATAGTCTTGAGATTTCAATTCACTCGCTTTGTAATGTTTGCTTGAGGGTGGTAGGGCATAGTCTTTTTGTGCTGCACGCCAAGAATTTTGCAGGTGTCAATGAATATTCTACCGGAGAAATACGTGGCATTATCAGTAATAAGCGCAGCTGGGAAGCCAAAGCGAGTGAATATTTCTAGTAGCTTATCCCATATTATCTTCGAGTCTAGCCTACTGAGGGGATACAATTCTACCCATTTCGAGAAATGATCAGTGAATACTAACAAGTAGCGATTCCCTTTCTCTGATTTGAGATAGGTTCCCATTATGTCTCAGGCTACGATTTCCCATGGGTATCCGCTCTCTACAGGTTGCACGAGGCCCGGTGGTTTCCCTCTCCTCGGCTTCGCGATCTGGCAGGTATGACAAGTATGCTAGGACATCCCTTCTCATGCGGGGCCATGTTGCGACGTGACATAATTTGTCATATGTTTTCTTGTCATCGCTGTGGCGTGCGAGGCGTACATCATGGAAGTACTCTAGAAAATGCTTACGTAGGCCCTTAGGAGCGACCACACGAAATGCGGACTCACCACTCTCGGTGTCCGCAGCAAGTATATACCGCAGGATCAAGAACTCTGCTTCCACGTAGCTGTCGTAGCTTCCGTTAGGCGCCCGGCTCCCTGCAGGGTTGGCGCTCTTCAGGCTTTGGCGTATCTGGTTGCACTGGTCGTCTGAAAGGTGTGCGTCGCGGAGCTTTTTACGGGACACCAGTGTGCCCCAGCTGTCTGCAGGAGCTGTCACAGCATGGACCGCAGGTGCTCGCTCGCCCTCACCATGAAGTGGAGCTCGGGAAAGGGCATCGGCCACTTTGTTGAAAGTGCCTCTTCTGTATTTTACCTTGTAAATTTATACTTTTGGAGAGGAAGTGACCAGCGGGCTAGACGGCCAGCTGGAATTTGCAACCTTGAATACCACGATAGGGCCTGGTGGTCGGTCTGAATAGTTCTGCGCCATTCAAATACATGTCAATTTTCTTGAGTGCGAACACAATCGTGAGACACTCTTTCTCTGTCACAGAATAGCTCCTTCCCGGTCCCGTCAGTGTATGACTAGCAAACGCTAACGGGCAAAGCTTTTCCTTGATGTTCTTGAAGCAATACCGCACCAATTTTGTACTCACATGCATTCGTTTGTTCTGTGAATGGTCGGTTAAGGTCTGGAAGCCGCAGGCGTACAGTATCCGCGATGGCTGCAGAGAGTGAACGGAATGATCCCTGCTCGGCATCTGTCCATGACCAGCGGGCACCCTTCCGGAGGAGCTGATGGTGGGGTCGCAACAGGTCGACGCAGTTCGGGATGAAGTGGTTGTAGAATCCCGCCATGCCCAAGAAACGATGGAGGCTGTTTATGTTGGTTGGTGGTGGGAGCTGCAGAATGGCCTGAAGCTTCTCTTCATCCAGGCGAACTGAGCCCTGTTTCACAATGAAACTAAGAAGGTTGATTGTGCTTGTCACTAACTGAACCTTGCCGGGATTAATGGGGATGCCCGCATTCTGTATTCGTGGAAGGACATTCTTTAGATGAAGGAGGTGCTCTTCTAACCTTTCTGAGAACACTACTACGTCATCCATGTTGGCCATAGCGTTGTTAAAATTAGCGTCTCCGAGCACAATATTCATAACCCGTTGAGAAGTAGCTGGTGAACTGCACAAACCCAAAGGCAATCGCACAAATTCTAACAGTCCCCGGTGGTAAGTGAAAGCCGTTTTCTCAATGTCGCAGTGGTCAATCGGGATTTGCAGAAACCCCCGACTGCATTCAAGAGTTGTAAGGCATTTTGCTGACCCAAGTGAGTACATGAGAGAGTCAACTGACGGGAAAGGGTAAGAGTCTCGCACTGTCACAGCGTTCAGACGTCGATAATCGACACACAACTGTGCTGTGCCATCTTTCTTAGGCGCGAGAATAACAGCGAACGTCCAGGGGCTTTTTGATGGTCTCACCGCACCGGTAGCCACCATTTCGTCGAGGGCTCCATCCAGCAGCTCTCGCTTGTGGACACTCAAGGGCCTTGGATTGAATTGGATAGGACGAGCTTCGCCAGTGTCGAACCTGTGAGTTAGTATGTTGGCCTTCCCCGGAGCCTCCGTGAACAATGCTGCAAAGGGCCTGAGCACTGTCTCGATTCTGCATTTTTCCGTTGGTGACCCCGTGAAACAATTCAATATAGTTAGAATACCACCTCCTGTGATATTGGCAGAATGGCCGTTCGTGGCAAGCAACTGTGACTGTGGCTCAGCGGCCTTGGTCTTGAACTGAAATGCTTCTGTACCGGTGCCGTACCGGTAGGTTCCCTTACTGAGATCCATCACGATTCCTGCCTTCACTATGAAGTTACGGCCTAGTATGACTGGGCAGGAGAGTGCGCGGAGGTGTAAAAAACGCTAAGTCTAATCTTTCGACCATTTATAGTAACTGTTAGGTGGGCTGCTGAGGTTGCGGGTACTATGTGAGTCGATGCCATACGAAGGTTAGTGTTTACACTCTGCAACCGGACATGCTTTGTCTCACAGAAATTCTTTACCTGATCGCCGAGTACTGACACCGTAGACCCTGTGTCTAAAATGGCTGGAAGTTCCAGTCCGGTCATTTTGACCAAGACTAGCGGGTTCTTTTCTGGTTGGCTTCCCTCAAAAGACGTTGACGGGACTGGCCCAGGCAGCACAGAGCATTGGGCCAATGTTTTAAGTACGACGGCAAACAGTGGCTCTACACTGGGCCAGCCTAACCAGCATGCTCCCAACCTAGGACATGCCAGTCAACACCATGTCCAACAATGGCCCAGACTAGCTAATGCTCTCCCAGTGCTGGCGCTGCCAGTAGCCACCACTATCTAGCTTGGGCCAAGATGTACAGTGAGTTCCCAATATTGGCACTGCCGTACATACAGAATGTCTATATTGGACCGAGATTGCTGTTGTGCCTCCAATAATGGTCGCACCGGGTTTTAAAACTGACTATAATGGGCCAAGCTGACCCGCGTTCATCCGTCGTTGGGTTTTCCTTTTTCTAAAACTGGCTACAATGGACCAAGATGTCCTGTGTTCTTCCGGCATTGGAGGTTCCGGTTTTTAAACATGGCTACAATGGACAATGTTATCCTCTGTTCTTCCAGTATTGGATGCTCAGTTTTTTAAAGCTGGCTACAATGGACCAAGTTGTCCTGTGTTCCGCCTTCGTTGGCCGTTCCTTTTTTAAAACTGACTACAATGGGCCATGTAGTCCTGTGTTCTTCCGGCGTTGCCCGTTCAGTTTTTAAAACTGGCTACAATGGGCCAATGGGCCAAGGTGTCCTGTGTTCTTCCGACGTTGACCGTTCCGTTTTTTTAAACTGGCTGTAATGGACCAATTTGTCTTCTGTTTTTCCAATATTAGCTATCCCTGTATGAAAACTGCCCACGATGGACCACTTTGTCCCCTTATCTTCCTATTGTCATTGCCATCCTAAAAACGCAGCTTTAATGGGCTGCCGAAGTGAATATTTTCCGTTGACCATTCAATCAAAACAAATTCTACATTTTTATGGTTGAATACACGTGCGCTGGGCGCCAAACCGCGGTATTTAATTCCGACAACGTTTCAGCCGATCGGTCGGACCTCACAGAGTACAACATACGGGATGACAATTAATATAACGCATTCAAGCACGTACCGCTGCAGCTGTCTGGATTCGTCTTTTTGGTGCGCTCATATGCGGCGCACTTTTGTGGGTCAGCTATATGGGTTTACGGTTTTAGGCTATTGGCATGCATGCAGATTTCGTCGCAGGCGCATACGTTTGTTGCACAATTATATCTGATGATAGCACGACTGTGCGAACATATGTATACCCCAGACCGGCTAGCACTCACGACCCAATATGCCTGTATTGGACACCGATTACATCCCTGCATCTACTTAACCTCTAGTACAAATCCAGTTGTCAGTGAGGACGCGCATACAAAACGAAATCGTGTCGCCATAGCATGATCATGTGACATTAAATTAGTGATTAGGAGGTAGCTTTTTCATTGCCGGGAAGGAAAACGTTGCCTCAAGTTGAAGGAACTAATGACCATTTTCTCAGCGATGTTTTTGTTCTAGTGCTTTTGTATTATCCATAAGGAACTACGCGCAGCATCGTCTGTTTACCTGGAGAAAGGACCGAATACGATGTGTGTACTTTATAGACGCAATCAATGGAAAATGAAAAGCTGGAAGACTCGCGAGGTTACCATTTTAGTTTTGGGCATTCACACGGTGGTAAAACAAATGACAGTTTTTCGCGCAGACTGCGAGCATGAAGGCACCGGCACATTTATATGGCGCACAACATATATATCGGCAATAAACAACAAAAATAGTTTATTCCGCCTATTAGTTTAGAGTTTGACCATTTAACCGCGTTAAGCGGTGGCAAAGGAATAAACAAAACTGTACAGGAATGAAAATAATCTGTGCTGTCGAGTCATTCGAAAAGCGAATGCAGCCCAGAAACACTGTTTTAATGAGGCAGTTTTCCATGCCGTTTCCAATTCTTTCATTCTACTAAAATTATTTGGAATACGTTGCTTGCTCATTGAACGTTATCGTCTTTTTGTGCAATCCGCGTTAAGGTGAAGGTGATTGCGAAAAACGTCTGTGTGTTGCCTGATGCATCAGGACCTCGACGCGCACAAAATTGATTCTAAATCATTCATTGCTGTGTCTGTCACCGTCGATTTGCGAAGTCGAGACAAAACATGACCGAAGAATTATTGTTACAGCTGGAGAATGATGAAGACGAAGTGGCGCGCTCGTTTGTGGAAGATTAAGAAAAAGAACTGCCCTCGTAGCCTGGCTCCTTGGCTGTTCCTCAATGGATATATCTTTAATCCTCTTTTGTAAATATATTTCTCCCTGTTACAAAATTATATGCCAAAATTTAAAAACCTTGAACAATTCACAAATTCAGTAGAATCTTCAGAACTGCGCGGTGCGCTATAATTGGACAAAGGCTTGCAAGGTGTTTTTAATGGTTTTGAAAGCTGAGGTAGTGTAGAATAGGTGGAAAAAGTTTAAACAATGTTAAAACTGTTTTTTGTTCCTAAACATTTTCAATGTTCGCTGTTTTCTGTAAATTACCGCGATCGTATCTCTGTATTCAAATGTCATAAAAATATGAGCTTTAGCTTTTTGCGGATAATTATGCTGAGAACATATTGTGGAATTATTGCTGCTCTACCATGAACCTTTTCTGAAATAAAGGCCTGCAAATTAGGAAATTTTCGTTTCCTGGGCCGATGTTGAGAATTTTTATAAAAACATCTACTCATACCCGAAAAGTGAACATTAACTGAATACAAATAAAACCATGTATATATTTAGTCAGATAATTTTCAGCTAGCTAACTTGAACATAATTTGTATAATCTATAACCAAAGTTGGCCAGTATAGAAGAGAAGCTCGGAACTCCGCCTCTTCGACATTATTATTCAGTCATCACGCAACAATATATATTTTGAAGTAAATATAAAGGGTCGAACGACCATCCTTTGTTCGATCATAGGTGGCGAACGGGAGGCGAAAGATGACGCGCGCATTTGTCGATGCACCAACTGTATGGATTTACGCCGGAATGTGGATGGTAGATGGGGAGGCTTTCTATTTCTTTAGAAAATGTTATGTCCGTGGTTGGCTTGAAGAAACAATGCGTTTGTGAAGACACAAAACAAAACTATTTATTAGAACTCGACTCGAGCGATGCGCGCTGGCGGGCGCTCATCGGCACGGTCCAAAGTCACGGCTGGCCGGTGCAAGCAGAAGAGTGCTGGGTAAAGGAGGAATGGAATGTTGAGAGGGTCGTTGGTCCTTCGTTCCCACGCGCAGCCCTTGCGAACACAACACCGCGGCGGGTATCGCGCACTGGTTCAGCGGTACGTTGTTCCCCCTCGCCTACGCGTCTACGTGCAAGACACAACAGAAAGCATCCCCAGCTGCGCTGCTGTGCGGCCTCCGCCCGAAGCGTTCATTTCAGAGCTTGTTGAAGACGCTACAAGACTTGTGACAGCTTCTTAAACCTTTCTTTAATTTCATCAATTTTCTTCTTCATTGTGCTGTGCATAATTTTCTCTTGCGCCTATACATGTCCATGTGCTCCGGTTGGTGCTTGCTACATATCAGTGAATAGCTGAGCTGTGAAATGTCGCCGGAGTACGGATTACAGCAACGGCGGGATATCATCGGCATTATCGAACTCAGTGAACGCCGTCATCTTAGACCGTGAGTATATATCTTTGCAGCATGCCATTGCTTCATAATTGGTTCTATATAATCTCCTACCAGTCCCAATTGTTCTCTTTTCGTATTCTCCTCGAAACAACTGCGCGAAGCATGACTTCAAGAACTAAGCGAATTTTCGTCCGGGTTACATGCAAGCAAGTGCGTGGACTTATTTGCTGGCTGCGATATGAATAGCATTTGCGCCGAAAATAGAGGAGCCGTGCGTAACTGGTATGTGTGCCACCAACACGCGGCAGAGCACTGCAGGCAGCCATTTGCACCGTTTTTTTACTGTGCAGCGCGCCGCAATAAATTAGTAACCAGATAATATGCGCCCGGCTTTGTACATATATTTTGGACTGCGTCTCTTCTGCGCGCAGGAAGCCATTTTCGCTCAGTTTTTGGATTTTGTTAAGAGTTAAGGGCATTTTTTTGTTTTCAGATGTACAGACGAAGTTTTAAAAACTGTTCGTGTTGTCTGTGCAAGCGAATTTTACAGTGGGGCGGACATTATGTGCGTGATGCCGCTTGATGATTAGGCTATAATTAAGTCATATTGAACCTCCACTTTTATAATGGTTAATATCATATTGAGGAATTGAAAGCCGTGAACAGCGCAAGTGAGCCCCTTTTCAAAATTTTATTAATCGACGCCCCCCTTCTGAGCACGCGCCTTCAGGTGAGGGCGTTATCAGAAAGCGGCGACAATAGGAGAGCGATTTCGCAGACGCGCTTCGAAGGGGGGGGGGAAATAACAATACAAGCAAAAAGGCACATAAGCCGTGTGTGCACTGCGTCCGTGTCACTGCAAAGTAAACAACGTGTACGCGGGACACATTGCACAAACCATTGACGGCCGGTATGAGGCGACCATATTGTCCGAAATATATTGCTCGCGAAGCGCTCGATCATGGCGCGCACTTTCAGGCGCAATGGGACAGGACGTCAAGTCCGCCTGTTCGGCAATTACAGCTCTTTGTACCTCACGTATCGTACCGTATGCATGATGTGCACGCCATAGCCATCGTGCGAAAATGTTGAAACCGAAGCAGCGATCCACGTATTCTAATTCTATAGGAAATCATTTGGGAGTAGAAAAGAGCAACTTAATATGATGTGCATGGTTCTTTAATGAACAATATGTATAAATGGCGGGTTGAATAGTTACAGTAATGGAGTGTTCCGCTAGAATTGTTTACGGCCGTGACCGCAATAAATATTACTCATATTGCTCTTAGCTTTAAGCTCTGCCATTGATAAGCCTATCTAAAGAACCGACTGGCAGTGACAGGTTGTTTACAACTGTTGATCAAAAGGTAGGCCATTATGCTATTATTGCAGGCATATTTGCTCCTTTTTGTACCTCTATTTACTAAAACTTAATTTTGTTCCCCATTCCTAGGGACGCTGCACCTCTTACAACACTCACTGTTCAGTCGTTTTTATTCAATGTACAAAAATGAGGAAATGCGCATGCACTCATAGGATAGCCTGTCTTTCCGTTAACAGTTGCAAATAAAATGCCACTGCTGCTCGGTACCTTGGATGAGGTTTTCAATGGGGTTACCTGAGATGCCTAGCAATTGCTTTAATATTTATACCAATCGCTGCAGTGAAAAAGAAAGATAACACTGCATCATTTTAACTGCTGCATGCACCTATAAACGTGCCTTAATTTTATTGCCTATTCTTATAGACGCAGGACCTCTTGCTATAGGCTTTGTTCAGTAAGCAACCGTCTTTCATTGCTTCAATTTCTATCTCTCCACCACTTTCTTGTTGCTCTGGGTGTGATCATTTGATTTTATTGTTCAAATCATATTGTTTTATCATGTGTGAATAAATTAGCCTGCACATACATGCTTTCATTTTTTTAGATGCGCATCGGGAGCGTTTTCTACGTAGAAATGGATCGATTGAGTTGTATCACTGGTGCGAAAACCGACAACCCCCAGAAGATATGTGTCCTTTGGCTGGAAGGGCAATAAAGAAGAGGAAAATTAGCGGAAAAGCCTGCCTAAAAAAAGGTACACTGCATCACTGTAACTGCTGCATGCACCTTTAAATATGCCTTATTTTTATTGCCTATTCTTATAGACGGTGGACCTCTTGCTATTGGCTTTTGACAGAAAGCAACCGCCTTTCATTGCTTCAATTCCTATCTCCACCACTTTTTTGTTACTTCGAGTGTGATCCTTTGATTTTATTGTACAAATCATAATATTACATCGCCGGTGAATGATTTTGCCTAAACATACATGCTTTCATTTTTTTTAGGTGCGCATCGAGAGTGTTTTGTACGTAGAAATGGATCGATTAAGTTGTATCACTGGTGCGAAAACCAACAGTTCGGTACCCCCAGAAGATCTGTGTCCTGTGGGTGGCAAGGGTATATAGAAGACGATAATCAGTGGAAAATCCTGCCTAAAAACTTACAAAGATGGCGCAAAAGCGAAATGCTGATCAGGGTTAGAGTCTGATTACTTCTGTTATCCCATTTCACTTGCTAGGTGATATGACATATATGAAGCACCTTACTATATTTTGTGGTATACTCACTGAAAATTGGGCAGACATTAAACTTTTTCTCGTTCAATTATTTTGAGTGACGCACGAATTGGAATAAAACGAAGTCATCCACACATCTAATGCCCATAGACATTAGATGCGTGGATGAGCTCAATAATTGTGTTCCTATGTGAACATGCAATAGTTTATCGAATATATTAATATGTTAGAAGTTGAGTTTTTTACTGTCAACCGGAGTAATACATATGCTCGATATCATAGCGTTATTCGCCTGTAGTTTGTATCTCCTCTTTCCTAAATTGTATTATACAAAGTATACGTGTGTCATCTCGTACGCCTATTTAACTAGCGAACAATTTGCAATCGAATCCCTTTTGTGATGTTGTTTCAGCTACAAATAACGGATGACAGTTGTGACAATATAGGTGGCTTTAGGTATAACGTATAGCGCGAAAATCTTTATTATATGCGATGATATTTTTATTCCCCGCATTGGCTAAACCAGCCTGTTTGAAGGGACGAAATGAAAACAAATATGGATGTCTTCGGACAGGAACAGTAATCGTGGTGCCATGACCATTTTTTTTTTCAATTTAATTTTCATATGTCATGGGTTAATGTCTCGACACAAAGGAATGACCCTTAGGTTTGCAAGATGCGGCGTGGTATTCTCGAGAAAAAAAAAACGCCTAACACTAAAGCTGGAAAACGCCGTTTTTGTCGTTTCAAAAAGTTGCACGTCTGGAGGCCGGCTGGTTGCGTAAAATTTTTTCATCCATTGTTTTTTACTCACAGCATTTCCGTGACGTTTACTTGTATAAGAAGTATATAAAAGTGTGTTTCATTGATGCAGTTGATTTAGTAAAAAATCGCAAACTTTGCTTCAAGAACAACGCGCTACAAGAACGTTAATGTTCAACCTTGCATACTGGCGTGATGCGTTACGTTGTTTGCACTAAAACATTCTGTGTTTATTATGCAGGTCATATTGTTAATTTAGGGCAGAATTTGGAACTCTAAGTTGCTATGTGTGTTATCTGTAACGCCACCATAATTATTATGCTTTAAAGCGATTTGCTTATGATTGTAATTATAAAAATTACACATTGAAAAATTATCTTCAAAAATATAGTGTTGTTAGTTGTGGTCAAAGCTGAGAAATGAAATAATATATTAATAAACTAGATTGAATACTACTGCACCTAGCAATAAAAAAGAATGCAGGACAGAGAAAAAGCTCAGCCTTCACTTGCGTTCTGCCCTGAAATTGACAGAAATAGGGAATTAATACCATTTTAAGCATATATTAAGTATTTGCCCAGAAGCAGAAAAAGATTGTTTAAACGCTGACAAGGTTTTAAATTTTACTTAAGGTAAAATGTAACTAAATTCAGCAAATACTAAATTGAAGTTTTGATGCCTACTCCTTAAGGGGGAGCCATATAAGCACATCTATAGAACAAAAATAGGCATTTTTATATTTCTAATATTACATTTTGCAGAATTCAATATATTTACTGACTCATATTAACAAAGTACTTTGCATTGTTTACACAGATTTTGATAAAAATTGATGTTGCGGCCGTTTCTTCAATTCTACTCAGTTTTCCTTATTTTACCATTTTCTCACTTTTGTCCAATTTCAAAATAATATGCAGAAACACACACAAATCTAGAGCTTCATATTTTTTCAGAAATAAAGAATGGAACCTAGATAATTTAGAGAAATAGTTTCTGTGCCAAGATATTATTGGATGTTGCAAGAATGCAGGCTGAATTTGGCCATTATCAGAACAAGCACTCGGTTTAATATTTAATGTTATATTTTTAAACAGTATAATGCAACACTTTTTAGTCCGTGATATTTTTGAGGTACTGAAAATTTTTCAGAGGGATTTGAATGAAAATCGAAGATCATCTTTTTTTATTTGCAGCAAATTTGCCCTTTACTGCTGTTTTCGAATTCTGAGCAATTTTGGTGCTTTGTGGAGAACACACCTAGTGGTCTGGGGGTCCAGATACTGCCTGGAATTAAGAACATGCGTCAGGAAGTGAAAACACATTTAGTGCAACCAACCTAATGCATCATATGCCAGTACATAAGGTTAAAAATAAATAATTTTGCGGCGTATCGCTCCTGAAGCAAAGTTTTCGATTCTTTAATAACTCAACTGCACAAAAAAACAGGTTTCTAATAGTGTTTGTAAATGTAAAACCTGCATATATTTAATGAGTAAAAAATAGTAGATAACAAAATCACGGTATCTAAACTTGCACCATTTTTAAATGGCAAAAACAGCGTTTTCTACCTCTAGAGATATACCATACATTTTTTTTTTTCGAGGAAACTACGCGTATTTTGAAAAACTAAGGTTAATTCCTTTGTGTCTAGCTATTCGCCCACCACATATAAGAATTTCATTCGAAACGAAAGATGGCCATGGGACCTCGATTATGTTTCTTATCTAAGGCACCCATAATACGCTGTGAGAAAGCCAATATCAATGGCTTTTTTTAATATTCCATATTTCGAACGGTTGTGCCATCTAAAAAAATTTGAAAGCTAGGCACACCTTAGGTGCCGCCAGCCCTCACTTTCTGTTACAGCTGCACTTGCTAAGCTGAATTAATACGTTGAGTACTCTAGTTTAGCCACGAATATAGCGCTAGTACGTGTCAATTTTAAAGAAAGGCCACAGTGACGCCATTCCCGTAGAATTTGTAAGTGAAATCTGTAAACCTTACAAATCTACCCATATATATGATCTCTTGCAGGTTTTATTCAAGCTACATTACACCTGCTGCGCCCCATAGCTTGAGCCAAGGGTTATAAATAAACCTTTAGAAACAGGCGATGGAAACCGGTGGCGCATTGCTGGCAGCCACTTAGGACAGCGCAGAAATATTTATTTTGTACGTAGGGGAGTGAAGTTATTCGTTTCAAGTACTAAATATTCACTTTAGACAATAAATAGGAATTACAGAGTCGGTGAGCACGTTCGGAAACCCCTGTTCCAATATTTGCGGTTAGAAACCTCATGTGTACCTTTTTTTTTTCCAGCTGCAGATAAATTCCGGGTTATGTGGATACCGAAACCGTTACCAGCCCATTCGCGCACCTCAATTGGGTTGCTCACAACATGATTTTGAGCGCACAAAACAACCTGCCGCTATGATGGGTAAGTAAGGGTGATATGCTGGCGATGGTTGCTTCGCGTCGGCCCTTTGGCGCACATGAAGGCTCGAGTTACAATGAATGCGCCAAACTTTGCAATGCGGATAATGACTACAAAGCGGCAAAGATACAAATGAGTGGAACAGTATTTTTCAGCTGTAAAACACAAATACAGTCTTGTTGGACGAATGTGCCGGCGCGGACGAAGAAACCATAGGCAACTTGTAGGTCTAACGCTACACAGGGCTGTCGAGCCAAGCCAAGTCCTCAATTGTATTGTCCGGGAGTCTGATTTTTGTATTTTCGTGGTTTCCTATTGTATCTGGCGTTCAAAATTCAGACGTGAGGGTTCTTTAACGCAAATAATCAAACGTGGTTTGTGCCGGTACTCTTCAAAGTAGCAACACCATTTATTGTGTAAGTCATTATTCAGTAATTTAGGTAAATAATTTCAATTAGGGATTCCAAACAAAACCTCCTCTGTTGCGCTCAAGGTAGCTTCCAGCAATATGTATCTGGTTTCCTTTGCCTACCTCCGAAATGTTTTTTTTATCCCTTGGATCAAATTTGCTTGGACAAGCAGTATATGTGTAAAAATGGTGCACCTTATATTTAAATTGACTTCACATATCATCCGATGACTAAATCACCACTGATCCCACTGAAGGCCCTTATAATTGCTTAGGTTACAGCTTTTTTTCACTTTAACAGGCTAGAAAATTCATATGAATACGGAATGAAAGCTGGTATTTTCTTTCGCATATTTTCTAAGATGCCTGAGGAGAGGCAGCGTGTACTTGGTTGACGTCCTCTCCAGGAAGACCGCGGCAGCCATGAAGTGATGGCTGGTGACAGTGAAGTAATGGGACGGTGGGCACAACGAGCAGGAAAACGTAACATCTTCAACTCAGCCTAGAAGCTGAAAGCCGGAACAAATTTCTGTGAAGGCTCACAACCTTAGTAAGCTGTAAGTGCCACTTTTTTATTAGGAGGGTTTTGAGCCTCTTTCGAATATTTAAGAAAAAACAATAAAAAGTGCTGTTTAAAACTACATTTGTAGATGCGCAGGCTTTTTTAAGCTGCATACGTATGGGGTGGTTTTCACCTGCCTGGAGAACACCATTGCTGATGCCAAAAAGTTAGAGCACGCTTGGAGGACAATATGCGCATCTCAAAATACTGCCGCAGCGCTAACGTTCATGCACAATCGAACTGCAGACGTTTTAATGGGTAAACCATAGGCCATGGATGAGTAGACTCCTAATCATACCTGGATAAACCACCGGGTAGCGTGTACCGCCGAAGTGGTTGGGCCATGTGTGGGTACGCCATGGCCCATGCATGACCCTAGCGCGGCAGTAGGCTGATAAAGTCGGCCATACTCGTCGGCCCAAGGTCAATTGCCGATAATTGGCCGTTCTTAGGTCATTGTCAATTCCCGACTTCGGGCTGAGGTGGGTGGCCTAGGTCGGCCCGATGAGTTTTAGTCGCTCATATTGGCAAGGGCCGAGCGCGGGCCGACTATGCGCTTGCCGCTTGGGACTGCCGTGTGACAGCTATAGGTGTATTCTGGCTAGCGATGACACAACAATCGAATATTGTTCGAGCGTACGCACCCGGTCGCAGCCATCCTCGGCAAACTGGCAGCGGAGCGATAAGCATTAACTTCAATTGCTGCAGAGTATTTTATGAACTTCAGCAGAATTATAATAGATCGTAACGATCGAGTGGCTAGATTTCCGTGTTCACACTTCAGCACTCAAAAGCTGTAAATAAACGCTTATGCGTGACAAGTATGCAGACAGAGCTAGTGATTTCGGCGTGTGTGGAAAGCGACATTCACCCGTTAAAGTGAGCTACCCACAAAATCAGCCGAAAGCGTATATCAGCTACCCAGCGGCCAGTGCAGCAGTCGTGGGCTTAGATCGCTTGTGTATATTATATCTAGCCATTTCAAAAAAATGCAAATGGTCGCCGAACATTCTCTTGGTAAAGAATTTAGTATACACTGTTTGCACTTCGTAGAAAGCGCAGGAGCGGCAAGAAACTAGCACGCCAGTCATGCGGAGACAGCCGACAATCAAGCACTGATTCCTAGTGTGGGATGAAACACTGGCTGTCTCAGCCGTATTGCTGAGACAGCCAATGTTGCTATGTAATATATCTCCTTGCAACATCGGACTTTCCGGTCGCTTCCCGACACATCCACAACTGAGCGTCCTTTTGGCTTTAGCCCAGCCGCTTCATTCGTCCTGGAGCTACTAGGAATCGCCCTTTGTTCATCCCCAGTAACATGTGGGACGCCTTCCAACCTGGGGGGCTCATCTTCCGGCGCCATATCATTAATGGTATTGTGACTGGCCATAGGGTTTTCTTGGCAGGAAATACTGGAGTGGGTTGCCATTACCTTCTCCAGTGAATCACATTTTGTCAGAACTCTCTGCCGTGACCTGTCTATCTTGGGTGGCCCTACACAGCAGAGCTCACGACTTCATCGAGTTTCGCAAGCCCCTCCGCCACGACAAGGCAGTGATCCATGAAGGGGCGTATTGCTATGGAGGCGATCAAAATGCAACAGGGCACATGCTATGCAATGTATGTGCGTCTTTCATCCTAATAAACCCAAGGCAGCTGAAACTAATCTGGAACTCATCAGTATAGTGTTTCTCATTGACCATGAATTTCGGTACATGAATCCTGGAATTTTCGTACATCTTCCTGAAATAATGCGCGCGATTTTATATGCCTCGTAATAGTGTTGTAAATTTTGTTTCCTGATTGTTTTTGTGCAGGTGCCATTTGCGAAAAAGTTGGGGTGGACGCTTTGGAGGCACACGCATTTATTCGCAGGTGGCTGCCTGGTTCCTGTGACAGAGGGGGTGGAAGAAAAAGGCGTTATGCAGAAACCTCCTCTGGCGAACCAGGCATGCCAGCTGTGAATGCAATTGCAGGTTCAGCCCCCTCACTATGCCTATGAGTGTGCCCCTTCCACTTCCCGAGAGCCCGCCCTGCCCTGCCCAACCCTGCCACTGCCCTGCACGCCCCTGTTGCCACTCTGCCTGCCACTGCCCCGCCAGCTGCGGCTGTGTGCGCCCTCAGCGCTGGCTAGTAACAACTGCCGTCTAGTAACAATTGCAATAAATATTATCTTTTTGTGAACCCTGCCCTTTTATGTGAATATCTACTGGTTGCTCATGAGCGGGAATTTAAATTATTATGGCCACTCCTATTTGAAAGGCCATTATTGTCCCAGCAAGTTCGATGTGCTGTCACGAATATGGCTTGAATAAAAAAGGCTGCATTTTATGGCCTGCACAGGCAGTGCCACAAAATGTGTAATCTTGACATCATCAATAGTACATGAATGGAGTAGCCGGTGTACCCATGAACCATCGGATGAATATTGGTATGAATATTGCGAGGAAGAGAGTGCCATTATCCCCTTGGCAAAGAGGAAGAAGAGAAGAAGAGAAAGTTGAAATGTGCCTGAGTGTAGAAGAGGAGGTGTGGTGAAGAGGAAGTGTTCTCAAATTCTAATTACAGTTGGTAGTGTGCGCGTGTGTTGTGTATCTTCTCTTGTGTTCGTGTTTTTTGCGCCACATATCTGAATACAATGCAGCACCAACTAGCCCCTCAAGCCGTTATATTGGTATGGACAATATGCGGCATGAATGGAGTAGCCAGTGCACCTGCAATAGCTAACCATTGGTATGATATTGGCATTGACAATGGGTCATCAATCTAATAGCTGGTATTAAACAAATATTGGTAATACAGTGATGGTATAATGCTGGACAGTATTGGCAAGAATCATGGTGCATGAATGGAAAGTCTAATATTGTGCCTACATTGGTAGCTCCAGCTTGGTTGAACACTGGACCAGTCTTGGAACGAAAGATGGGCCAAGAATAGAGAATGTAGTAAAATTGCCAAATGGCAATATCAATCCAATATTGATGCCATTCTTTTCCAGTGATGAACCGTTGTTGGACCAATGCTGGTGTGCTGCTTGGGGCACTTACCGATTGTTTGTAGGGTTTCTCTGGGTCTACCTCATGCATTGCAGATGGTGACGATGGTACCTGCGACAATGGCACCTGGGTCAAAGGCACCTGGATCCGTTCAGGCCAGAAAAGTAGCGACTGGATCAGCCCTCCCGCTGGATGACCACGTATGCGAGGCCTGGCCGCTGCATGGTGTGATGACTAAAACACCCTCCCCTGCGTTTTCCTGAATCTGCGAATCATAGGACAAGTTGTGCCCGGGGCCGGCAGGCACGTCTCACCTGATGGCAACACAGTTACACCCGAAGGTGAATCCCACGCTGCACCCGGTGGCGAGACTCATGTTGCACCCGAAGACGACATTATGGCACTCGGTGACAACAGCCACGCTGCACCCGGTGGCGACACCCAAGTTGCACCCGAAGGTGACGTCCACGCTGCACCCGAGGGTGACGTCCACGATGCTCCCAGTGGCGACACCCATGTTGCACCCGGTGGCGACACCCACGTTTCACCCGTAGGTGACGTCCACGCTGCACCCGTAGGTGACTTTCACGCTGCACACGTTGGTGACTTTCACGCTGCACACGTAGGTGCATGGTAGACGGCAGTTGCTGCAGGTGGTGTTCGTGATTTGCGCGTTCTGACATTCGATGACCAAACTGCTGCCACACAAGAGGTCCCAGCGCCTGCATATGGCAAGAAAACACGGGGCCCCGTCTGACCTGTCACCCCATGCAATCGGCTCGTCACCTGAGTTTGGCGCATCAGGGCTCGTGACCACGTTCAAGTCGGCCAGCCCGCGTACGGCAGCCTGGCGTCTCCAGGCTACGTGCTGCTGATGATCCAGGCCGCGCGCTGGACGGCTCAAGGCAGATCTCCGCTGGCGGAGATGGTTTGTGCTGGAGCTCCGCCAGGAAAGATGCCTCGATGCGGGATGCTTCTCTAGCCATATCATCGAAGTGCGCAAACTGGCGACGCCGGAGATATGGCTGGTACCTTGGATGGCACCAATGTATGGCATAAGCCACCTTCTCTGATTCAGGAACTGCAGGATCTGCCCGCTCATGCAGCTCTCGAAAACTGCGCAAAAACTCTAGCAAACTTTCGTTTTCGCCTTGCGTCATGGTGCAAAGCTCGTCTTTCATACGGATGTCATAATCAGGCGGCAAAAACTATTCACGAAAACGGTCTATAAAATCCTGCTTTGTAGTGAACGGCCGCTGTCTATGCCTCCAGGTTGCTGCAGAAACTACGAAAGCTATGGGGAAGCACTCGCATGACCAAAGCGCTGTCCGAACATGCCATTGCCATCTGATAATCGTCGATTTCATAAAAAAAATTGCGAACAGATTTCTTGTCGGCATATCCTTAAAACCTTGGCACGGTCAAATTCAGCTGGAGCTGATTATCGCGATACAAGGGAGTGGGCGTTAACGAAACTGCCTCGCTTCCTACCATTTCTCTAAAATGTGCCTTTGATTCAAGTAGCTCGAACAGTAGGCAAAGAATGCCGCATCAAATTTCCGACGGTTCGATTTTCCTGTCTTTTGATTGCTCATACCCGGAACCCACCTCTGTCGGAGGCCGCACTGTCTCTGTCAACTGGGCGCTTGCACCCGGTATGTCCGACATCGCTACGCACGAAACTGCAAGAATCTCAAATTGCGACACTCGCGGGGCAAGCCAAAGCTCGAACAGAAATCACGTTGGGCGCCAAATGAAGGCTCCAGATGGCGACCAGTGACACAAGACCATCGTAGAGCGAAGCACAATCTCGTCCGAACAAGACCTTCCGAGCTCTTCGTGCGCGCGCCAGCTGACGTTCCGCCTTCTAGAATACGGGTCCGCGAGCGATGGTCTCGCCCGACGAGTGAAAAACCAATTCTTTCTTAAAAACTTCAGTTATTCGGGATCAACAGCTAAGTACAAAGTAAAAATAAACAGCATTGGTTAAAACTGCGCTGCAAACATGCCGTCGAAATGCGCGACAATGGACTGTGCAGAATAAACCGGGACATGGGTCACGAATTCACCGCGGCAACACAAAATACACTGTGGCGCGGATGGGGCGAGTAATAGGACCAAAGCGTTGACTACGGTACAAAAACATTGCTTCTCGAGTGGCAGCACTCACGCTAATACTCCTAGGGCATTCTTGTAGGCACCGCTTCCGTCTGCGTCTAGCAGGACACCTCTCCGTCGTCCGTGTACATCCCGTCGGCCTGGGACGCTGCCTCGCCGCCATTCGCTGGCCGGCCGCCCGACAAAAAAGCCTCGAGGCATGCTCATAGAGAAAAAGATTGGTAAATAGCCGACACTCCCATAGGGCCCAGCGGCAAAATTTGACAGTAGCGCGCCAAGCGGCCGGCGGCAACTACTCCCGGTTTTGCTGAAAGGCGCGCGATTTGAATGCTAGATGCGCTGCGCTCTTCCCTGCCCTTTGGGTCCCTTCATATTGTATTCCTGCTTTTTGTTAGAATGAAACGTCCCGTTTCAGTGCTTGATAATCGTTCGTATTGAGCGGTGAGATGTGCTTCCATCATTTCCGCTAAGGTGATATGAATTCCTAACTTTAGTAGTGTTTCATTTGGGGTATTGCGAGGGAGGTTAAGCGCAATTTTATAGGACTGCCTAATTAGTGAATCCAGGTCGTCTCTTTCTCTAACTGTGAGGGTGACGTATGGTGTAGAGTAGATAACTCTGCTAAGAACCAAGGCTTCTACTAGTTTCCTGGTCTCAGCTTCTTTAACTCCTCCACGCCTATTCGCAATTCGTCTGAGGAGGAGGGAAATTTGGTTGACGGTGCTTTTCAGTTTCTTAATTAGTGTGTCGTTTTTTTGGTTTGACTGTATGAGCATTCCCAAGATTCTTAGTGTTTCCACTTCTTGGATGGCTGCACCTTCCGCGTAGATTTTGATCGCAGGCGCTTTATTCTTTCTTTGACGCTTCGGGTGTAGAATGAGTAATTCAGATTTCTGGGGGGAACACGCGAGTCCCGCGGCTTGCGCCTCCTCTACTACTACGTCTACCGCTTGTTGTAACATATCTTGTACCGTGCCAATACTCCCCTTGGTGGTCCAAAGGGTGATATCGTCCGCGTACAAAGAGTGTTCTAGGTCTGGGATTCTTGCAAGTTCGCGTGCCATTTTGATTAGGGTTATATTGAATAAAAAGGGGGAGAGGACCGATCCTTGCGGAGTTCCTCTATCTCCTAAAGTGAAGGTGCCAGATTTGATAGTGCCAATTTGAATTTTAGCCGTCCTATCGGAGAGGAAGTCCTTGATGTAGTTAAACGTTCTTGCGCCTACATTCAGCAGTGAAAGAGATTCTAGGGTTGCTTTGTGTTTAACATTATCAAAGGCTTTAGTTAAATCTAGGGCTAGGATTGCCCTGGTGCTCCTTTCTTGCTCACGAGATAGGACTTCGTTTGCTAGTCTTAGCATCGTATCGTGTGTTGATAAATGTGGTCTAAAGCCGACCATAGTGTTTGGATATAAATTCTCTTTTTGCATGTGGGACTGGAGTCTGTCTCGTATGACGTGCTCTATCAGTTTTCCTATACAAGAAGTAAGCGAAATAGGTCTGAGGTTTTCGAGCGCGAGCTTTTTGCCAGGTTTTGGGATGAATTTAACGATGGCATGTTTCCAAGACGCCGGGAGTTTTCCCTCCCTCCAACACTCGTTCGCAAGGTCCGCGAGGGCTGTGATAGAAGCGTCGTCTAGATTTCTGAGTGTGTTATTGTTAATGCCGTCCTCTCCTGGGGCGGATGTTGTACGTACCTTAAAGAGGGCTGCTCTTATTTCCGCCATTGTTATGCCAGCATCCAGGATGGATTTAGGCTCTCCGCTATAATCGGGCAGGGACTTCGTCTCACGGGTTGTGCAGAAGTATTTCTGCTGTAGCGTGTCTATAATATCTTGATCCGTGCCTGGGTCTATGTTTAAAATTTTGGTGATTTCCTTTTGAGTGGTAGCCTTGTTGGATTCCGGATCAAGGAGATGCCGCAGTAGATTCCACGTCTCCCTCGTGCCTAGATTGCCATTCACATTTTCACAGATATGGTTCCACTGCTGTCTCGCTAGTTCTGCGGTGTGGTGTTGAATTTCTTTCGTGAGTGTGACGATCCTGTTTCTAAGCTTTTTGTTATATTTTTGCTTAAGTCATCTTTTTTCTAGGCTCTGCCTTGCCTCCCACATGTGCGTAAGTCGGCTGTCAACCGTATTTACGCCTAAGTCATGTACTAGTTCCTAGTGGCCTTTTCCACATCCGATAGGAGGGTCTGTGTCCAGTGTTCTAAGTCTATGTTTGGTTCGTTATTTTGGTCGCGGATAGTCCTAAGTTTGTCCCAGTCGGTGATTTTGTTTTTTCTGGGTTGAGGTTCGAGATTGGCAATGGTGATTTTAGACATGATATTATGGTCACTTCCCAGATTTTGTCTGGTGTTGCTCCAGCTTAAGTCTGAGAGATTTTTGCCCATCGTTAGGTCCGGGCACGTGTCCCTGGTCATGCTGTTGCCTATCCTAGTAGGTTGCATGGGGTCCGTGTATTGGGTGAGCCCTCTTTGCTGGAAAAAATCCATTAGGGCCGTTCCTTTCCTGGATATGGTTGCGTGTCCCCATTGCACGTGTTGAGCGTTAAGTCGCTCAACTCAGTCGCAAATTAGGGTTGGGTTTTGGCCAGCGATTTGGAGGGTTTTGAGTATAGCGGCTTTCGCTGGTCCAGCCGGTGCCCTGGGGTGGCTGTATGCGTTTAGTACGAACAGAGAAGAGGAGTTTCTTCTGCTAGGGAGAATTTCAATAATCATACAATCGAGCTCTACGTTTTCAATCTCGTGGTTAACCACGGTAAGATTTCTATGTACCGACGTAGTGGTTTAAGGCTGTTCTTTGATGTCACATATCAGAACCGCCCGGTACCCTGGCAGTTTTAGTCGAGACATTCTGGGTTCTTGAATCGCTATAACGTCAGGTTTTTCGGATTGCGATTGAACGTGTAACTGCAGATTTGTTTTTTTGTTGCGCATAGACCTGCAGTTCCACTGCCAAATTGTTATGGTTTTAGGATTGGCCATTTTGCTGGGATAGATCGATTGGCGCCCCTTGTGCTGAAGAGGGAAGCCGGTGTAAAATTTCCTGTAAAACGGCGTCAATTACTCCGAACTTGTGATTTACATCCTGTATGTGTTGTTCGAGTCTTTGTGTTAAATTATCAACTCTTTGGGTTAGACTATCGAGTTTCTGGCTGTACTCCTCCACTTTTTGTTCGAGTTTTGGGACTCTATCCTCGACTGAGGTATTTCTTACGTCTGCTGCTACTGCTCGTTTTTTGCGAGGTGTTTCTTCCTTGCTAACTACGCTTACTGGGGTTTCGACTGAGGCGGTCAAAGTAGTATCCATTTCTGTGACTTCCGGCAATGGGAGTGGTTTCGGAGGTGGGTCCTTAGATATGGAGGGTGCTTTTAGTTTACTATTTTCCTCCTCCAAGTGTTTGATTCGATCCGATAGAATTTGAATGTGGTGGAGTGCCTGATCTAGTGCCGGGCCCACACTTTGCCGATTCAAAGACATGTGCGCGAGCAATTAATAGTCCGTCCTCTGCCCAAAAACATACATCCAGAATACGATACGGACAGAAGAAGGGCTAGGGCACAAAAATTACACGAAAGATTTTCAGTACAGAAAGACACGGCGCACGTGGACGTGGCAGAACATGCGGACAGAGATGCCTTTTCCCTGGCAGTTGTCGATCATCGAGGTTTTCCCCTCGCATCGGCGACAATCAATAAAACAAAATTTCAGGTGGAGGCCGAAGAGGCTTCCATAGCTTTAGCCATTACCTCCACCACTGCCAAATACATCTTTAGCGACTCTAAAACCGCAATTCGAAATTTTGCAAAAGGAAGGGCTCACTCCGCAGCCATCAAAATCTTACAAAAAATCTCCCATACCCGCCTTATCACATTGATCTGGGTCCCTGCCCATTCGGACCATCCTGGGAACGAGGCAGAGCACCAATTTGCCCGAGGATTCGTAGTTAACCGGGAGGTGCGCTGCCCTGAGCTCAGGTCGGCCAGGGAGCGGATGACAACCTACAAAGAAATTACTACCCACTTCAAGAAAGAAAGACAAATCTTCCCAGAACCACATCGATCTCTAATTAAAACACAACAAGTCACCTGGCGGCAGCTTCAAACAGACTCTTTAATCCGTACATGTACTCCATATGGTTCCCAGAGCAGTTCAGGCCTGTCTGTTCTCTGTGTGGACATCCAAAGGCAGACACACCACATATCCTATACTGATGTAATCAAGACAAGCCCTCACAGAATCTGCAGCTCTCTACCCAATCTCAGTGGGAGGCCGCGCTGCTCAGCTCCGACCCGGAGGTTCAACTCCGAGTCACGGATCGGGCCGAAGAGGTCGCCGAACGACATCATCGGTCGGCCACCTGGTGTCCGGCCTAGAAGAGGAGCCCACCGCGGGGACGGGAACGTCAACCCACCCCGCGCCTACGAGCTCTTCTTTAAATAAAGTTTACCTCCTCCTCCTCCCTGCCCTTTGGGGATTCTCCGCTAGGGGGCCTACGGAGGCGCATGTGCTTCGTGTGGGCTCCGCGTTTCGAGCACCTGCTACAAGGGAGAATATCCGGATACGTCGACTGCGACACACGGACAAGAACCGTGAGTGTACAAGGCACCTTTCAAGACCTTATTTGCGCAAATCGGAGCTCGGGAGACCGAGCTCCGACTGTCTAAATCCAGCGTCGCTCCGGCGCCCTTGCTTACCCGAACGCCAGGCTTAGTGCGGCGCGAACGCCACGGCGGCAGTCATGGAGTACGCCGTAGTTGGGACGAACGCTTCCCCAGCCGAATTCGAAACACCAGATTGGAAGAAAATTGTTTCTTACCGTACCAAGAACCCCAAAGCTGAGTCATTAACACCTCAGAAGAAAAATGAGCAGTCCGAGAAACCGAAGGCGAAACCTCTCCCTCCGCTACATCCCAAGAAACCGCTACCCCGACTCCCGGAGAAGGACTATAAAATCATCTACAGACCAACGGGTGGCGTAGACATCACGCGCTACACCGAAAAATCTATCAGACAAGCTTTCGCAACAGCGAGCGGCGTCACCGCGTCCGCGGCCGAAAACGACCAATCTAGAACCAACTCTGCAAAAAATGTGATCACCATATCGACGCCGGTGCAGGCAAACGCACTACGCTATGTCGCAGTCAAGCAAATCAAAATAGAAGGCAAAGACATTGTTATGACGTCGTACATCGCCCCTCCGGACAGGGCCCTGCAGGGCATTATCTATAGGGCTTACGATGGCGAAACGCACCAAGAAATGATGACCGAATTCCGAAAAAGAAACCCTGACATCGTTCAAGCACGCGCCATGGGAAGAACATCAAAGTCCCTCCTGCTTCACTTCGACGCGGACGAACTCCCAGATAGCATCTTCTACTTCGGAGTCCTGTGCCCAGTTTACCCCTTCATTCCCAAAGTAGAGGCGTGCACAAACTGCAGAAGAGTCGGCCACAGAAGAGACGTATGTCCGGAGCCACCGCAACAACGGTGCCCGTACTGCGGCAACCAACACCTAAAAGAAGAAGTCTGCGACCCGATCTGCATTATCTGCGGAGGAGGGCACCGCGCAGGCGATAACAGCTGCAAGAAGCGATTTCAACGACACCAAACGAAAAAGTCGGAGCACCAATCAAAACACAAATCACGGACATGTGACGACCCAACATCTACCGAAAGGAAGGACCGCTCGAGCTCCTTCCCGTCCTTGGACAGCGGACGCAGCAGCAGCCGTAGCGGACGGAGCAGCAGCGGCGGACGCAACGGAAGCAGCAGCAATGGAGGAGGCGCCAGCACTAGCAGCCGGACTCAGAGCCCCGGGCCGAAACAGGTGAGCTGGGCAGGAGTGGCCTCTCATGGGAAGGGGATGGAGCTGCAGACATTACAGTCTAAACTAGATCAGGCACTCTACCACATTCAAATTCTCACGGATCGAATCAAACACTTGGAGGAGGAAAATAGTAAACTAAAAGCACCCGCCATATCTAAGGACCCACCTCCAAAACCACTCCCATTGCCGGAAGTCAAAAAATGGAAACTACTGTGACCACCTCAGTGGAAACCCCAGTAAGCGTAGTTAGCAAGGAAGAAACACCTCGCAAAAAACGAGCAGTAGCAGCTGACGTAAGAAATACCTCAGTGGAGGATAGAGTTCCAAAACTCGAACAAAAAGTGGAGGAGCGCAGCCAGAAACTCAATAGTCTAACCCAAAGAGTTGATAATTTAACACAAAGACTCGTACAACACATACAGGATGTAAATCACAAGTTCGGAGTAATTGACACCGTTTTACAGGAAATTTTACACCGGCTTCCCCCTTCAGCTCAAGGGGCGCCAATCGATCTATCCCAACAAAATGGCCAATCCTAAAAGCCTAACAATTTGGCAGTGGAACTGCAGGTCTATGCGCAACAAAAAAACAAATCTGCAATTACACGTTCAATCGCAATCCGAAAAACCTTACGTTATAGCGATTCAAGAACCCAGAATGTCTCTACTAATACTGCCAGGGTACCGGGCGGTTCTGCCATGTCACATCAAAGAACAGCCTTTAACCACTACGTTGGTAAATAGAAATCTTACCGTGGTTAACCACGAGATTCAAAACGTAGATCTCGATTGAATATTAATTGAAATTCTGCCTAGCAGAAGAAACTCCTCTTCTCTGTTCGTACTAAACGCATACAGCCACCCCAGGGCACCGGCTGGACCAGCGAAAGCCGCTATAATCAAAACCCTCCAAATCGCAGGCCAAAACCCAACCCTAATTGTGGGCGACTTCAACGCTCAACACGTGCAATGGGGACACGCAACCATATCCAGGAAAGGAACGGCCCTAATGGATGTTATCCAGCAAAGAGGGCTCACCCAATACACGGACCCCATGCAACCTACTAGGATAGGACAAAGTGACCAGGGACACGCGCCCGGACCTAAGGATGGGCAAAAATCTCCCACACTTAAGCTGGAGCAACACCAGACAAAATCTGGGAAGTGACCATTATATCATAATGTCTAAAATCACCATTTCCAATCTCAAACCCCAACCCAGAAAAAACAAAATCACCGACTGGGACAAACTTAGGACTATCCACGACCAAAATAACGAACCAATCATAGACTTAGAACACTGGACACAGACCCTCCTATCGGATGTGGAAAAGGCCACTAGGAACTAGCACATGACTTAGGCGTAAATACGGTTGACAGCCGACTTACGCACATGTGGGAGGCAAGGCAGAGCCTATAAAAAAGATGGCTTAAGCAAAAATATAACAAAAAGCTTAAAAACAGGTTCGTCACACTCACGAAAGAAATTCAACACCACACCGCAGAACTAGCGAGACAGCAGTAGAACCATATCTGTGAAAATGTGAATGGCAATCTAGGCACGAGGGAGACGTGGAATCTTCTGCGGCATCTCCTTGATCCGGAATCCAACAATGCTACCACTCAAAAGGAAATCACCAAAATTTTAAACATAGACCCAGGCACGGATCAAGATATTATAGACACGCTACAGCAGAAATACTTCTGCACAACCCGTGAGACGAAGTCCCTGCCCGATTATAACGGAGAGCCTAACTACATCCTGGATGCTGGCATAACAATGGCGGAAATAAGAGCAGCCCTCTTTAAGGTACGTACAACATCCGCCCTAGGAGAGGACGGCATTAACAATAACCCACTCAGAAATCTAGACGACGCTTCTATCACCGCTCTCGCGGACTTTGCGAACGAGTGTTGGAGGGAGGGAAAACTCCCAGCGTCCTGGAAACATGCCATCGTTAAATTCATCCCAAAACCTGGAAAAAAGCTCGCGCTCAAGAACCTCGGACCTATTTCGCTTACTTCTTGCATAGGAAAACTGATAGAGCACGTCATACTAGACAGACTGCAGTCCCACATGCAAAAAGAGAATTTATATCCAAACACTATGGTCGGCTTTAGACCACATTTATCAACACAAGATACGATGCTAAGACTAGCAAACGAAGTCCTATCTCATGAGCAAGAAAGGAGTACCAGCGCAATAATAGCCCTAGATTTAACCAAAGCCTTTGATAATGTTAAACACAAAGCAATTCTAGAATCTCTTTCACTGCTGAATGTAGGCGCAAGAACATTTAACTACATCAAGGACTTTCTCTCCGATAGGACGGCTAAAATTCAAATTGTCATTATCAAATCCGACACCTTCACTTTAGGAGATAGAGAAACTCCGCAAGGATCGGTCCTCTCCCCCTTTTTATTCAATATAACCCTAATCAAAATGGCACACGAACTCGCAAGAATCCCAGACCTAGAACACTCTTTGTACGAGGACGATATCACCCTTTGGACCACCAAGGGGAGTATTGGCACGATACAAGATACGCTACAACAAGCGGTAGACGTAGTCGTAGAGGAGGCGCAAGCCGCGGGACTCGCGTGTTCCCCCCAGAAATCTGTATTACTCATTCTACACCCAAAGCGTCAAAGAAAGAATAAAGCGCCTGCGATCAAAATCTACGCGGAAGGTGCAGCCATCCAAGAAGTGGAAACACTAAGAATCTTGAGAATGCTCATACAGTCAAACCAAAAAAACGACACACTAATTAACAAACTGAAAAGCACCGTCAACCAAATTTCCCTCCTCCTCAGACGAATTGCGAATAGGCGTGGAGGAGTTAAAGAAGCTGAGACCAGGAAACTAGTAGAAGCCTTCGTTCTTAGCAGAGTTATCTACTCTACACCATACGTCACCCTCACAGTTAGAGAAAGAGACGACCTGGATTCACTATTTAGGCAGTCCTATAAAATTGCGCTTAACCTCCCTCGCAATACCCTTAATGAAACACTACTAAAGTTAGGAATTCATAACACCTTAGCGGAAATGATGGAAGCACACCTCACCGCACAATACGAACGATTATCAAGCACTGAAACGGGACGTTTCATCCTAAACAAAGCAGGAATACAATATGAAGGGACCCGGGCCCATACTTTGCCGATTCCAAGACATGTGCGCGACCAATTAATAGTCCGTCCTCTACCTAAAAACATGCATCCAGAATACGATACGGACAGAAGAAGGGCTAGGGCACAAACATTACACGAAAGATTTTCAATACAGAAAGACACGGCGCACGTGGACGTGGCAGAACATGCGGACAGAGATGCCTTTTCCCTGGCAGTTGTCGATCATCGAGGTTCTCCCCTCGTATCGGCGACAATCAATAAAACAAAATTTCCGGAGGAGGCCGAAGAGGCTGCCATAGCTTTAGGCATTACCTCCACCACTGCCAAATACATTCTTAGCGACTCTAAAACCGCAATTCGAAATTTTGCAAAAGGAAGGGCCCACTCTGCAGCCGTCAAAATCTTACAAAAAATCTCCCATACCCGCCTTATCACATTGATCTGGGTCCCTGCCCATTCGGACCATCCTGGGAACGAGGCAGCGCACCAATTTCCCCGAGGATTCGTAGGATTCGTAGTTAACCGGGAGGTGCGCTACCCTGAGCTCAGGTCGGCCAGGGAGCGGATGACAACCTACAAAGAAATTACTACCCACTTCAAGAAAGAAAGACAAATCTTCCCAGAACCACATTGATCTCTAAGTAAAACACAACAAGTCACCTGGCGGCAGCTTCAAACAGACACTTTCTTTAATCCGTACATGTACTCCATATGGTTCCCAGAGCAGTTCAGGCCTGTCTGTTCTCTCTGTGGACATCAAAAGGCAGACACACCACATATCCTATACTGATGTAATCAAGACAAGCCATCATAGAGTCTGCAGCTCTCTACCCAATCTCAGTGGGAGGCCGCGCTGCTCAGCTCCGATCCGGAGGTTCAACTCCGAGTCACGGAGCGGGCCGAAGAGGTCGCCGAACGACAACGTCGGTCGGCCACCTGGCGTCCGGCCTAGAAGAGGAGCCCACCGCGGGGACGGGAACGTCAACCCACCCCGCACCCACGACCTCTTCTTTAAATAAAGTTTACCTCCTCCTCCTTCCCTGCCCTTTTGGCGCAATAATTTGGTTTTACATGGTCTACTTTGGTTTCTATTTATTTTCTGCATGCATAATAAAATGAAAAATAGATTCCCAGCTCTGAAAACTGGCCATCAACGCAGCTGCGCCTAGCCTTTGCAAAACAGTATTGCAGAAAAGACGCCAAATGCTTTGTGAAATGAACATTTATTTTGCTGCATATAAAACACATAAGAGATGCAACAGATGTAAACGGATGCATTGGCAAAACGTGGCACACATTATACGATGTGCACCGTACAGAGAAGTAAAAATACACGACGCGAGAAACAGCACTTAGAGACAAAAAATAGCATAACGTTGATTTTCGAATTATGGCAAATGATGTGTAGCAAAACAGGCATTATACATAAACTACACAGTCCCAGTAGCGGCTACCTATGCAAGGCTACCTAAGATGCACCGAGATCTATCCCGAAGATTCCGGCCACTCATGTGTCTTTCTACAATGTTCCAGCCTGTGCTGGCAGCTGTTTGCGATGTTATCTGGATTGTTCTGAGCAGCCTTTAAATTGAGCGTTGACGACTGTGACGGGCATTCTTTGTTCGACTATCGACGAGTACGTTTTTTACTATCGCCACCGCCGAGTTGCTTAGTTCTTTTACGGGCGCAAGTCAGCCCAATAAAGAGTTTCTTCAGTGAAATCACCACCTCTTCATTTGTGCCATCGATCCTGGTCCCCACCACGTGACATCTGTTGGAGGTGCTGTCCTTGATCCTTCAAGCGAGGACCTCAGCCTTATTCCTTTCGACCTGGAAAACCAGCCTATAGCCAGCCAGCTGCCGACTCCAAGGCCTACAACCCGAACACGGTCTGCTGCCTGACCCCATTCGATCTCGGAAGGCATCGACGCTGACAATAGCCCAGCCTACAGCACCGGTTGTTTTCGTCCAACCCCGTGAGCCCCCCTGCTTCCATGGACGACCGGACGAAGACGCGGGAGACTGGATGGACCTTTTCGACCGTGTGGCAGAATTCAACGGCTGGAACGACGCTGCGAAACTCAGGCAGGTCTATCTTGCTCTTCAAGGACATGCCCCAGTTTGGTTCGAAAATCATGAGACAGCTATGAAGGATTGGGAGATTTTCAAGGCAGCGTTCTTGACTGCCTCTTCAAGCATCGTCCTAAAGGAAAGAGCCCAGGCCCTCCTTCAGTCAAGACTTCAACTTGCTGACGAGCCTGTCCTGGCGTACGTTTAGGAGATGAAGCGCCTCTTTCGCCGTTTTGTTTTCAAACGCCGTTAATATTGTGAGCACTGTGTGGCGCTTCACCTTCCACACGGCTGAACGTGCTGCTTCATCTTCATCCTGCTCCCTCTTGTAGATACCCATCGTCATCGCGGAGTATGTTTGGCTGCAGTGTGCGACCAAGGCTTCAGGTCTGCAATAAAGCCTGATCTCCCAAGTCCGACCTTCGGGTTATCTTACACGTGGTGGAGGTGCGCCTTGATTTCCCCGCTGCTTCGTCACCTGCATCCACCTGGAGCTTCGTTCTGGCCGCCGTTTGACCCCGACCACCATCGTCATGACTCAAGAGGGCCACTCCGCTATTCCGGCCTCTACCAACTCGACTCCAGCTCCCCTTGCCACTTGGACCGTCAGTAGCCGTCAGCGCGACCCGCAGATGTTCGCCGGTCTCCGCGGCGACGACGCTGATGACTGGCTCGACAGCTACGACCGGGTCAGTGCTTTCAACCGGTGGGACGACTCTCTTAAACTAATTAATGTGTCCTTTTATTTGACCGATATGGCCAAAACGTGGTTCCTAAATCATGAATCGACGATTCCGGACTGGGCTACCTTTAAACAAAAGTTACTCTAGATTTTCTGCGCTCCTACTGTTCGCACGGAGTCCGCCAAGAAGCTAGAAGCCCGACTTCAGCAGTCCAATGAGACCTATACCTCTTATATAGAAGATGTTCTTGGACTTTGTCGGCGCATAAATGACACCATGCCAGAGGCCGAGCGGGTTCGGCACGTCCTTAAAGGTATTGGGCCACTCGCCTATAACGCCCTGGCCGTGCAGAACCCTACCACAATCGACGCCGTTATATCGACTTGTCAGCGCCTTGACGAACTACAGTCAATACGCCTGCAGCCTGATCCCACTTCATTTGGTTTCCCTGCCGACGCTGACCTCCGTGCGCTTATTCGCGGATTAATTCGTGAAGAGCTCGCGGCTGAAGGTAATTTGTGCCGCCCTGCATCTGAGCCACATCCTTCAAGTGCTAGCCTGCGTAGCATTGTCAAAGAAGAGCTGGCCTCAGTGACCTATTCCCCCCAACATCGGTCGCTCCTACCATCTGTCAGGTGCCAACGTACGCCCAGGTCATGTCCTTGCCGCCCGCAGTTGGAGCGCCTACGCCACCGGCGCCTACCACTGCTCATATCGCTGCATTGGCACCACCTACCGCGGCGCCGACATACTACCCCAACTGGCGCCCAGCCCGCCCTATTTGTTATTACTGCGGGTACCGAGGCCATATTTCCCGCTTCTGTCGTCGCAGGCTCCAGAATGAACGCCGCGGTTAAGAGTCATTTGAAGCAGACTTTTTCCGGCTCTCACCACCGTTCATTCCCTGATAATCCCCGACGTTCATCACCCCCGCCAGAAAGCCCCGCTCCGCCTGCTGGTTACAGGCCTTCAAGACGCCGTTCTCCTTCGCCTTTTCGCCGCTCAACCTCGCCTCTCCGTCAAGCTTCTCTGACGAACCCCCGCCTATCGGAAAACTGACCACTGCAGTTTTAGGAGGGAAAACTGCACTCTTCGACAATCCCAAAAATCCTCCGGAACGTCCCTGGAATATTATTTTAGAGTGGGTTGAAGGTTTATTTGTTGAGGCTTTGGTTGACACGGGCGCCGCTGTTTCTGTGATACACACTGACTTGTGCTACCACTTGCGAAAAGTGAAAACGCCTTATGATGGACCTGAACACCGTGGAGCTAATGGTGCAATAATTTGGCCTTTTGCTAAGTGTACTGTGCGAGTTTTTGTTGATGATGTCCGCCACCATGTACAATTTGCCGTGATGTCACCGTGCGCTCACCCAATTATTTTAAGGCTGGGATTTTCTGTCTGCCGCATCAGCCACCATTTCGTGTGGCGACAGGGTCATTTAGATTAACGAGAGCGATCCGTCTTCTGAACCTCCCGAGCCCCGTCATCGCCTGCTTGCCGCTACTAACTCAGTGTTGCCCACTGGATACGAACAACTTGTCGCGCTTACTTCTACTGACATTGATAACGGAGATATGCTAATCGTGCCTTCTGATCGCCATCTGACCAGTGGAATCGCGCTACCACCAAGTCTTGTTCGCTTTGAGCATGGCACAGCGCTTGTCGCTGCTTCGAACACTTCCCCAGAGCCCATTGTGCTGACAAAAAGGGACATGTTTTCCTTGTGCCTTGGACATTCACCCGGTGCCCCTCACCACCCTTACCGCCCCCTCTTCCTCACCAGCAGCTTCTTCCGATGCTTCTCTCTGTGTTCTTTTTGGCACCATCAATCCTGACCTTCCTGCGACTCACCGCGAAGCTTTGCAGGAATTACTTCGAAAACACCAAGCCTCCTTTGATGTCACTTCTCCGACCTTGGGCCGAACGTCTTCTGCACAGCACCGTATATTACAGATGGTACTTCTATTGTTAGCCGCCGCCCTTACCATGTTTCCTTATCAGAACGTAAAATCATAGAAGATAATGTGAATGATATGCTCCGACGAGACATTATTCGGCCCTCAGCTAGCCCCTGGTCATCTCCAGTCGTCTTGGTAAAAAAAAGGATGGGTCCGTGCGTTTTTGCGTTGATTACCGAGCACTTAACAAAATCACTCGCAAAGATGTTTACCCTATGCCACGAATAGACGACTCCCTCGACTGTCTTCAGGGCGCCGAATATTTCTCCACTTTGGATTTGCGTTCCGGTTACTGGCAGATACCGATGCACGAAGCCGACAAAGAAAAAATCGCATTCGCTAGTCCCGATGGGCTTTACGAATTGAATGTCATGCCTTTTGAACTTTGTAATGCCCCCGCTACGTTTGAGCGCATGATTGACACTGTTCGTAGAGGACTTAAGTGGAAAACATGCTTGTGCTACCTGGACGACATAGTTATTTTCTCTGCGACTTTTTCTGATCATTTATGCCGCCTTGATCAAGTATTAACGTGCCTGGCATCCGCCGGTCTCCAGCTGAACCCAAAAAAGTGTAATTTCGCCAAGAAAGAAGTCAAGATCCTGGGCCACCTCGTCAGCCGCGATGGCATTCGACCCGACCCTGACAAGCTAGCTGCAGTTTTGAACTTTGCACGCCCTCAGCGGATTAAGGAACTACGCAGTTTTCCTGGCCTGTCTTCGTACTTTCGCCGTTTCATTCGCAATTTCGCTACCATTGCTGCACCGCTCCACCGCCTCCTTACCGACCGTATTACTTTCAATTGGTCCGAAGAATGCGAAAAAGCTTTCCAAACCCTAAAGAATGCCCTCACTTCGGACCCTGTTCTCGCTCACTTCGACGACGCTGCTGCTACCATTCTCCACACCGATGCCAACAGCCTCGGTATCGGCGCCGTACTTCTGCAATGTGACACCGCTTCTCGGGAAAAACTAATTGCGTTTGCCAGTCGAACTCTAACACAAGCAGAACGCAACTACACCATCACTGAGCAAGAGTGCCTCGCCGTTGTTTGGGCAGATCAGAAATTCCGCCCCTACCTCTACGGCCGCCATTTCATCACCACGCTCCATGCTGGTTATCAACCCTCAAAATTTGACTGGACGCCTGGGCCGTTGGATTCTGCGTTTGCAGGAATACCACTTCGATGTCATATTCAAATCGGGTCGCAAACATCGAGATGCCGATGCTCTTTCCCGCTGCCCGCTCCCAGAATCACCACCTAGTGCTTCTTCGCGCCTTCCTGCGTTCACCCTCGACGTCCCAATGTCGTCCAGAGCTCCAAACATCAGCTGTGCTACTCCTGCCGCTGCTCCAGATTGCTACGCCATTATTTCACACCAGCGAGCAGATTCCTACTGTCTTTCCCTAATCAACCTTCTCACCGGTGCTTCTCACCCTCCTACTGCTAGGATGCGCAGGCAACTCCAAAAGTTAAAACTTGACAACGGCGTGCTCTCCCGTTATGTTTATTGCTCTGAAGGCACCCGTTGGGTCCCCGTTATTCCGAGAGCGTTTCGCACCTGTATCCTAGCGGCTTTTCACGATGATGCTACAGCCGGTCACTTAGGCTTTCATAAAACTTACCACCGCGTGAGAACCCGTTTCTTCTGGCCAGGCCTCGCCTCAAGTGTGGCAAAATACGCCGCCTCTTGTCTGCCTTGTCAGCGCCGCAAACGGCCCACTTCTCCTCCTGCTGGCCTACTACAGCCGCTACCTTGCCCTGCTACTCCTTTTGCCGTTGTTGGCATAGACTTATACGGGCCACTTCCATTGTCTGCACGAGGTAATCGCTGGATCGTCACCGCCGTCGACCACCTAACACGCTACGCTGAGACCGCTGTCCTGCCTAATGGCTCAGCACATGAGATCGCGACCTTCTTTTTGGAATCGCTCGTACTGCGTCATGGGGCCCCTCAAGTGCTTCTCAGCGATCGTGGTCAGACATTTCTGTCGACGATTGTAGCCGAAGTTATTGAGGCCTCTACCACTCATCACAAATTGACCTCCAGCTATCACCAATGGGTTGACTGAACGGTTCCACCGCACGCTTTCTGACATGTTGTCTATGCACGTCGACCAGGACCACCGAAACTGGGACGTAATACTTTCTTTTGTTACGTTCGCCTACAATACAGCTGTACAGCAGACCACCGGTTACACCCCGTTTTTCCTCGTCTACGGCCGTTCGCCCGCTACCTTTCTTGAAGCCTCTCCTTTCTACACATGCCAGTTCCTCATCCTCTCTTCTTGACCAGTTCCTTTCCCGAGTGGCCAAATCTCGCCGGTTTACTCGCGTCAACACGGAAGCTAGCCAGGAAGACCGCAAGTTCCGCTATGATGCATCCCATCGCCAAGTTTCGTTCCGTCCCTGCGACGAGGTGTTACTTTGGACCCCATTACGCACTTCTGGCCTTTGTGACAAGTTACAGCACCGTTACATTGGTCCTTACACAGTTCTTGCAAAAACCTCCCCGGTCAACTATCGCGTCTCCCCTGTTTACGCTCTTCCGGACTGTCGTTACCGTGGCACTGAAGTTGTCCACGTTTCACGTATGAAACCTTTTATTCGGCGCAATCCTGCGAACTAATGGCGGCCAGGCTGGCCGCTTCAACTGCGCGGGCGAAATAGTGTGAGCACTGTGTGGCGCTTCATCTTCCACACGGCTGAACGTGCTGCTTCATCTTCATCCTGCTCCCTCTTGTAGATACCCATTGTCATCGCGGAGTGCGTTTGGCTGCAGTGTGCGACCAAGGCTTCAGGTCTGCAATAAAGCCTGATCTCCCAAGTCCGACCTTCGCGTTACCTTACAATATATATTCTTTCTGCTCTAGCAGCGCTAACTCAGCTGATTTGTTTTTACGGCAACCGAACTGGTGAGGTATTAACAGAATATGTTTTTCAATGAAATTTGTCATCCTCGAATGCAAGACTTTTTCAAAATGCTTTGAAAAGGTCGGCAAAATAGCCATAGGCCTGCAATTTCCTAGCTCATTACGATCTCCTTTTTTGTATAGAACAGTAACTTTTGCACACTGCATTTTAGCTGGAAAAATTGCCGATTTCAAACACATAATAAAGATATAGGTGAGTATTCGGGTAATAATGATAACTACATGCTGGATTGGGCGTGCTTGCCGACCATCGATGTCACAACTGTTACTGTTCTTTAAGGCTTGTATAAATGACACGATTTAATTTCAGTGTAATGGGCTCAAGCTTTATTGTGTGGTTTATATGAGTGGAAACATAATTGCTATTATGAGATGACCTAAAACGAGCAGTTGCGATACTTGTGAAAAAATTGGTAAAAGCATCGGGTAGTTCAGCACCGGATAATTCTCTTCCATCAATTTGTAATTTCAATAAAGGCTTATGCTAGTGACCACGATTAAGGAGAGTGTGCAAACTCGACCGTACCAGACCGTCTTGACGGCACCCAATATCCACAAAGAACGAGTAACATGCTGTGCGTGCATTTCGCAATTGTTTGATTAGCTGATTACGATGCGTTTTAAATTTGACAATATCCTCTGCTGATCGTGTATGAAGAAAATGCTCATATAGCTTGTCCCTCGTTTTCATTTCGTTTCGTAATTTAGGTGTAAGCCATGTTTTACGTGTTCTCTGAAGTTTGTTTTGCGTGTTAACGGAAAACGTTTGTGGTAAAGCTGGGTCAGTATATCCACAAACTTATTGTACGCTTCACTGGCATCTGTAAGTAATCATGTGCCATTATGCTGACAACAGGGCGTCACGAAAAGAATGAATTCGGCGTTGTGTCTGTTATTAGTTGGTACATGAATGGTGAGAATTTTTTCCTTATTGAAGTGTTTGTCTCCAAACACAAAAACACCGGCTAATGATTGCTGATAGAACAAGATGAAACTCCAGATTTAGGATTAGACTGAAAGGAATAGGTAATAAAAAAAATCCAGGATAGACGGGCCTTCAGGTGGAATCCTGGCTGGTTCTCACGCGTTAATAATTACGGAGGATTAATACAGATGCGCCCTTAATGGTGCGCGCACTCCCAGACACCCTCATAGTTAGAGGGGGTTTCTATTTCGGTCCCTAAGGAGATGCCCTCGACCTGCGTGGCAAGATCAGCCGGAATTCAACTACCTTGAAGTAACAGAAGGGGGTGGCCGTTTGGTGCCCAGCTGTCTCCGCTTCAAGCCAGGATAAGGGTCGGAGTCAGAAGCAACAAACAAAACAAACTTTATAAAGTGCGAGAGCCGATACAGAGGAACACACAAACACTAAAATTGCACAGACGAGGGGTTCACAGAAAAATAAACGCTAAACATGCAACTACAGGGGTATTAATAACACGAAGCCTTACAACACACGTCAAACAAGAGAGACTCACATAAACAAACCCCAAATTGTTCACCGGGTACGGTTGCAGTCCGACGCCTCGAGAGTTACGATGTGGCCACCATGCAAGACGAGCGCCGCTCCCTCGCAGGTCCGTGGGCGTGCCGGTAACGGGTGAACCCCGGGAGTCCAGTTGTCGCACTTGCGAACACGCCGCAAACACTGACTGACTGACTACACAAGCGGCGCGGCCTCAATAAATACGGCGCACCGCGTCTGTCTGTTAACACGTGCCAAGGCTAGCACGCACACGCACTTACCTTCACTGGTTAGAGCGCTCCCTTTTCCTCCTGTCGAGCCGCGCGTCGTCATTGGCCAGGTCCCGTAGAATTTTCTGGAGACCTCTGGCATCTTCCAGACTGATGAGTCATAGTCATCGCCGGGTGATGAGAAAGAGGGCGACGGCGACGCGTACAAAGCTACGCGCTCTCTCGAGCGGGGAAGGAAGTTTTTCTAGAACCTTGTGGAAGTTTCGATGCGGCGACGCGCGGGCGTCGCGCCGCACCGGCTCAGAAAAACTGTGAGCCGGTTTCGTGACACTGCCCCTCCCTTAAGGAATATTGTCCTACAATATTCACAATTTACACAAACATCGCGCGCACATGCATGCGCTCACAAACTTAGCGGGCAAATGTTCACATCACGCACCTACATTGCACAAATTTCACAAATTGCAATCACAAAACTCACGCATCACTGCAAAGAGGTTGTCAGGATACACAAAAAAATAGTAACACGAAAACACACAGCTTGTCAAATGCGAAGCGCACAAACCTAAGGCATGCTTTCGCCTATATTTCCAAAAGCGTGTTGCACCTCCTCCTTGGAGCGTATCAGTTCCTCTTCATCTTTCAGATGCCAGTTTTCGTTCTCACAAAGCACTGGCTTTTTTTTTCGTTCGCGCGTCCTGCTTCCTTTCCTACTCCTTTCTCAGTTCCTCTTACGGGCGCGGTTCCCAATTCTCCTGCTGCTCACATCTAGGTGCGATTTCTGACTAGAGGTTTCACATTGATCCCTCATAATGCTTTGGGATTGTTGATCTCAGTCAGCGCAGGTTGTTTTGCGCTTACGTTTCCAATCCTTCAGCTGATTCTTCCTTTTGCTCCTTCGCGAGCCCTCCTGCTCGACTTCACCTGCTTTGGTAGATTCGGCTTCTTTTATCTTCATTTTGGTCTCTTTCTATCCTTTTGTCGGGACGCATTTGCTCCGATTCCATCCGCAAAGTTTGAACAATGTTTTCTTGATGCAGCATCTCTTTGAGAACCACTTTGTTCCCCCTTGATTCTTACAATTTTCTTCCTTTTCTTTACGACATTCAGTCGTAACTTCTTAGAGCAGGGCTCATTTCCTTTTGTCGGGACGCATTTGCTCCGATTCCATCCGCAAAGTTTGAACAATGTTTTCTTGATGCAGCATCTCTTTGAGAACCACTTCGTTCCCCCTTGATTCTTACAATTTTCTTCCTTTTCTTTACGACATTCAGTCGTTACTTCTTAGAGCAGGGCTCATTTTCTACCGGGGATTCATTCTCCTCATAGTTTTTTTATTCTTGTTCCTCAAAGTTTTCTTTTAATTTTTTCATCGCAGTGCAGTCCTCAATTTTTTTCATATGTGCATCTATCAATCTGGGATCTGCGCTGCCGTTCTTTTCTGAGAAAAAGGCTTCCTTATGCTCCTCAGTGGGAAGGGGTTTCTCATTTTTCTCAGTGCGAAGAACCTCATCGGTATTCGAGCCAGTGGTCGAAATCGGCTCTCGAATTTTTGGAAGAGTACTGTCTTGCGTTTCAGCTTGATCTGAGCTTTCATGCTGCCTGTTATCCAACAGCTCTTACTCTCGGTCACTCATGCACTCAGACATGGTGCAATTTATAATGGAGCTAGACTCCTGTCCTTCTTCGCCCTCAGGCGACGAGCGCGTGAACGAGCCGTCCGGCTCGATAACTTTCTTTGCAGCTGCTGTGCAGCCTGTAATCTCGGAAGGCACATTCTCACTTCCCTTAAAAATCTGGACTCCAGAAAAGTCCTCTCCGTTTGAAATTTCTGTTGCAGGAACGGGCTGCTCCGCAACCTTACTCTGACTTCCGGAGCTGGTTTCCACACCACCTGTGGCTGTCAACAAATCAGTCGATTTGCTGTATCTCCTAATATAAGGAAAGGTAACCCCCAGAGGCTCGGTGATGCCTTTCAACCGCTGAACTTCAGCCAGCATCTTCAGAAGGATATCTATCTCATTTAAGTATTCTCTTTCTTTCTCAAGCCTATGCTTGTTCCATTTTCTCTCTCTTTCTGCTTGCTTCCTGAGCCATTCTTTCTGCTTGCTTCCTGAGTCATTCTTTCTCTCCTTCGGCCCACTTCTGGAGCCATTCTTTCTCTCGTTTTTCTCGTTGCCTCTTTTTTTCTTTCTCAGCCTCTTCTCTTTCCTTCTTAGCCTGTTCTAGAACCTCCCTTTTTTTTCGGTCCACCCATTCACGCAGTTCAACTCCTTTAAGACCTCTCTCTAGGCCCAACGCAATAATCTCCTTGAGATTCATCTTCAATCTAAACTACTTAATGCTAACTCACAGCAATGCTTAATGGACCATCACAACCGCTTTTGCGCGGTACGTCTCGCTATCGCTCTGCTGTTGCACAGCTTACGACCTCTTCGTAGACTCTTCCAACTTGTTCTCCGTCCTTCGAGCTTGAGTGCACCAAACGTCCTGTCGCGGACGCCCGAATAAGTGTCACCCGTTAATAATTAGAATGATTATTATTAACGATGCGCACTTAATGGTGCGCACACTCCCAGACACACTTAGAGTGAGGGGGGGGGGGGGGGTAGCTGTTCCGGTCGCAAAGGAGATGCCCTCGACCTGGGTGGCAAGCTCAGCTGAAATTCAACTACCTTGTAGTGACAGAAGAGGGTGGCCGTTTGGTGTCCAGCTTTAGCCGGTTCAAGCCAGAGTAAGGATCGGAGTCAGAAGTAACAAACAAAACACACTTTATACACAGCAAGAGACGATACAGAGGAATACACAAACACTAAAATTGCACAGAAGAGAGGTTCACAGAAAAACAAACGCTAAGCATTCAACTACAGAGGTATTCACTAACACAGAGGCTTTACAACGCAGATCAAAAACGAGGGAGCCACATAAACAAACACCAAATTGTTCACCGGGTACTCTTGCAATCCGACGCCTCGAGAGTCACGATTTGGCCGCCATGCAAGACGAGCGCCGCTCCCTCGCAGGTCTGTGGGCTTGCAAGCAGCGGGTGATCCCCGGGAGTCCAGCCGAAGCACTAGCGAACACGCCGCAATCACTGACTGACCGACAGACTACACAAGCGGCGCGGCCTCCATAAATAGGGCGCGCAGCGTCTGTCTGTTAAGGCGCGCCAAGGCTAGCGCGCGCACACACTTAGCTTTGCTGGTTAGAGCGCTCCCTTCTCTTCCCGTCGAGTCGCGCACCGTCATTGGCTAGGTCCCGCAAAATGTTCTCGAGATTTCTGGCATTTTCCGGACTGATGAATCACAGTCATGGCCGGGTGGTGAGAAAGAGGGCGACAGCGACGCCTACAAAGCTACGCGCTCTCTTGCGCTGGGAAGGAGGTGCTTCTAGAACCTTGTGGAAGTTTCGCTTCGTCGACGCGCGAGCCTCGTGCTGCGCCGGCTTAGTAAAAATGTGCGCTGATTTCATGACAATGAGTTATGGGTAGTTGGATGGGAAGGAAAAGAAGAAAAAGAAGGTGAAGAGAAAAGAAAAACAAGGAAAAGAAGAAAGAAGACTGGTAACTTACGCTTTCGCATCATGCTCTTAAAGGATGAGTTCAAGTGTCCCCAACAATGTAGCACCTTACACTGATAGGGAATGATAGGGGAATAATGTAGCAGGCAAAAGAAGCTTCTGCCGTTGCTATCGCAATTCAACTTCTGTTAACCAGAGTTAAGCCACAACTGAATTTTTTTTTTTGCTGTTGTCTTCTTTTTGTAATGGCAAGTGCTGTAGGAAGGAGGGAAGGAAAACACTCTGGGACGGAGTTTGGCGTGAAGAAGAAATATTGTGTGTGCTTCGTGTCTGCAAAACAAGTTGTTGCTTTGTTTATTAGCTGTACTCAATTCTTTTAATGGATGGAAACTAGAAAGTGGCTACGGAATAATTTCGGTCACCTGGGGATCTTTAACGTGCGCAGGCATCGCTCAGAACGCAATCACCTCTACCTTTCGCCTACATCGAAACGGATCAGCCGAGGTCGGAATCGAACCCAGTAACTCCGGCACAGTAGTCAAGCGTGGGGTGGGTTTCGAACTAACCACCTCCCGCACCTTCATACGTCACCAGATTATAGAGTTGAAAGGCGGTTTCAGTGCACTCGCGGGCAATTTTAAAAACTAACGTGGGATCGGCAACACTAACAACGCGGCGTAGCGAGGGCGGCAGGCAAAAAAAAACTAACGGTTTGTAACTCCTTATCAAACCATTGATGACTGATGAACAGAGTGTGTCACTAAAAGTAAATACATGAGCCACCAGCGCTGTATTTTGATACAAATTACTCAGCTTTCTTTTATTTGGCCTCAGTGGACCATGCAGATCAATACATAATTAGCAATCTGTTTCCAATGGTGACAGTCTACATTCTCTTTGAATCTGTTCGATAAGACTTTTTCAGCACTGATTCACATGCAAGGTAGCGAACATCGATGTGAAAGAACAAAATTGCGACTCGCCTGTTTTAATTAATTTTCACGTGTTCGTTGCTTTCATATATCAACATTGCTGCAAGTTCGTCAGGATGCAATACAGGAATCTTGTTGACCATAGCCTTGCAAGACAAGTTTTTGTCCTTGGTTATGAGTACTCCAATGCTGCCTGCGTTTCACCAGCCAAAAGAACAAACTGAGATCACAAAAGATGAGAGATGTTCTAAACTACAAGCCGCCTGCCAGTTTCACAAGAACAGAAATTTGTCCTGTTAATTGCGCGTGTTTAAGAAAGCACAATAATCTTTTATACGTACGAATACCTTGGAGGCTCTTCAGGTTTGGAAAATTGTATTTTTTGCCAGATTTTGCTAAAAGTAGCAAACGGATTAAATAACATTATTGAGAACATTGTAAATATCTAATGCAAATTTATCCCCAACTGCGAAATATAGAGATGGAGGCACTTTGTAAGGTACCAAGTTGAGATTTGTCAAAGAGGCGAAGAGCTGGTACCAGAAATGTCACTATTGTTTCTGCTGTCCACTTTTCTTGAAATAAGTCATCAAAGTAAAACAAAATTGAAATAAACGTACATGAAAAATCATTTATCGCATTTTGAGGGCTTTTAAACTTTAATAATAAAAGCTTGCACCACAATAAATTCCTGCATGAAATCAATGTCCACTCCAGGAAAATATCCTCATTGCTATAAACATGTATACGATAAAATAATTTGCGAGCAGTGTAGCGAATGTTATAAAGCATGATCACGCGGCGTCTCAATGGTTATTTGCTCACTTTGAGTTTTGAAAAAAGCAAGTAATTTGAGAAACTGCGGCAAGAATATCAAAGTTAAGTATGAGAACCGTATTTTGTGTTGTTCATATGATGCCACAGCTATGAAGGACAGACATTTTTGTTTGAAAATTCACAATAAACGTGCGAAATAATATTAGCTGTTAAATAAAATAACATAATATATTTGTTGTCGTTGCTGACCTATTCCTGTGCGCATATCCATATATTACCTGTCGGTTTCTTGGCACTCATTCTCTTCATGTCAGGATCGAAACACATACGTTTACCTCCCTGAAACAAGTTACAGCAAACCGACAGCAGTTGCTTTTTTTTTTTATTCCGCACGCATGTGGGTAAGATACGCTTCTTTAAATAACGCAGATACTTGATATCTCAGCGAAGCATTTAGTTGAATCGTGCAAACTTGGACCTAAGGCAGTCACTTTATTTCGTTGAATAGCTTCTTTTATTGTACGCGTTTTATCATCGACTACTGATATGTTTTATTGTGTGTTAGATTTATTCATTTTATGCTGCTTCCCGATACCCCGTGGTCGCATCCAAGTAAAATCACCATGTTCAGATGTCCTGATTCTAGCTGACAAGCTAGCAAGGAGACTTTCTGCATATGTTTCTTTACTAGTCATTATTTGCAATAAAGTGATATGCTTCTACTCCTTGATTCACCTCATATTTCTCACTATTGCATTTAATAGTGGTTATAGTAAAACCTCATACCCTATGCAGATTAAGCAGCTGTTTTAATAATTAATGTCTTCGAAAGCTGGTGAAGTTGTCTGCCAATTTATTATGGGCATAAAGTTGCATATAGCAGAACACTAACAGCTAGTTTGGTCACTTTCCATTTTGTTAGCACATTGCGTGGAAATGCAAGCACGAGTAAGGAACAGAGACTGGCGTTCAAGTAAAATTAAATCTTTATTGCCCTGACTTGCGCATCTCCGGTGGTGATTGTAGAAATTATGCTCTGCGTTGTCGAGTTGCACAATGGCCGCTGCAGCCGGCATTACTGAAATGAAGCTCCCTGAAAGCATCGCGATAGAGCTGCCAAATGCAACTATACTCTCTCCATCAAATAAAATATTAATCAAGCTGGAAGGCTGTCGCTGCTGCTCAAACTTCGTGACGGCCATGACGCTTCAGCATAAAGGATATAAATCGCATCAAGCTCCTCGTGCGTGAATTCGAGTGGTGGCCTAGCATAGCAGCGGAGATCATGACCAGCTGTGAAAAGTGCGCCCTTACTCGAGTGATATCAGCGGAACCACTCCTTCCTACAAACCTCCCTCTTCGTCCCTGGGAAGCTATGGGCATTGGCCGTTTTCACCAAAACTCGCAAACGTTCCTAATTGTAGTGGACTTCTACTCCCGGATCGCGGAGGTGATAACACTGAAAAGTACAACAGCTCCATTGGTCATTGAGATTCTCAAAAGCCATTTAGCCCGTAATCGTATACCGCAACAGGTAAAGTGAGATAATGGTCCGCTTTTTCCTCACATAGATTTGCCGCACTTGGTGCATCCTGTGGTTTCAATTACATCACAATTTGCCTCCATTACCCACAGTCTAATGGAGAGGCGGAGCGAATGATCCAGGCTGTGAGAGATACCTCTCGTAAAGGGAATGAACCTCATCTGGCCACTCTTAGCTGTAGGGAAACACCAGGCGTGAGTGGCTCCAGTACGGCTCAGCTCATTATGGGAAGACAACTGAGAACTAGATTGCCAAAGCCGGATGAAAAGCTTCGTCCACTCTGGCCCGAAGTTGAGGAGGCAGCATTTGGAGTTGACCCTTACAAGAGAAAGACTGCGAATGACTAACCGACATCATCGCGCCAGGAATCTGCCATAAATTCAGTCTGTTGAACAAGCCTGGGTTCGACCCGACCTAGCGTGTGCTAAAGCCCTGAGCAAGGCACAGCGTCCAAGGTCGTTCACCGTCGAAACGCAGCTACGAACTATTATGCAGTGGACTCGTCATATTGTTTCTTTTGTGCTGAGTACAACAGATTCTGTACTTCTCCAGCCTCACTGCCTAACACAAATGGCAGCAGCCCATGATCCGCCGCCTATAACAGCAGGACCTTCTTCTCATTCTGGTGATGGTGTGGTCTTTACCCACAGTGGCAGCCATATAGTATCATCGGACAGCTTGAACCTGAGGCCTAGGGGGCAGATGGGGTCGCCACTTTTTAGGGGCAGCGGCGCTAGCTAAGCTGAAGCCCAGCCGGGGTTGCTCAGAACAAAGTAGTTTGTGTTCGTTTCCGGAGCGCCGTGGTCTCCTCTTTCTCTCTCCTGGAATTAGTTGGTGGTGGTCGCCTTCCGGCATGCCAGCACGCGAACGCCCATAAAACACGTACGTATAGATTGTTTTCACCTACCCTAAGAATTTCGCCATTATATATTGTTGATGCCACAAGGTTATCGCTCCCCTGGAGCAAAAGATACACATTTTAATAGTAGTCCGAAACAGCCATTTCCATGCAGAATAGACCTGCAGTCGTTACATTGGTAAATCAAATGCCATGAAAGAGTATACTACAGATATTTCATAGAAAAACGACCAAGCAGTGAGTACCGTCGACGTCGCCAGGATGCGGCCGTGGTTGGGCAATGCGTCTGTAAGGAATGCCTCATGCATGCCCCATTGCAGCAGTAGGCTCTGGGCGAGCTGTGTGGCCGAGCTGGCCCGTGACTCTTAGTTGGCCACATTGGCAAGGCCGGCCGACCATAGGTTTGGTGCTCAAAAGGAGTACATTTTCGAATGCCTGCTTGATCTACTGGTTGATTAGACTCTAAGGTCGGAGTGATTCTATTAGCGATTACATTAGTAAGTACTTTGCCCGTAAGGAAGACTAAACTCATTGGTCTATAATCCCCAAGTCGTCCTCAGCGTTTCATTTCGTAAGAATGATTATTATGCGAGCAATATTTTATTATTCGTTAATAAGAATGTCACCTGGCATTACATAGAATATAATGACGATTTCTTCTAGATATCCCTCGTTCTCCAATAAATATTTACTTACATGATCCTACCCACCTCCTTTCTGCCTCTGATTCATTTTCATTGATGTCAATCTTATTAGACCTCACTACTTTGGCTACTGTACGGGTCAGTATATAACTGCTAGGCTTGTCTGGCTACCTTGTCCAGTGATGCATTGGATTAATTAATAGTGCATTAATGCACTGTTGTGATGCACTGTATTAAAGCATAATCCATAGTGATGCATCCCTTACGGAAATTCCATATCTGCTCCAGATATAAGGCAGCAAATAAGACCTTATCTGGGCAAATCAAATAGAAAATCAGGCCAGATAAGGTCATATATGTGCGAGATGTTGCCCTTATATGACTCAGATTAGGCCTTATCATGCAATATATCGTTACGAAGCAGCAAGCCGATGAAGACAGGAGACAGAACATGACCGATGACGATGGTAGATAACGTTTAATGAATGTTCGAGGGCCTAGCGCGAGCGCTCCTGCCCGCGCCACTACCTGCTGCTTCTTCCTTGTCGTCCGTAACATGACCCGGGGCCGCCGAGCGATCGTCCCGATCGTGGACGAGGAAGTTTAGCGATGTGAATGATTTTATGACATGATGAGGGCGTGTCTGGATGCTTGAAGAAGAAGAGGAAGAAGGAAGAATAGAACGTCTTGCCGGTACGATGTCTGATGCGTGGGTGATCCGCCTCTCTTGGAGCTGCCAACCATCCGTCACCAGAGTCCATGGGACCGATGGCTCCAGGTCACGTCGGGCAGCTTGGGCGGGGGTTGCGTGTTCGTGTCCATCGGTTCCTTCGGGTCATTCGGGTCTTCCGGGTCCTTCATCTCGGTTCTGATCGGTATGTCTGTTCTCCTTGTCTTCGGGTCCGGGCTGGGGGCTGGGCGGTGGTAGTTGTTCAGGTCTGGGCTTGAAGGGCTGGGGCGAAGCTGCTCGGCGATGTCCCTGGGCCCTCGGTGATGGTCCCGGCTTGAAGATGGTGTCCATGCTCCAAGGCGAGGATGGGGATGCCGTACGCCGCATCTCCAACCAAATGTTACGAAGCGGCAAGCCGATGGAGACAGGAGACAGAACATGACCGGTGACGATGGTAGATGACGTTTAATGAATGTTCGCAGGCCTAGCGCGAGCGCTCCTGCCCGTGCCACTACCCGCTTCTTCCTTGTCGTCCGTAACAATATTATCCATATCTGAACGGGTGTCGGGACATTATATGGCTTGATCAGGGGCATATATAGTATCCTCGCGACGCTATGTGGCCTGATAGAGGGCATATATGGCGTTGCCATTACCTTGTATAGACAAACCAGGGCCATATGCTTAGCATCAACAGGACTTTATGCAGCCTCATCGGGGCATTAATTATGTAGGCGCCATAGTGACTGTATATTAGCAATATATGTCCTTCGTCTACCTTCTGCAAATATCCAATATTAACATCATGTGGCTGAGCTTCAATTTTTCTACTCTCAGCATGGCCTGCATGCTTTGTTTTGACATAATTGTATCCAATTTAGAAAATAGCTACGACTCTTAATATTTCAATTATTCTGCATATTTCGATAATTATTATACCATGTCTTCCTTATTCCAGGATTGCGCTGGGTTATGGCTACATGCTCCTCTTTCCGCCTACTAACTCGCATTTTCATTTAAAATGCGGCGGCAGTCCGGTGCACAAAGCATGATCGGTTAAGTTCAGCGATTCAAAATACCAAGAAAATGATGGCAGTTCAGTATACGGCCCCCTCCGCGCTGTCTAGACGGTAACTCATCCTCAGAGACAGCTGGTAGTTGCTGCGCCACGGGCCGCGCTGGCTAGACAGTGACTCATCCTCTCCAGCGTTCCCCTCTTCCCTCTCAGACAGCAGCGGTCGCTGTGTCGCGGGCTCGCATTTCATCTCTCCTCGCAGTTGCTACGCTTTTTCGTGTGTTTGCTTCTTACCCCTCCCCCCTTCAACTCCGTGCGCGTCAGCCATTCATGGTGTCTCTTTCCTTTTCGGTGGCAGACATCGGAGTTCGGTGCGGCTGGTGGGCGTGCTGCGTGTTGTGTATGCTGGTATGTGCGTGTATGTGCCGGCACCTGTTCGCTATTAGCTGTGCAGTGCATATACCAAACATGCGGCAGAAAACCTACACGAGCTTCAGTCTGACCGTCACAACCGAGGAAATTACTGTGCCCCACTGCAGGTCGAAGCTGCCTCCCGTGCCTTGGCAGCGAACCTCATGGTCGCTTGAGCTTTTCTGGGCTGCTGCCCTGGGTAGCCCCGGTAAAATCTTCACCACTATGTAGAAACTGCCAGCGGATCGCACCCTCATCGTGTCGCCTCATCGTGAGGCCAAATCACCACAGCCGTGAGCATGAGACTTCTTTTCGGGAACTAGCAATGCCAGCCTCAGTATATTGCTCACTATTATTTTGATAGAAAAAAATTCCCAATCAGTAAATTGGATGGTAATTGCCAGTATGTCATATTTTTGCGTACATTTCGTTGCTAATTTGTCTTTCGCCCCAGCAATTTTTGACAAATTTCAGTGGTTGCATAGGGTCCTTCGTTTATTATTATTATTATTAATTTCACAATCTAAGTAGCTCCATGCTTGATTTGGTTTAGGGCAAAGAGCTGTCGCTGTCATGGCAAATGCTATCGGACATATTTTTTCTTTGTTTTCTCTCCTAATTTCAAAAGCAACCACGAGTTAGGCGCGTTCGCTCATTCTGCACTCCAGTCTATGCTTAAGGTAACAGTTCAAATCAAATCAAACCAACTTTATTCAGCAATTTTGTCCTGAGGAACAGAAAAGAAATGCTAGGGTAGGAGCAAAAAGCTACAAACGCAGTAGCTTGACGAGGTTCCCACACCTGATTGACAAGGCCAACAGACTGATAGAATTCAGTAACAGTCCGTTGGCCTTGTTAATCAGTGGTGGGAGCCTCGTCAAGCTACTTCCTGACAGCCTATACATACTTTGCTAAGGTTTAGGTATTAGCAGCAGTCCAGACTCCTCCTCCAAATACATCATAACCGACTCGCGAGGGGCTTGTCGGAACGTCCAGCAAGGGTGGACTGCTCCTCTAGCTTACCGCGTATTCGGATCCCGCGTACCGATCTCTCGTTTGGGCTCCAGGTCACCAAGGTCTCCAAGGGAATGAGGCAGCCGACGCCGCCGCCCGCGCGCTTTCTCTCCGGGCATTTCCCACGGGACCCGACGCGGACCAGGATTTTGATTTCAGCGCAGTTGATAAATTTAAAGAAATGTGTGAATATTACAGATCTACGCACCAAACTCTTCCCACCCCGTGCAAAGGGCTGGGAAAGGCTAACGAGCGGGTGCTCCTGCCCCTGCTCATCAACACAATGTTCTGCCCGGCTACTCTAAAGCATTTTGATCCGCAATTCGACGGGCTGTGCTCGCACTGTGGGGAGGCGTCTGACACCTACCACATGGTGTGGGCCTGCCAGAAAAGCCCATCTTTGCCTCCTAACCCCAACCCCACCCGAGTGAACTGGGAGGCGACCCTGTACGGCTGCTGCACCCCAGAGGCCCAAAAGGTCTTAACGCAGTGCGCCCGGGCTGCGGCAAACGCCAATGGGGTGCCTGTCTAGGCATCCCACCTAGTGTATATACCTATATGTATTATAATAAATGTTTTCACCACCACCAGCAGTGTGTGGTTTATCGCCCTACGGTTTAGCGGTACCTTTTCCGGTTATCGACAAACCTTTAAATTCGGTTTTATTAGCCTATTTCGATATCGATATCCGTTCTCTATTTATTTTATTTCAGTTCAGTCGTTCAGTCGTGTCCGACTCTTCGTGACCCTATGGACCATGTCACGCCACGCTTTCCGCTCTCTCACTATCTTCCTAACATCACATAACTTCATCTGCAGTGCCTCGAGGATGCCATCTAACCATCGCGTTCGCTGCCTACCCCTTCTCTGCCGACCCTCAACCTTTCCCAACATCTAATCTTTCTCCAGCGACTCCTCTCTTCTCATCAGATGACCAAAGTAGCAGAGCTTTAACTTTAGAATTTGACCCTCCAATGAGCAGTCAGGGTTTATGGTCGACAATATCGACTGATTTGATCTTCTGGCAGTCCAAGGAACTCTCAAGAGGCTTCGCCAGCAGCACAATTCAAACGCGTCAATTCTTCGGCGGTCAGCCTTTTCACAGTCCAACTCTCGCATTCATACATCACAACTGGAAATACCATAGCACGAGTTGTACGGATCTTGGTTGGCAGACTAATGTCTCTGCTCCTTACTAGGCGGTCAAGGCTAACCATTGCTCTTTCCCAGAAGCAGGCGTCTTCTAATTTCATGGCTGCAGTCTCCTTCCGAGGTAATCTTGGAGCCCAAGAAGAGAAAATCTGTCACAGCTTCCACTTCTTGTTCATTGATGCTCCAGGACTTGACAGGGCAAGACGCCATGATCTTTGTCTTTTTAATATTCAGTTTAAGCCCAAACTTCTCACTCTCTTCTTGTACGCGCATCAGAAGTCTCTTGAGTTCCACTTCACTTTCTGCCATTCAAGTGGTGTCATCCGCATATCTAAGGTTGTTGATACGTTTTCCAGCAATCTTCACTCCAACTGAAGACTCGTCCAGACCGGCCTTCCTCATGATGCACTCTGCATATAGGTTAAATAGGCAGGGCGACAGTATGCAGCCTTGCCTCACTCCGTTACCAATTGGAAACCAATCAGTAAGACCATAACCAGTTCTGACTGTGGCCTCTTGTCCTTCATACAGGTTCCTGAGGAGACAGATCAGGTGAATTGGAACTCCCATCTCTTGGAGAGCTTGCCACAATCTGCTGTGATCTACGCAGTCAAACGCTTTCGCATAATCAATATAGCAGAAGTAGATGGGTTTCTGGAACTCTCTTGCTTTTTCCATGATCCAGCGAAGGTTGGCAATTTGGTCTCTAGTTCCTCTGCCCTTGCGAAACCCAGCTTGCACATCCGGAAGCTCCCGATCCACATACTGCTGCAGCCTACCTTGGAGGATTTTCAACATCACCTTGCTAGCATGCGAAATTAGCGCGATCGTGCGGTAGTTGGAACAATCTTTGGCACTGCCTTTCTTTGGAATAGGGATGTAAACTGACCTCCTCCAATCCTGTGGCCACTGCATGGTTGTCGAAATCTTCTGACATAATGTATGCAGAATGTTAACAGCGTCGTCATGGTTGAGGTTTTGAAGCAACTCAGCTGGAATGCCATCAATTCCGCTAGCTTTGTTCTTAGCAAGGCTGGCTAAGGCCCATTCAACTTCACTCTTCAGGATGCCCGGTTCGAGATCAGTAACCACAACCGTCTTATGTTGGTTTTGCACATTCGGGTCCTTCTTGTACAATTCTGTGTATTCCTGCCACCTCTTCCTTATCTCTGAGGCTTCAGTGAGGTCCTTGCCTCGTTTGTCCTTTATCACGCCCAGCTTAGCACAGAAGCTTCCTTTGATATCTTTGATTGTCTTATACAGAGCTCTTGTGTTCCTTAATTGGCTGTGGTCCTCAACTGCTTGGCACTGTATGTTCAGGAAGGCATTCTTATATTTCCTTGCTATTTTCTGAAAATCCGCATTGAGAACCTTGTATCTTTCTCTATCCCCCATAACTTTTGCCATCCTCCTTTCCTCAGCTATTTGCAAAGCCTCTTCAGATAACCAGTTTGCTTTCTTGGATTTCTTTTGCTTTGGAACTACCTTAGTAGCAACTTCTTATATTATATCACGAACATCAGCCCACATCTCTTCGGGCTCTCTGTCTTCTAGATCTAATTCTTGAAATCGATTCCTCACTTCCACAGCATATTCTAATGGAATTTGATCCAGTTCATACCTGAAAGGCCTCCTAGTTTTCTGCGTTTTCCTCAATCGAAGCTTAATTTTGGCAACAAGAAGCTGATGATCGCTGCCACAATCGGCCCCAGGCCTTGATTTTACTGCTGGTATAGCACTTCTCCATCGCTGCTGGCAAAGAATATAGTCGATGTGATTCCTGTACAGACCGCCCGGTGAAGTCCATGTGTACAGGCGCCTCTTGTGCTGTTGAAAATGAGTATTCGCTATGGTTAGGTTGTTTTCTTGACAAAACTGTACTAGCCTCTGCCCAGCTTCATTTGGCTGGCCAAGACTGAACATGCCTATAATTACGGATATTTCTTCACTCCTGGCCTTAGCATTCCAGTCTCCTATGAGAAAAACGACGTCTGATGATGGGGTGCGGTCTAAAAGGCATTGTAGATTCGCATAAAATCTCTCATCGTCAGCTTCTTCAGCAGTTGTGGTCGGTGCATAGACTTGGATAATTTATGTTGAAATGGTGACCTTGGATCTGAAGGGAAATCATTCGGTCGTTTTTGGGGTTGTACCCTAGCACTGGGTTGCCCATTCTTCTGTTTACTTTGAGAGCGCCCCACTCCTTATCTTGGATTCGTGCCCACAATAAAAGACATAATGGACGCCAGAGTTAAATTCTCCCATTCCGGTCCACTTGAGCTCGCTGATACCCAAGATATCAATGTTCAATCTGTCCATTTCTCGCTTGACGACATCCAGTTTGCCTTGCGTCAAAGATCTTACATTCCATGTTGCTATGTGATATATCTCCTTGCAACATCGGACTTTCCGGTCGCTTCTCGACACATCCACAGCTGAGCGTCCTTTTGGCTTTAGCCCAGTGGCTTCATTCGTCCTGGAGCTGCTAGAAATCACCCTTTCTTCATCCCCAGTAACATGCGGGACGCCTTCCAGCCTGGGGGGCTCATCTTCCGGCGCCATATCATTAATGGTATTGTGACTGGCCATAGGGTTTTCTTGGCAGGAAATACTGGAGTGGGTTGCCATTACCTTCGACAGTGAATCACATTTTGTCAGAACTCTCTGCCGTGACCTGTCTATCTTGGGTGGCCGTACAGAGCAGAGCTCACGACTTCATAGAGTTTCGCAAGCTCCTCAGCCACGACAAGGCAGTGATCCATGAAGAGGTTATTTTATTTACCTTCGCAAGTACACCACCTCAAACTAAAATCATTTACTGGTTAAAGCTCTGTGTGTAAAAGAGTAGATTAAAAATGTAATATCTAATTTAATAGGCTAATGGCCTTGACTTTAGCTTGTTGTGTAGACAGGTAGGTCCATTATTCTGTTAAGGCAACTCGTTAGTTTGTTATAGTATCGCGCGTAAACGAGTAGGATCTCAATATTTACATACGGATGAGCATGCCTTCGGCCCTCAGTACCCACGTAATTCAGGCCCGTCTTTGAGCGATCCCATTAGGCAGGGAAAAAAGAAAACCTGTGGTTTCAAAGCTGTTTTCCTGTAAGGCTTAAAATGTAAGGGGAAATTCAGGTTTCCTTTGGCAAACTTGAGGGTGCGGGACGTTTAGCTGGAATGCTGAAATTGTCTTTGTGTATGTTGTCATAAAGTGTTACGCTGATATTTAGATATATAGATCTATAGTTCAAAAGCTACATGCCATGCGGGCTAGATCTTTAAATCAGGAATTGGGTAGATAAGGCATATCTAATCAGATATGCCTTATCTGGTACTTGAAATCAGGAATTGGGCAGTTAAGGCATATATAACCAGATATGCCTTATCTGGTACTACAAATCAGGAATTGGGCTGATATGCCTTACCTGGCCCAGATCTGTCTTAAGTTACCATATCTGCCTAATTCCTGATATACCTGATCTGGATTTTTTTATAAGTAGAGATATATGGCATTTCCATAAGGGATTGCCCAACATGTCCCTTTCTGTACAAATCTGATTTTGTCGTATGCTGATGTTCTCACAGCATTTTAGGCATGACACCGTTATTTAGAGCAGCCTTTATTTTCTCTATGTATACTTGTGCCGCACACTTTGCACTTCTCAGACATGTTTGATAGGCCTGTCAGTTCTCTCAAGCCTGTTGGGCTGTAGGCTCTTATACATTTAAGTTTTTTTATTAAGTCCTTTGTTTCAGATATTTTGCAAGTGCCCTCTATGAATATCCTACCATTTACCTCTGCCGTGTACTCACTAATGATTGCTCTGGAGGTTGGGCTCCTCTATTCTACACTAGGGTCACCTTCCTTGGTTAAAGCTGGATATCTTTTTGTAGCAAGATCCTGAATTCTTCACATTTCTCTTAAAAAGGTAATTCTTTATTAGACTTCTTTTTACGAATCTGCAGATGTGTACATCCAATAAAACCTACCAGCTGTAGCTGCGACATGGCTCACAAGCCTTCACCGGCCGGTTAATATGAACATTCCAAGAGCCGCGTGACGTCTATAGGGGTAGCCATCATGTCGACAACAGAACCTGTAGATACCGCCGCATATCTGTGTCAGTCATTGGGCAGATATAATAAAATATGTTCCACCTCACCACATCCATGCAGTACAAAGCGAACTATGAAGTAGGGGCCCGTGTGGGGCCCTGGGGCAGCCAATACGGGCCCCATGCGGAATTTCGAACTCGCGCACAGAGGCGCAGTGCCTGGGCTGTTGAAACTGCTACAATCAATTCCAATTTATAGCCATGTAGGCTGCCCAAATAGAACTTCCCTCATTTGGTCCAGAAAGGCGATTGTGTCCAGCATACCAAAATCACTATTGGGCCCTACGTTTCTACAGGCGGGTGCCGCTTTATTTACCCATGTTTTCATGCTCATGGTCTTATCCCACCTACATCCGAAAGATGCTTCGAGGGCTTTATGGAGGCCAGCCCTTGCCCTCATTGGATGAACTCTGCTATTCCGGGGCCGCTCAAATTTAAGTAACAATCAAGTATGAAACATTGAGAAATATTTCTTTACCGGCTATTATATACTCAACATAAGAGAAGTTTGTTGCCAGCACTATAATAATATAAGCTGGCCCACATTGGCCCCTACATATTTGTCTGAAAATTTATTTCGGCGCAATATGTAGAATAATAGTGGCGCAAGGAAGATTTGGAGGTAGTTCAGTGCATACAGAGCGGAACAGCTACTGCAGCATATTTTGAGCCAGTACTACAAAATTAACATAGTTGTCCAAATATTATATATAGCCTTTAACAGCGAGATAAATATGTTTAGAAGTTATGCGAAATTTCTAGAAGAGGCAATTATCGACACATATAATACTAGTTATGTAACAAATGGCATCCTTAAATATATAGGATGACAATTCTGTCGGAGTGTTAAGCATGGCTATGGCCAATTGAGACTCCCTGCGGCATTCTTTGGGCAGCCCCAATTGGTCTCATTATACGTTTACTGCATAAAAATAACATATATGTTGTATTTGGCCACAGGTGCTCCAAAAGGCCCCGTGGGCTGCGTGGAACCATGCCCGCTTTTCTGCCCAGCGGTGACCCACGCGAAACCTATTTGGCTTTTGACTGGGCAACCCCATTTTGGCTAGCACATCTATTTGCACTAGGCCCACAGTTGCGTCGTGTCTCCCCTAAAGTGTCCCTCTAGAAAGCGATGTGAGCCGAAGCGGGTATGACCATGTCCCAGCAGCCTATGCGGAAAGTTTTTTTTTATAGGCCCCCTATTCGGGTAGCCCAGGAGGTTTCTGCATGAAGCCTACAGTTCCATCTGATCTTCCTTTGACTACCCCTAAATAGACCCACGTATGCAATTTGCAGACATACTGCTTTTTAACTTTGCCACGACACCTGCGAGACCTACTGCGCTTTTTAGTGGGCAACCCCATTTAGGTCAGCCTTGGCATTTACTACGTAAAGCTAATTTTGCTTTGCATCTGTCCTAAAATTACCCACGAGAGGCCCTTGAGGGCCAGTTGTGCAATTATGTGCTTAGTCAGCCCTTGCCAACCCTGTATGATGCCCAAGTCGGAGAAACAAAGGCAAGCCCCATTTTGGCTTACAGGCGTTTTCCTTAAAGGGGATCCTCATATTATCTTGGTTTCCCTAGCCCAAGTTGCCTACATGGGCAGAAAGAAGGCCTGTATTGTGTGCTACTTGGGAAGCCTCATCAAGAAGTGCATGTGATTTGCGATGCCAGTATAGTCTAAGGAATTGTGGTATGAAGATCAAACTTTCTAGAGCGCACAGCTATTACTTACTCGTAACCTGAGTTCCTCTGGGACTAAACTCCGTACAAAATCAAGTCATCACCAGGAACTACGAAGCGGAGAAGATAAATCCCAGACGCCACTGTCTCTCCCGCGACCTTACTTACACCCGCCGCTAATCCACTCGAGATGAATCCTTCCCTCCACTTAGTAGTGATAGCCACTCCAGCCGCAGCCGCACCTGTTCCGTATCCGCGTTACAATGAATAAGGGCGAGCCTCGAATATAAATATTCAATCAAGAAACAGAAACATAATGCCTGGACCATCCAACCAGCCAAGGAAAAACTCGAGTTAATGACAGTCTAGTAAAAATCAAGAACAAGAAAGGGAATGGGCAAGGCATGAAGCGCAGAGGATAACCGATGGTGGCCTAAGCTAACAAATTGGATTCGAAGGGAAAAAGCATTGCTGGGGGCGGCAGAACGGTAGATGGGCAGATCAGGGTAGAAGTTCGCAGGGGTCAAATGAATGCAGCCTACACAAGACCCGGTTATTTGGAGTAATATCAGATAGGCCTTTGCTCTGCTGTGGGTATAGTCCGGCTGCTAATGATGATGCTCCAACCCCACCACATCCCCTAACCGCCATTATGGTAGGTAAGAATGCTGGCAGACATGGTAATACAATTGGCTCAAGCAAACGCGACCATTGTCGCAACTTGGAATCTGCGCAAACAATATCATACCTGCCATCACAGCAGGTAATACGCGTTAGTGCCTTTCACCTAGTCAGTGATTCAAAATATGAAGACCGACTAATCTAAAAGTGAAAAACAAAGCGCTCACACCTTATTCCTAATCACACAATAATGCCTAATTTGAGTCATTTGATGGGCGGATATCAAAACTTAAGATGTACTTATTTCGAACCTACATCATTAAACGCCTCAGAGACCTTGCCCATAATGGCAGCTGCCATTCAAACCACTATAGTACAGCACAATACCATAATCACCTCCCTAGAGCCTAACACATCTCCAAAATCCGCCACCCCTACGAACTCTGTAACCCCTTCCAGAGCCTCTAATTACTCTCTATTCATTCTTGTCGCCTAGTAGGAAGGCTGCATTTTAAGATCCCCATTTGAAATTTGGCGGCACTGCAAATGCGATTACTAATCCTTCTATCAGAGTCCGGCAGTGTTAGTGCGGACGGTTCAAGGCAAAGCGGTGGGCCTTGAAGCTCACACTAAAATCTCCGCCCCACACCCTTCACGTAAAACCTCTCTGGAAACCTAAACAGGCACCAAACGTCTCAACCCCTCCTCATAAGCGATAAAACACCTAAAACCAAATGACCAGCACCACTGCGATGATAATGATAGCAACACTCAGTGTGTTCCTACCATCGGAAAAGAGTTGCGGCTGCGTGCGGCGCGAGCGAGTGCGCCTAGTCGATGGAACGAACGACAAGAGGACGGATGTCTCTATATCAATGGCGGGTTGTTGAGCTGCTTAGTCCTGAAGTTTGCGAGGCCGGCTCGCAGAACACGCCATATACCTGGCCCGTGGCCCATTGCCGCACAGAACGTCAGTAACGCTACTGCTGCTCAGCTGCGAGTTCGCCTGTACCGCCTCACCTTACCTGCAAGAGCTGGACAAATGGACACCTTGTCGTGACCAGCCGCAACCCCTTGTCTTGCGGATACCTTGTGGCAGAAGAGAGCCCCAGACCAGTAATAGCATTCTCCTGGAACCAAGGCCTGGTTACTACGTGATGCAGCGCAGCATCGACTCCCGCTGTAGGCTGGCCATTGCTACCACACTGCCGATCACCATGCGGCATCGCGCCAATGCCTACCTGACAGCAGAACCGAAACCAATAGAATAAGTTTTTAATACTCTCAATATCGTCGCCCAGTCTGGGCCAGCATTGCTTCATAGTTGATCCTCCCTGATGCAACATGTGCAAACATGAAAGAAATGCGGTTCCGGAAGCTTGAATTATTCTATATCTCCAGTAGGTCATACCGTGGTATAGGGTCCGCTCTACTTGTATTGTAAAGTAGTGCTGCAAACGCATTTCCAAAACGTTTAGCTCATGTGGTCACGCATGCGGCCTGAAGGGTTTAAAACTTACTGCCTCGTAATCTGCAGTCATTTGACTAAGAGCGCGCTACAGAAGAATGGTCTCGTCAAAATTCTATGGTACTTCAGCTGAAGTTTTCTCAAGCATTTATGCTTGAAGCGGACCTAGACCGCCGGCGTTTTAGTTGTCTGCCTCAGGTTTGTATCCGGGCTTGTAACTGTAAGCTGCCTGCAGCAGAGATCCGCCTGTAGCCTGGGAGTATCCATGAGTGGAGTTCGACGGTATTCTCGAAGCAGTCCGACCAGAGGCCTTTGGTCGGTTATGCCAAACAGGTTCTCGCGGAAATCAGTCACTCCCTTCAACAGTGCAATGTTTCATACTCCAATTGCTAATACGTTCTCTCGGCTTGGGATAAGACCACACCCGAAATGCAATTCGCCAATCAATGTTCGCTACCTGATGTAAGAAAACCAACTCAATTCCTTTTCGCAAAGCATCCCATTTTCACCTGGAGGGCTTTTCACAACCGAAGAGCGTTTCACTTGCTGCAGCACTGTCTCAGACCTTTGGAATGACTCGTACTGCTCCTGGCCTCATATCGATCGACTGTCTTTACAAAAAGTTCACGCGATCGAGCGAGGAAAGTAGCCACAATGGCCAGAGCTTGCTACAGTGGTACAAATGCCAAGGAAGGAACATAGCTCACTGACATTCTTCGGCCTTGGAGTCTTCATGAAAGCATCTATGTTTATCGCCACTGGTTGTAGTCCATCATGTCTCATCTTATTCCCCTCCTAAAAGATTACGAGCATAAAAAACTGTCACTTGTTCTTCCTAAGCCCGAGATATAGCTCGTCGTAATACTGCAAAACTGTCCTGGTCCATTCGCCACCATCTTTCTTCTCTGCCACAATAATGTTGTCCAGGTATGCTGTAACAGATAAGCCGCATATCAACGTCGCATTATATTTAGAAATATTGCTGGTCCTTGGAATACTCCGAACACTAGGCAGTTGTGTGATAATGTGTGTTCTATGTCTTATAATTATAGCTGGAAGTCAACGAGGAAGCGTGCGTGAAGTACACTGTGAACTGTACAAAGTCTCCTATTGTTCTCTTGTTTGAGAAAATGCCATTTTTGCGTGTAAGAAGTGCACCATGTTTCATTTGTGCCGACTGGCTGACTTGTGCTATCATGACGCGTTATTGTTACTTTCATGTTTTGTAAGTCGCAGTTGTGAATCTATGTGAATGTCTTGTAAGCTGCAAACTATTTGTTCATTTGTATGTTAGAATTCTTCAATGAACACCCTATTCATTGTTTGTTTTCTTTTGCCTCAACAAATGGAGTATGATTTATCTGTGTTCTATTCATTTTGTATTTCTTTTCGGTTTTTATATGAAATGCGCCTGCATGTTTTTCTTCATATTCGGCTGAAGTGAGTCTGCAGTGGTCAGGCGGGAGAATCTGTGTATATATATACGACATTGATCAATAAACGTGCCTTTCAACCAGGACGTCTGACGCACGATTCCCGTATACCCTCCTTATTGGCCCGCTTGGTCCACGTAACAGGCTGCAGAAAAACAGTCCTAGATATGTATCAACAACTGTCAGTTTCTTTGATTTTTTGTCAAGGGTCATATGACTGCACGCATCACGAAGATATTGAGTGGTAGACGCCCTCCTCTATGCATTGCGGCAGTAAGGTCTACGACCACGGCCGCATATACTGTTCTGCTACGCACGCTGCCTTGATTGTTATCTTATAATCGTCGCAGATTCTGACGGATCGATCCTTCGTCATAATTGGGACAATCGGTGTTGCCCAATCAAAATATGCAACCAGAGACAGCACACCGATTGCACAAATCTGTCCGTGTCCTCTGCCACCTTGTCTCTCATCACGTACAAAAGCGGTCTATCCTTTAAATATTTAGGAAGAGCTTCTTTCGTCATGTTCAGATGCGCTGGCGGGACCATAAACAGCACAATCTCTGGCACGAATGTTGTATTCAACAATATGCCTGGGCACTCTGAAAGAATAGCCCAGAGGTAAGGCTCTTGCGTCTTCTGACGTGAAGCTGAAAAGCTTTTAACCTAAGACTGAAGACCGTTAAAACCTCAAATTAGTTTTCTGCCAAAACGGAATACCCCGCTCCAGCGTAATACAATGAGCGAAGCGAGTAGAGACTTGCCATCGTAAAAGACTGGAAACGTGATCTACAGGCGATGGGCAGTGGCACCTGATTACATGACCAATTTATTATGGACTGTTCGAAAGGTGGCCACGCTTCCTGATTCTTGTGGTATATTTCCCAAGGTATCACGAAAAAGGTTATCCGGGTCGATTTTCAGCTGAATTTTGCGTTCAAAATGCCTCATCCAGTTTGATTTGAGCGGCTCATTCTTTCTTCTAGGCGTAATCTCAAAAGCATCAACTTGCACTCTTGTGCAACTGGATTCAGCATCGATAGCATGCTGCTGGCTGCCCTTTACGGCCCTCTAGTTCTTTGGCGGCGATCTTTGCTCACTACTCATTCAGTGTAGACCTGCTTCTGTGTTCACCTCGAGAGAATTGAGGAGTTTTACCCACTAAACCGAAGTTTCTGATGCAAAACGAACGCTTCGTTAATTTCAGGGTCAACTTCAGCTGAGAATGTAGGCTTTCTGAACGTCCGCATTTAGGATTCCCCACACTACGCTGTCCTGTATGCGTGCGCTCAATCATGTGAACTGAGTTGTAATGGATGGCAAGTTTGAGAGGTTTCACGACGAACTGCAGTGCCAGTTGATCTTCGTTTTCAACAGGGTTGAAGAATCTTTAGCGCAGACGGCCTTGTTAGCCTTTTGGACGTAGAAATCTTCCAGTACTTGCGCAGTTTGTGTGTAGTTCAGCTGTTGAACGTTTCTTGGCGCGCACCAACCGGTTAACGCACGAATGGATCTTGAGTCTTTCGCTGAAACGAATAGAATTCGTTTTTTGCGTCACATAAACATAATTTGTTCTCAAGGTAGGATTTGATCTGATGCATTGATGACGACCGTGTCTTTTTTAGCGTCGAACTGTGTAACTTGATAAGTCATTGCAGTTCCTATTTACGTTGCCAGTGATTTGATCCGTTACTCATCGCCATTGCCCTTACTGGCTTCAGAAAAAGGTGTCTATGCATGCCGCAGCAAGGAAAAGTGCTTCTGGGAGACTAAAAACTTTATATCGGCTAAGGTGCACGAATTCAAGAACATGTGCGTAGAATATTAGCCTGAGCGTGAGATCCTCACATTACCGTCAGCTTTAGGGTGGGCGTTGGTACAAGCACAACGCCGCGGCCGGTTTAGCCAGATTGTAAACTTTGATGGTTTCTGCTTACACATCTTGTGCCGAAACAGACCAAAGCCTCGAGAGCCTCAGCTGATTACTACGCGAATTTCAGGACACAAATGTGGAACTACTCGACATCTAAAACGAAGTTCAATAATACCTCGACCGAACACTCCTTCGCCACGGTATACATGTACCAGTGTGGCCAGTTTTCTAGCTTGATATCCCCTCCGGCCATCAACAAATCTGTAGCTACCCTTATGCTTCACAGCTGCTTTCTCCCTTTTCATAGCTTTTCAAGCATTCTTAACCTCGTGTTAGTTATTTACGGATCACTACAGCCAATATCAATTTTGTCCTAACAACATTGGCTATTCGGAAGGTTCCCACAGAACTCATTGGCTACCTTGATTATCTTGTCTATGTTGATAATGACGTTACACGCCTTGCCCATAAATATATCTATGTGATTTTTACCTATGCCTAATTTTCTCGTTATCGCTTTCAAGCTACGACCGTTCTTTGGAGGCCGCTCAATTTTCACCATGTTATGCTTCCTAAAGTTTCACGTTTCTTCAAATCTCGTCCGCTTATATAATTTACCGGTATCATATCGAACAATCCTACCGCCTAGTTGTACTGAGCACCCAATATTATCTCTGAATTTATTGCTCATTCTCTCTAAGTTAAGCCAGCTTGCTAGGTTAGCAATTAATATCTATTCTGAAGCGAGAGCCTGAAATCGAATTCCTCTTCATTAGTCTGTACTGGTCCATTTTCGAATCCAGAATACTTCCAGACCTTGTCATCCTGTCGTAACTGCCTCGTAAGTTATTTACCTTTACACCCTTTACAGTTCCAGAGTTAGAACATAATAAAAAGTGAATTTCATTCTTGGTGTCCCCATTGGAGTTTTCCATATCCACTTTCGGTTCTACCGGTTGCTGAGGAAAGTGTTTATGTCACAAGTTATTTCGCTCAGCGAACTCCACTAATGCCTTCCCTGCTACTCCATACCAAATGCCATAGCTGTCCACTTCCTGGTCTCCAGCTTCTTTCTGCCTACCTGGGTGCCAAAGCTGCCCATCGCAACACTACAGTGCGTTTTTGTATTCCCCGCTGCCAACTCTACATCATAGTAGAATCTTTCAACAGCCTGGTCATCTTGACTGCAATACGCGCGTATGCTTGTAAAACCGTCAGCTTATACCGCTTCTTAAGTTTAATTGTGCTACCTCCCACCATCTTCCTACATCTTACTCCTGTAAGGTCATAGAGCACGTAACGATCAACAGGCTCTAGTACCGCAGACAAAAAGACCTCATCCCACCCATTGCGATTGAGTTCAGAACCAGAATCTCCCATGTACAGTTACAACAACACATATTCGATCCACGACATATGCGAGCCACATGGACTATTATCTGCCTCATCATTATCGATGCGCTCTAGAAAGTGCACATGCCTTGTTTCGAGCACATCTAACAAAGATAAATGTGGCCACGCGGACCTGTGATCACGTCTCAGTTTTTCTGCAGAATAGCCCCTCTGATCTCCATGTTGGATACCTCTGCAGTGTCAAGGTCATTTGAGGTACAAAAGAAGAACACATGCGGTGCCATCTACCTTCGCCTTTTTAACGTCGTCATGAGGAGCCTTTCTCACTGTTGAACGGCAGTTCGACGTAAATACTTCATATACGCCGCAGATACTGCCTTCTGGACAGTGAGAGGCAGAGCTCCATCTAGAAAGCCACTGACTTTGTCGACACTTTCCACAGGTTTATGGATTCAATGCCCCCCCCCCCCCCAGCTAAACCAGCACTGCTTGTTATCTTTCACAGCACGTAGGTCCGCCCTAGAGCCCGAGAGCTCATCACTCTCTACGTTGACGGTAATACCACAACTTCTGACGAGAATTCCATGTACTGTGCTCGTTGGCACAGAACAAGACACAGACCTCGGAAGCAGTACATCGCCTCTGCATCACAGCTCGCTAAACATCGGCCTTAGTCACAGCCTTTTCAACCACATCAGAGGCAGAAAAGTAAGCAATACCTCTATCGGCCAGCACACGAATTACTAATACGCAAAGTGGAATACTTCTCTTCCTACTATTGCATTCGCCGAAGAGATGAGACCATGAGCAGTATCAACCACTCGATGTGCAAATCCACACTAGCATTGCGACAATGCGACAAAATGTAACGCCTTCTCCAAATCGCCACTTGTAACAATCTTGCAGGACTTATAGATGCACATTAGACAGCACATTCCGTAACCTCTCCATAAAGAAGCATGACTGTCCCATTTTTGACCGGCTCAGGCTCACCCCTATAGGCGATCCTCAACCCACAGACACTTCGCGACAAGCGCACACGGTAGCCTCTTTTTCAAACCACTGCCAAAGAAGGCACTCCCTATAGAGTCGTCAACAGAAATCCTGATATTCGATCACCCTTACGGTACCAAATAAGGCGCAACAGGCATAAACCCGAAAGGTACGACATAACAACCTCTGTAGTCTGTGCCACTGTGCTGTAATATGCCTTTACCTCCGCCGCGAAGACGCACGTCCTATCCCCCAACACAGCGGAAGGGACTGTGTTTGCGCTAACCATCGCTAGCCTGGAGGGCTGTACACTCTTTTGAGACTCAAAACAATCAGTGCAGAATTACTCCGCAAGCTAGGATCTGTCTTCGCCCCGCACACCTCCTGCACGGATGCCACAAATTTTACTGAAGTTTTGGTGCTTGCCCACGCAGGCAACTGTGAAAACGAAGTGGCCAATCGACTTTCTGAGGAAAGAAGATGCGGGTGGCCGGCCCTAAGGAACCTGCCTCTCTCGCCGAAGCCTTTAGCATCCGCAAAAGATATAAATGTTACAAAGCAACGGGACCCCATTTACTGCTTCCCAACCACAACCTCGACCGAGCGCAATCCACTGAGCTCGCCAGGTTGCAGACGCGCTCTTGTTAGCCACTCCAGGCTACCAGTGACTGCAAGTTAGGCACGTGAGTCATGTTCCAGGTTGCTAAAAATGGAGAATCCGCCTAAGTCCGCATGACCTAACTTTGGAAGTCATCGCTGAGTTCGCAATAGCTGATAACTACTATTGCTATTAGTAGCTGCTGATTAACTCCATGTCGTTCTTATCGGTATGCGGACAGCTTCTGCGGAAATATTCTCTGGACAGGTACTGTCCGCTACATAACCGCAATAATGTTCATGGATTAATCGTAAATGATTGGAATGAACACGAATCTGCTGCGACATGTCTTGTACTTCAACTACATTGGTCGGCAGAGAGATAAAAGTGAGTCCCAGCGTCAACATAGGTTCAGAATAATCGGGCCATCATGGAAAAAGCAAGAGTTCCAGAAACCCATCTACTTCTGCTTTATTGATTATGCGAAAGCGTTTGACTGCGTAGAACACAGCAGATTGTGGCAAGCTCTCCAAGAGATGGGAGTTCCAATTCACCTCATCTGTCTCCTCAGGAACCTGTATGAAGGACAAGAGGCCACAGTCAGAACTGGGCATGGTCTTACTGATTGGTTTCCGATTGAGAAAGGAGTGAGGCAAGGCTGCATACTGTCGCCATGCCTATTTAACCTATATGCAGAGTGCATCATGAGGAAGGCCGGTCTGGACGAGTCTTCAGCTGGAGTGAAGATTGCTGAAAAACGTACCAACAACCTTAGATATGCGGATGATACCACTTTTTTGGCAGAAAGTGAAGTGGAACTCAAGAGACTTCTGATGCGCGTACAAGAAGAGAGTGAGAAGCTTGGGCTTAAACTGAACATTAAAAAGACAAACATCATGGCGTCTTGCCCTATCAAGTCCTGGAGCATCAATGGACAAGAAGTGGAAACTGTGACAGATTTTCTCGTCTTGGGCTCCAAGATTACCTCGGAAGGAGACTACAGCCATGAAATTAGGAGACGCCTGCTTCTGGGAAAGAGAGCAATGGTTAGACTTGACCGCTTTGTAAAGAGCAGAGACATTAGTCTGACAACCAAGATCCGTATAACTCGTGCTATGGTCTTTCCAGTTGTGATATATGGATGCGAGAGTTGGACTGTGAAAAAGGCTGACCGCCGAAGAATTGATGCGTTTGAATCGGGGTGCTGGCGAAGCCTCTTGAGAGTTCCTTGGACTGCCAGAAGATCACATCAGTTGATATTGTCGACCATAAACCCTGACTGCTCATTGGAGTGTCAAATTCTAAAGTTAAAGCTCAGCTACTTTGGTCATCTGACGAGAAGAGAGGAGTCGCTGGAGAAAGATTTGATGTTGGGAAAGGTTGAGGGTCGCCGGAGAAGGGGTAGGCAGCGAACGCGATGGTTAGGTGGCATCCTCGAGGCACTGCAGATGAAGTTATGTGATGTTAGGAAGATAGTGAGAGAACGGAAAGCGTGGCGTGACATGGTCCATAGGGTCACGAAGAGTCGGACACGACTGAACGACTGAACTGAACTGACGGCGAAAATGCGTCTACTGCGGCCTCAGTGAAGCGCTTCATGCGCTTCACTGAACATGCGCTTCAGTGAAGCGCATCTGAATTGCATGCTCGTTTCGAAGAGCGCGACCATCCTATCGCGATCATCAATATGAGGACAGTAACGGTATTTTTCCTCTGTTTATGCGGTTTTGCGCTCACCATATCTATCTTTGTATTTATTTTTTCTGTTTCTTATTAGCCTAATGAAGATGGGGACTAAGAAAGAACATAGGTACGCCACGACAAGATTCACCCTCCTAGTCAATTTATTTTGATTAAGGGCATTTGCTGAATTTAAATATTTTCAGGGACGAAACTAATGGCATACATTGAGTGCGCAAGCTGAGTCCAGCGTTCCGGTCACGAATTTGGTACTTTCTACAAGAAGCTACGCGGAGAGGAGGCATTTCAATTCTTTGACATTTCCAAGTTTTACCTATATTGTCCTCGCTGCTCTCATACCTCGCAAGTAAACAGTGGCTTGTAAAGAACCTTGACCTTTGTTTAATAAAGCCCTCGTCAGTTCAGAATCCTGTTTTTCTTTATATCGTAGCCGTTTCTGTTGAAACACTTTTGCTACGAAGACTTGCTATTTGGATGAACGTATAGAAAATAGCACAGCAGTCTTTGAAGCGATTTAATGCAGAACCTATGTCTTAGAGCCGATGCCCTGCGTATTGTTATTATTATTGCAACATGAACATTCACTTTTATATGTGCTGCACTTAAGTCCTGTGTTACTGATTTATTATGCCACTTGTTAAAGCATTACGAAAAATTTTGTAAAGTATATGGATTTAATGTAAATGCTTGTGTCATCGTGCGAAAACGTGGCGATAACATACAAGCTATTACTTTTAATATTTATATATAAAAAGCATGTCTGCTAGTTCCCGGGTTATTATTATTAGAGTGGGCACGGAAGCTCAAACAGGATGAAGGACTCACGGTTCATCGTTTTTGTCATGCAGATGCTCGGCTTCCTATCAAGCGGTTACCCGGATCTTGGAACGCCTTCTTCAGTGGCAATGCTCTGCTGCTGTTTTACTTCAAAGAGCCCAGTTTTTAACTGCATCGACACTACATTTTCACGTGCGTCAGGGAGCGAAGCGCCCGGCTGCCCCAACAGCGTCATTCCCTACTTCGACATCGAGCAGCGCTGCCCAGCGTCAGTGACATCGATACGTGTGATAGCGGATGGTTTAAAAGCTTGTACCGCTTGTTACCACGCCAGTGGGCACGGAAGCTCAAACAGGATGAAGGACTCACGGTTCATCGTTTTTGTCATGCAGGTTGGTCATCCCCTTCTTTTGCCTAGCAAATGTTACAAGTCAGATGATCCGTTTTTGATTGTGCTTCCGTGCCCAGAAGCGCTGATTGTACCTCTTTCTTTTCTGCTATTGCTTTGCGGTGATATTGAAGAAAATCCAGGGCCTGATAAAGCCATGGCGGAATTGCTTCAGATGGTCAAAGATACAAACGAACGTTGTATCCGAATTGAGGCTAACCAATCCAATATGTCACAGACAATAGCGGAACTTAAGGTTTCCCACGAGACAGTTTCTGCCGCTGTCACCGACATCAACGTGCGGTTGCAGATTGCAGAAAATAATATTGGCACTCTTCAGAATTTACAGCAAGAACTAGCTAACGCACGCGAGTCGCTAAGTCACGTAGAACAAGAAGCAGCTGAGTTGCGTGCCCGTCTTGACGAAGCCGAAGACAGGTCCCGAAGGGACAACCTGTTATTTTACGGTAATCGGACGCAGAAACTGAGAATTCTCGTCAGTCCGAAGAAAAAGTTATCGCTATGGCTTGTGACAAACTGGGAACTCGCCTAACGTCTGATGACATAGTTCGTGCGCACAGAATAGGTAAATATGTACAGGGCAAAGATCGACCCCTCATTGCCAAATTTTCCAGCTACAAGTCAAAAGAACTTCTCTTATCTAAACGATCCGAACTGAAGGATAGTGGCACAAGCATGACCGAAGATTTTTCTGCATCAACTCGCTACGCTCGTAAAAAGTTGGTGGAATTCGGCCTTAGCTTAAACACAACTTTCAAACTGCGGTACAAAAGGCTGTATGCAAATAATAAGAGAATTCTGTTTACCAAACTTCCTTGCAACCCCCAACTGTCTCACCAAATGCCGGTGCTGCTTCCTCGAGGGCGACCAGATCAGGCCGCATCTACTCTTCCGCGAACTAGGATCACGCGAGGGGTGGCGGCATACCGTCAGAACTATCTATTCTGTTCACCAACATTCGCAGTCTCGTTCCGAAGAGAGACAGTCTGAGCGCTTTAATCAATGACACAGATGCTGATATAATCTTATTAACTGAAACTTGGTAATCTAATAAAATTGCAAACAGTGAACTTTTTCGGTGCCAGAAAGAATTCAATGTGTATCGTTGTGACCGAAATGAGAGAATAGGTGGCGGTGTCCTCATTGCTGTGAATGATTGCATTGACTGTGCTCTTTTGAATATATCAACCAATTTAGAAATGGTGTGGTGCTGCTTAACCATTAGTTTTAGAAAGATCGTTTTTGGAATTTGTTGCCGCCCGCCTGACTCAAACAGCTGTTTTTGCGAAGATCTTCATGACAGTTTAAACCAAGTACTGGTGCGATTACCCGGTACACCAGTTTTCCTTCTGGGCGATTTCAACTTCCCTTCAATTCAATGGACTCATTTTTGTCCGCTTGCAAAGCCGGCTTCCGCTGAAACTACTAGCTTTCTTAACACTTGCTTAGATTTCAATCTATCTCAACTGGTTCATCATCCTACACGTGTTTCTTCTACCACATCTTCTTTACTTGATTTGATACTAACGTCATCACCTGATATTACATCCCCAGTGATCCACTTGCCCGGACTCAGTGATCATGACCTGTTGCACTTTTCTGTTTCCGTACCAGCCTCTAAAAGGAACAAGCGCCTGAAACTTATCAGAGATTATAATAGAGCTGACTTTGCCGCTATCAATGCCGATCTTTCTTCTTTTCTCGACAGCATCTTATTAAATCCTAATGCATCAGTCCATGACCTATGGGCATCTTTTAAAAGTAAAGCGTTACACCTAATAAAAGCATACATTCCCCTAAGGAAAGTCTATCAATCATCTAACGCGCCATGGTACACAAGACACCTTAACCGTTTATCAAACACCAAAGGTAGGCGTTTCCGAGCAGCGAAAAAATCCCCGACTGCTGACAAATGGTCCGCTTACGCCATTGCAGCAAAAGAATACACCAGAGCTTTGAAGGAAGCAAAATTTAATTTCTTTAACACCACCCTCCCATCGTTACTTAAAACAAACCCAAAGCGCTTTTGGAATGTCGTGAAAAGCCACGATACTCAAACTATAACCCTCACTAACGAATCAGGGGATGTAATACCAAGCAGTCATTGTGCTTCTGTACTTAACCTTGCTTTCACCCATTCATTTAGCTCCGCATCCTCTAGCAGCTTTCCCCCATTCAATTCCCCTAATTTATTTCCAACGGACCCGTTCATATTTGATTCATCTGGTATACACTCGATTATTAACAATCTAAAAAGATCTTCGTGCGGCATTGATGGTATTACGTCCAAATTCTTGCAGGGCACTGCAGAATATAGTTCCATTATCCTAAGCATAATTTTCACGAACTCCCTTAACAATAGCTCTTTACCGAAGGACTGGAAAACAGGCAAGGTGGTTCCTCTTCACAACTCCGGTGACAAACATAACCCCTCCAACTATAGACCTATTTCATTGACATCAGTTCCATGTAAAATCTTTGAACACGTCATTTTCTCACATCTCGCTAACTTCTTGGAATCAAATAATTTTTTTTCATAGCAGTCAGCATGGGTTCCGAAAGTCCTTTTCTTGCGAAACTCAATTATTAACATTCTGCAATGATCTTAATAGATTTCTGGACAGTGGCTTTATTATCGACTGTATATTTCTGGATGTTTCGAAAGCATTTGACAGAATTAACCACCACCTACTCTTATTAAAACTCGGCAGACTAAACATTGATCCTTTGGTTTTAAACTGGATTCGAGAGTTTCTTTCTAACCGCACGCAGTATGTTACCACTAATGACAGTGACTCTTCTGAGGTACCAGTCGGTTCAGGGGTACCTCAAGGATCCATTTTAGCACCGTTGCTTTTCTTAATTTACATCAATGACCTTCCTAATCAAATCTTAAGTTCCATCTGTTTATTTGCTGACGATTGTGTCATATACCACAAGATCGAAAGCAGTAACGATACAATAACACTCCAGCATGATCTGAAAACATTGTAAACTGGTGCGCGATCTGGCTAATGGAACTCAACACTTCAAAATGTAAAACAATGAGAATCTCTCGAAATCAGTCAACTTGCTCCACTTACGTACTTAATAATACTCCACTTGACCAGGTTAATTCATACAAATATCTTGGCGTGCATATTACTAACAATCTCACATGGAATCAACACATTGAATACATTACATCGAAAGCTAACCGCGTTCTTGGCTATCTCAAACGTAACTTTTCTCTAGCCCCAGCACCTCTAAAAAAACAACTCTACATCACAAATGTCAGGCCTATCCTCGAATATGCATGTTTAATATGGGACCCAGGATATGCCACTCTAATAAAAATCCTTGAAAGCGTACAAAATCGTTCTGTCCGTTTTATACTTAACAATTATAATCGTACTGCTAGCGTTACTTATATGAAGATTGCGCTTAACCTTCCCCTTCTTTCTACCCGTAGAAAACTATCACGTCTTTCCCTTTTTCACAAAATCTACTATCATAACCAGATACTTAAGTCACGTTTCATTACACCAGCGTCCTATATCTCCCCACATGTGGATCACCGTTTCAAAGTTCATGTACCTTCGCAGCGCACAGTCACCTACTCATATTCATTCCTGCCAAGGACCTGTCACGACTGGAACCACCTGCCTGCGTCTTTAGTTGCTATCACCGACACCGATCATTTTCGCAAAGCACTAACAAATATTTCAGAAAGTGAGTTTATTCCTATATGAATACTTTTTTTTGTTAGGTTTTGTTCCTTACTTCCTTTTCTTTCGCATACTGTAAGCTATCTGTTTTTGTTTATCTATTTTGTTCAGTTGCCATATTACTCATTTGTCTCTATTTTGCCGATGCAATTATGTTCTTCATCTTGTTTGTATTTCATTTATATAATGATGTGCAAAAGCCCCTCCCCTCTATAACGCTTCTTGTAAGCCCTGACGGTACAAATAAATAAATAAATAAATAAATAAATAAATAAATAAATAAATAAATAATGTGGTATAGCCTATGTATAGGTATAAAACAGTGCATCGCCAGAAAATGCTGGCATGCATTTCTGCTAATTCTCGTCGTCGACCTACTTTTGTTCAAGGTTGCACGTAGCACTACATAAAGAGGTTTGCACTAGGGGTTACATACAAAATGAAACGTGCGTGATAAAGAGTAAATAACAGCCTTAAAACTATTTCTCTTTTGAAACAAAGTACAAGGAAGCCCAAGTAAACAAATAAGCACATCATAAAGATTTATATACAAGGAACCAGAGGCGTACCTTCCCTACCGAGGCGGACTACTGAACGAAGAATGTCGTCATCGTATATCTTATATCGGTCCTTCGGGATGATCTTGCATGGCGTCTGTTCCTGCACCATGAAGAGTGTTAGACATTTTGTACCGACTTGTTACCGAGGCAAGAGCACACTAGTATCAAAGTACAATAGAGGTCTTGAGAGTTTCGCAAACATTTTGAGGACACGGTATTTCCGATTTATCATCAACCGCAATATGCCAACCGTTGGACAAATGTTCATGTCTAGTATTCCTGGCCATGCGCAAGCTCTAGCCGACCTTATAGCCCCAGTAGCAGAAGGCGTCAGGTCTATGCGGGTCCGATACAGGCAATAAGGGCAAGGGGCTCCCCTCAATAAACCTACGTGGGCCTCACGTGGGAATAGTGCTGGTAAAAAACAATTTGTCTGCCCGTTTTATGCTTGCGTGGGCCCTCATCGGCTATGCTTGGGCTAAAATATAACGGACAGACAACTCGAATCCCTAAAAAGGTACAAGCGGGCAAATATACGGGCTATATATTGGTCAAGTGAAGGATTCTGTGTGGAAAGATTCTTGCATGCCCGCCTTCATCCTACATGACGCCTGAATAGAAAATGCAAGGGCTACGTTATCGGCTTCAAGTGGCAAAGCATAGGCATGAACACATTTTGGGCTATCGGTACAACATCTGCGATAATTCGACAATGACATGAATATAGATACAGTTCGTAATCCCACATTTTGCCCGCCATTATCCTACGTCAGGTATGCTATGATTAGACATGGGCTTCACGCAGTTCATATGAATGAACAATGTGGGTATAGACGCGGGCATCCCCTATTAAGGCAACCCGTACAGCCCCCTGACGGAGCCAAAAGGGCTATGTGCGGGCAAAGAGCTAGCATTACCGCCTGCAGCCTGCATGAGACCTGTGTAGAGAGCACAGGGGCTGAACTTTGGCTTCACGATGGCGAAGAGTAGGCACGCAGTTTGGGCTGTTCTGAGCAACATCTGGGATAGTTGTCCCGCAGGGGCTGGGGACGGGCACAATTATATTGTCTCTAGGTCCTAGGACACTTGGTCAATACCTATAGCATCCAGCCGGACCCCGACAAAATTCGCGCTGTGAGCGATTTTCCTATACCGAAACCTAGCAGTGGCGTGCGTAGCTTCCTCGGACTTTGCTCATATTTCCGGCGATTTGTACTAAACTTCGCGGAAATCGCCCGTCCACTCTCGCAGCTTCTGAAAATAGGGGCCTCCCTTTCCTGGGGCCACGAACAATCGGCCGCCTTCGTCGCTCTTATTGCCCACCTCACCGGTCCGCCAGTGTTTCCTATTGCAAAAACCAGCGTCTCCAGTGTAAAACCAGTAAGATTTTCGCGCTGGTTTTGCACTGGAGCTGCTGGGCACGCTGGAGGTCTGTGATATTCACTGGAGCAGTAACTGGAAGACACTGGCTGTACTGGTGCGATGGGAGAAAAACGCTGGGATTCGCCTTTTGACGCTGGGTGTGTCGCTGGCATCCGCGATGCACTGGGAGAAGCGCTGTATGTGCGCTGGGGCCGCAATGGTCCCAGTGCCCCAGTAGAGCCGGTGCAGCCTGCGGCGTCAGCCGGAGTAGCATCCCTCAGGAGCCAACAGGGCCACAGCGTACTCGCAATCGACCATCTTGGCGCATATGAAAAATATGGTTCAGGCAAGCGCTTTTTGGTGCGAAGTCGTAGCGCATTTGTAAGAAAACAAAGGCAGTATCTTTTGTCGAGTTTCCATGTTTAGATAGGTCGTTTCGAGCGTTTCGAGAGAGACCACAACCGCCGCGCCTCTATCTCATGACACACTGTCGATTAACGCACAACTAAAGCTGGAATTGAATAATGTGGGCTACCATGCATAACCAACGTCACAGCTGATCTTAAGGACACTCTAACACAATGATTACTGCCAAAATGTTCAATGCGGGCTCAATCGCAGGCGAGCGTAACCTGCACCACGGCCCAGTATAAACAGCAGAAAGAAAAACTAAAACGAGGAAGAGAGTAGTTTACCGAGCGAAGGGCCCATGAGAGAAAAACCAACAACATACAGCGCTTGTAATGCATAATATTTGGCGAGTTTCTCAAGCTTTTGCGCTCCTTCGCGTATGGAGCAGCCGAGCCCTGGGTCATCGCAACGCTTCCCGCAATGTTTACATACAAATAAGGTTTAGTACGTTACACGCAATATTGGGTCATCGCTGCAGCGCTTTCCGGTATTGAAACTTGGTCGTACTTTTTTCCTTGAAGGTTTGTACTAAAGCTCCGTGTTAAGTGAAAATTACGCCTACAGTAGCAGAGCACTACCGAAGAGCAGGCGTTGGTAAATTTGCCAGCGATGTCAAACTCCACATGTTAAAATGATTCCAGTGCACAAAATAGCGCGCATAGGCACGCAGAACATTAGTTGCAAGGCGTGAGAGCACACAGCAAGCTCTAATATTTAAGAAGTTGTAATTGTTAGAGCTGTAGCAATGGCCTGTAGACTGCGAAACATGACGTCCCAAACCTTATAAATGCGGGTCATGACATAAAATGCAGAAATGTTTCAAGGATATCCGTTTCTCGGCGTGGTCGAGCACTTCTACTTCCGCCACCGGCGTGTACGGACGCAGAAGCATGAGCTCCGGCGGAGCGGCGTTTCCGGCCCAGGCCGGCCGCGGAAACAGGTTTTTTGACGCTTCGGCTGACGAGTATCAGGTGATTCTGCCAAGTTTGCCAACCGGGCGCATTGTGCTTAATACTGTTTTCATGCATGCTGATGTGAAGGCTCGACCGTACCGAGTTGAAGACTTCAGGGACGCGTTGGTTCGTCTTGGATTGCTCCCAGAGGTGGTCGCCCTGGGGGCGTACCAAATGAACCACGTTTGGGCAGTGACGTTTAAAGACGCCGAGGCCACACGTAAGCTGCTCGCTGTCAGTGATGTAAAAGTGAAGGACCATCGCTGTGTAATCGTCGACCCCAACGACCAGGGCGTCCGGTTAAAGATTCACTGGCTGTTGCATGGCGTTCCTGACGAAGACGTGCGAACCGCACTGTTGCCGTATGGGACGGTGTCTGACATCGCAAGGGAAAGGTGGCGCGCACAAGGCGTCACCGACAAAGGGTCAACCACGCGCACCGTGTCCCTAAAGCTGAAGACAGGGGTGAAAATTGACGACATCCCACACCAGCTGCGAGTTGCCGGTGAGCCAGCGCTCGTCGTCGTTCCGGGCAGGGCTCCCCTGTGCCTTCGCTGCAAGACGACGGGTCACATCCGGAAGGAGTGCCAGGTTCCGCGCTGCGCTCGTTGTCGTCGTTTCGGCCACGACGAACCGCAGTGTGTAAAGACGTATGCAAACGTCGCAGGGCCCGTGAGGAACGAGGACATGTCGGAACACCTCATGGACGAGGCGGATGCGGAAGAAGCAGCTAAGGAGACAGGCACCAGCTCAGCAGAAACAACGGTCACTCCCCCCTCCCCAAACGCGGACGAGGTCAAGGAGCAGGGTGTCAAGAATTTGCAAGCGTGTTCCGTCGGCGTCGCGGCCGCTAAGGTGTCCAGCAGCAGCAACTCAACTGGGGACACGGAGGTCAGTCAAACACAGTATTCATTCACGAGACAGACAGCATGGTCGAATCTGAGGCAGCGAACTCGGCAGCGGTAGCGAAGCGGACACACGACGACACGGAGGACCGAACACCAGGTCACGAGAACGCAAACGTCGAAGGACCGCCGACAAAGACTTCCGCGGCGGTACGGCGGGCGTCCTATCGGCTTAGGCCGAACTTGTTAGAGAAAAGAGGGGGGGCTGCACCGCTCCCACCTCAGACTTAACACCTGCCACCATGGAGGGGTGCTCGGCCACAGACATCACTAAATGTATGACCATGCTCCCGGGTATTCGTTCATCAGCAATGATTTGTCTTGACAAAGCCATTAGATTCGCGACTATTAATGTTCGAGGGCTCGCAGCAAGGCGCAAGCAAAATCAACTGTTTCGTTTGGTTAGCGAGCTGGAGCTAGACGTCATCGCGATTCAGGAAACTAAAGTTGATGGTGAAGAAGAAACCGGGAGAATGGTTAGCCTTTTTACTTCAAGATACAATGCCGTTGTAAGTCATGCAGTTGGAGCAGTGGCTGGTTGTGTGCTGTTTGTGCGTCAGTGCCTTGGTGTCACAATTCAAGCTGTCACGACGTGTGAGTATGGCCGCTTCGTTGTTTGCGATCTCGTGCTGTATTCATACGAATGGCCCATCATTTGTGTTTATGCACCGAACAGCGTTGGCGAAAGGCGCGATTTCTTTGAAGGTATTCGTCAGTATTGCAACTCTGAAAGGCTAACTGTGATAACGGGAGACTTCAATTGTGTACTCTCCGCATCAGATAAAACGAGTAGAAGACCGCATAGTGATGCCAGCACCTGTGTTCTCGCAGAATTGGTAAATGAGTTTAACCTTGTTGATGTGGCTGGATGTCTGGATAGTGGACGAGCTGCTCAGTTCACTCATTTCCAGGCTTCTAGCCACGCTCGACTCGATAGGATGTACATATCTCTTGATCTGGTGCCTGTATGCCACGAATACCACGTTAAGCCAGTATCGTTCAGCGATCACTGATTGGTCACCGTCACTATCGCTGGGAACAAAACTAAAAGTCAAGGATTTGACTGGCAAATGTAGAAGTTAAACTCAAAATTATTATCTGATGACAGTTTCCAAGCCGACGTTGAAAGGCATATAGCAAATATGAATGACAAAGGCGTAACAAAGTTGGGGGCTAAATGGGAGGTTTTTAAACAGAATGTCAAAATGACAGCATTGGAAAGATCGAGCGCTATAGCCAGACAAGAAAGGGCCGAAGAAAGGTCCCTTCACGTGAATCTACAGCGTCTAATCGATGTGGAAAGCAATAACCCCGGTTTGTTCATAGACGACATACGAGTCCTTAAGGGCAAGCTTGAACTACTCGACGCTGACCGATCCCCGCCGGGGTGGCGCAGTGGTTACGGCGCTCGACTACTGTTCCCAAGGACGCGGGATCGAATCCCGGCCTCGGCGGCCGCTTTTCGATGGAGGCGAAAAGCAAGGCGCCCGTGTGCTGTGCGATGTCAGCGCACGTTAAAGAACCCCAGGTGGTCGAAATTTCCGGAGCCCTCCACTACGGCGTCTCTCATAGCCTGAGTTGCTTTGGGACGTTAAACTCCACAAACCAACCAAACCAACCAACGCTGACCGATATCGTGGTGCCCGAGCCGAACGGCTAATAAGGGGGGAAGGTCCGACAAAAAGGGCGTTAGGCACAGAAAAGTGGCACGCTCGAAGGAATCAGATATATGAAATTGAATACCAAGGGACCATTACCAACGAAAAGAAAGAAATCCAGCAAGCTTTCTTCGAGCATTATCGTCAGCAGTTCGCACGGCGTGCAGTTGATATCGAGAGTTTCAAGAGAGTTTATTTACCTTTAATGCCACAACTCGACGAAAAGACGACACGTGTGCTAGAGACCCCCATCACGGAGGACGAAGTGAAATGCGCTATTGGGAATTTGAACCCCGGCAAATCGCCTGGGCCTGATGGACTTAGCGCCGCATTTTATAAAGCTTTCCAGGATTTTCTCTCGCCGGTACTGGAAAAAGTGTATAATGAAGCATATGAGCTTAATGTGCTGCCGCCGTCCTTTGCATCTTCTCATACTGTGGTAATTCCCAAAACGGAGGACCGAGGTCAATTACGCAGTGTTACCTCTTACCGGCCGATTAGTTTAACCACTGTCGACTATAAAATTTTTATGAAAATACTAGCTAAAGGCTGCAAACAGTTATTAAAGATATTGTTGAAGACCACCAAACATGCGGTATTAAAGACAGGTCCATTTTTACGAACATTCACATCGCGAGGGCCATTCTTGAATGTTGCGATGCTGGTGGACTTGGAGTAGCAATGCTCCAAATAGATCTTGAAAACGCTTTTGATAGAGTGCCCCACTACTTGCTTTTGTGTATATTAGACTATGTCAAGGTCGGATGCGTCATCTGAGAAGGAGTGGCCATGGCTTACAGTGCTTGTACAACTAGGCTAATTGTGAACAAATCTGTCGGTGACGGTATTGTTGTCCAACGTTCAGTTCGTCAAGGTTGCCCCCTTTCACCTCTTCTCTTTTGTATCTATCTTGAACCTTCATGTTTAAACATTATCAAGCATGAGAAAATGCGGGGATTCAAGCTGCATCAAGCAGAAGTGAAGCTTTTGGCTTATGCCGATGATGTCGCGATGTTTTGTGTAGACTACGAAAGCATCGTAGAAGTTGTGAAAACTGTAAAAGATTTTTGCGCTGTAAGCGGCAGTGCTGTTAACTGGGGCAAGTGCCTGGGCTTCTGGCACGGTGACTGGCCAGCGACCCCAGGCATTTTTGCTAACATGAAATCTGTTACCAACCCTGTCAGCTACCTTGGTGCCCCTCTTGAATCGTATCGGGACAGTGACCCATACTGGAAAAACCAAGTCGGTAAATTGAAAGATAGAGTGGACAAATGGAATGGATGGCAGTGGTCGGTATTTGCTAAGGCCACGATTTGTAATTTGTTTTTAGTAACAAAAGTTTGGTATGTGCTTCAAGTGTTATATTGTTCTAGAGCTAATGTCCAAAAGATGCATCGTATCTTTGCCGTCTTTGTGTGGGGGTCTTCGTGGGAACGGATAAGTCGGACAAATCTCTTCCGCCGGGTGAAGGACGGCGGGCTTGGTTTGGCACATCTGTTTCTGCGCCAGTTAGTCAATCGTTTCATGTTTTTGAGGAATGTGAAAAATCCATTTCTTCGCACGGTCTGTAAGTTACGCCTGGGTCAAGCTCTCCCGGGAATTGTCGTTTCTTCTGACCGCATGTCAGGAGGTGTCCACGGGTATCTAAGGGAAGTTGTCTTGGCGTACAGGTTCTTGATGGTGCGGTTTACTTTAGACTATTTGTGGAGTGTAAACCGGAAAAAAACTGTATAAAGACTTGTGCGATGTGGTGCTTCCAGAACCGTTGTACAGAGCTGTGTACTCGTCCACAGGGGGCAAAAATGTTCTTAAAAGAGTGAAGAGGATGATGGTGCCGGCAGGGGTGAAAACGTTCTTTTTTAAGCTGCACACTGGAACATTGGAGGTAAAGAAATGGAAGGAACAGAAAGGCTTTTTGCACCCTGGGGTGTCCACTGCATAATATGGAGGAAAGAGGAGACGATTGAACACGTGTTTCTCGAATGCTGGGATGCCGTATTTTTATGTGACGTGCTCCAGAGGACGCTTAAAAAGGAACTACCCATAAGCCCACATGGTATCCGATTCTTGCCAGTAGAAGCGAACAATGATACACCATTGGATCTTTTGATGGTACTGGCTCTCCACAGCATATGGAAAAGCAGAATGGCTGTAGAGCACGGTGACGTCGATGCACGTTCAGCGAGACAGCTCTTTAGAGAGAGCATACGGGCATATGTGGACGAACAGAAAGCTTTAAAACTAGAGCCAGAATGGTTAGTTTTGAAGGGTTGTCACATTTGAGGGATTTTTAATCCAACAACTTCAGCTAAGGAAGGCTGAAGCTTTAAGTCAATGTTTGATCTTTTATTTTGTCATGTTATTGATGTCACATGTCTTTTTTTCTGTACGTCCTCGGTCAGGAAATAAAGAAAAAAAAAGAAAAACTCGGCGTGGCCGAGTTGTTAGCGTGCTGAGCTAGTGATTGATATGCGCCTAGGGACTGAGTTCGAGGCGCGCTTGGTGCACTAATTTTTTTTTCTTTTTTTTTACTTTTTTTATGTTCTTTATGTACCTAGCTTGTTTCGTTACTTTTTACTTTTTAATTTTTATCCCACGCCTTTTTTATCCGGGCGAACAGTGCCACCAGTGCGGAGCGTCCCAGTATGCCGCGTCCCACTGAGCCCAGTTTATAGCGTCATACTGGGACCATAATCAGGTATGGCGCTGGGGCGCTGGGACCCAGTGGCACTGATTTTTGCAATAGGGTTGGCTCACTTCAATCCGTAAGCGCCCAAAGAAGTACGCACAGACGGAAGTGGTCATGAAATTGGTGCCCTTCTCGCACAACATCAGCTCGGTTCTCCTCGCGTCATCCCCTATGCCATCCGACTCCTCTCTGCCGCGAACAATATTATTCCATCAGTGAACGTGAGTGCTTAGCCCCAGTTTGGGCCATTACGAAGTTCCGCCCTCACTTGTATGGGTGGCCATTCACAGTAGTCACTGACCACCACGCATTGTGTTAGCTTTCCACACTCGAAGACCCTACTGGCCGCCTTGGACATTGGGCCTTGCGCCTTCAGTACACTTTTTCAGCAGCAAGTCTGGCCAGTTGCATTGAGACGCCGAATGCCTGTCCCGTCATCCAGTCAATACGTCAAGCCAAATGAATGTGACAATGACGCTTGCGTGCTCTCTATTTCTGACTTTCCAATGTTCGCTCGGAGCAACGCCAGGACCATAAGCTTTGCAGAATTATCAATCACCTCAGCGCCGATCGCCATGAACCTTCCCCTTGTTTGTTTGTGCTCCACGACCGTATCCTATACCGGCACAAAATGCGACCTGATGGCCCCTACCTTCCACTTGTAGTCCCTCAGCACCTACGCACGTCCTTCCTTGAACAGCTTCACGACGTTCCCACGGCGGGTCATCTAGGCGTCTCTTGCACATACGACAGTGTGCGCCGTCGGTTCATTTGGCCAGGCCTATGTCGCGCAGTCCGCCGCTACGTGGCTGCTTTTGACGCTGTCAACATCAGAAAAAGCCATCAGTTTTACCAACTGGACTTCTGCAGCCGATCGACATCCCCATAGACCCATTTTCTCGAGTGGGTCTCGATCTTCTAGGGCCTTTTCCACTGTTCGCATCGGGGAACAAACGGATTGCGGTGGCCATTGATTACATCACACGCTACGCGGCCACACGAGCAATACCAAACAGTATCGCAAATGATGTCGCCGCTTTTCTTCTCAACGACGTTACACTCATCCATGAAGCTCCACGCCAACTACTCACGAACCGTGGTCGTTGCTTTCTTGCGCGTATAGTCGACGAGATCCTACGATTGTGCAACGTTCGTCATTCTTTCACGACTGTCTACCATCCACAGACGAATGGGCTTACTGAACGCCTTAACCGGACACTAACTGACATGCTGTCTATGTACGTTTCTGATGACCACCGCGACTGGGACATAACGCTGCCATTTGTGACATTTGCATGCAATACGTCGCGTCACGACACTACCGGCTACTCCCCTTCTATCTCCTACACGGCCGTGAACCTCTGCTTTCTTTTGACAGCCTGCTCCTTTCTGTCGCCACTGCCAGCTCATATGTTCGTGACGCCATAGCCCGAACTTATGCTGGCCGCGTTGTTGCTCGCACCCGACCTGCAGCCTCCCACCGCTCCCAGAAACGTCGCCATAATTCCTGTCATTATAACACCCAGTATTTTTGCGGGTCCCATTGGACCCCAGCTCGCAGCGTTGGCCTCTCCGAAAAACTGTTACACGGTTATACAGGACCCTGCCACATTTTACAAGTGACTCCAGTGACATACGAAATCGCACCCTTGCAACCCGCTACGCGTACCTCTACACCACGTGCGGAGACGGTCCATGTTGCACGCCTCAAGCCGCGCTACATGGACCCTGCTTTGGACGCTAGCACGCACCGGGACGGTGCTTTTCAGCCGGCGGGGTAGTGTTACATTAGGCGTTGCATGCACTGATATCTGCGTAAGGAAGGAAGAAGAATGTCGTGAGGTTTGGTGAAGACGTTCGAGCAGTGTCGGTTGGAGCCCGGTTGACGCTGCTGTGTTTCTGTGTGTTGTGTGCAGTGTCAGCTTGTACTAATCTCTTGGCCGTACCTTGCCACGTATCAATATTATTCGCCACCGATAGAGGAGCCATGTTTGTGGGCAAAACATACATATATATATATATATATATATATATATATATATATATATATATATATATATATATATATATATATATATATATATATATATACCTTGACATTCCTTGACAAAGGCCGGACTCCGGCCAAAACGTCGGATTAAAGTGTTGTTTTTTCACCCTGTGTCACCTACTTCAAGTTTATGACCTACCGGACCCATTAGAGCTTCAGCCCCCTCGCTATATATATATAGGAGAAATAAGGTGGTCGTTATTATAGGATTTAAAGGAGCCAGCAGTGTACGAGTCTAATGCAAACGTTGAGGATATTTTTTTATATTTTGTTGTTGGTATTGACAAGAATTAGTTGTATGATGATTTTTAGGATAAAGAATATTAAATGCAAACCGGAAGGAAAGACAACCCGCCGATGGTGGGCGCGTTGATACGTATTTTAACCGCAACCTTTTCACACTCAGAGCACACGCTCACTCACTCACTCACTCACTCACTCACTCACTCACTCACTCACTCACTCTTTCACTCACTCACTCACTCACCACGCACAGACATATGCATGTATGCGCACACGTAAGCTTGTAAAGGACTAAATCATGTCATTTTAGACGGCCGCGGATTACGATTGCCATGGATGGCGCGGAGAGGTGCGTGTTGTGCTGGCGCTTGATCTTCGATGGTTCGTGTAGGATTGAAAACAGCGCGAACGCTAGGAGTAGCTCGCTTACTAAGTGCGAAGCGAAAGCCCGCTTGCCGCTAAGCAAAAAATTGAAGGGTGAATGAGGGGCTCGTTATGGCACAATTATATAGTTTAAAATAAAAAGCGCGTGTCAGCTAAGCGATGCCTGTCGCTACACAATTAAGGCAGCCATTTGTGGCATTGTAGGTATTCGAACGACTATAGTTATAATGGACGAACGTTTATGAGTACTCCTCGAGAGCGTTATCTAAGCATGCATATATATATATATATATATATATATATATATATATATATAGAGAGAGAGAGAGAGAGAGAGAGAGAGAGAGAGAAAGAGAGAGAGAGAGAGTTTATTCATGTCGAGACGCAACTCCAACAGCGGACTTGTGGCATGGTCATGGCCTGCTTCAGTCATTGTGCGGAAAGACTCATTAGTGCGGCTTACAAACCCAATACACACGGATATGTTTCTTTCCGCTCGACCCTTTCATCGTTTTGAGTACAGCGATCGGAGCCATAGTAGCCACGGTGTCCCTTTATGCACTTGACATATGAGCGTACAGGAGGATAGCATATGATAGCAGCGAAAAAGAGTGGCACACACCATCAATGACCACACCAGAGGCCTCCAGGCTTTTCATTTCATCTATAAATGGCCTGAGAAACTGTTCAATATTAGATTTTTTCGGCAGTAAATGGAGACAACAAAGGGCCTACTGTCAACTGCATTCGCAATTTCACAAAGCAAAACCCAGAAGTTCATCGAAAAGCTTTTTAATATAGGCAGTCCATAAATGTTGATGTGTAAATTCACTTTGGCGCCTGTAAGAACTCGAAGACCTTTTTAAACTCTTTCAATCAATTGATCTCTCAAGCCGAAATGTATGCTATTGTTCTGCACATTCGCTCTCCTCTCGGTATTGAGTAAAGTGCGAGCGTCACGAGGCACTGAATGGCCCAGTCGTTGCAAAAGCAAGCACAGGTCATTTATCGCCACATGTGTGAGAGAGTGTCTGCGAGCTATTTATGGTAGCTCTCGAGCAGAGACAACGACCGCCGCGCCTTGATCTTATGACACACTGACGATTAACGCACTACTAAAGCTGGAATTGAATAATGTGGGCTACCATGCATAACCAACTTCACAGCTGATCTTAAGGGCACTCTAACACAATGATTACTGCCAAAATGTTCAATGCGGGATAAATCGCTGGCGAGAGTAGTCTGCACCACGGCCCAGTATAAACAGCAGAAAGGAAAACTAAAACGAGGAAGAGAGTAGTTTACCGAGCGATGGACCCATGAGAGAAAAACCAACAACATACAGCACTTGTAACGCATAATATTTGGCGTGTTTCTCAAGCTTTTGCGCTCCTTCTTACTCTGCGTATCAAGCAGCCGAGCCCTCGGTCATCGCAAAATAAGGTTTAGTTACACGCAATTAGGGTCATCGCTGCGGCGCTTGCCGGTATTGAAGCTTGGTCGCACGTTTTTCCTTGAAGGCTTCGACTAAAGCTCCGCGTTCAGCGAAAATTACGCTCACGGTAGCAGAGCACCACCCAAGAGCAGGCGTTGGTAAATTTGCCAGCGATGTCAAATTCCACATGTTAAAATGATTCCAGTGCACAAAATAGCGTACATAGGCACCCAGAACATTAATTGCAAGTCGTGAGAGCAGACAGCAAGCTAAAATAATCAAGAAGTTGCTATTGTTAGAGCGGTAGCAATGGCCTGTAGACTGCAAAACACGAAGTCCCAACCTTATAAATGCGGGTCATGACATAAAATGCAGAAATATTTAAAGAAAACCGAGTTCTCGGCGTGGTCGAGTGGTTAGCGTGCTGAGCTAGTGATTGATATGTACCTAGGAACTTAGTTCGAGGCTTTTTGTTGGTGCACAAATTTTTTTTACTTTTTTTAGTTTTTTTTTCTGTACCTAACTTGTTTCGTTACTTTTTAATTTTTATCCCACGCCTTTTTTTTTCAGGCAAACAGTGCCGCCAGTGCGGAGCGTCCCAGTATGCCGCGTCCCAGCGCGCCCAGTTTCCAGCGTCATACTGAGACCATAATCGGGTATGGCGCTGGGGCGCTGGCACCCAGTGGCACTGGTTTTTGCAATAGGGAGCCCTCCAGTAGAAGCATTCATTCAATCTCAACTTTCATAAACGTCACACACAAAACCAGTACCCATACGGCGCCGACTCGCCCGCATGAGCAAGAGCCCACAGGTGGACGGTAGCGTCGAGCGACCGTGCACCGCGAGCGAGACATCCGAACCGCGTGAGCCAGAGAGCAGATCGCGGGAGCTGGCGCCGAAGTGAAGCGTGAAGTAGCGAGAACACACAGCAGCTCCGTGCTGACGTTGGGCTCTTTTCGTCATCAGGTTCGCTTCTTCCACGTTTCCAATAATTTCGGGCGTAAAACGGAGCCGGTGGGTGCAGGCAGGGCTTGCTCAAAATTTCACGCTATACAATTAATCCTGTTTTGTTACATGTCCAGGTTTTTGTTATATGCAGTTTTCGCGTGAAGACTCAAAAGAACAATGTAGAACAAAAACCAGATTAAGAACTGTTTGTAAGGGAATCCATCTTGAAAATGCTTACTTTAAGTCATTATTCTTCGAAGTTATAAAAGCCGTGAAATGTTTCGTGAACGCGATGAGGGCACGGCGCGACCGCGGCAAATGCAGCAACGGCAGCAGCCTCCTCCGCCGCGGATCGCATGGAGCATCTACGAGGAAGCAAGGAAAGGAGGGGAAGGAGAAATTATTCTGGGGGTACACCGGGCGTTCGCTCTGTCGCCTAGTGAGGAGGCGCCTGAGTCTTCAAACATGTGCCCTCTTGCCCACCAGCATTGCCCCAGAAACCGATTCTGCCTCGTGCCGCGGGCTCGCTCCGCTGTTCCTGCAAACAACCGCGTAACAGCAATGAATGCGCACTGCCATCCCCATGTTTTTTTTATTTGTGCTGTTATTTTTGCTGCTTGAAGTATTGTCACGTCGTGGTGACAAGGTCAATGACGCCAATGAAGAAACTGAAGAAACTCTTTATTGGGCTGACTTGAGCCCGCAAAAGAACTAAGCAACTAGGCGGTGGCGATAGCAACAAACGTGCTCGTCGATCGTAAAACAAATAATGCCCGTCGCACTCGTCAACACTCAATTCAACGCACAATTTAAAGGCTGCTCAGAACAATCTAGATAACGTCGCAAACTGCTATAGCACAACCTCAACATTGTAGAAGCATACGCGAGTGATCGGACTCTTCGAGACAGATCTCGGCGCATCGTTCACGACAAAGATGATAACGCGTCGTATCGCGACAACGTGCATGAACACGGGACACAGAACTGACAAGCGCGCCTAAATCATAATGACAAGGCCGCACCCCAGCAACCGCCGAACAGGAACAAATAAAGATATAAACATTTAGCGGCACTATTGTAGTGCCATGTTCCAAGAGCGAGAGCAGCGGAGACTGCTGCATTTGCCTCGTAGATGCGCCGTCGGCACTGAATAACGACACGTATCAACTTCGGCCGCTCGTTGCTATCAGACGCTCCTCTCACATCAGTTGGTGTTGTATCCTCCAGAAACTTATGGAACTCTGCTAAATTTCTATTAATTGAGTACAAGCTAGGAGACAAACGGCGCCGGGAGTTTATATCAAGGTCAGCCGTGAGAACGTTACATAGAGTTAGAAACACGCACATCAATTGGAGCAAAGTTGGGGGATAAGAAAATGTCGTAATTTCGAGCGATTAGCTACATGAAGGTTCGTTACACAGAATTGCAACTGTGTGCCTTTCCAAGGCGCAATCATTAAATGCCTGCCCAGATTTTAGCGCTTAAGAATCGGTTTTAAAAGCGCAACTTCGTACTAATTTTTATTTAGCATCTGAAAAAGCTGTTGAAATAACTATAGTGCGCAACTAAATAGGCGCACACAGTTCAGAAGCTAAACCTATTTGCTACCTTGCGTTGCTGCTTGATTTTGTGCATTTTTTCATCGCATTTTCAATTGCGAAGTAATGAAGGCTGGAGTTATAGTGGTTATTCAAGTTACGGGACGGGCGCCATTTTTTTTAGTGCAGAGCACAGCTAGCTTCAGCAATGCAAGCCGAACCAGATAACAATAATCTGATTAGATATGCCTGCAGCCATTTGCCGTGCTTCATGCGCTACAATATGGCCGCCACTGCAAAGTAGGTGTGTACTTTCTAATCCTAAGAAATGTTTTCGTGAAGAAAATGGAAGACGGTACAAACAGCCAACGAAAAAGACACTACACAGTGCGGAATTCACGTACACATCCGTATGTACCACGTGAATTTTTCCGCACTGTGCAGTATCTTTTTTGTTAGCGGTTTGTACCGTGAGCCAACTGGCTCAGAAACACGTCCTTCTGCAAGAATGGAAATACAATAATAATGCATTTATATTTATTGTAATGACGGAAATAAAACTATGCATAAGGTATATATAGCGGCAAAATTGAGCGGCATTAGGCAAAGACAAGGCAGCGTGTTCCACAGACATGTTCACAAAGTACGTTACATAGACTACGTTTTTCGAGAAATAATGTCTGGTAGGCTTGTATTTTTCGTAATTAATGAAAAGCTGGAGTCGGTCACAAACTAACACGTACGGTTTTCGGATAGGCTAGGTGTGCAGCCGAAACAGTGAGCACGTACCCTGCCGTTCGTAGAAGCCACCGACATCTTGCTCGCCGGGTGGGCAATTTATTCGTTACTTTTTTTAAACTCTGTTGTTTTGCTTACTTGTTATAAATGAAGCACGAAGGCAGAACCAGCGCTACTCTTACTTTAAATACCAAAACAATGTGACAGTTCATACAAAACAAAACTCCAACTTCCCGCACCTAAGAATATGTTTAGAATGTGCACTCTAAACTATTTCAGTCCCTAAAAATGCGTTATATACAGTCGAGACTACTTATAACAAATTTTGTGGTCACATGAATTCCATTCCTTGTATGCGTAGTTCTTTAAGTGGGCGCCCTATTTCAGTCAGGAAAAATACAGCTTGACAAAATGGGAATTTGATCCTTTAAAAAGTTGTCTGTGCACATCTCTTCTAAGCAGGTACAATCAAGGCGCTTTTTACGCTATTGGTATTGTTATAGATGATCATGAATATATTGACCATGAATATATTGAATTATTGCTATATTGAAATCTCAGAATATGCCCTTGAAAATCCGATGCAAATGTATATGAGTAATGTTTGCCTATATCGAACTCCCTTTCACGGGAACCTTCATCTATCTGACTGCGTTTTGTAGCCTTGCAAGGGGCTCTTCGCCTAGTGGTAGTGCACTGTCACTATCGTGCGCGGAGCGTTGGCCGCCTGCTGGCAGCGTTGATGTCGCTGGATGCGATGAACATCGAGTCCGATTCAAAGCGAAATCCGCTCTGGTACGACTGTTTTCAATGAAATACCATTGTCATGCAGGGAAGCTGGGGTTCGGCACGGTTTGTGCGTTGAAGCCAGCCTCGTTGACCGATGGCATGCGTTGGCGCTCCATGGCCCCTTCGCTTTTGAGGTAGTTATCTGACGGTTATAGTATACAGTTCACAAAATTAGACGCCAAGTAATAAGAAGTGGCTTTTCCCGAAGCACCGTCTGCACTGCCTTAAAGGTCAATCCCAACCCTCAATGCATCTGTGCCACGGGGCGCCCGACGCGAGCCGTGGCCCCTCGATCAGTTACTGTGAAATACTGAGTAGGCGCGCTCGCGCACGCAGAACGGCGCGTAGAGATGCGCCCCCCTTTTTAACGCCTGTCTCGAAGTGACGCTCGACGCCCGAGCATGCGCGCACGTGCACCTCACGACAAGGGACACGTATTACAACACAAAGCCCGCTTATAGCTTAGATACACAATAGCAATCTTTTCGGTCACGAAGAAGCTCAACTGTTAGGATGTTTTATATATCGAATTATCGATATGTTCAACTATTTTGCGATCCCCTTCGAGTTCGATATATCCGGGATCAAATTATTTGCGGAGACGAGACACTTCACGAACACGACAACAACGACACTATTGAGGCATCACCGCATATCTTATGGAAGCTGCCATTCAGCTCTCGGATTTAAAAAAAAAAGACAAGAACAATATTACCGGTGTTTAGTTTATAGTGGGCGTTTTCGACAGGGAAGCAGCAACTAAATTATATCTACGCAGATATTTGCAGAAATTATACTGTGCGTGTGGAGTCGGTATGCGCTGCCTCCACGCGGCGAAAAAGCAGAAGACGGAGATCCGACCAGAACGGCGACGCACGCCGCAGACCTGGTAGGTCAGCAAGGCACATCTCAATCATGACTATAATATTTATCATTTTTTTTACACTTTAAATGTGATTGTATTTGATCATCGGCCGTGTATGCAGTAAATACGCCTTCAACGTAGCTGACTTTTCAACCTAACTTATGGTAGGGTTAAACATTTCTTGTTTTTCTTAAAACGAGGGGCAGGGGGAAGAGGGGGGGATCCCGCGGCTTCGAAGATGATTTTGCTCTGACGAGAACGGCGAGTATTTCGAGAGGCCGCCGGGCCTTTATCCCCTTTCGTTATAACCGAGTGGGGACGCCGGGGTTCGTTTCATCCGAGAGAGAGGGAGTAAACTTTAATTGTTTAACGGAATAGCTTGGGTGCTTTCCTCTGTCCAGGATACCATAGGCCTGGGCTGTCTCCCGGGCCCTGCTGAGCAGGCTGCGCTGCTCAGAGAGACCCGTGTGGGCCAGCTCTGCCTCCATCTCCGCTTGGCTGAGCGCTCGAGCTTTATATTTCTGTAATTGCTCTTTGCAGTTCCATATCATGTGAAGGTTGTCCGAGACTTCACCGCATGCAGTGTATGTGTAATTTTTGAATTTTTCGGGCCAGATTTTGTAGTACTTTGCTAGGTTTGGGGAATGTCCTAGCCTTTATGTTCCTCCAGGTTACTGCCTCCTGTCTGCTGAGGTGTTTGTGCGGTTCTGCGTATCGTTTTCTTTCAAATTTTGTATTGAAATATTGTATTAGTTCCCCGTATATGAGAGGCGTTGAAGGCTCTGGGGCACCTGACGCAGGTGCCGGAAAGTATGCCCTCGGGCTATCCTGTCGGCAGCCTCGTTGCCGTCGATTCCCTTGGGTGCCGGTATCCACATGATTGTGTGCTTCATGTTGCCTGTCTTTTTTTCCTGCTCCATTATTCGGTGTGCCTGTTTGCATACTCGCCCCAGGAAGAAGGCACGACAGGCCATTTGGGAATCGCTGAGTATTATGTGTTTTCCACCTTGGCTGCTGGCGTGTTTAACTGCAAGAGCGATTGCAACTTCCTCTGCATCTTCTATGTAGTTATTGGTCTTGATCGATGAGCTGGTCACCTCTCTTCTGGTGGGGTCACCTGTGGCGGCTACCGCCACTTTTCTGCCCAGATATGGACTGGCGTCTACATAGAGTATGTCGCTATTGTTTCTGACTACGTTGTTTTGTATGTGGCGACTTATCGGTTTTCGTCTTTCGCTGTTGTGTAGGGGTCCATGTTTTGGGGAATTGGAAGGACCTGGTATTCAGCTCTGCTTTAGGGAGTGAGTGTTTCTCTTAGGGAGTTAGTTTTCTCGTCGACGGGTAGTCCCATGATGTTCAGTAGGTGTCTACCAGTCTGACTTTGTTCTAGTCTGCGTTCTTGGCAGGATTGCTTCTTTGTGTTTTTCGTAGGTGGCCGAGATTTCCCATTGCCATAACAGCCTCATTGGATGCATGACTTGGTAATCCGAGTGCTTTCCGAAACTGCGCATCAATTTTCTGTGATTCTGTTCTGGTGACGTTTTGGTACGGGAGGCTATAGGTCCAGCGGGCGAATATCATCGCCGTTATTATTCTGATCGCGTCCTTCTCTTTAACCCTCCGTTCCTGTTTGCTATTCTTCGAAGCATACCGCAGGCCTGACTGGTTGCCCGAGTTAGTAGCTTGATTGTATACCTAATATCCTCAAGGTTTTCACTTCTCTAATTTCTTAGTTTTGAAGTCGGATTTGAATCGGCTCTACCTTGAAGTTTTTCTTGTGGATTCTAATGAACTCGGATTTTTCAGGGGCGCATTTGAAGGCCGTTTCTTCTTGCAATTTCTTCAATGCCATCCAAGGCTCTTTGCAATTTGTCTTCCTTTTCTCTCTCTGATCCTGTCGTTGTTCACACCGTAATGTCGTCGGCGTAGAGTGCGTGACGAATTCCAGGTATGCTTTCCAATTTCCTCGCTATCGGCATCATGGCCAGATTAAAGAGAAAGGGCGAGATGATAGATCTCTGCGGGGTTCCTTTCGCGGTAGTTTCTCTTTCGTTGGTCCTGATACCGCCGACACTTATCAAGATGCAGTGCCATACAGTGCCCTACAGTTCTACTACATGGATGGAAGGACATTTTGGCAGTAGCAGCGGCCTAGTTCATAATCAGCGTACGCTAGTTATAACTGTGCCCGTTATATATGTGGGCTTAACTGCATATGTACTTATGAAAGGCCCGTGATCGACATTCACAAAAAAAAGAAAAAAAAACGTGTCGCAGTCGTCAAGTTGTCAAGGGACGAACGCACAGAAAGAGGGAAAAGGGCGAGAACAGCTTAAGTGCAGATCACTGGCGAAACTTGCCCCTAGCAGCAATCAAACTTGTTTTCAACTGCTCCATGCGCTAGTCTTCGAAAAGAGACGCACCTGAGTGTGCCTTGGCGGTAGTCGTGGTGGTGAAAACTAACAGAGAGCCAAAAAAGAAACTAAAATTATGATGCCGCCGTTCCGCGGGTGTTCTCTAATTGCGTGGCGGAACGCTTCCACTCTCGTTCTGGAGTAGGTGGAAGGTCCGGTGGTCCAAGGCGTCATGGAATAATTTCGTTGTATCTTCTTGCCTCAGTGTCCCAGCTAAGATACCACTAGAAAAGACCCCTTTAAAACATTTATACCCGTTGCTCACACTGCAAAAATAGTGCTCTCATAACTACAATCTTCCAACAATGATAAGACATGCCGTGGATACGATTTTGTTCAACTTCGTGTCTACAGTCTTTTCTCTCATTTCACATAATGGGGTATCTTCTGTATACTAATACGTGCGTGGGGTATAATAGACGCATAAGTTAAAAACGAGCATAGGAAAGCGCATGTACGCGAACGAGCACCTGCAAGAGGGAACGGCAAACAAGAGTCACTGGCATTCTCGAGTCATACCATGATGTTCTTCCAATTTTTCTATCGTCTTCTAAGTTGTACCAGATGGAGATATATGACATCAAAACGTGTTACAAAATGGGATTTTTAATGGAAACATAATTTGTTTGAAACGCGCCATGGCTAACAAATTATTAAAACTTAATTCTTCGTTTGAATTGGTGCTCCGGCACCGGAGAAGGGGGAATAGAAACGCGGGGTCCATGATTAATGCACTTCTCTATGGAAAGGATATTGTTCAGTTCCTTTATGCGTCTGGCTTCAATCAGTTCTTACGGTCACACCATCGCTGGTGCAGACGTACTCGGCCAAAAACCCCACAAACGAAAACGGTACCTGAACGACGCCGGGAAGAGAGGGAGGAGAAAGGACTCGCCGGATGCGCGCATGGGAACGCAGCTCGAAGGCTGATCGACGGAGGGTTTTGGATAACACCAAAGCAGGACATTCGATTCGCGTGTCTCGAAGGGCAGGTGGAGGCAGCCGGAAAGGAAAGAGGGAGAGGGGGAGGGACTAACGCATGGGCATGCAATAGCAATGCATACTCGGCCATCGCCGTTTTTCAACTTATCGAATCTCCTTTACTAAACTAAAAACCCAAATACAATCCAATACTCAGAATGGATCCCAGTACAGGAACCTACGTCATCTGTCATTTTTTACGTTTCCACAAATTTCAAAGGTCCACTGCTTTTCCTAACCCGGCATATTTTTACAGGTCCTCTCCATGGTACTGTTGCTTAATAAACATTCGTTTACACAATAAACTGAATGCAACTAAAATTTGTACCTGCTTTCAGCAGTAACAATTTGGGCATGAAGGTTAGAAAACGAATTCAAATTTTTTTAGAGATAATTGCACACGAATGCACTTCCCGGTTGGAATATTCTGCAGTTCATTCACTTCACCTGGCGATGCGTTAACAAGGTAAGAAAATCTGTTGTCAACTGAAATAACACCTACCTAGCTGTTGCAAGAGAGAGAAGAAAGATAAACGCACAAAGTATTTGGCTTCATTCTCTTCCTTAAAAATAACCACCGTTACCAAAAGTGTTACTGAGCAGTGACATTCCAGATCAAATTATTTCACTGATTGACCACTCGGAAATGTTTGGGTATTTCATTCACTGTAATTGATCGGCTGGGAGGAAGTCGGCAGAGCTGCTTGTAGAAGAGAAATATTTTATAAAAGTTTTTGAGTTTCTCTTTTACTACAAATTTATGTTATTTGCTCTCAGACCTTAGTATAAAAAAGCCCCGACGACGGCTCAGACGCGACGTCCTTCGGTCGCAATAACAACAAAAAAGCACCGAAGTAGTAGGCAGACAGCGCTTGAGGTTTCTGGTTTCCAATTCCACCTCACCGACTTCGCCACTGCCGAATATGCAACGCCGTGCGTGTGCCGCGTCGGCGAGCTTCGGCCGCGCATACCGCGCCGATGACTTGCCCCAGCCTATTCCCGCGCAAGGCACCACTGACAGCGCTATGTTATCACTGTCGGGCGGCGCTGGCGGAATATTGTATTTAACGCGCTTACGAGGTCTCTTACTGACGATGGAGGGCTACAGAAGAGCTGGGTAAGTGTTTGTTAACCGTACTCTTTATATTTTTTGTCCACTCCCTTACGGAAATTCCATGTCTGCTTCAGATATGGAATATATTCTGCCAGATACAAATATATCAGGCAGCAAATAAGACCTTATCTGGGCATATCAAATCGTAAATCAGGCCAGATAGTCATATTAGAATTTTGACCTTATATGGCTCAGATTTGGCCACATCATGCAACATATAATCCATATCTCAACGGGTAACAGTGCCTTATATGGCTTTATCAAGGGCATATATGGTATCCTCGCGACCTTATGTGGCGTGATAAAGGGCATATATGGCGTCGTCATGACCTTATATAGACAGACCAGGGCCATATGCCTGGTGTCAACAGGACTTTATATAGCCTCATCCGGGCCTTAATCATGTAGGCGCCATAGTGACTGTATATTAGCAATATATGGCCTTCGTCTACCTTCGGCAAATACCCAATATTGACATCATGGGGTCGAGCTTCAATTTTTCTACACTCAGCATGGCCTGCATGCTTAGTGTTAATTGTATCCATTTTAGAAAATAGCTACGACCCCTGGTATTTCAAATATTCTGCTGATTTCTCTGCACTATAATTATTATACCATGTGTTCCTTAACCCAGGAGGGCGCTAGGTTATGGCTACATGCTCCTCTTTATGCCACAAACACGCATTTTCATTGAAAATGCGGCGGCAGTCCGGTGCACAAAAGCATGGTCTGTTATGTTGAGCAATTCAATATATCAAGAAAATGATGACAGTTCAATATACGGCCCCCTCCGCACTGTTTAAACGGTTACTCATCCTCAGAGACAGCTGGCGGTTGCTGCATCGAGGTTCCCACTGGCTATACAGTCACCCCTCCTGTTCCGCGTTCCCCTCATTCCTCTCAGACAGCGGCGGTCCCTATCTCGCGGGCTCGCTTTTTATATCTCCTAGCTGCCACGCTCTACCAGGTAGGCCGCGAGCTCTCCGTTTTGTGTGTTTGCTTCTTTCCCCTCCCTCTTTCAACTCCTTGCGCCTAAGCACTTTGTGTCTCGTTCCGTTTCGCTGGCAGATATCGGAGTTCGGTATGGCTGGCGGGTGTGCTGCATGTTGTGTATGCTGGTGTGTGCGTGCCAGCGCTGTTCACTATTAGCTGTGTGCATGTAACAAAAATGCTACAGAAAACCTACAAGAGCCTCAGTCTGACTGTCGGCACAGAGGAAATTACTGTGTCCCACTGCACGTGGAAGCTGCCTCCCCAGCCTTGGCAGCGAACCTGATGGTCGATTGAGCTTTTCGGGGATTAGGCCCTGGGTTGAGCAGGGCAAATCTTCACCATTGTGTAGAAACTGCAGGCGGATCGCACCCTCATAGTGCCGCCTCATTTTCACGCCCGATCGCCAAAACCGTGAGCGTGAGACTTGTTGTCTGAAACTAGCACGTGCCAGCCTCAGGATGTTGTTCACTTCATTATTTGATAGAAAATTAATTTTCCAATCAGTAAATTGGATAGTAATTGCCAGTATGTGATATTTTTCTGTACATTTCGTTGCTAATTTGTCTTTCGCTCCAGCAATTTTGACAAATTTCAGTAGGTGGATAGGGTCCTTCGTTGCTTATTATTATTATTATTATTATTTGCACTACCTAAGTAGATTCATGCTTGATTTGGTATAGGGGCAGAGCAGTTGCTCTCATGACAATGCCATCGGACATTTTTTTGTTTTCTCTCTTAATTTCAAAAGCAACCACGAGTTAAACGCGTTCGCTCAATTTGCACTGCAGTCTCTGCTTAAGGTAGCACCAGTACTTCCTGACAGCCTATATGTTCTTTGCTAAGGTTAGCTATTATCAGCAGTCGCAGCAGTGTGTGGTTTATCGCCCTACTGTTTAGCGGTACCTTTTGCGGGTATCGACAAGCCTTTAAATTCGATTTCAATAGTCTAGTTCTATAATACCGTTCTCTGTTTATTTTCTTTAACTATGCAAGTAAACCAGCAGAAACTATAAGCTTCAGAATAACAGCCTGGGGGGCGAGTTGGTACATGATGGCATTGAACGGCGGCGCAACACGGAAACGGACACAGACAAGGGGACACCACATGCCTGTGGTGTCCCCTTCTTGTCTGTGTCCATTTTCATGTTGCGCCGCCGTTCAATTCCAAAATATAAGCATTTACTGGTTAAAGCTTTGTGTGTAAAAGAGTAGAATAAAAATGTAATATCTAATCTAATAGACTAATGTCTTTCACCTCAGCTTCTCGCGTAGACAGGTAGTTCCATTATTCTGTTCAGATACCTCATTAGTTTGTTATAGTATCGCGCGTAAATGAATAGAATCTCAATATTTACTAATGGATTAGCATGTATTTGACCCTCTGTATACCCAAGTAATTCAGGTCCGTCTTTGAGCGATCCCATATAGGCAGGGAAAAAAGATAACCCGTGGTTTAGAAGCTGTTTTCCTGTAAGGTTTGATATAAAAGGGGAAATTCAGGTTTTCTTTGGCAAATTTGATTGATCGTGCTGGACGTTTAGCTGGAATACTGAAATTGTCTTGTGTGTGTTGTAATAAAGTGTTATGTTGGTATGCATATATATAGATCTATAGTTCAAAACCTACATGCCATGTGGGCTAAATCTTTAAATCAGGAATTCGGTAGATAAGGCATATCAGACCAGACAGATATGCCTTATCTGGTACTCGAAATCAGGAATAAGGCAGATTAGGCCTATACAACCAGATATGCCTTATCTGGAACTCGAAATCAGGCATTGGGTAGATATGCCTTATCTGACCCAGATCTGTCTTAATATACCATATCTGCCCAATTCCTGATATACCTGATCAGGATTTTTTTATAAGTCCAGATATGGTATTTCCGTAAGGGCTATTCTTGTTCCATATTTCCAAAAGCCCTGTTTCAGGGTTGCAACTGAAGATTGTAAAGGCAATTAATATACATACTAGCACTTAGGTCGTTCAGAGGCTGTGTAGAGTACTCAACACGTACATGCACTGCGCAGATCGGTATGGGATTGCTCTGGGTGATATATTCCTCTTTTCCATTCATCCGCTGCGAATTCTTATTATCCAGGTGTAATATGGTAGTGTAGCCTTCTAGCAGCATAGTTTTCGTTCTGACTGCCATGTGTCTCACTGTTGTCCGTAAGCTCCGAAATGCAACCTATACATTTTGACAACATCTACGTGCCTAATTTGCGCGTAGGGATTTTTTGTTTTGCTTTCATATATATATGTTGTTAGCGCAGAGAGTGAATTTTCACCTCTTTCCTCTGTATAGATACATCATCCTCATCGCTGACTGCTGCTCGGAGCGTCACGCGATGTGTGCCAGCTGGTTCAAGGAAAGAACAGAGGTTAGTGCAAGTGCTACCTTACAAGTGGTGGAGGAGTGATTAGTATTCCTCACCTCTCGTTTTAGACCCAGCTACCGTTCTCCCTTGAGCTCCGTTCAGCCCTTCGCTTGCGTCAACGGCCCTGTGCTGTGGATGAGGGCAAAGGTGCTCGCTCAACCCCGGCGTATCCTGCTGCTACTGCGGCTGCCCCTGCCTGGACAGTCACAAGCCGCCAGCGTGATCCCCAGATCTTTGCCGGTCTTCGCGGTGAAGACGTCGATGACTGGCTCGACAACTACAACAGGTTCAGTAAATTTCACCACTGGGATGATGCTCACAAACTGCTCAACGTCGTCTTTTACTTGGCCGACGTCGCCAAAACATGGTTCCTCAATCATGAGGATTACATCGCTGACTGGCCTACATTCACGGACCAGCTAAAGAAAATTTTCGGCACTTCGGCTGGTCGCTCAGAGCAGGCAAAGAAAAAACTCGAAGCTCGTCTCCAGCAGCCCGCCGAGTCCTATACGACTTATATTGAGGCGATCTGGCCCTTTGTCTCCGTATCGACGCTGCTAAGCCTAAACCTGAGCTTGTTCGCCAGTTAATTGGGCGCATCAACACTGCTGCTTTCAATGCCTTCGTGGTTCAAAATCTTTCGTCCGTGTCTGAAATCACATCTACATGTCAACGTCTGGACCAGCTACAGTCGTGCCGCCTCATGCAAGACCCCAGTGATGGCGGCTCTCTCACAGACGGAAATTTGCGGTCCCTAATACGCACCATGATCCGAGAGGAAGTTTGCGGCCTCACCAACCCCACTGCTGTATCTCCAACTCTTCCGCCAGCAACCGTGAATTTGCGCAGCATCATCAAAGATGAACTGATGAATTTCAACTGCACTGTGGCACCTGCTCCACCTCCCATTGCCTCCCAACCTCCCTTGCAAACCTATACCGAGATCACTTCACGTCAACACGCCCCGCCTTCCCCAACGTGTTCGGCACCCGTGTGCGATCACATCGCTGCCATCGCAGCATATCCTACAGTGCCCCGTCCTGTTCCAGCCTAGCGCCCCTTCCGCCCTGTGTGCTACTATTGTGGGATACGTGGTCACAATGTCCGTGTCTGTCGCCGCCGCCAGCAAGACGAGCAACGGGGTTATGCGCCCTTTGAACGTGCCTGCGTGCGCCAGCCTGATGATTCTACGCTGCCCTTCTCAGACATTTACCGGCGTTCTTCCTCTCCTCCAGATTCCACCGATGTTTCATGGCCTTCGCGTCCTTCCCGACGCCGGTCCACTTCGCCTTTTCGCCGCATGTCACCGCTTCGTCTTCCCTCGCAACCCTTCGAACCTAGAACGGGAAACTAACCGAAGCAGTTTTTGGAGGAAAAGCTGCTTCGAGCTCAAAATTTAAAATTCCTGCTTGGCGACCGTCGAATATGTTAGCAGTGATTTTATTTATTTATTTACCAAATACTGCAGGCCCTAACTGGGCCCTAGCAGGAGGGGCGAAAAGAATACAATGCAATAAAATATTAATTCATCAAAAGTAACATACTAAACACAAGTGAGAAGCAAATTACGATAAGACATGTTCAACACTAACAAGAAAATATACACCAATATGAAACACGACTATGGTTAAAACGCCAGCAATTTATCAATTGATTCAATGAACATTGTTACATCAGAAGGCAGCTTGTTCCATTCTTCAACAGTACGAGGGAAAAAAGAATACTTAAATGCATTGATTTTGGCTTGATACGGAGTTACGCATCGTGCATGATGATGTCTTGTTGGACGTGTTGTAAGGGGCGTAAGGTAAGGTTCAGGGCTCATAGCAAGTTTGTTGTTTTTTAGCAAAAATAGATACTTTAGTCTCTGAATTTTTCTTCGTATTTGCAATTGTGGGATGCAGTTCTCATTCATTAAAATGGAGGGAGAGTCAGATGTGCGGTACTTTGAAAACATGAAGCGTACGGCTTTCCGCTGGATAGCCTCCAATGCCACAATATTCTTCTTGGTGTAAGGATCCCAGACTGTACAAGCATACTCTAGTTTGGGTCTAATGAGGCTGTAGTATGCTAACTGCTTTACCTTGGCAGGGACATTTTTAAGTTTGTGGCGAAGAAGGCCAAGTTTTCTGTAGGAGGATGAGCATGTATTGGCAACATGACTGTTCCAACTTGATTGTTAGTTATAGTAACACCAAGGTATTTATATTCTGTAACTTCTACAAGAGGATGCGATGGGAGGGTGTATGGAAATGAATGTACTAGTTTTTTGTTGGTTATTTTCGTAAAAACGGATTTTGCGGCATTAAGCTGCATATCCCAACTACTGCACCATGTGTGAATTTTCTGGAGGTTAGAGTTGAGGAGAATTTGATCTTTAGGGCTATTTATTTCGTTGAACAAAATGCAATTATCAGCAAAGAGCCTGATTTGGACTGGTTCAGATATGACAGTAATGATATCATTTATATAAATGAGAAATAGCAAAGGCCCTAGTACACTTCCTTGTGGAACGCCTGAGGTAACTGGTAATGGATTTGAGTGATAACCATCAATGTTAACAAACTGTACACGGTTGGTGATATATGACGAAACCCACATGACTACAAATTTAGGTAGACCAATTAGTCCAAGTTTATAGATTAGTTTTGCACGTGGTACAACATCAAAAGCTTTTTGAAAATCTAAAAAAATCGCATCGACCTGCCCTGAGCGGTTAAGGACTGTTGCAAAGCTGTGGATAACCGATATTAGTTGGGTCACAGTGGATAAACCTTTCCTAAAACCATGTTGAGCAGAAGAGAGTACACCATTGTCATCAAGAAATTTGGTTATATAATTAGCTAAAATATGATCTGCCAATTTACAACATGTGGAAGTGAGTGAAATGGGACGATAGTTAGCAACAAATGCCATGTCACCCTTTTTAGGAACAGGCACAACGCAAGCTGCTCTCCAGTCGGGAGGTAGCCTTCCTGTGGCAAATGAGGTGCGAAATATTATTGCAAGAAATTTAGAAATAATTTCTGCATAACGACGCAGAAAGATGTTGGGGATTTTATCCGGACCAGGAGAAGATTTAGTCTTGAGATTCAACAACAGTAAAGTTAATCCTTGCAAAGATACTATGTCTGGATCAGGGAAACAAAATGCATCACTGCGCAATCTGCATGGATTTGGAATTTAAAATACACTATGGAAGTGCCTGTTGAAGTGTTCAGCGATGTTGATTTTGTCAACAAGAATTGCGCCCTCATGTATAATACGGTTAATAGGCTTTTTCTTTTCTGCTAGATAATTCCAAAACTTTTGAGGGGAGTCATGAATAAATCCTGGTAGTGTGTGCTCAAAATAGTACCGTTTTGCTTTCTGAATTTCTTCAGTGAGGTTCAATTTGAGAGTTTGAATTATAGGTAAGCAGGCTCCTTTCCGTTTCAACCGTTTAATTTTCCTCGTAAGATGCACTCTGTTTCGATTGATCCAAGGATTTGTTTTACGTATTTTCTTCATTTTCGTCGGAACAAAATTGGAAACATATTTTTTTAAACTTTTCCCATAATACAACAACGTCAGATTCAAAAAAGTCAAGACAATATTCAAAATAATCCAGTACACTTTCATCATTTGCATGTGAAAAATCCTTGAAAGGAATTGTTATAGCGATAGGATTTTTGTTCATATCACGCACAGGAAATGAAATGTGGACCATACTGTGATTAGACAAGCCGCATTCAACTGATACTGATAAATTCTGGGTGGAACGACTCAAGAATACAAGATCAAGCACAGACGCGGAATCGCCTTGCACACGTGTTGGTTCTCTGATAACTTGTTGCAGGTCATGACAAAGCATTATGTCACATAACTTATCAGCATGTGCACCAAAGCCTGAAACAAGAGACGGGCAATCCCAGTCGATTCCTGGCAGGTTGAAGTCTCCCGCCAATATAATCCTGTCACCCTTAAATCTAGACATATGATCAGCAAGTTAGTTTAGGAATGTTACTGGTGAATCTGGAGGTCGATAAACTGCAAAAACTAGGAAAGACTGACCGCAACAGGATGCTTTTAAAGAAATACTTTCATGGCCAGCGATTTGCTTTAGATTAATAGCGCAACAGCCGTTTTTTACAAGAACCGCTACCCCACCCCCACGAGAAGGCCTGTCACAACGAAATACTTGATAACCGGGTGGAAAAACGTCTGTGTCATCAATCTCATCTCGTAGCCAAGTTTCCGTAATTACAGCTATGTGCGGATCATATTCAAGTAATATAGCCTCAAGTTTTTCTGTTTTGTTTAGAACACTGCGTGCATTAAGGTTTATTAGTCTGAATATGTGATCCCTCGGAGCCGCAAGTCAAGGTGTTTGCGAGCCGCTCTGATGATCTGACCTGCCAGATTCTCGCCTGGAAGCCTGGCCTGGCAGCTTCACTCGTTCATTTTTGGCGTCATCCCATGCGTACAGCGTTCCATTCATAAGAAGCTTATCGTTTAGTAGAATTACTTTTTTGCCGCCTTTCTTTTCTTGTTTGGCACTTTCCCACAAGAGCTTGCGTTTTCTCAGTGTGTTACGAGAATAATCACATTGCAGCGATATGTCTTCGCCTTTAAGTTTATGCGCATTCTTCAAGACTCTGTTTTTTGTTATAATCCTGGAAAAAGACAATGACAGGTCTTGTTTTCCCCGGATTACCAATCCTGTGGATCCTTCCTACAGAAGAACATGAGACTCCAAGTTTCTCGGAAAAAATATCCTGAAGTACTTTTTGCTTAAGATCGTCGTCGTTTTCATCGGATTCTTCTTTTACTCCGAACACTAGCAGATTTGATCGTCTACTTCGATCTTCTAAGTCGTCAATCTTGTTCTGAAGAGAACGCACAGTGTTTTCAAGGGTGTCTATACGTGTTATTTGTTTTTCAAATTTCAAAAATTTAGAGCACAGATAATTGACTCTGTTTTGAACATTATCCTGCTGTTCCCTAAGGGCTGTTATCTCAGATGTTATTTTATCCTGACCTTCCACCAATTTCTCCAAAAGTTCCCGAGTGCCTTGTTTATCGGGGCCGGGATTCAACTCGACATCGCCACTGAGCAATAATTCGCACACACAATATGCATCACACGCAATTTCTAAGCACTTTTGTGGGCACGGCAAAACCAAAAGGAATAGGTGGTCGCTCTTAATGGTAGAATAATAGCCACAAACCTGCACAAGGCAGAAGGGCCTGTTAGGCAACATGCCCATTGTCGATGCGCCGTGCCCGCTGAAGAAGAATTCTTGCGGGACGTCTTTTAAAGCAAGATCTGATGATGTCACGTGAAAGGTCGATGGTAGCGCTCCAGTCGTGAAGTTGATGTGCAGGGGACGATGCGTCATCAGCGGCAACTGTTGACAGAAGCACGTGTCGACAGCTGGTTCCTCGAAAATGCCTGGCGATCCGGCAAAACTGAGCAGTAGAACCTGCACAAGGCAGAAGAAGGGCCTGTAAGGCAACATGCCCATTGTCGATGCGCCGTGCCCACTGAAGAGGAATTCTTGCGGGACGTCTTTTAAAGCAAGATCTGATGACGTCACGTTGAAGGTCGACGGTAGCGCTCCAGTCGTGAAGTTGATGTGCAGGGGACGATGCGTCATCAGCGGCAACTGTTGACAGAAGCACGTGTCGACAGCTGGTTCTCGAAAATGCCTGGCGATCCGGCAAAACTGAGCAGTAGAACCTGCACAAGGCAGAATAAGGGCCTGTTAGGCAACATGCCCATTGTCGATGCGCCGTGCCCACCATTGTTGAAGGATTGTTGAAGGATCGTAAGTTGAGGCCCTCATCGACATCGGCGTTGATTATTCCGTCATGCATTTCTCTCTGTGTTCTCACCTGCGCTAAGTTCTAACGCCATACATCGGTCCGCTACTTCGTGGAGCTAATAGAACTCTTATGAAACCCACCGGCCAATGCACAGCACGTGTCCTCATCGATAACCAGCGGCATCATATTGAAATTATTGTGCTTCCCACGTGCGTTCATCTCATGATCTTGGGGTGGGATTTTTTATCGTCGGCGTCCACCCTCATCTTTTGCCATTAGCGCCTTATTCATCTTGCGGACCGCGATATATTACCGACTTTTGATTCTTCACCAACACACGTGTTCGAAGCAGTTGATTTCGTTCTGCCCCCAGGATGTGAGCAGCTGACCATGGCGAGGCCTTCGTTATGCCCGCTTGTCGGTGGACCTCCGACGGCCCAGCTCTTGCCTCGTGCCTCACCTCCTTCACCCGTGGTTGGGCGGTAGTTGCGGCCCTGAATACAACTCTACAGCCGTTCTTATTGCCCAGAGGCGCCACAGTTTGGTTTATTTTTGACAGCGATGCCGTTTCCCCCAACGGACTTTCGAGTGCACCACCGCCTGCTGCCAAGCCTCTATTTCCGACATCCTCTGTGCTCGCAACCTCCGTCACCTCTCATCGCATTGAGACGGACGGGTCTGCTATTGTTCTACGACGGCCGTATCGCGTCTCGGCAGCAGAACACAAAGTCATTGAGGAGCAAGTCGCTGACATGCTTGCTCGAAATGTCATCCGGCCATCCACGAGCTCTTAGTCTTCTTCTGTGGTTCTCGTTCGAAAAACAGATGACTCAGTCCGCTTCTGCGTGGATTACCGGGCACATAACAAGATCACGTGCAATGATGTTTATCCTTTGCCTCGTATTGATGACGCATTAGATTATCTCCAAGGCCCTGAGTATTTCTCCAGTCTCGACCTTCGCTCGGGGTTCTGGCAAATTCCTATGTACGATGCAGACAAGGACAAGGCTGCCTTTTCTACCCCCGATGGTCTCTACGAATTTAACGTGATGTCTTTCGGGCTCTGCAATGCGCTGGCCCCCTTTGAGCGCATGATTGATACCGTGCTTCGCGGCAAGAAATGGAAAACATGCCTATGTAATCTCGACAGCATCATTGCCTTCTCGTCGAACTTCGCTCAGCACTTACAGCGACTCATTGAAGTCCTCACGTCCATTGCCCAGGCGGTTCTTCAGCTGTATACCAAGAAATGCCGCTTTGCCAGTACGACCATCAAAGTACTCGGCCATGTCGTCAGTAAGACAGGAATCCAGCCTGATTTCGAAGAAAAATTGCGGCTGTCGTTCATTTAACTCGGCCCCAACGTCACAAAGATCTTCTCAGCTTCCTTGGCTTAGCTTCCTACTTCCGCCATTTTATTCGGAAGTTTGCAACAATTGCAGCCCCGTTACACAAGCTCGTGTCTTCTTAAGTGCTTTACAACTGGTCCACTGAATGTGAAGACGCCTTCAAAGCTCTCAAGCAGGCACTCACTTCCACTCGAGTGCTTCGCCATTTTGACGCTGACGCGCCCACCCTACTTCACACAGACGCCAGTGGCCATGGTATTGACGCGGTTCTATTGCAACGCAACGCAGTGTCTGAAGAGAAAGTCGTCGCATACGCCAGTCATACGCTTACTGCAGCTGAGGGTAACTATACTTTTACCGTGCAAGAGTGCCTCGCCGTTGTTTGGTTGATTAAAAAATGTCGACCTTATTTGTACGGCCGCCACTTCACCATTGTCACAGACCATCACGCACTGTGTTGGCTGTCACCGCTAAAGAACTTATCGGGTCGACTGTGTCGCTGGATACTACGTCTTCAAGAGTACACCTTCACCATCACCTATAAATCTGTGGCGAAAACACCTCGACGCTGACGCCCTCTCTCGCTGCCCATTGATTCCTACTGACGCGGCCCCACCTAGGTCCTCCTCTCCCTCCTGCCATCCCAGTCAGCCTTCTGCTGGCCAACTGAATGTTGTACCCATCACTATAGCTATTTCTCGTCCCTAGAGCTGACTGACCCTTACTGCCGCTCAATCATCGGTCGCATCCGTGGTGAATAAGTTGTCCCAAGCAGTCGCTTGCGCCGCCAGCTTCGTCGGTTCCGATTTCGCTATGGAACATTTTGCCGCGACGTTTATCACCCTACGGGTCAACCCTGGGCACCTGTTGCACTCGCTCCCTTGGTTTTAAAATTATGGAGGCTTGCCACAACGACCCCATGCTGGACATTTAGGCCACTTTAAAACTTACGACCATATCAAGAGCCGCTACTTCTGGCCTGGGCTTTCTGCCAGCGTCGGCAAATCATCATCATCATCATCATCATCAGCCTGACTATACCCACTGCAGGGCGAAGGCCTCTCATATTTCTCCACTTAACCCGGTTCTGTGCTAGCTGCATTCACTTGACCCCTGCGAACTTCTTAACCTCATCCACCCACCTAACTTTCTGCCGCCTCCTGCTACGCTTTCCTTCCCTTGGAATCCAGTTTGTTACCCTAAGCGACCATCGGTTATCCTCTATTCGCACTGCATGTCCTGCCCATACCCATTTCTTCTTAATTTTCACTAGAATTTCGGTAACCTCAGTTATTTTTCTGACCCATTCTGCACGCTTCCTATCTCTTAATGTTACCCCTACCATTTTTCGTTCCATAGCCCTCTGGGTTGTCCTCAACTTAAGTAGAACTCTCTTGGTTATCCTCCACGTTTCAGCCCCATAGGTGAGTACAGGTAAGATGCAACTGTTATATACTTTCCTCTTCGCCAAATATATTTCATCATGTCCGTCTTGCCAGCATCGCAAGAGTTCAGCATCTCCTCCTGCTGGCCTACTGCAACCTCTACCTTGCCTATCTATGTCTTTTGACACGGTCGCCATTGACTTGCTTGGTCCTCTATCTTTGACGTCAGACGGCAACCGTTTTGTTGTCACTGCCATCGACCATCTAACGCGGTACGCTGAAACCGTCCCTCTTCGCTCTGGTGCCGCCTCTGAAGTCTGATTTTTTCCTGCGTGCGGTAGCTTTGCGTCATGGAGCTCCCCGTATTCACATTAGCGACTGTGGAAAGACATTTCTTTCCTAAGTCCTGGAGGAAGCATTGCGCGCAGCCAACACCGTCCATAAGACTCCTTCTAGCTACCACCCTCAGACCAACGGACTCATCGAGCGGTTTCATCGCACTTTGTCCGACATGATATCCATGTATATCGCTCCTAATTACCAGACCTGGGACAACGTTTTCGTCCTTTCGTTCTTTCGTCCCCTACGCCTACAATTCCGCTGTTCAGCGCACTACTATTTATAGCCCTTCTTTTTTAGTTTATGGCCGTCAACCATCAACAGTATTCGACACTACTTTCTTCTCTGCTCCCTCCTCTACGTCCGAAGCTCTGGGCGAAGGGTTTTCCACTCGTATGGCCCAGTGTCGCCAACTTGCCCGTTTGAACACTGAAGACGCCCAACAAGAACGCAAAGCCCTTTATGATCAATGCCATCGAACTCCCTCCTTTAACCACGGTGATGAAGTTCTACTGTGGACACCAGTCCGCATTCTTGGCCTGTGTGAGAAGTTCCTCCATCGTTACATTGGCCCTTATACAATACTCCCACAAACGCCTCCAGTGAACTATCGCGTTAGTCCCTCGTACACCGTCGCAGATTGACGTCATCGCTAAGAAGAGAACGTCCACGTGTCACGCATGAAGCCTTATGCCCGTCGTCCCTCATCCCTGTAGTCAGTGACCAGGGTGGCCGCTCTCTTTTCGGGGGGATCATGTGAGAGGATGTCGGAAATGGAGGCTTGGCAGCAGGTGGTGGTTCAGTGGAAAGTTTTTTTAGGGAAACAGGATCGCCGTCAAAAATAAACCAAGCTGTGGCGCCTCAGGGCAGTAAGAACGGCTGAAGAGTTGTATTCAGGGCCGCAACCACCGCGCAACCACGGGTGATGGAGGTGAGGCCGTCGGAGGTTCATCGAGGAGCGGGTATAACAAAGGCCTCGCCATCGAGAGGGCAGTCGAATGCCACGATGACCAGCTGCTCGCGTCCGGGGAGCAGAACGAAATCAACTGCTGCGAACACGTGTGGTGGTGAACAATCAGAAGTCGGTAATATATCGAGGTCCGCAAGATGAAGAGGCGAAGTCCACATGCAAGAGGACCAGGGTTCAAATCCCGGTGCAACGAAATTCTTCATTCGATAAAAAAAATCCGCGTGTCGATGGAATTGCATAAACAGGTTTGGGGTGCGACCGGATGCCGGTGAACACCTCCGGCAACGCACTCCCTCACCAGAACAGGAGTTGGCCACCCTGGTGCCGTAATCATGATTAGTTCCATAATACCCCGGCCCTCAGTCACCAGCGGCTGCGGATCAACTGACCACGGCGGCGGTCAGACCTGTGACGCAGCAGTGGTGCTAAGAATTTCTGGCTCCGCTGGACAGGCCGTAATTGGAAAGTGACCCTGGCAACGTTTATCAATAGAACCCTAGCTAGTGAAGATAGTTTAGCAGTGCTGTTAGAGGAACTAGAGGGTATGAAATGGGATGTCATAGGGGCTTAGTGAGGTTAAGAGGCCGAATGAGGCATATACTGTACTCAAGGATGGGCATGTACTGTATCATCGAGGTTTACTGGAGAGGCGAGAACTAGGAGTAGGTTTCCTTGTCAATAAGTATATAGCGGGCAATATAGATTAATTCTATAGTATAAATGAGAGGGTGGCAGACATCGTAATTAGGCTTAATAAGCGCTATAAACTGAAGGTTGTACAGGCCTATGCACCCACATGTAGTTTTGATGACTAGGCAGTTGAAAGCTTCTACGAAGATGTAGAATCGGCAATGCGAAAAGTAAAGACGCAGTATACGGTACCATAGCATCCTTTATACTCTGTGTGCCTGTCAACGCGCCGCGCGAACAACAGAGCGACGCCGTCGGGTAAAGTTGCGCGGCGCTGCCGCTCCCCTCGCCGAGGGCGCCACTGACGTAGGGGTCGAGGCGCACGGGTCGCACGGGTACGAACATCGGCGCGGAGCGGGAGCGCTGTTATTCGCTAGCAGGATAACTGTTCCTAAGCAAGAATCGTGCATATTAAGTATATTTACTTGTAAGGCCGACATCCACTAAGCATAACAGGTGATCATGATACTTGTAAGACAATAACACTAATGCTAATGACATTTTATGTCAGGCAGTTTCAAGAAATTGCGCATGGCTCGAAAAACTGCATGACTGCTCCGCTAGCACGAATGGTAATAGAAAAATTACAGTGCTAGTTTACGCTGCAATAAAACAAAATTAAAGAAGAAAGGCACCAGCATTTATGTACCATGTAGAACTGGTGTGATGAATAGTTGCCACAAGTAGGGAAAAATGTTCACGGCGACTGCTGTCACTGATAGCACTTCAGAAGCCAGCTAGATTTACAGATGATTTGAACAGCTGCATCGCAGTATGCCATTGAGATCTGTAAGGAGAACAATTTCGGCGTCAGCTATTACTTTCAATGATTGAGCGCGTCTACGAACGTTTTTTTGTAACTTGAAAAACAAGGAAAAACAAATATACGCGTTGCATTTTTCTGTTTCGACCACTCCAAAAATATCGCCACAATAGGCAAAGCTCGTGTTTTTATTTTTTTACAGAATTGCGCAGTTAGGGAAAAAATACTGCGCTGGAGCACACGTAGCATACCACACAGAAGAGCTAACCAGGGCGGAAGTTAGCATCGCAGTCCAGAAAATACGCATGCACATTTAATATTATTATTACCTTGCTGACGCGTAATAAACACACTTCTGGTGCTGTCATTATTTCTCACAGGCCTCAGTGCGGTTGAGTACGAGTTTTGCGGTTTTCAATGCTAGAGAGGGACAGCGATTTAGTTGACAAGGAAAACTAATATAGGCTTTGCACGATTTGGTTTAACTTACTTTAAAGCAGTCATCTTCACAATAGGTAAATCTTGTGTATCTATTTTATCACAAAATTTTGCAATTAGCGTAACTGGAAAACAAACCACTTCGCAGGAGCCCATCTAACACACTACGCAGACGAGCTAGGCAGGGAAGCAATTAGCATTGCAGTCCAGAAAGCACAGGTGCGCATCTAACATTACTATTGCAGTATTGACGCCTAATAAACACACTGTTTGGTGCTGTCACTATTTTTTACAAGCCTCAAAAAAGTTGAATACTATGCAGCGATCGCCGGAAGGACAAAGCAAAGCTGGAACTTACCAGTTGGTGTAATGCTGTATTCCTGCAGCACCCGAAGGCAGAGAAAAGTAGAAAGATGACCTTGCACACTGCGCAACAGTCCACGAAACAGCGAGGTAGCGGCAGCGCGTGCCTATCCGGACCATCCGGACCGCTTTGATACACGGCACACCCGGCCCTCACCTGGCGAGGGTGACCCTACGTCGCTGTCGCCATCTCTCGGCAGCCAGCGGCGTAACTTGTCAACGGAGGAAGAGCGGCGGCGACGGCCGCGCAGCGCGGAGTTGCCAGGTACAGGGTGTATAAAGGAGGCTATGACGGTACTAATGGGCAACATCAATGCCAAAGTAGGCAAAAAGCAGGCCAGATACCAGGCAAAGATGACTATGGCATTGGTTGTAGGAATAGCAGGGGGAGTTACTAGTTGAGTTGGCAGAGCCCAATAACTTAAGAATCATGAATATCTTCTTCAACAAACGGAAGAACCAGAAATGGAAATGGAACAGTCCTAACGAGGAGACTAAAAATGAAATTGACTTCATACTGTGTTCAACCCCCGCCATTATGCAAGATGCAGAGGTAATCGGGAAAGTGCGATGCAGTGACCACAGGATGGTGAGGTCCCGAATTAGCCTAAATCTGAAGAAGGAACTCAACAGATCAGTAAGAAAGAAACCCATCAACGAATTAGCGGTGAGGGGGAGGACAGAAGAGTTCTGAATCTCGCTACAGAATAGATATTTAGCTCTAATAGAGGATGGCGACATTACCCTAGAAGCACTGAACAATAATTTCAAAGACCCAATACTGAGTGCGCTGTAGAAGTAGGCGGTAGGATAGTAAGAGAGGATACCGGTAAGCTGTCTAAGGAACCGAAAGATTTGATTAAGAAACGCCAGAGTATGAAAGCTTCCAATCCAACAGACCAGATAGAATTGGCCGAGATATCAAAGCTAATCAATAAGCGCAAGGTGGCCGATATAAGGAAGTATAACATGGAGAAAATTGAGCATGCTGTAAAGAACGGGGGAAGCATTAAAGTGGTAAAACAAATACTAGGTATAAGCAAAAAACAGATGTATGCAATAAGGGACAAGGCAGGCAACGTCATAACGAATACGGAAAAGATAGTCAAAGTAGCCGAGGAGTTCTATACAGACCTCTACAGCAGCCAAAGTAGTCAGAACCGTATTGAGATTGGCGGTAGGGAAAAACAGTTAGACGTTTTATCAGTGACGAAGGACGAGGTCAAGAAAGCACTAGAAACTATGAAACGGGGGAAATCAGCTGGAGAGGATCAGATAACTACAGATTTGTTAAAGGACGGGGGGGGGGGAGGATATCTTGCTAGAAAAACTGTCCACCCTGTGTACACAGTGCCTGGTGTCATCAATGGTACCGGAACCAGGGAAGAATGCAAACATTATGCTCATTCATAAGAAAGGGGACAGTAAGCACCTAAAAAACTACAGACCAATCAGCTTACAGTCATTTACGTATAAGGTATTTACTGAGGTAATCGCTAATAGAATCAGGACAACCTTATACTGCAATCAAGTAAAGGATCAAGCAGGTTTTCAGAAACGGTACTCTACTATCAATCATATCCATACCATCAACCAGATGATAGAAAAATGCTCGGAATATAACCAGCCGTTGTACATAGCATTCATTGATTACGAAAAAGCTTTTAACTCAGTTGAAACATCGGCGGTGATGCAGGCATTGCGAAATCAGGGGGTAGACGAGCCGTACGGGAAAGTGCTGGAAGATATATATGTTGGCTGCACAGCAACCATAGTTATGCATAAAGAAAGTAACAAAATTCCCATAAAGAAAGGTGTTAGGCAAGGAGACACAACCTCCCCAGTACTATTCACAGCTTGCTTAGAGGAAGTATTCAGAGACTTGGAATGGGAGCAGTTAGGGATAAGGGTAGATGGAGAATACCTCAGTAATCTGCGATTTGCTGATGACATTGCCTTGCTAAGCAACGCGGGAGATGAACTACAAATAATGATTGATGGCCTAGACAGGAAAAGTAAAAAGGTAGGCTTGAAAATCAATATGCAGAAGACTAAGGTAATGCTCAACAGCCTCGGAAAGAACAGCAATTCACGTTAGGTAGCGAAGCACTGGAAGTAGTAGGCGAATATGTCTACTTAGGACAGGTAGTAACCGCAGATCCGGACTATGAAAAGCAAATAACAAGAAGAATAAGATTGGGACGGAGCGCATTTGGCAAGCACTCACAGATTATGACTAGCAGCTTACCGGCATCGCTCAAGAGGAAAGTATACAACAGTTTCATCTTACTTGTACTCACCTATGGGGCTTAAACTTGGAGGCTAACAAAGAAGGTTAATTCTACTTAAGTTGAGGATACCTCAGAGGGCTATGGAACGAAAATGGTAGGGGGAACATTAAGAGATAGGAAGCGTGCAGAGTGGCTCAGAGATAGAACTCAAGTTACTGACATTCTAGCGTAAATTAAAAACAAGAAATGGGCATGGGCAGGACATGTAGTTCGAAGAGAGGGTAACCGATGGTCGCTTAGGGTAGCAAACTAGATTCCAAGGGAAGGAAAGCGTAGCATGGGGCGGCGGAAAGTTAGGTGGGCGGATGAGATTAAGAAGTTCGCAGGGGTCAAGTGGATGCAGCTAGCACAGAACCGGGTTAAGTGGAGAAATATGGGAGAGGCCTTCGCCCTGCAGTGGGTATAATCAGGCTGATGATGATGGTGATGAATCTCGGCATAGGTTGGCAAGGGAAGTTAAGAGGCAATGGGAGGTGGAGCCCGTGGCAGTGTGAATTTGAAATTCGTCAGTTAATCTTTGATGACGCTGCGCAAATTCACGGTCACTAGAGGAAGGGTTCGAGATACAGCTGTGGGATTTGTGAGGCAGTAGAACTCCTCACGGATTATGGTGCGTAATAAAAACCGCAAATTTGTATCTATAAGGGAGCTGCCATCACTGGGGTATTGCATGAGGCGGCACGACTGTAGCTGGTCCAGACGTTGACATGTAGATGTGATGTCAGACACGGACGAGTGATTTTTACACAGAAGGCATTGAAAGCAGCAGTGTTGATGCCCTTAATCAAGTGGCGCACACGCTCAGGTTCAGGCATAGCAGCGGTGACACGGCGACAAAGGGCCAGAAAGTCCTAGATATACGACGTATATAACTCGCCGGGTTGCTGAAGACGAGCTTCGAGTTTTTCGTTGCCTGCTCTGAGCCACCAGCCGGAGTGCCGAATATTTTCTTTAGCTCGTCCCTGAATGTAGGCCAGTCAGCAATGTCATCCTCATGATTGAGGAACCAGGGTTTGGCAATGTAGGCTAAGTAAACGACGACGTTGAGCAGTTTGTGAGCGTCATCCCAGCGGGTAAATGTACTGACCCTGTTGTAGTTGTCGAGCCAGTCATCGACGTCTTCACCGCGAAGACCGGCAAAGATCTGGGCATCACGCTGGCGGCTTGTGACTGTCCAGGCAGGGGCAGCCGCAGTAGCAGCAGGAGACGCCGGGGGTGAGCGAACACCGTTGCCCTCATCCATAGCACAGGGTCGTTGAAGAAAGCGAAGGCCTGAACGGAGCTCCAGGGTGAACGGTAGCTGGGTCTAAAGCGAGCGGTGGGGAATACTAATCGCACCTCCGCCCCTTCTAAGGTAGCACTTGCCCGAACGTCTCTTTTCTAGAACCAGCTCGCACACATCGCGTGCCTCTCCGAGTAGCAGTCCGCAATAATGCTGATGATGGATCTATACAGATGAAAGAGGTGAAAGTTCACGCACATATTATATAGGATGTCCCAGCTAACTTGGACCAGGATTTAAAAATACGGCTTGACCTAGCACAGTGATACCGATTTAGAGCTGTTCAGAGTCGGCATGCTAACCCTCCTGTATTCTTTTCGTTCACTAAAGTTAAATAATTAGTGAAGACTAATTAGCTCTTATCTGAATTATTGGCCTGAGAGAATAAGGTGTCAGTGCAAAAGTTGATCTCGAAAAACAGGTAGCTACGTTATTTCCACCGACTCACGTTAACGCAAAGTGATATTTTTACTAGCCGCAAACGATGTCTGGCGCAAAAAAACAAACTGCCGCATGACTGTAGCGTCAATTTAAAGCCTGAAGTCGCGCCCGAGATAGCAAAATATGCTTTTCTGGGCCATGCCCTCTATGATGAAACTGGTTGTACGCACTTGGCGAATGATTTAAATTAACATTTGGTCACGTGACGGCGTAAGTAGTAGCGTGATAAACAACTTAGCTACCTGTTTTTCGAGAAGTTTACAATTTTTGCATTCACTTTTGCTGCCAAGTAAATAAATACCTAAATAGCTAATTAGTCTTCACTTGTTAATTAGCTTTAGTGAACGAGGTTAGAGGCGACTCTGAACCGCTCTAGCTGGGAAACCGATAGCCGGCGTTGCACGCGCTACCGACTGTTATTACAGTATTGGTGAACTTGGACATATAATGAAGGGCTTTATATTTATGTCGGGTACGCCTGTGTATAAATTAGTATATTATATATATTTGAGAGATGAAATCCCGGCCGCGCCGGTCGCTTTTCGATGGCAGCGAAGGGAAATGCGCCCGTGTGTTTTGCGATGTCGCGTATGTTAAAGAACCCCAGGTGGCGCGACTTTCCGGAGTCCTCCATAGCGGCATCTCTCATAGCCGGAGTAGATTTGGACGTTAAACCCCGTAAAGCAAAGAAACAACCAGTCAGTGCACAATCATATATATCACGGCACTGTTCCCCTTCCCCTCTCCACTGCTAACCCCATAAACTAAGAATACTTAATTTAAATGCAGTGCTGACGTCTATATTAGGTTGACCCTTCACACGCTATCCCTGCTCGAAGTACCACTGTGCGAGAACAGATTTTTTGTATCTTTACGTTAAGATAAAAGGAAAAGGGAGCACCACCTGAGAACCGGTGGCGGAATGTGTGCCCAGTCAAAAGAAAAAATCAGGTGGGGGGGTGGGGGGTGCTAACAGAGTCGTGATATATGAATACTGAACGCGCATTGATTGGTTGATTGTTTAGGTTAGGGTGTTTAATATCCCAAAGCAACTCTGAGTATGAGAGACGCCGTAGTGGAAGACTCCCGAAATTACGACCATCTGTGGTTCTTTCACGTGCACTGGCATCGCACAGTACACGGGCACCTTGCTTCTCGCCTCCATCGAAAACCAGCCGCTGCGGCCGCGATGATATCCCGCATCCTTGATCACAGTAGCCGCGAGCGTCCTAACCTCTGCACCACCATGGCAGGGCTGAAATGTTCATCGACTACTTGTGATGTAAAATTGTTTGCTTGGCTTGATTGCTGCGAGACCATTTAGTTTGTCATAATTTCAATTGCTTCTTGAACATGCACAGTGGTGTATTAAAGTGGCTTTATGCTCACAGATATGCTTTCGTTTTTATTCGAAGGCTTGTCATTTGGCATAGACTGAGGCTGTCTTTTAACCTAAAGGAAGTCATATAGTCTTTCTTACCTTATTATCGCATATGTTCAGCATATTTTTCAACCCATAATAACGGAAAATTTGTAAATTGCTGCGTGCAATATTATGGAATATATTGTATTAGGCACATTCAGCCAAAAAGTCATTGTATCACGTGATTGAAAACCGTAATCCACAAACATGTCTGAAAAAATAGGTAATTAGATACAACTAATTTAAGCACCCTCCTAAGTTTCATTTTGCTGCATAAAAACTAATGAAGGAGGTCGTGTTTTATTTGATCAAATTTGTCCATTTTTGCGCTAATTTGCAATTATATTATTCTGAAAGAAATAATTAACACTTCTGAAAGCGCTACTTGCCATTTGTATGGTAAGTCATCATACTGGTTCGAAATGAAATATTCCCTTTAATGCAAAATTATTGTTTCTATTTACCACTGTGCCACAGAATCGTGTATTTGTGTTTTATGCTCAGATACCTTTTCCTGCTGCTTTTTCAAATCTGGAGAAAGTATGTCTCACCTTCCTGTTGCATATAGTACATGATTATGAATTAGATCTTCAAGGGCTCACAAGCTTTTAATTTTGTCTTTATTTTTTACTTCAGCAAAATTGGGAATAAAACAAAACCACCAGATTGTGTGATGGCATTTACTGAAGAGAATGACTCTATTTGCTGCGGTGCCTTCGAGGTGGCCCTAGAGGTCAAAAACTTAATTTTGGTGGCCACGAAACGGCTTCAGCCCTTCATCATTTAATGAACTGGCCAAAACACTTGCCAAGACAAGCAGTGAATAGATAGTCTGCCCTTGCAGGGTGTTGGTTTATGCTGGTATGGGGCATTATTGACACTTGCTACTTAATTTAAGTGATTTGTAATTTGTGTAATGGCAGTATATTTGTGAAATAATTTGAATAAGATTGAGATGGAGCACGTTATGACTAGATTATCAGTGCCAGCTTACTAGCATTGCTCAAGTGGAAAGTGTACAACAGTTTCATCGCACCTGTACTCACCTATTGGACTGAAATGTGGAGGCTATAGAAAGTGGTTCTTTTTAAACTGGAGACAATGGAGAGAGCAATTGGAAAGGGAAATGGTAGATGTAATGTTGAAGACATAAGAAGCATGGAGAGTACATGCAGATTAGAGAAATGAACTCCGGTTAATGGCATTCTCGTGGGAATCTATACCGAATTGGCATCAGCAGGACATCTCTTGTGAAGGAAAGGGTGACCGATGATTGCCAAGGGTAGGTAATCAGGTCGGTTCCGAGGGAAGGAAAGCATAGCAGGGCTGGCAGAAAGTTACAGGAGCCGATGAGGTTACGAAGTTCGCAGGAGTCAAGCGGAGGAAGCTGCCATAGGATCGGGTTAATTAGAGGATTATGATAGATTCCTTCATCCTCCAGTGAATGATGATCGTATCTTTTGCAATAAATTCAGCAAAAAGCAGCTGTGCTGGTAGTGAAGACAGACTGCATACCTGTTACAACATTATGTCACTGCCTTGTAAGGTTAAAGCTGTAATCAAAGGATGATAGCTTTGCCATTCCATAAGCCCTGATGATTCAATTGTTCCAAACAAAGAACTCAGTCAAGTAGACATATGAACTCGGTTATTCGTAAAATATGTTCTTTCATTTGAACCCTCCTAAGTAGATACATACGCGGAAGCACACAGAGAAGCTGCAGTTGTTAAGCAAACATCTCGTACTTATTCATATAATGAAAGCAACGAAGATGAGGCACTTAGTGGGCATGGTGAGCGAACGATTTTGTTGGAATACAGCCCCTTTTCGAATTGCATCACATTAATTATTGTATTGTATCACATTAATGTAATTGAGTCATTTAATTGCAAAAGACATCAAAATATAAGATGCCTACCTGTAGGTGAGTGCCTAAAACCTACCAGTGTTATGCACCTTTCTCTCAGAATTACTGGAAACAGCATTCGTGATTAAGGAATATATGTCAAATATACTTAGTCATTTCTATGTCAGTCTCTCGATGAAAATTTCGACTCTCTGCTAGTTCTATAGACATATTATATGCCTTGCCCTTCTGATTTTACCAATATTGCTTGACAAATATTTGTAAACTAAGGCTATACCATCCCAATAGTGTGCTCTGCTGTTTTGTCTAATCTTGGAGGACCGATTTTCTGCTGGTATGTTCCAAAATCCTCGAACGTTTGCATAGCTCATAGCTGTCAGATATAACGAGCAGGTGGGAAATTTATTTGGATGGATAAAGTTGAGAAGTATTTAGGGGTTGGGTGGATGCAGCTATCAAAAAATTGCGTGCATTGGAGAAAATATATTTCCAGTCTGGCTGGCGGTGTCAGCTTTCATCTCATGAAAAACCCACATTCAAATTGCGAAGGCTCTCAAAATACCATTTAGGAAAGTAAATAAATAACATGGTAGCAGGAAAAACTGGTTTTCTAAATTTACCTCATTGTTACATACCAGTAAGGTCTCGCTGTCTATTACGCTTCCAGTTTGCATTTTTTTGTGCCTCAAGTGCTTTGTAGATGTCTCAGAAAGAAACAATAACCCTTATTATAGTTTAAACAAAGCTCATTCTGATTAGCGCCGAGACAATGAGCTAACGGCAAGCTACGCCGCAGATGAGCACTTTGATAGCGGGGTTCGTGGCTGGCTTCGCAGGACCTGTAGGGCCGACTGAAATTCTGACTGTAGAAGGAGGAATATTTATCTATTTTCTTTCGCGGTGAGTCCAGCATATATATGGCAGAAGCGTCAATTGATCAATCTCGACCGCCAGTCGACTGCACCTGTACTCAATTACTTGGCAACTTGTCGAGTTTACAGGTTTAGAATGTTTCTGCCGAAAAAAACATCTCCTTGGTAATAAGTGATTGTAAAGTCGTTAAACATTTTTTGGCCATTTTATTTCAGTCATCTTGCCTAAATTTTAAACGAAAGGGAGTGAAAACAAGCTTCATGGCCAGCTTACCAACCAATTCGGGTTGCATATCGCAACACTTGCAAAAAGACATACATTAACCAGGCAGAACCTAACCAGCAATTGAAATCATTTACAGAACGAATCTGCAAGTTTTAAGATCAATACAGAAATAAAGATACAGGAATTTGTACTGAAATTAGGTAACACCAAAATGAACACTTGCATAAAAGATGTTTTGCGACAGAATTAATGAAACAGTTAAGGAGTATAGCAACGTCACAGAGCCGTCTATGAAAACATCTCTATGCCCTATATGCTGACAGAGAGTTATTGGCATAAATATGTTTCGCAGATCTTTCAACGCTGATAGGAATTTGCCAGCATATTGTGTGTGAAGTATGTGCAGAAGGAGCAGAAATATGATATACTTTGTAAACTAATATTGATTCTCCTAGTCGGGACGTTCGAGAGTTCAGGTTTGCACTTTGGTAGACTAGCGCCTCTAGGATTTCTGAGATTAGCCACATCCTTTTACCCGGGTTTTTTGTTTCTTGTACAGATACTGTCATTAGTTTCATTTCATATATCTGAAACTCAACCATGTCGTGTTTTTTACACAACTTAGTTTTAGGGCCAAAATATCAATCAGACGCAATATACTGATTTATTTATTTATTTATTGCGCTAAGTGCGCCACGCGGCATTGAAGGTGGTGCTAGGAGGTAGCGCTACACAATGAGTGCAGTCCGGTTATACGTGACAAATCACATAAACTGCGAACATATATCTGCTCTTCGTTAGCAATAACTCCAAGTCACACTCAGTAGTTGGCGAAAGTTCTGTCTTTGGCAGAATAATATTGCGGTGAAGCGAAGGTCCTGGTCATGTCCATAATAGATGCTTCTCAGTGGTGTCGCAAGCAGGTGCTTCGCTGTGAGGGTATCTTCCCGCATTTGGTATCCTCTCTTTTCACTTTGCTACTGGTGCCAAACTGAAGATGTGAGGTCCACTCCTATTCCCAGCCATCTGAGAGGAAAGCTATCTACTTTCCTACGCAAAATACGTTCTTTATCAGTTGCAACAGCTGTGCTCTGCGCCAATCGGCGCATAAATCAAATGTGGCACGAATAAAGCTGTGAAAAACGATAATCTAACTTTTGTAGAGATTCAGTACCGAGGTCGACTTAAGGTCTCTGGAGTCCTATAAAAACAGATAATCAGTATTTACAGGGCTCTGCCAACTGAGGAAAGAACTGGAGATCTGAAATCTTCAAAATTTGTACATTCGATCATTTGTTACTGGTCATTTGAATGTGCGGTGTAAACTGTACCATCTATATTCGGAGCTATAAATAAACAATTCTCTTTTTTGAATTAAGTTATAATTGAATAGTTTGGTTTTTAAAATGTCACGTGCCGGAGAGACTCAGACTATGAGAGACGCCAGAATGGAGGACCCCCGAAATTTAGACTATCTGGGGTTCTTTAACGTGCACTGACATCGCACAGCACATGGACGCCGCTCCGTTTCGCCTCCATCAAATGCAGCTGCGGGCGGTTGAATGCTAACTTGGGTACTCACGTCGAGACTGAGAGATGAAACTGAATGCAGTGTTAGACTGTGTTATATGGTGCTATCTAAATACCAGGACTGCGTACATTTCAGCAGCACCAGGTGTTCTGTTTTTCCTTAGAGCACGTTGGGAACCATAGCTTCACGTCAACAGGCTGTATTAAAAAGCGACCATCCTTAGATGCACCTTGAATGTCAGTAACATGAGTTAAAAAGGAGACATCTCAATATGCTGTCCAAGACACACTGGTGCTCATATAATTGAATAATATGTAAAACAGGTTTTCGGCTCTGATACGTTCAGCGCCTGATGCTCTGAAGAGAACGACAACCATGTTCAACGCACGTGACGGTAAGGAAAGAAAACGACAACGAAGCTCTCTCCGACGCTTGGGCGTGCGCTTACAGAAGTGCAACGACTGATCGCAGAACGTTCCATTGAATCTTGACGGCGTAGAGCCCTTTTCAAGGACTCCTATTACAAGTGGTGGAGGTGACAGCAATCCCTTTAACCTGGAGCTTCGCAGCCGAGCGTTGCCTACCACTTCCGCGATGCCTGAGACCGCCAACCCCATCGCCTGTCATCTGTCCCGGTGCAGCGCGTCAGTGCGACCCAGCCATCTCCAACGGCACCGATGACACGGATGTAGAAGACTGGTTGGATTCGTATGAACGCGTAAGTGCGTACAAGTGGGACGACAACGTGAAGCTCACAAACGTCATTTTTTATTTGAGCGACGTGGCCAATCTATGGTTTCGCAACCATGAGAGTGACATCCCTACCTGGGCGGCTCTCAAGACCAGCCTGACCGAAGTTTTTGGCCGTCCTGCTATACGTAAGCTTCGCGCCGAGCAACGCTTGCAAAGTCGGGCACAACTTCACCAGTTTCATAGAAGATGTCGACCTCTGCAAGCGCGTCAACCCTACCATGAGCGACGCCGAGAAAATCGGGCACATTATGCAAGGCATTGACGATGACGCCTTCCATATGCTCGTCACCAAAAATCCCCAAACTGTGTCCGATGTTATCAGCTTCTGCCAAAGCTTCGACGAGCTGCGCAAAAAGCGGCTTTCGACACGACGTGCTGGCCTTCAGCAGGCCACCCTTTCCAGCTTGGCTCTCTCTGGGGACGGTGCCCTGGATCAGCAGTCGCCATTCAGCAGATTCAACAGTTTTTTCGTGAGGAAGTCGCACACCGGCTTTCTTTGTCTACCTGCCCCCCAGCACCTGCGCCTGCGCCGCCGCTCAATCCCACACTTCAGAGTGTTATACAAGAGCAGGTCGCTGAGGTTCTGCCTTCACCTCCTCAGCAGCCCCTGGTGGCGGCTCCTCTCACGTACGCTGATGTTTTGGTGCGGCCACCACCCCCTGTCACCCCTGTATACAGCCGGCCTCCCCTCCTATACGAGCCTCAGGGACATCAGCAACCTCAGCAGCCTACAATCCCCCCTTATCGTCAGGTTCTCCGCCGTCGTTTACAGCCACAGCCTTCCAACCCCTGGCGCACACAAGACAACCGACCCATTTGCTACGCCTGTGGAGTCGCCGGCCGTGTGGCCCGTTTGTGCCGCAATCGTGGCCCTCGCCCCTACGACTATACACGTGAGCCGATGTACAATCTTACCCCGCCCCCCTCGCCCGTGTTCCCTGAGCCTCCTCCGCAGTCCTCTTCAAGTTACGATCGCCGATCCCACCGCTCGCCTTCACCTGGCCGTCGTTCCCGTTCTCCGATGCTCCGCCGCCAGTCAACCGTTCACACGGAAAATTAACGGCCGCAGTTCCGGAGGCAAAAACTGAGCCATCAGGGACTAACACAAGACCTGTTTCAGTACCAGCCAACATTGTTACCGTATTCATTGAGGGAGTTTCTGTCGAAGCAATTGTAGACACTGGCGCAGCCGTATCAGTTCTTAATTACACTCTCTGTCGCAAACTCAAAAAGGTAATGACGCCGCTTCCTGCCGTTTCTCTTCGCACCGCCAGCGCTCAGGACATTCGACCATTAGCCGCCTGCACCGCCCGCCTTGTCATCGACGACGTTCAATACACAATAGAATTCCTCGTCCTCGCCCGCTCATCACACGTCGTCATCCTTGGTAGGGACTTCCTCTCCAATCATAACGCCATAATAGACTGCGCCCGTGCTCAACTTGAGTTATCACCCCTCAGTGACACTTCATTCGACGTATCCGTTGCTGCTGCCGCTATCGTGCACGTCGCAGAGGACACCGACGTTCCGCCTTTCTCCTCAGTGCTTGTGCCTCTGTATTGTGCTGCTCTTTCCGATGCCACTGTTATCTACACACCCTCGTTACGATGCGCTGACCAAAAATCCGTGTTACTGCCCCATGCGGTGCCAACAATTTTTCGCAGCTCAAGTGCTATTTTTGTTTGTAACCCCTACCCCTGCCCAACTACTTTGCTCCGTGGCCAGTCACTGGGTAGCGTTGGTTTGCTCGATTCCACTCCCACCTATCCCTACGCCGATAACACTGTCGGCCTTTACATCAGCGCCATAACGCCTCTTCCTGTCGCCACTCCATCTTCCCTCGACGTTTTCCACCGGTCCATCGACGCTGGCCTGACGCCCTTACAACGAGCCCAGCTTGTCGCCATCCTACAACGTTTCGCGGCTTCGTTCGACTCCCAGCAACCTTCGTTGGGGCGCACAACTGCCGTTACTCACCGCATTGATACCGGCACGCATGCCCCTTTGCGCCAGCGTCCCTACCATGTTTCAGCCGCCGAGCGCCGCATTATTGACGAACAGGTGACTGACATGCTCCAGCGCAACGTCATCCAACCGTCGCCCAGCCTTTGGGCGTCGCCGGTCGTCCTGGTCAAGAAAAAAGACGGTTCCATCCGATTCTGTATAGACTACCGCCGACTGAACAAGATTACGCGCAAGGACGTTTATTCACTCCCTCGTATCGACGACGCCCTTGACTGCCTGCAGGGAGCTGAGTTCTTTTCTTCAATAGACCTGCGTTCCGGCTATTGGCAGGTGTCGATGGCAGAGGCCGATCGCCCGAAAACCGCTTTCGTCACACCCGATGGGCTCTATGAGTTTAATGTCATGCCATTCGGACTATGCAATGCCCCTGCCACATTTGAACGCATGATGGACAACCTACTCAGAGGGCTCAAATGGCACACTTGCCTTTGTTACCTGGACGACGTTGTCATCTTTTCCCCAGATTTTCCATCTCACCTCCAACGCCTTGAGACAGTTCTGCGATGCCTGACCGACGCTGGCCTTCAATTAAATTTAAAGAAGTGCCGTTTCGGAGCACGACAGCTAACCATTCTCGGGCATGTCTCCAAGGATGGCGTTCTTCCCGATCCGGCAAAACTGCGCGCTGTTGCAGAATTTCCCGAGCCAACTAATGTGAAAGAACTCTGCAGCTTCGTCGGCCTCTGCTCGTACTTCCGCCGCTTCGTTCGCAATTTCGCCACAATCATCAACCCTCTCACCAAGCTTCTGTGCAGCCACGATCTTTCAGCCTGGTCTCCACACTGTGATGATGCCTTCGCGACACTCCGCCACCTTCTCACGACTCCGCCAATCCTGCGTAATTTCGACCCTTCTTCTCCCACGGAAACCCACACTGATGCCAGCGGCGTCCGCCTCGGCGCAGTACTTGCTCAGCGGAAGTCTGGCTTTGATGAGTACGTTGTCGCTTTCGCCAGTCGGACCCCAACAAAAGCTGAAGCAAACTATTCCGTCATCGAGAAAGAGAGTCGCGCTATTATCTGGGCAATAGCAAAATTTCGCCCCTACTTGTATGGCCATTCTTTTGATGTCGTCACCGATCATCACTCCCTCTGCTGGCTGTCTTCTTTGAAAGATCCTTCTGGTCGACTGGCCCGTGGAGCTGTGAGGCTCCAAGAATACGACATTAACGTCATCTATCGCTCTAGCCGTAAACATGCCGATGCTGATGCTCTCTCACGTTCTCCATTGCCGTCTGAAGCCACTCCTGCTATATCCGTTCTACACCCCACCGACATGCCCACCGATATGACTTCCGAGCATCGCAAAGACGCATGGTTCGCTTCACTAGATGTTTTATCTGGCCGCGCTTCACGACCTCCTTGCCGCGCTCTCCGTCGCCAGTCTCAACATTTCGCCATCAGAGACAAGCTCTTCTATCGTAGGAATTACCTTCCGGATGGTAGAACGTGGATGCTTGTAATTCCGACCCATCTGCGCTCTGTGATTTGCTCCCATTACCACGACAATCCCCAGTGTGCCCACGCAGGCTTATGAAAACCTTCACTCGCCTGCGACAGCGGTACTACTGGCGTGGGATGTACCGTTATCGTATTCAGATATGTGGCGCAACAAACACAAACACAAGAGAATATACACAACACACGCTCACACTACCAACTGTAATGAGAATCTGAAAACACTTCCTCTTCACCACTCCTCCTCTTCTACACTCAGGCACGTCTCATCTTCCTCTTGTTCTCATCTTCCTCTTCTTTGCCAAGGGGATAATGACACTCTCTTCCTCGCAGACCATAACTATAGTGTACTAAGTACACTGTGCCATAACATCGTCCAAACATGGCAGTGACCAATCTCATCTTCCTCTTCTTCTCTTCCACCTCTTCTTTACCAAGGGGATAGTGGCACTTTCTTCCTCTCATACCATAAACATCGTCCAAACATGACAGTCACAAATTCTACACTGTCTTGTTACTCCACACATCTGCTTTGCCCAGTAACTCTTACCACGCTGGACAAGCAAATATCACCACGTAGACACATAGTCATACACTAAAAACCACCGCCACACATATACAGTAGGACATGTCCATCCACACCACATAACTTGTGTAGTCCCTATGTATTGAGAAACTTTAACTTGCCAACATCTACGAAGCCACTTCGTAGATGTTGGCAAGATGTTGACATCACCATAATCCGCCAGGATGGCATCTGTTCGCCCGGGGGAAGTTGTAAAACAGGTATTCGGCTCTGATACGTTCAGCGCCTGATGCTCTGAAGAGAACGACAACAATGTTCAACGCGCGTGACGGTGGGGAAAGAAAACGACAACGAAGCTCTCTCTCCGACGCTCGGGCGTGAGCTTACAGAAGTGCAACGACTGATCGCAGAATGTTTCATTGACTGTTGACGGCGTAGCGCCCTTTTCAAGGACTCCTATTACAAATATAATTTTCAGCAACGCGCATGCGGTGCGCTAGGTATCATGTATTTAATGAGCAAATCCCTATTGAAATATATATATATATATATATATATATATATATATATATATATATATATATATATATATATATATATTGTAACAGT